>NC_086098.1:119595810-120270810 GCF_963921235.1 Mobula hypostoma
TCATATGAAGAGTGTTTGATGGCTCTGGGGCTGTATGCACAGGAAGTCAGAAGAATGAGGGGTGACCTCACTGAAGCCCATCGAATGGTGAAAGGCCTTGATAGAGTGGATGTGAAGAGGATGTTTCCTATGGTGGGAGAGTCTAAGACAAGAGAGCACAGCCTCTGAATAGAGGGGCATCCTTTTAGAATGGAGATGAGGAGGAATTTCTTAAGCCAGAGAGTGATAATTATGTGGAATTCTTTGCCACAGGCAGCTGTGGAGGTCAAGTCTTTTTCTTTATGTATATTAAAGGCAGAGGTTGATAGATTATTGATTGGTCAGGGTATGAAGGGATACGGGGAGAAGGCAGGAGATTGGGGCTGAGAGGGGAAAAAATCAATCTGCCATGATGAAATGGTGAAGCAGACTGGATGGGCCAAATGGCCTAATTCTGTTTCAATATCTTATTGTCTTATATTCTAGAGCTCAGCATTGTCTGGATGAAAATTTCTTTCTCAGATCTCCTGTAAATTTCTTACCTCTCAACTTAAACCTGTCTCCTCAGATCTTAAACACCTTTGCTTTGAGGATGTGTTTCTTACTATCCACCCTATTGCTGCTTCTCCTAATTTTATATATTCCTCTTTCCTATTATGCACTGTTTCCCTGCGCCTCCTAATATTGTATACTTCTCTCAGATCTCACAGGCTCCTCCGCTCGAAGGGAAAAAATTCAGCATATCATCTCCGCTTAGGAGACATTCTGTGAATGTACCTTTTCCAGTGCCAATCGTGTCCCTCATAAAGTGTTGTGACCAGAACTGCACACATTTTTCCAGCTGTGGCTTAACCATTGTTCCAGTATTTTATAAAGTTGTACCAAGATCTTCATGCTTTTATATTCTCTCAAGAGCAGATCAGTGATCTGCCATGCAACCCGCCAACTACAAATGATAGAATGCACAGATGCAGTGAAACATAAAAAAAACATAGAAAATAGGTGCAGGAGTAGGCCATTCGGCCCTTCGAGCCTACACCACCATTCAGTATGATCATGGCTGATCATCCAACTCAGAACCCTGTACCAGCCTTCCCTCCATACCCCCTGATTCCTTTAGCCACAAGGGCCATATTTAACTCCCTCTTAAATATAGCCAATGAACTGGCCTCAACTATTTCCTGTGGCAGAGAATTCCACAGATTCACCCCTCGCTGTGTGAAGAAGTTTTTCCTAATCTCGGTCCTAAAAGGCTTCCCCTTTATCCTCAAACTGTGACCCCTCGTTCTGAACTTCCCCAACATCGGGAACAATCTTCCTGCATCTAGCCTGTCCAATCCCTTTAGGATTTTATACGTTTCAATAAGATCCCCCCTCAATCTTCTAAATTCCAACGAGTATAAGCCTAGTCGATCCAGTCTTTCATCATATGAAAGTCCTGCCATCCCAGGAATCAATCTGGTGAACCTTCTTTGTACTCTCTTTATGGCAAGGATGTCTTTCCTCAGATTAAGGGACCAAAACTGCACACAATACTCCAGGTGTGATCTCACCAAGGCCTTGTACAACTGCAGTAGTACCTCCCTGCTCCTGTACTCGAATCCTCTTGCTATGAATGCCAGCATACCATTTGCCTTTTTCACCGCCTGCTGTACCTGCATGCCCACTTTCAATGACACCCAGGTCTCGTTGCACCTCCCCTTTTCCTAATCAGCCACCATTCAGATAATAATCTGTTTTCCTGTTTTTGCCACCAAAGTGGATAACTTCACATTTATCCACATTAAATTGCATCTGCCATGAATTTGCCCACTCACCTAACCTATCCAAGTCACTCTGCATCCTCTTAGCATCCTCCTCACAGCTAACACTGCCACCCAGCTTCGTGTCATCCGCAAACTTGGAGATGCTGCATTTAATTCCCTCATCCAAGTCATTAATATATATTGTAAACAACTGGGGTCCCAGCACTGAGCCTTGCGGTACCCCACTAGTCACTGCCTGCCATTCTGAAAAGGTCCCGTTTATTCCCACTCTTTGCTTCCTGTCTGCCAACCAATTCTCTATCCACTTCAATACCTTACCCCCAATACCGTGTGCTTTAAGTTTGCACACTAATCTCCTGTGTGGGACCTTGTCAAAAGCCTTTTGAAAATCCAAATATACCACATCCACTGGTTCTCCCCTATCCACTCTACTAGTTACATCCTCAAAAAATTCTATGAGATTCGTCAGACATGATTTTCCTTTCACAAATCCATGCTGACTTTGTCCGATGATTTCACCGCTTTCCAAATGTGCTGTTATCACATCTTTGATAACTGACTCTAGCATTTTCCCCACCACCGATGTTAGGCTAACCGGTCTATAATTCCCCGGTTTCTCTCTCCCTCCTTTTTTAAAAAGTGGGGTTACATTAGCCACCCTCCAATCCTCAGGAACTAGTCCAGAATCTAAAGTGTTTTGAAAAATTATCACTAATGCATCCACTATTTCTTGTGCTACTTCCTTAAGCACTCTGGGATGCAGACCATCTGGCCCTGGGGATTTATCTGCCTTTAATCCCTTCAATTTACCTAACACCACTTCCCTACTAACATGTATTTCCCTCAGTTCCTCCATCTCACTGGACCCTCTGTCCCCTACTATTTCCAGAAGATTATTTATGTCCTCCTTAGTGAAGACAGAACCAAAGTAGTTATTCAATTAGTCTGCCATGTACTTACTCCCCATAATCAATTCACCTGTTTCTGTCTGTAGGGGACCTACATTTGTCTTAACCAATCTTTTTCTTTTCACATATCTATAAAAGCTTTTACAGTCAGTTTTTATGTTCCCTGCCAGTTTTCTCTCATAATCTTTTATCCCCTTCCTAATTAAGCCCTTTGTCCGCTTCTGTTGGACTCTGAATTTCTCCTAGTCCTCAGGTGAGCCACTTTTTCTGGCTAATTTGTATGCTTCTTCTTTGGAATTGATACTATCCCTAATTTCCCTGGTCAGCCATGAGTGCACTACCTCCCTTGATTTATTCTTTTGCCAAACTGGGATGAACAATTGTTGTAGTTCATCCATGTGATCTTTAAATGCTTGCCATTGCATATCCACCGTCAACCCTTTAAGTGTCATTTGTCAGACTATCTTAGCTAATTCATGTCTCATACCTTCAAAGTTACCCTTACTTAAAGAAGTTCAGAACCTTTGTTTCTGAATTAACTATGTCACTGTCCATCTTAATGAAGAATTCCACCATATTATGGTCACTCTTACCCAAGGGGCCTCTCACGACAAGATTGCTAATTAACCCTTCCTCATTGCTCAATACCCAGGCTAGAATAGCCTGCTCTCCAGTTGGTTCCTCGACATGTTGGTTCAAAAAAACCATCCCACATACATTCCAAGAAATCCTCTTCCTCAGCACCCTTACCAATTTGGTTCACCCAATCTATATGTAGATTGAAGTCACCCATTATAACTGCTGTTCCTTTATTGCACACATTTCTAATTTCCTGTTTAATACCATCCCCAACCTCACTACTACTGTTAGGTGGCCTGTACACAACTCCCAACAGCATTTTCTGCCCCTTACTGTTTTGCAGCTCTACCCATATCGATTCCACATTGTCCTGGCTAATGTCCTTCCTTTCTATTGCGTTAATCTCCTCTCCAACCAGCAATGCTACCCCACCTCCTTTTCTTTCATGTCTATCCCTCCTGAATATTGAATATCCCAGAATGTTGAGCTCCCATCTTTGGTCACCCTGGAGCCATGTCTCTGTGATCCCAACTATATCATATTTATTAATAACAATCTGTACTTTTAATTCATCTACCTTGTTACGAATGCTCCTTGCATTGACACACAAAGCCTTCAGGCTCTCTTTTACAACACTCTTAGCCCTTGTACAATTATGTTGAAAAGTGGCCCTTTTTGATTTTTGCCCTGGATTTGCCGGCCTGCCACTTTTACTTTTCACTTTACTACTTTTTGCTTCTACCCTCATCTTACACCCCTCTGTCTCTCTGCACTGGTTCCCATCCCCCTGTTGTGAACTAACCTCCTCTCTCCTAGTCTCTTTAATTTGATTCCCACCCCCCAACCTTATTAAAGTCACCTTATTAGCCCTCGCAAATCTCCCCGCCAGCAGGATATTGGTCCCCCTAGGAAGGAAGGCATCCTTGATATATATATATATAATTTAAAAATTATTTTAACACTTCCTTGTCCTTCTGCACTCAACATGAGGAACTTATCCATGACCCTAAGGCATTATTTTCCCTATCCATCCTGCTTGAAATATTGACAGTAATTTTTTGTTTCATTTTTATTTTGTAATCCTCTATCCCTTTATGCAGTTTAGGGTTATTAATTATAACAATGGCATAATGGATGAAGGGTTACTTATTAATTTAGTTTCACTAGCAAATTATAGCTGGGATATATCTAACCCCAGATTCTGTTTCCATCCAAGTAATTACACATTTTGATTATTTACAATGTGCTATAATTTTGTGTATTTGCTGGTAGGAAGAGCTTAGTGATGCACACAGTAACCTTAAATTGACAATATTGCTTTGAACACATTTACTATTATTTGCTGTACATAAAGAAAAGTATATATCACTTTTGAATTTTTTTTATCCATTTCAATTCACTATTTTTATCATTTATTGTAATTTTATGTGGCTGACTCATTAGTATTGAAAAAGCACAGCTAGGAGAGCCAGTTTCAATTCTGATCATGTGCTGTTTGTGTAGATTTACTCTGGGTGTCTGGATTCCTCTCATATCCCACACCATATGGGTTAATTGAGTACTGTAAATTGTCTCTAGTTGTGTAGGTAAATGATAGAATTTTGGGTAAAATGATGATGTGTGGAAAATAAAATGAGTTTAATGTAATGGGTGATTGATGGTCAACGGGAACTTGGTGGGTTGAAGGATGCATTTCTGTACTGTATCTCTTTTATGTTTAATGAAACCCCACTAAATTCAAAAAATTCAAATTACAAAGTAATTTTTATATCAAAGTACATGCACAAGCATACTCAATAAATCCATAATAGAATCAATGAAGACTCCACCAACTTGGGCGTTCAACCAGTGTGCAAAAGACCACAAACTGTGCAAATACAAAAAGAAAGAAAATAAATGAATAAATAAGCAAGCAATAAATATCAAGAACATGAGATGAAGAGTCCTTGGGTTATGGGAACCTTTCAATGATGGAACAAGTGCAGTGGAATGAAGTTATCCCCTTTGGTTCAAGAGCCTGATGGGTGAGGGATGATAATATGGTGGTGTGAGTCCTGAGGCTCCTGTACCTTCTTTCTGATGTTAGTAGTGAGAAGAGAACATGACCTGGGTTCTTATAGGAAAGTGCTGAAATAAAAAAGTGTTAAATAATGTGATGGAGTAATATAAGTGTGATATTTGCTGTTGGTTCCAGGTAACTGATTTGCAAGAGAGACATATTGATAAGGTATTGGATGAAATAGCCCAAACAACTATAATCAAACTACCAGAAGATCAGGCCTTAACTTTGGAAGAAATGCTTGCATTCAGTGAGGTAATATTCTGCTAAATAATTTTAACATAAGTAGTTGGAATTCAGATTTATGTCAATTCAAAACTAGGTCTGTCAATTATTGGCAATATTTGGCAGGATTAACATGATTGCATTGATTGATAGAGTTGAACAGCATAGAAACAGACTGAACAAACAACCACATCCATGCCAAGTGCTTTGCTCATCTATACTAGCTCCATTCTCCTCTACACTCTGATACAAACATATCCTGCCTATAAGTGCACACAATATTTCACTTTCTGAGGAGAAAGAGGCAAGTGAGGCTCCCTCTCCTCCATTTTAGCAATTTTTTACTGCAACACCATCAAGAGTGCCCTGACCAGCTGCATCATCATCTGGTATGGGAATTGCAAGGCATCTGACCACAATTCCTTACAAAGGATTGCAAGGACTGCTGAGAGGATCATCGGGGTCTCTCTCTCTCACCCATTAGAGATATTTATCAGGAGCACTCTGTACACAGAGCCCATAGCACTGTCAGTGATCCCTCCCATCTGTCCAACAATCCCTTTGACCTCTACCATCAGGCAGGAGATACCTTAGCATTGGACAAGAACAGTTAGGATGGGAAACAGCTTCTTTCTCCAGGACATAAGATTACTGAGCTCCCTGACACCACCAGGTCTCATCACATGTGAATCGCCAGTAGTATTATACTTATAACTTTTTAATTTGAATCATTAATGCACCTTATTATTTGGTAATTTATCTGTTGTAATATTACTTTATGTGTGTGAGTTATATGTTCCATCTTGTCCACCTTGGTCTGTAGGAACATTTGACATGTGTACAGTTGAATGGCAATAAACTTGAACTTGAAATGCAGTCTAACCAGTAATTTAAAGTTGCAACTTAACATCCTAACTTTTATATTCTGTTCTCTGAATTATAAAAGAAAGCGCATCAGATACATTCTTCACTGCCCTCTCTACATTGCATTCCCCTTTCGAACATTCTTTAACGACTTGTCACTTACTGTACATCCTATATTTGACTTTGTAAAATACATTATCATGCATTTGTCAGAAGTAAATTACATTAGCCAATGCTCTGCCCAAATTTGCATTAATTTATATCCTGCTGTAACTTTAAACTGTCTTCCTTACTATCCACAACAGCACCAACTTCTGTATTGTTACTAATAAGACCACCTACATTGATTCACATCCAAGTTACAAAGATACTTCACAAAATCAAGGAGCCCAATACTGATTCCTGCGGTATACCACTGGTCACAGATTCCAAACAAAAAATATATTTCCATTACTACACGCTACTTTATATCATCAAGCCAATGTTGCCTTCCAATTAGCTATCTTGCCTTGGTTCCTTTAAGTCTTAATCTTTTAGACCAACTTATTATGCAGAACCTTGTCAAATGCCTTATTAAAAATCGATAGAGACAAGATCTATCATCCTGCCTTCATAGTCTTCATAATTAGTTCCTCAAAAAACTTGATCAAATTAGTGAGGCAGGTTTTCCTTCACATAAAGCCGTGCTGACTAACTGTGATCTGTCACTGCCTTTACAAATATACATAAATCCTATCCTTCAGGATTTTCTATAGTAATTACCCTATCATTCGTGTCAAGCTAACCAGTCTGTGGTTACCTGCCTTATCCTTTTTTTGGAGTTATTTAGATTTGTTTTTATTTATAGATACAGCACAGTAACATGCCCTATTACACTTTGTGACTAATTACTAACTGGTACATCTTTGGAATGTGGGAGGAAACCAGAGCAGCCAGAGGAAGCCCATGTGGTCATTGGGAGAATGTACAGTCTCCTCTCAGACACTGTTGGGAATTGAACCTGGATCGCTGGCTGAGTAATAGTGTTATGTTAACCACTATACTACCATGCTGCCAAATAAAGGAACAACAGTCTAATACTAGAGCAGGGGTAGGCAACCTGCGGCCCGCGATCAAATATTGAGATACTATGCTTATCCGGCCCGCGAGCGATTTTTCCTTATTCTGAGTGTTTCACGTGACCACACTGATGGACATGCATGGCGTCTTGTTACACTGGCCCCAGGTTCCGTTTCGTTCCAAACCAAACACTGGTATATACGAATGACGGGAAGGCAGACTACTTTATTAATAAGTATTTGATACTCTCCGTGCACGTGCAGGTTTTCCGATGGGAATCATTCAAATTTGTAAACAGGAACAGCATCACTGTGTTTTAACAAGAAATTCATGCTAAATATTCAGATATTTACATGTGATATGATACTGTACTTGTTCACTAACTCGCGTTTCGAAAGAAAATCAAAGAAAAAAATTCCAATGGCAATGAATGCAAAACGCAGGAAGGTAGATGCTAAGTGCCGAAAAAGCAGTGAAAATGAAGGAAATACCTGTGCCAGCTACGAAGTCTCAAAACGTATTGCAGAAAAGATGAAGTCTTTTACAAATGGAGAGTTTGTCAAAGAATGTTTACTGGCAGTGGTGGATATTGTTTGTCCTGAAAAGAAATCTTTATTTGCATCTATCAGCCTGTCAGCAAGGACGATCACACAGTGAGTTGAAGAAATGTCAGCAGATGTTAAAAGTTGTTTAAGGGATGCCTGCAACGAATTGCATTTTTTTTGCAATTGCACTTGATGAGAGTACAGACTTGACACTTAAGAGACACTGCTCAACTTGCAGTGTTTGTGCGAGGAGTGACCTCAACTTTTCAAATTTTTGAAGAGTTTATTCAATTAATTCCTATGAAGGGCACGGTTACTGGGGCAGACATTTTTGAAGCTTTGCTGAAAATGATGTCAGAAATGAAACTTAATGTGTCGAAGCTGATTGGCATCACAACTGATGGGGCACCAGCAATGGTGGGACAGAAAACTAAACTGAGTTCTTTGATTACTAGTTGGCATCCTTGGTTAAGCACAAATGATTTTCTAGCATGTGTTATTCATTAATTTGAGACAAAACATAACTAGATGTATTTAAATGGATAATTCCCATATTTCAACTTTTTTATGGCATTTATCTGGCCCACAGTCCACTCATTAATACGCGATCCGGCCCACAGAGGCAAAAAGATTGCCAATCCCTGTACGAGAGGGTATGCATTTATAGGGGGGAAAGATTCAAGGGAGATCTGCAAGACAAGTTTTAAGTTTTTTGTATGTAGGAGTAGTGGGTTCCTGGAACACACTGCCAGGAGCAGTGGTGGGGCCTGATAAAACTGAGGCAATTAAAAAAAATAAGATGGGCATATGAGTATGCAGAGAATAAGACATATGCTCATAGAAAGGATTAGGGATCATTAGCTTAAAGAAGGGAGGAGAAGATGGCGGCGTGACGCAGCACGTGCGGCCATTCCGAATGAATATCGTATGTGTAAGTAGGGGGCCATGCACAATCCCGATTTGATGGAGACAGACATGAGAAGCACGGAGGAACACCTGGAGTAACTTCTGAAATGCCTGCTTCGCTGCCGCTGCTACTGTGCAATCGAGAATCTCCGGAGACGAAGGCCCCAAATCTTCGGCTTTGCCTATCGCTTGTTGCTGGGGCCGGGATCGGAATGCTCAGCAGAGATGGTGCTCGGTGCTCAGTGCTCGGTGTCGGAGAGCTGGTTGGAGGCCCGGAGTTTTCAGACGGACTCGGAGTCGGACTGTGGTTGGATGCTTCCAGTATGCTGCATCGGCAAGTTGGCGGCGCTGGAGGTTTACCGTCTGCGTGAGATGATGGGACTTTCGAGAGACTTTGAGACTCTTACCATGCCATGGTCTGTTCATATCAAATTATGATATTGCTTTGCACTGTTGTAACTATATGTTATAATTTATGTGGTTTTTGTTAGTTTTTAAATCGGTTTGTCATGTGTTTCCGTAATATCATTCTGGAAAAACGTTGTATCATTTCTTAATACATGCATTACTAGATGACAATAAAAGAGGACTGTGTGTCCTCATAATCTAATCTAATCTAATTAGTTCCACACAATGTCGTGCTCCATAGGAACAGTTCCTGTGCTGTACTGTTCTATGTTCAATATATGCTCTATGTTATAAGCTATTCTCCACACATGGATTATTCCTTTGGTCCCTTAAGGAACCCACTCTTTCTGTGGATACCCCTCTTGCTCTTGATCATTTTCTAGATGCTTAAGGGCTCTCTTTAACCTTACTTGGCAAGGGTATTTAATGTCCTATTTTGCCCTTCTAATTTCTACATACTCTATATTCCTCAACTGCCTCCCTCAATTCCAGTTGGCTATACCTTTTATTTCTTGATCAGATCTACATTTCCTTTGTCATCTAAGATTCCCTAATCTTTCCATAAAACATAGGAGCTAAATTAGGCCATTCAATCCATCGAGTCTGCTCTGCCACACTGTCATCGCTGATCCCGGATCCCACTCAACCCCATACACCTGCCATCTTGCCATATCCTTTGATGTCCTGACTATCAGGAAACTATCAACTTCCACTTTAAATATACACACGGACTTAGGCTCCAATGCAGTCTGTGGCAGAGCATTCCACAGATTTACTACTCTCTGGCTAAAAAATTCCTTCTTACCTCTGTTCTAAAGGGTCGCCCCTCAATTTTGAGGCTGTACCCTCTAGTTATGGATACCCCCACCATAGGAAACATCCTTTCCACATCCACGCTATCTAGTCCTTTCAACATTCGGTAGGTTTCAATGAGATCCCCACGCATTCTTCTAAATTCCAGTGAGTTACAGGTCCAAAGCTGCCAAATGCTCCTCATATGTTAACCCCTTCATTCCCAGAATCATCCTCATAAACCTCCTCTGAACTCCCTCCCTTGTGAACACATCCTTTCTGAGATACGGGGCCCAAAACTGTTGACAATACTCCAAGTGCGGCCTGACTAGTGTCTTACATAGGCTCAGGGTTATCTTCTGCTTTTATATTCTATTCCCCTTGAAACAAATGTCAACATTGCATTTGTCTTCTTTACCACAAACTCCACCTGTAAATTAACCGTCTGGGAGTCTTTCACGAGGACTCCCAACTCCTTCTGCACCTCTGATGTTTGAACTTTCTCTCCATTTAGATAATAGTCCGCACTATTGTTCCTTTTACCAAATCGCATTATCATACATTTCCCCTGAGGAACACCACTAGTCACTGGCAGCTAACCAGAAAAGTCCCCTTTTATTCCCACTCGCTGCCTCCTGCCTGTCAGCCATGCCAGTATCTTTCGTGTAACACCATCAGATTTTATCTTGTTAAACGGCCTCATGTGTGGCACCCTATCAAATGCCTTCTGAAAATCCAAGTATATGACACCACTGCCTCTTCTTTGTCCACTCTGCTTGTTACTTCCCTGAAGAACTCTAACAGATTTGTCAGGCAAGATTTCCCTTTACAGAAACCATGCTGACTTTGACTTATTTTATCATTAGTCTCCAAGTACCTCAAAACCTCATTCAATAACCTTTTCGTAGAGTTGCTTGGAATGTTCTTTTGCCTTCATGGGGTGTTTTTGCGAGGATACTGACTCACCAGCAGTTGTACCTCTCTCTCTCTCTCTCCATCTTGTTTTACAGCGGTTGGCACCCAGCTTAATAGTGCTTTATCATCACCTTCTGCTCCAGAGTGTGCAATAGACTTACATTCTAAATCCCTTCACCCAATCACACACCCACAACATACCCTAACCTACACTTTATCCTCCCATCTTTGGCCATCCTAGTACCCTATTCCCGTTTATCCATCATATCCTATAAAAAAAACCCTGTACCCCTTAAGAAAGCTAAAAATACCCTAACCTATGCTCTCTCACCCATGCCCAGCAACCCTTTTAATGTGAATTTCTGCACCCCCAATTCCCTTAGTTTAATTCTCATCATCTCTCTCTGTATCCCATACTTCCTGCAACTCAGAACTACATGTCCTACTGACTCCTCTTCCTGACATTCCTCACATTCCTCACACAATCCTGTCTGGTGTTTCCCTATCATTTTCAATGTTTTGTTTAATGCACAGTGCCCCAGCCTTAACCTAGTCCACACAATTTCCTCTCTTCTGTATCCACTACTTACCCAAGTACCTGCAATATTTTTTTGTATTTGATATAAATGCCTCCCTTTCCCCTCCCTGTCCCATCTTTCTTGCCACATTTGATTGATTTTTTTCCCAGATTACGCACTTGACCTCTGCTTTACTGATACTAATGTGCATTTCTATATTTTCTTTCTTTACCGCCCTCTTTAACTCATCCACCCTCTCACTTCCCTTCACCCCTACATGTGCTGGAACCCATAGAAATTTTACCAGACCTCCCTGATTTGCAATTCTTGTGACTAACTGAAGGACTTCATAAAGTACATCTTGCTGACTGTTTGAGTGAAAAGACCGTAAACTTGCTAGAACTGAGGATGAATCTGAGTATATCAATGCTTTGACTTGTCTAGCTTTCTCCACCCATTGCAACGCAACCAACACTGCCAGCATCTCCACTGTATACACCCCTAACTTATCAGATGTTCTTCTGCTGATTCCAATTTCTTTTGCTGGTATAGCCACCCCAAACTCTGTCACTCCTGTTTCAGGTTCCTTAGCACCATCTGTACAAATCTGAGTATAATCACTATACTTTTCCATCACATGACAGTTAAATGCACTTACCAAATCAGTTTTATATTTTCCTTTCCTTTTTACCTCTAACAAATGCCAGTCTATGTCAGGCCATACAAGCTTCCATGGAGCTACAGACGGATAAACTACTGAAGGACTTATCCTTAGATCAAACACTCCACATTCTTTAGCAATATCATTCCCTACCCGACTAAAGTTATCCCTCTGAAACCCCCCATTTTCCCAGGACTCCTGCAACGCTCCTTTAGCAGAGTGAGAATCATTGTGCCCCTGCAAATTAGCCCAGTACTTTGCCATCAATTGCATCCTTCTTATTTCCAAAGGCATTACTCCCATTTCTTCCTGTAGTGCTGACACTGGTGATGTTTTAAAAGCCCCACTGCACACTCTCAAAGCCTGAGCCTGAATCACATCCAGTTTCCTCATAAGAGACCTAGCTGCTGATCCATATGCTATATTTCCATAGTCCAACACAGATCTCACTAAAGCCACATACATTCTCTTCAACGCTGAACAACTTGCTCCCCATTCTCTACCAGTCAAACATCTCATCACATTTATTACTCTTTTACATTTCTCCTCAACTTTCCTGATGTGGTCTGCCCATGTTAATCGTGAATCAAATATAACTCCCCGAAATTTAAATGATCCAACCCTTTCTAATTGAATCCCATAATCCTTAATTTCTTCCCTACCTCAATTCTTTTCCTGGTGAAAAATACAGTGTGAGTTTTTTCTACTGAAAATCTATATCCCCAATCATAACCCCACTCCACCACTTCATCAGTTGCTCCTTGTAGTTTGCTGATTATATGCTCCACGTTCCTGCCTCTTTTCCACAAGGCCCCATCATCTGCAAACAGTGACTTACCTATATCCACTGGTACCTTTGTGAAGACATCATTGATCATAATGATGAAAAGTAACAGGCTAATCACACTACCTTGAGGTGTGCCATTTCCCATTATGTACTTATTCTTAGAGATGGTATATAATCTGGATAGACAGGGTCTGATTAGGAACAGTCAACATTGATTTGTGCGTGGAAGGTCATGTTTGACAAATCTTATTGAATTTTTTGAAGAGGTTACTAGGAAAGTTGATGAGGGTAAAGCAGAGGATGTTGTCTATGTGGACTTCAGTAAGGCCTTTGACAAGATTCCACAGGGAAGGTTAGTTAGGAAGGTTCAATTGTTAGGTATTAATATTGAAGTAGTAAAATGGATTCAGCAGTGGCTGGATGGGATACGCCAGAGAGTAGTGGTGGATAACTGTGTGTCAGATTGGAGGCCGATGTCTAGTGGTGTGCCTCAGGGATCTGTACTGGGTCCAATGTTGTTTGTCATATATATTAATGATCTGGATGATGGGGTGGTAAATTGAATGAGTAAGTATGCAGATGATAGCTGGAGATGTGGATAATGAAGTAGGTTTTCAAAGCTTGCAGAGAGATTTAGGCCAGTTAGAAGAGTAGGCTGAAAGATGGCAGATGGAGTTTAATGCTGATAAATGTGAGGTGCTACATTTTGGTAGGACTAATCAAAATAGGACATACATGGTAAATGGTAAGGCATTGAAGAAAGCAGTAGAACAGAAAGGTCTAGGAATAATGGTGCATAGTTCCCTGAAGGTTGAATCTCATGTGGATAGGGTGGTGAAGAAAGCTTTTGGTATGCTGGCCTTTATTAATCAGAGCATTGAGTATAGGAGTTGGGATGTAATGTTGAAATTGTACAAGGCATTGGTGAGGACAAATTTGAGGTATTGTGTACAGTTTTGGTCACCGAATTATAAGAAAGAGGTCAACAAAATAGAGAGAGTACAGAGAAGATTTACTAGAATGTTACCTGGGTTTCATCACCTAAGTTACACCTATGTTGACTGTTCCTAATCAGACCCTGTCTATCCATAAAATTATATATAGCATCCCTAAGAATACTTTCCATCAATTTACCCACCACTGACGTCAAACTCACAGGCCGATAATTGCCAGGTTTACTCTTAGAACCCTTTTTAAACAACGGAACCACGTGAGCAATACACCAATCCTCTGGCACCATTCCCATTTCTAATGACATTTGAAATATTTCTGTCAGAGCCCCTGTTATTTCTACACTAACTTCCCTCAAAGTCCTAGGGAATATCTTGTCTGGACCCGGAGACTTATCCACTTTTATATTCCTTAAAAGTGTCAGTACTTCCTCTTCTTTAATTGTCATACTTTCCGTAACTACCCTACTTGTTTCCTTTACCTTATACAATTCAATATCCTTCTCCTGAGTGAATACCGAAGAAAAGAAATTGTTCAAAATCTCCCCCATCTCTTTTGGCTCCGCACATAGCCGTCCACTCTGATTCTCCAAGGGACCAATTTTATCCCTCACTATCCTTTTGCCACTAACGTAACTGTAGAAACCCTTGGGATTTATTTTCACCTTACTTGCCAAAGCAGCCTCGTATCTTCTTTTAGCTTTTCTAATTTCTTTCTTAAGATTCTTTTTACATTCTTTATATTCCTCGAGTACCTCATTAACTCCAAGCTGCCTATATTTATTGAAGATCTCTCTCTTTTTCTGAACCGAGTTTCTAATATCTCTTGAAATCCATGGCTCTCTCAAACTTTTAACCTTTCCTTTCAACCTAACAGGAACATAAAGATTCTGAACCCTCAAAATTTCACTTTTAAATGACCTCCATTTCCCTGTTACATCCTTCCCATAAAACAAATTTTCCAATCCACTCCTTCTAAATCCTTTCACATCTCCTCAAAGTTAGCCTTTCTCCAATGAAAAATCTCAATCCTAGGTCCAGTCCTATCCTTCTCCATAATTACACTGAAACTAATTGTATTGTGATCACTGGACCCGAAGTGCTCCCCAACAAATAACTCCGTCACCTGCCCTATGAGGGTGGCTAATGTAACCCCACTTTTTAAAAAAGGAGGGAGAGAGAAACCGGGGAATTATAGACCGGTTAGCCTAACGTCGGTGGTGGGGAAACTGCTGGAGTCAGTTATCAAGGATGTGATAACAGCACATTTGGAAAGCGGTGAAATCATCGGACAAAGTCAGCATGGATTTGTGAAAGGAAAATCATGTCTGACGAATCTCATAGAATTTTTTGAGGATGTAACTAGTAGAGTGGATAGGGGAGAACCAGTGGATGTGGTATATTTGGATTTTCAAAAGACTTTTGACAAGGTCCCACACAGGAGATTAGTGTGCAAACTTAAAGCACACGGTATTGGGGGTAAGGTATTGGTGTGGGTGGAGAATTGGTTAGCAGACAGGAAGCAAAGAGTGGGAATAAACGGGACCTTTTCAGAATGGCAGGCGGTGACTAGTGGGGTACCGCAAGGCTCAGTGCTGGGACCCCAGTTGTTTACAATATATATTAATGACTTGGATGAGGGAATTAAATGCAGCATCTCCAAGTTTGCGGATGACACGAAGCTGGGTGGCAGTGTTAGCAGTGAGGAGGATGCTAAGAGGATGCAGGGTGACTCGGATAGGTTGGGTGAGTGGGCAAATTCATGGCAGATGCAATTTAATGTGGATAAATGTGAAGTTATCCACTTTGGTGGCAAAAAAATAGGAAAACAGATTATTATCTGAATGGTGGCCGATTAGGAAAAGGGGAGGTGCAACGAGACCTGGGTGTCATTATACACCAGTCATTGAAAGTGGGCATGCAGGTACAGCAGGTGGTGAAAAAGGCGAATGGTATGCTGGCATTTATAGCGAGAGGATTCGAGTACAGGAGCAGGGAGGTACTACTGCAGTTGTACAAGGCCTTGGTGAGACCACACCTGGAGTATTGTGTGCAGTTTTGGTCCCCTAATCTGAGGAAAGACATCTTTGCCATAGAGGGAGTACAAAGAAGGTTCACCAGATTGATTCCTGGGATGGCAGGACTTTCATATGAAGAAAGACTGGATGAATTGGGCTTGTACTCGTTGGAATTTAGAAGATTGAGGGGGGATCTGATTGAAACGTATAAGATCCTAAAGGGATTGGACAGGCTAGATGCAGGAAGATTGTTCCCGATGTTGGGGAAGTCCAGAACGAGGGGTCACAGTTTGAGGATAGAGGGGAAGCCTTTTAGGACCGAGATTAGGAAAAACTTCTTCACACAGAGAGTGGTGAATCTGTGGAATTCTCTGCCACAGGAAACTGTTGAGGCCAGTTCATTGGCTATATTTAAGAGGGAGTTAGATATGGCCCTTGTGGCTACGGGGGTCAGGGGGTATGGAGGGAAGGCTGGGGCGGGGTTCTGAGTTGGATGATCAGCCATGATCATAATAAATGGCGGTGCAGGCTCGAAGGGCCGAATGGCCTACTCCTGCACCTATTTTCTATGTTTCTATGTCTCATTCCCTAACAGGAGATCCAGAACTGCCCCTTCTCTAGTTGGTACCTCTATGTATTGCTTCAAAAAACTATCCTGCACACATTTTACAAACTCCAAACCATCCAGCCCTTTTACAGAATGGGCTGCCCAGTCTGTGTGTGGAAAATTAAAGTCTCCAACAATCACAACCTTGTGCTTACTACAAATATCTGCTATCTCCTTACAAATTTGCTCCTCCAGTTCTCGGACCCCATTAGGTGGTCTATAATACACCCCTATAAGTGTCACAACACCTTTCCTATTCCTCAATTCCACCCAAATAGCCTCCCTAGATGGGTCCACTAATCTATCCTGCCAGAGCACCACTGTTATATAATCTCTGACAAGCAATGCAACACCTCCCCCTCTTGCCACCTGAAGCAACGAAATCCTGGAATATTTAGTTGCCAATCACACTCCTCCTGCAACCACATTTCACTAATAGCTACAACATCATATTTCCTGGTATCAATCCATGCTCTAAGCTCATCCACCTTTCTTACAATACTTCCCTCCATTAAAATAGATGCATTTAAGAAACTCTCCCCCTCCCACTCTATTTATCCTTAATTAAGCAAACAACTTTGTTACTTTTTCTTCTTTTTCCCTTACATCAATCTCCTCTCTCCTAGTCTCCTTAATTTGACTTCCTCCCCCCAACCAATCTAGTTTAAAGTCACCTTAGTAGCCCTCGCAAATCTCCCCGCCAGGATATTGGTCCCCCTATGATTCAAGTGCAACCCGTTCCTTTTGTACAGGTCATGCCTGCACCAACAGTAGTCCTAATGATCCTAAAACCCGAATCCCTGCCCCTTGCTCCAATCTCTCAGCCACGCATTTATCCTATATCTCATTGCATTTCTACTCTCACTGTCATGTAGCACAGGCAGTAATCCGGAGATTACTACCTTTTTCGTCCTTTTTTTCAACTCCCTTCCTAACTCCTTATATTCTTCTTGCAAACATCTCCCCTTTTCCAACCTATATCATTGGTACCTATATGTACCACGACCTCTGGCTCCTCTCCCTCCCACTTCAAGATCTCTTGGACGCAATCAGAAACATCACGGACCCTGGCACCAGGGAGGCAAACTACCATCCGGGTATCCTGACTTCGTCCACAGAATCATCTATCTGACCCCCTAACTATTGAGTCCCCTATTACTCTTGCCCTCCTCTTCCGTTCCCTATCCTTCTTAGCTACATGGCTAGACTCTGTGCCGGAGGCACGGCCAGTGTTGCTTCCCCCAGGTATGCTGTCCCCCCCAACAGTACTCAGACAGGAGTACTTATTGTCAAGCGGCACAGCCACAGCCACAGGTGTACTGTCTATTACTTCATTCTTCCTATTCCCCCTCCTAACCTTGACCCACTTGTCTGCCTCCCGTGGCTCCGGTGTGACCACCTGCCTGTAACTTCTCTCTGTCAACTCCTCACTCTCCCTGATAAGGCGAAGGTCATCGAGCTGCAGCTCCAGTTTCCTAACGCGGTCTCTTAGGAGCTGCATCTCGACACACCTCCATAAGATCATGGACAATCCAGTGTTGGTCTCAACACTACTTTTCTGCTCTTTCCCCTTCAGCTCCCTTGTAGTTCAGACATCTGCTTTGAGTATATTTGATGCCCCTGCCTCCATGTCTCCCCAGAGTAGAAAATCCAAGGACTTGTAACACTGAGAAAAGAAATTCCTCCTCATAATGGCGACCAGCACTAAGTGCTATCATAAAGAATGGACAATCGTTCCTCTATTTTCTTCGATGGTTGCATAAGTTCAGCATGTCAACTAGAACTTTGACAAACATCTATAGATGCACAGTAGAGAGTATATTGAACGATTGTAGCATGGGCTGGTATGGAAACACCAATGACCAAGAACAGAATGTCTATAAAATGTGGTGAATACAGCTGGGTCCATCACAGGCAAAGCTCTCGCTACCACAAGAAAGCAGCATCCATCATCAAGGACTTCCACCTTACAATGCATGCTCTGTTCTTTGATGCCATCAAGAGCAAGGTACAGGAGCCTCAGGACCCACACCACTAGGTTTAGGAACAATTACCCCTCAATCATCAGACTCTTGAACCAGAGGGGATAACTTTTTCAACTTCACTCATCCCAATACTGAAATGTTTCCACAATCTATGGACTCGCCTTCAAGGAGTCTTCATCCCATGTTCTTGATATTTATTACCTATTATTATTATTATTATTATTCTGTTTTTGTATTTGCACAGTTTTTGCATATTGGTTGTTTGTCCTGTTGTGTTGGGTTTTTCATTGATTTTATTGTGTCCCTTTGTATTTACTGTGAATGACCAGAAGAAAATTAATCTCAGATTAGTATATGGTGGCGTATGTGAACTTCGATAATAAATTTATTTTGAACTTTGAACTTTAAGCAAGTGGGAGTGACTGAAGAGATTGCCTTGTTAATTTTCAAAGCAAATCTCATAAGTTGCCAGCAGTCGTGTTTGAAACAGAATCATTGGCATGTGTCATGAAATTTGTTGTCTTTGCTGCAGCAGTACAATGCAATACATAATAATAGAGAAAAAAAACCATGGATTATAGTGAATATATGCATATTAAATACAAACCCCATTTCCAGAAAAGTTGGGATATTTTCCAAAATGCAATAAAAACAAAAATCTGTGATATGTTAATTCACGTGAACCTTTATTTAACTGACAAAAGTACAAAGAAAAGATTTTCAATAGTTTTACTGACCAACTTAATTGTATTTTGTAAATATACACAAATTTAGAATTTGATGGCTGCAGCACACTCAAGAAAAGTTGGGACAGAGTTAAAGTAAGATTGAAAAGTGCACAGAATATTCAAGTAACACCGGTTTGGAAGACTCCACATTAAGCAGGCTAATTAGTAGCAGGTGAGGTATCATGACTGGGTATAAAAGTAGCGTCCATCAAAGGCTCAGTCTCTGCAAGCAAGGATGGGTCATGGCTCACCCCTTTGTGCCAAAATTCGTGAGAGAATTGTTAGTCAGTTCAAAAGGAACATTTCTCAATGCAAGATTGCAGAGAATTTAGGTCTTTCAACATCTACAGTACATAATATTGTGAAAAGATTCAGAGAATTCAGAGACATCTCAGTGCGTAAAGGGCAAGGTCGGAAACCACTGTTGAATGCGTGTGATCTTCGAGCCCTCAGGTGGCACTGCCTAAGAAACTGTCATGCTACTGTGACAATTATAGCCACCTGGGCTCAGAGTACTTCGGAAAACCATTGTCACTCAATACAGTCCGTCGCTGCATCCAGAATTGCAACTTGAAACTGTATTACGCAAGGAGGAAGCCATACATCAACTCTTTGCAGAAACGCCGGCGAGTTCTCTGGGCCCGAGCTCATCTCAGATGGACCGAAAGACTGTGGAACTGTGTGCTGTGGTCAGATGAGTCCACATTTCAGCTAGTTTTCGGAAAAAACGGGCGTCGGGTTCTCCGTGCCAAAGATGAAAACGACCATCCAGATTGTTATCAGCGAAAGGTGCAAAAACCAGCATCTGTGATGGTATGGGGGTGCATCAGTGCCCACGGCATGGGTGAGTTGCATGTATGTGAAGGTACCATTGACTCTGAGGCGTATATTAGGATTTAGAGAGACATATGTTGCCATCAAGGCGACGTCTCTTCCCGGGATGTCCATGCTTATTTCAGCAGGACAATGCCAGACCACATTCTGCACAGGCTACTACAGCGTGGCTTTGTAGACACAGAGTGCGTGTGCTTGACTGGCCTGCTGCCAGTCCAGATCTATCTCCTATTGAAAATGTATGCCGCATCATGAAGAGGAGAATCAGACAACGGAGACCACGGGCTGTTGAGCAGCTGAAGTCTTATATCGAGCAAGAATGGACAAAATTTCCAATTGCAAATCTACTACAATTAGTATCCTCAGTTCCAAAACGATTAAAAAGTGTTATTAAAAGGAAAGGTGATGTAACACAATGGTAAACATGCCTCTGTCCCACTTTTGTTGAGCGTGTTGCAGCCATCAAATTCTAAATTTGTGTATGTTTACAAAATATAATTAAGTTGGTCAGTAAAACTATGGAAAATCTTTTCTTTGTACTCTTGTCAGTTAAATAAAGGTTCACGTGAATTAACATACCACAGATTTTTGTTTTTATTGCATTTTGGAAAATATCCCAACTTTTCTGGAAATGGGGTTTGTAGTTAAATAAGCAGTGGAAAAATAAAAATTAAAATTAAAAAAATGTAGTGAGGTAGTGTTCACGGGTTCAATGTCCATTCAGAAATCAGAAGACAGAGGGGAAGAAGCTGTTCTTGAATCTTTGAGTGTGTGCCTTCAAGCTTCTGTACCTCCTTCCTGATGGTAGCATTGAGAAAAAGGCATGACCTGGGTAATGCGTGTCCTTAATGATGGATGCTGCTTTCTTGAGGTATCACTCTGGGAGAATGTCTTGGATATTACGAAGGCTAGTGCCCATGATGGAGCTGATTGAGTTTACAACTCTGCAGTTTATTTCAATCCTGTGCAGAAGCTCCCCCATACTAGAAGGTGATGCAGCCAGTTAGAATGCTCTCCACGGTACATCTGTAGAAATTTGCAGGGGTCTTTGGTGACGTACCAAATCTCCTCAATCTCCTAATGAAATATAACTGTTGTCATGCCTTCATGCCTTCTTTGTAACTGCATCAATATGTTGGGCCTCAGAAATACTGACACCCAGGAACTTGCAGTTCTTCACTCTTTCCATTTCTGATCCCTCTATGAGGACTGGTGTGTGTTCCCTCATCTCACTCTTTCTGAAGCCTACATTCAGTTCTTTGGTCTTACTGATGTTGAGTGCATGGTTGTTGATGCAACACCACTCAACTAGATGACATATCTCATTCCTGCACATCCTCTCATCACCATTTCATCACCATCAAAAGCTGTATTATTAGCAAATTTATAGATGGCATTTGAGCTGTGCCAAGCCATACAGTCATGGGTGTAAAGAGAGTAGAGCAGTGGGCTAAGCATACATCCCTGAGGTGAACTGACAAGCGACTGCAGATGCTGTAAACAGATGCAAAAAAACAAATGAAGTGGCATCCTTTTGTGTTTATAGTCAACATCTTCCCATGTTCAGTATGAATGGAGACTTGCGTTCATGGCCTTCTTCTGCTGTAGCCCATCCACTTCATGGTTTGACATGTCCATTCAGAGATCAAATGACAGTCATCGCCATCATTACATGGTACCTATACATTTTAAAAATAACACTTGAATTCAATGTTCTTTACACTCAGTGGCTGCTTTATTAGGTACCTCCTACACCTAATAAAGTGCACACTGTGTGTATATTCATGGTCTTTGCTGCTGTAGTCCATATACTTCGAGGTTTGACATGATGTGCATTCAGAGATGCATTGATTTGTCTAACCAACCCTCCTTTTTTGAGGAGGTTACTACGAAAGTTGATGAAGGAAAGGTAGATGATGTAGTCTATATGGACTTTAGCAAGGCCTTTAACATGGTCCTAAATGGGAGGTTGGTCAAAAAGGTTCAGTTTCTTAGCATTCAAGATGAGGTAGTAAATTGGATTTGACAGTGGCTTTGTGACAGAAGCCAGGGAGTGGTAGTAGATAGTTGTCTCTCTGATTGGAGGCTTCTGACTAGTGGTGTGCTGCAGGGATTGGGTCTGCAGTGTTGTCGTTTCCATCTATAATAATGATCTAGATGATAATGCGGTAAACTGGATCATCAAACTTGTGAATGACACCAAGATGCAAAACATAGTGGACAGCAAGGAAGGCTATGGAAATTTGCAGCAGGATCTGGACCAGCTGAAAAAATGGGCTGCAAAATGGCAAATGGAATTTAATGCGGACGTGTATGTGGAGTTGCACTTTTGAAGGACAAACCAGGTTAATAAATGGTAGGGCACTGAGGAATGTGGTAGAATGGAAGGATCTGGGAACAAACGATCCTTGGAATTTGTATCACAGATTGATAGGGTCGTAAAGAGAGCTTTGCCTTCGTAAATCAAAGTATTTAGTACAAGATTTGGAACAATATATTGAAGTCGTATAAGATGTTGGTGAAGCATAATTTAGAGCATTGGGTGCGGTTTTGGTCACCTACCTAAAGGAAAGATATCAATAAGATTGGAAGAGTACATTTACAAGGATATTGCCAGGACTTGAGGACCTGAGTTACAGAGGAAGGTTGAATAGGTTGAGAATTTATTCCCTGGAGCGTAGAGGAATTAGCTGAGATTTGATAGAGATATATAAACTTATGAGGGTTATAGATGGGGTATATAAAGCAGGCTTTTTCTATTGAAGTTGAGAGATTAGAACTAAAGGTCATGGGTTGAGGATGATGTATGAAATGTTCAAGGGAAGCATGCAGGAGAATTTATTCAGTCAGAGGGTAGTGTGAGCATGGTATGAGCTGCCAGTAGAAGTGGTGGATACATGTTCAATTTCAACATTTAACATTTACATGGATGGGAGTGGTATGGTGGGCTATGGTGCAATGCAAGTTGATGGGTCTAGGTGAAATAATAGTTTGACGTGGACTAGATGGGCCAAAGCTCCTGTTTCTGTGCTTTGCTTCTCTATAGCTCTAATCTATTGATTCTTATAAGATTACTAATAATATTCAAGTGGTCCAGGTAAATTACCCACCTTCAGAACTTCCGCCATTTCTTTGTTTCTACCTCTTCAGCATTATTTTTCAGTGCTCTGATGTCCACTCTTGCCTCTTTTTTTCTATTCATATATCTGGAAAAACTTTTGGTATCCTCTTTTATATTATTGGGAGACTTTCCTTCATATTTGGTCTTTTCTCTCATTATTTTTTTTAGTTCTGTTGGTTTTCAAAAGCTTCCCAATCCTCTAGCTTCCCATTATTTTTTGCTATATTGTATGCCCTCTCTTTTGCTTTTACATTTCTTCTTTGGGATGACACAATCCTACATCTCTGAATTACTCCCAGAAATTACAACTATTGCTACTCTAGTATTACCTCTGCTGGTGTCCCCTTCCAATCAGCTTTGGCCAGATCCTCTCTCATGCCTCTAGATACCTTTACTCAACTGTGATACCAACACACCTAATCTTACTTTCTCCCTCTCAAACTGAAGGGTGAATTTTTATCACATTAAGATCACTGCCTCCTAAGGTTTTTTTTTAAACCTTAAACTCTCTAATCAAGTTTTGAAATCTTACTTTATCTTCCAATATTAAAATACTACCCTTGTGGAACACCAGATTTAACAACACCCAGTCTAAAAAAACATTTACTATAGTACGCCGTTTTCTTTCTTTAAGCCTTTATTTTAAACCATGTTAACATAGACCCTTGCAGTCCACGTCTCAATTTGTTAACCATGCTTTTGTGTGGATTTGTCAAGCATTTCCTTAAAATTCATACAGATAGTTATTCTTTTCTTCAAGGAGGGAAACATACATGCTTCCTACTTTGGCTTAGATGTGATTTGAGACCCAGCAATGTGTCATGGTCATAGAATCATAGAGTTATCCAGCACAGAACAAGACCCTTCAGCCTAACATCCATGGCAACCAGTGTGTCAACCTGAAGTAGTCTAAATTAAAGTGATAGAGCTATACATTACAAAACAGGCCCTTCAGCTTAACTTCTCCACACCAAGCAAGATGCACCATCCAAGCTAGTCCCATTTGCCAGTTTTTGGTTCATAACCTTTTAAACCTTTCAAATTTATGTAGCAGTCCAACCATTTTTAGAAGTTGTTATTGTACTTGCCTCAACTAGTTCCTCTGTAGCAAGGGTTCCCAACCTTTTTTATGCCATGGACCCCTATCATTAAGCTAGGGGTCCATGAACCTCAGATTGGGAACCCCAGCTCTATAGTATTTATGATGGTATTCTACATAAATACCAACCTTTGCGTAAAAAAAAAGTTCATACTAAAGCCTTCCCTTCTCCTTTAAACTTATGCCCTCTAGTTCTTGATTCCCTGTCCCTGAGGAAAAGACTGAGTTCATTCATCCCATTCCCATTCTGATATGTCTATCCACGTCCTCCTCTACTGTCAAGATGAAGCCACACTCAGGTTGGAGGAACAACACCGTATATTCCGTCTGGGTAGCCTCCAACCTGATGGCATGAACATTGACTTCTTTAACTTCCGTTAATGCCCCACCTCCCCTCCATACCCCATCCCTTATTTATTCTTTCCCCCTTTTTTCTCCTTCTGTCCCTCTCACTATAACTCCTTGCCCATCCTCTGGGTCCCCCCCCCTTTCTTTCTCCTAGGCCTCGTGTCCCATGATCCTCTCCCTTCTCCAGCTTCGTATCCCTTTTGCCAATCAATTTTCCAGCTCTTAGCACCATCCCTCCCCCTCCTGCCTTCTCCTATCATTTCAGATCTCCCCCTCCCACTTTCAAATCTCTTATTATCTCTTCTTTCAGTTAGTCCTGACGAAGGGTCTCGGCCCGAAACGTTGACTGTATCTCTTTCTATAGATGCTGCCTGGCCTGCTGCGTTCACCAGCATTTTTTGTGTGTGTTGCTCATTCATCCTATATATGCCCCTCATGATTTTATGCATTTCTATAAGATCACCTCTCATTCTTCTACGTTCCAAGGAATAAAGCCCTTACCTAGTCATCTTCTCCCTATAACTCAGGCCTTGTAGTCCTAGCAACATGCTCATAAATCTTTTTGTACTCTTTACAGTTTAATAATATTTTTCTATGGCAAGGGGACCACAGCTGAAATTAATACTCCAAATGTGTACTATGTCCTGTATAAGCAAACCATGATATCTCAACTTTTAAGCTCAGTACCTTGACATATGAAAACAGTATGCCAAAAACCTTCTTTACCACCCTGTCCAGCTATGAGTCCATTTTCAATTAATCTATTCAAATGTCTTTTAAACACTGCAATTGTACCTGCGTCTGTTATTTCCATGTACTGTTTTACATATCCAGCATCCTCTGGGTGAAAAAAACTGCCCTTCTAGTCCCCATAAATAATTTCTCTCTCACATTAAATCTATGCCTTCTACTTCCAAAGATCCTAACATGAGGAAAAACTGTGATCATTCTTCTTATTTATGTACCTCATGATTGTATAAATCTCTTTAAGGTCACCCCTCAGTCTTTTCACTCCAAGGAAGAAAGCCCCAGTCTGTCCAGTCCCTCCTGATGACTCAAACTCTCTAGTTTGGTACCACCCTTATGAAAGTTTTGAATGTACCCTTATGAAAGTTTTGAATGTACTCTTATGAAAGTTATGAATGTATCCTTTCCAGTATAATGACATCCTTCTTATAACAAGGCAATCAGAACTGCACAAAATACTCCAAGTGCAGTCTCATCACTGTCTTGGTACAGCTGTAACATGATGTTCCAACCCTTACACACAAAGCAAAGAAACAAACTGCTGGAAGCACTCAGCAGCTCAGGCAGCATCTGTAGAGGCAAAGATATGGTCCACATTTTGGGCTGAAGCACTGAATCTGGACTGAGAGTAAAGAGCTGAGCGGAAGGGGTGAGACAAGTACTGGCAGAATTGGTGAAACCACTTGAGGAGGAGCTGATAGAAAGATGGAGCCAGGTGTGTGAGATGGGTGCACAAGTCAACAGAGGCTGGGAGGTACTATTTGAAACAAGCAAGGGTTGCATAATAGGAAATCTGGTACAATTATGGCTGAGCTCAGGTAAGGGAGGGATAGCAGGTAGTTAGGAACAGTGGGTGCAGGGGATGGGATTGATTGGGTAAAGTCTAGGGGTGAAAGGCAGATGGAACCAGGCAGGGGAGGGGAAAGAAACTGGTTAACAGGGGCTGGGTGGGTGTGGGGGGGTTAGGAAAGAAAGGCGTGAGTGAGAGGGCCTGAGTGGATCAAAAGAATGGAAGAAAGGGGTTGCAGCTTACCTGATGTTTATGCTATTGGATTGTAGGCTACCAAGGTAGAACATGAGATGCCGTTCTTCTAGTTTTAGCAGAAAGGAATGGGTTGGGGAAGATGTGACTGCTGGTATGATTGTGCTGCAGCTGATGGAATTGATGAAGAATGATGTGTGTATGTGGTATGGAAAAATGCAAATTTACTGATCATGTTACTTACATTTTCATTCAAATAATCAATATAAATCTGAATCAACAGGGGGCCAACATCAGTCTCTGCAGCACACCACTGGTCACAGATCTCCAATCTGAAAAACCAGTTTGCAGCACTACCCTCTGAATCCTTCCACCAAGCTAATTTTGTATCCAATTTGGTAGCTCACTCTGGATTCTTTGCGAAATAACCTGGAACAGCCCACCATATGGGACCTTGTCATGAGCCCTGCTAAAGTCCAGGTAGACAAATCTACTGCACTTTCCTTGTCAATCCTCTTGGTCATCTCTTGGAAAAGCTCAGTCAAATCCATGAGATATGATTTGTCATGCATAAAGCTGTGTAGACTTTTCCTAATCAATTATGGCCTTTCCATATGCAGGTCAATAGAGCCTATCTCTCAATCTCCTCCAGTAACTTTCCTACCATTGATAGTAGACTCACCAGTCTGTAATTCCCTGGCTCATACTTGCATCCCTTTTTAAATCAATGCATAACATTAGCCACCCAGCAACCTTTTGGTACATCACCTGTAGCTAACAATAATACAAAAATCTCTGCCAGAGTTTCAGGAATTTCTTCTCTTGTTTCCCAGAACATCCTAGGATACACTTAGTCAGGCCTGGGGGATTTATCCACCTTTACCTGCTTCAAGATTAACAACACCTCTGTTGGAAGTGTCAATATGTTTCAGGACATCACTTTTCTCTTCCCTGAACCTACTAGCTTCCATGTCCTTCTTCATAGGAGAAGGAGTATTCATTTAAGACCTTGTCTGTTTCTGGTGGTTGCACACATAAATGACCATATTGACCTCAAACACGAGGAAATTTGCCGATGCTGGAAGTTCAAGCAACACACATAAAAATTGCTGGTGAACACAGCAGGCCAGGTAGTATATCTCTTCTTTCAGTTAGTCCTGACGAAGGGTCTCAGCCCGAAAGGTCAACTGCACCTCTTATTATAGATGCTGCCTGGCTTGCTGCGTTCATCAGCAATTTTTATATATTGACCTCAAGTGGATCTATTCTCTACCTAGTTACCCTTTTGCTATTAAAACACTTATAGAATCGTTTTGGGTTCTCCTTTACCAAATCTGTTTGCAACATCTTATATCCCTTGTTATGCCCTCCTGTTTTCCTTCTTAAGTGTAGTTGATTCTTAACTACCCCATCAGCCAGGAGTATTTAGAATTTAATCAGCAATGGAAATAAACATCAATGAATGAATAATGTTAACCTTCTTTGTCACTCCATCAAAAAAAATATTTTTTAAAATCACTGTATATCTTATATGAATCTATGCCAGATCTTGTTAGTCAGCCAAGTACCTGTTAATTTCTCCAAGTACCTGTTGATTTCTTCCATAATTAAACTTTTGAAACTCTTACTGACTGTTGATGCTAATAGTTTACAAATACCCAGGGTACTCCAACAGTGCTTTCCAGAGCATGACTTGTACCACAAAGGAGAACAAATTGATAGGAGCACCAGCACATACAAGTTCCCTTCCAAGTTGCATATTATTTTAACTTGAAAAGTTTTAATGTTTTTTGTCATTGAGTTTAAAGCCTGGAACTTTCCCACAAGAGTGCCTTCACCGGGAGGACTGCAGCTGACCACCACCTTCTCCAGGCTATTTAGGGATGGGTTATAATAAATTGTGGACTTGCCAGCTATGTTCAGATGCTAACACAAATATAAAGAAAATTACCTCTACAATATCAGTCCTACCAATACCTTTTCAGCACCCTCTTACTTAATACCAATTCGAAATACTCACTATATACAGTGGATTCCTGTTAATTGGGCCATTGGTTAATAGGAGCAGCTGCTTCTTTGGGACAATTCTTAAAGAACAAAAACGAATTGAGAAAATAACTGGGATTCCCTTTGTTCATTTGGGACACTATGCTGCTTAATTGAGACAAGAGACTGTTGCCAAACAATTTCTAACTAGCATTACTCGTGTGCACTGTGTGGCTGCACACTACATTGTGCTTAGATCGAACATTTTTTAAATAGCATCAGCTCTATGTGTCTGTGTTCAAAAAGCATTGATTTTGTCACTGATAGTTGTCGAGAAATAAGCAGTAAGACAATTCAGAACTGTTTTGCTCACTGCAGTTTCAAGCATTCAGGCGTGGAGATGCCTGAAATGGCTAGGTTTGAAAATGAAACAATTTCACTACTTCATCAAGTTAAGAACTACGAAGAATTTGAAGGTTACAATCATCTTGAATGTTAACAATGAAAATGAAGACTTGGTGGATGCAATCGTCAAAAGCATTCTATGCAAGTAATCCATTATCTGCACTAGTGTCTGCGCTGACTTTGTTATTTTATTGTCAAAAGAACACGGCAGCTTACATTGGATGAATTCCTCCATCGATATCTATTAGGAACTAGTACACAATTTTATGTTACTGGAGTAGTATTGGTTGTGTTGTAATTTGTTTTGTATTTAATTAAATACATAATTACTTAGTTTGTCTAATTTTATACCTTTTTAAGTTATTTTCATGCAACTTTGCTTAATTGGGCCAAAATGTACTGGACTCAATGTGTCTTGATTAACTGGAATCTACTGTATTTTAGCCTTGTTTCCCCTTTAAGCCTACATCACTTTCTTCATCCCTAATAGAGGTGCAGCTCCCAGTCTCAGTTGAAGTTCTGTGCAGAATTAGCTGAAAGTTTACATGCAAATGAAAAAGATTAATGCATGCAGTGGCATTTATTGGTTCAGAAATATGTTTTAAGGGTGCTGAAGTACTTTGGAAATAGAATGATCTATACAGTGTTTGATTGCAAAATTTAAGGTACATTTGTTAATAACATTGGAGAGAATAGTACAAATTAGCCCCATTAGAAGTGTTTTAATTACTGAAGAGGGTGTTATTTCATCAATAACTAATTATTTCAAGGCCCTTAAAATATACTTAAAGAATATTGAAAAGGCATTGATCTATATTGGATGAAAGGTTCTTCAACCTAAAAATCTTAACACTTATAACAGATGCAGCCTGCCCTGCATACTTTCAACATTTTCTGCTTTCATTGATCCATATACACTCAGTGGTCACTTTGTTAGGTACCTCCTGTACTAAATAAAAGGGCCACTGAGTGCATGTTTGTGGGGCTCTGCTGCTGTAGCCCATTCACTTGAAGTTTTGACATGCTGTGCGTTCAAAGATGCTCTTCTGCACACCACTATTATAATGTATGGTTCTTTGAGTTACTATCGCCTTCCTGTCATCTTGAAACAGTCTGGCCATTCTCCTCTGACCATCCCTCATTAACAAGGCATTCTCTGTAAACTCTAGGGACTGATATGCTTGAATAGCCCAGGACATCAGGAGTTTCTGAGATACTTAAACTATCCCGTCTGACACCAACAATCATTCCACTGTCAAAGTAACTTAGACCATGTTTCTTCCCTATTCTCATGTTTGTTCTGAATAACAACTAAACCTTTTGACCATGTCTACATACTTTTATGCAATTAGTTGTGCCACATGATTGGCTGATTAAATATTTCCATAACGAGAGGTGTACAGGTGTACCTAATAAAATGGTTACTGAGTGTATATTATCTTATTCTTTTCACCAGTTTTTGAATTGTTATTTTGTCTGCTAATGTGTTTTATAGCTTCACTGCAAAGAATGGACAAAGATTTTAATTCCAAAATGTAACGGTGTTGAAAAAACTGTGGACCAAATAGTAGGAGTGTTTATAGGTATCTCTGATTCAGTGCTGGTGAAAGAAATTCATACATCTAAAAAGGAACCAGGTAAGAACCACTCCTGAAGGAGGGTCTCGGCCCAAAATGTTGACTGTTTATTCTTTTACATAGATACTGCCTGGCCTGCTGAGTTCCTCCAGCATTTTGATTGTGTTGCAAGAACCATTCCATGATTTTATAACTGATCTGAGGTCTAAATTCTCTAATTCGTTAATATCTGTGTTTCATAAAAATCTCTCAGCTTCAAATTGATAATTAAGAATTTATATGGCTTCAATTGTCAAAAGAGATTCCTTTGTAACTTTCCTCTGGAGGAGGAAAATAAAATCTGCAAATACTGGAAATCCAAATCAAAACCAGAAAGTATTTGAAACTTGAAGTAAGTTAAATGCTATCTGTGGATGGATGATCCAGTTATTGGAAATTGGATGAACAGAGAAAGCATTTTATTGGAGACCTCCAACTTCTGATAATTTACTTTCTTTCTCTGTATCAGAAATGACCATGTTTTGTAGAAAATTATTTATCTGTGATATTGTCTCTGCTTCTTTGTTTACACGCCCTGACATCCTATTTACAAAAATTAATGCTACTTTGCTCCAATAGCTCAATAATATGAATAATCATATGTCTTAATTTTACACTTAAAGTGTGGGTATCATTCTGGTAGAGCATTGCTGTATTCCTCCCTGGCTACAAGATTCATGCCAGAGGACTAGAAGTCTGCTAAAGCGACATTATTATTTAAAGTGGGGTGAATGAAAAAAACAAAACAGATTAGTTTCAAACCAATTACAAACCCCATTTCCAGAAAAGTTGGGATACTTTCCAAAAGGCAATAAAAACAAAAATCTGTGATATGTTAATTCATGTGAACCTTTATTTAACTGACAGAAGTACAAAGAAAAGATTTTCAATAGTTTTACTGATCAACTTAATTGTATTTTGTAAACATACACAAATTTAGAATTTGATGGCTGCAACACACTCAACAAAAGTTGGGACAGAGTTAAAGTAAGATTGAAAAGTGCACAGAATATTCGAGTAACACTAGTTTGGAAGACTCCACATTAAGCAGGCTAATTGGTAGCAGGTGAGGTATCATGACTGGGTATAAAAACGTCCATCAAAGGCTCAGTCTCTGCAAGCAAGGAAGGGTCATGGCTCACCCCTTTGTGCCAAAATTCGTGAGAGAATTGTTAGTCAGTTCAAAAGGAACATTTCTCAACGCAAGATTGCAGAGAATTTAGGTCTTTCAACATCTACAGTACATAATATTGTGAAAAGATTCAGAGAATTCAGAGACATCTCAGTGCGTAAAGGGCAAGGTCGGAAACCACTGTTGAATGTACGTGATCTTCGAGCCCTCAGGCGGCACTGCCTAAGAAACCGTCATGCTACTGTGACAATTATAGCCACCTGGGCTCGGGAGTACTGGGAAAACCATGGTCACTCAACACAGTCTGTCGTTGCATCCAGAAATGCAACTTGAAACTCTATTACACAAGGAAGAAGCCATACATCAACTCTATGCAGAAACGCCAGCGAGTTCTCTGGGCCCGAGCTCATCTCAGATGGACCAAAAAACTGTGGAACCATGTGCTGTGGTAGGTTGAGTCCACATTTCAGCTAGTTTTTGGAAAAAACAGGTGTCGAGTTCTCCGTGCCAAAGGTGAAAACGATCATCCAGATTGTTATCAGTGAAAGGTGCAAAAGCCAGCATCTGTGATGGTATGGGGGTGCATCAGTGCCCACTGCATGGGTGAGTTGCATGTATGTGAAGGTACCATTGACTTTGAGGCGTATGTTAGGATTTTAGAGAGACATATGTTGCCATCAAGGCGACATCTCTTCCTGGGACGTCCATGCTTATTTCAGCAGGACAATGCCAGACCACATTCTACACAGGCTACAACAGTGTGGCTTTGTAGATACAGAGTGCGTGTGCTTGACTGACCTGCTGCCAGTCCAGATCTATCTCCTATTGAAAGTGTATGGCGCATCGTGAAGGGGAGAATCAGACAACGGAGACCACGGGCTGTTGAGCAGCTGAAGTCTTATATCAAGCAAGAATGGACAAAATTTCCAATTGCAAATCTACTACAATTAGTATCCTCAGTTCCAAAACGATTAAAAAGTGTTATTAAAAGGAAAGGTGATGTAACACAATGGTAAAGATGCCTCTGTCCCAACTTTTGTTGAGTGTGTTGCAGCCATCAAATTCTAAATTTGTGTATGTTTACAAAATACAATTAAGTTGATCAGTAAAACTATTGAACATTTTTTCTTTGTACTTTTGTCAGTTAAATAAAGGTTCATGTGAATTAACATATCACAGATCTTTGTTCCTATTGCATTTTGGAAAATATCCCAACTTTTCTGGAAATGGAGTTTGTAGTCCCACTTCAATGCTGAACACATTATTGAAATCATTTTTAAGGGACAGTGTTGTGTACATACATCTACTGATGCTTCTGGACACGTCTTCAGAGATGTTCCAGGAATGATCAGGTGCTTCGGGTCTTTCAACATCATACAACCTCCTCCAGGTGACCCAGCCAGGGCTGATCAGACCCCAGCTTGTGTCCAGATGGCTAGCTACTTATGACTCCATGGCTCCCCTCTTTTGAGCCACACCCATCTCGAGGCCTTCTCTGCTGCATCAGTGGTACTGCGGATGGCTCTCCTCTTCCTCTCTCCCTCGATGCCCAAAATGCTGAAGGCTCTAACTGAGGAACGGGCTGCGAATTTCCTACAACCAAACTCCACTGGGAGACACCTTGCTCTCCATCCAGCCTGCTGATGGTTGCTGACCAGTCCTGCGTACTTGGAGAGCTTCCTTTCAAAGGCCTCTTCTAAGCTATCTTCCCATGGGATTGTCAGCTCCAGCAACACCACTTGCTTAGTAGACTCAGACACTAGGACAACGTCTGGTCACAGGGTGGTGGCTGCGATATGGTTGGGGAACTTCAGCTGCTGTTTGAGGTCCACCAACGGCTGCCAGTCCCTTGAGAGGTCAGGATGCCTGCAGATGTTCTTTTGGCGGGTATTGGCTGCTCCCCAGCTCTGACAAAGGCAATGGTCTGCTTGGAGGGTCGGGACCGCTTTGTCCACTCAACTCCTGCGCTGACGGCTTCAGCGATGGTCTTCAGGATCTGATCGTGCCTCCACCTGTACTGTCCCTCACCAAGTGCCCTTGCGCAGCCGCTGAGGATGTGCTCCAGGGTTTCCTCTCTTGGAGCACAGTGGGCACGCAGATGTCTCTGCCTTGCCCCATGTGTGCAGGCTTGATGGGCTTGGAAGCACATCATCCTGGATGAGAAATTGGATGCGGTGTGGTTCGGCTTTCCAAAGATCAGCCCAGGTCACTTTCGTCTCAACCGCATTCTCCCATCTTGTCCAAGCTCCCTGTTGCTTAATTCCCACCGCCTTGCAGGCTCTCGTCTCCCCCACTACTGCTCTCACCTCCTCCTGAACTAGACGACGCCTTGCCTTCCCTCTGGTGTCCATTTGGGGAGTTGGAAAGGATCCTAGCCCAGCTCGGCCTCGTGTGACCACTCCCACCAGCCTCCTGTGACGCAGCCTTGCCTCTGCTTCCTGAACAGCTTCCTCTGCCCTCCACTTCCTGCCAGTCCTCACTTGGACCCCTGCTCTAGCCACCTTAGGGTCATTTGAGTCCCTATACTGTAGCACTTCTCTGGCTCTTGTTACCTTGAATTCTTCCTCCAAGGATTTGAAGGGCAGTTGCAGTTTGTTGTGGTGTCCATAGAGTGTGATGCTGCTCGGGCTCTTTGGCAGCCCCAGCCATCTCCTGAGGTGGTTGCTAACCCTCCTCTCTAAGGTTTCGACTGTCGAGATTGGAACTGCATAGACGAGGAGGGGCCACAGGATTCTGGGAAGAATGCTATGCTGATACACCCAGGCTTTAAACTTCCCAGGTAGGCCAGACTCGTCCACAGATTTCAGCCAGCTATCCAACTCAGTGCAGGTCACCTGAATGGATGTCCTGTCCCTTAAACAGCTGTCAAAAATTTTGCCTAAGCCCTTGACTGGTTTTTCTGTGATGGTTGGGATGGCTGTGCCTGCGATGCTGAACCGTAACTTGTTCTCCACCTTCCCTTTCCTCAGCACCATCGATCTTGATTTGGCAGGTTTGAAACACATCCGGGCCCACTCCACCAGCTTTCCGAGCCCTTGCAGAATCCACAGGCAGCCTGGGACTGATTCTGTGGTTACTGTGAGGTCATCCATGAATGCCCTGATAGGTGGTTGCCGTTGAACGGATTTCATTCTGGGCCCTCTGCATTCTGGTTCAACAGACTTAGTAAGCATGTTCATGGCTAGGGAGAACAGTGTCACTGAGATAGTGTAAATCTACTGTGCCTTTATAAACATTTAGCAGAATGAAAGATTGAAAATAGTTTTGTGAAGGGAGGTGTATGGTGGAACAACTATTTATTGAGGAACGATCAAGGAAGGCAGTGTAATTGACATAATCTAAGTGCATTTGTGTATGGCTTTGACAAGCTGTCAGTATGTGCATCTAAGGATACATGTGATATCAAAAGGGCAGGCGGGGGGGGCAGAAAGGTTGCAATGGTTGCGTTGGTAAAGAATGAAATCAATTCTTTAAAAAAAAGTGACATAGGATCAGAAGATATAGAATCCTTATTGGTAGAGTTAAGAAACTGCATAGGCAAAAATTCCTTGATGGGGGTTTTATACAGGCCTCCGAACAGTAGCCAGGATGTGTGATAGAAAAGATATGTAAAAAGAGCAATGTTACAATGGTCATCAGGGATTTCAGTATGTGGGTAGATTGGGAAAATCAGGTTGGTGGTGGATCCTAAGAGGAGGAATTTGTAGAATGCCTACAAGATGGCTATTTAGAACAGCTTGTGATTGAGCCCACTAGGAAGAAGGCAATTCTGGATTAGGTGTTGTGTAATGAATTAATTTTCATAAGGGTACTTAAGGTAAAGGAATACTTAGGAGGAAGTGATCATAATATAGAGTTCACCCTGAAGTTTGAGAGGCAAAGCTAAAATCACATGTATCGGTATTAAAGTGGAGTAAAGGGAACTACAGAGGCTTTACAGAGGAAATGGTCAAAATTGATTGGAAGGGGATAATAGCAGAAACGGCGGCAGAGCTGCAATGACTGCAGTTTCTGGCAGTAATGTGAAGACACAGGATCAAAGTTCAAAGTAAATTTATTAAGAAAGTACATACTGTATCTGTGACCATATACTGCCCTAAGATAGTTGTTCTTGTGGGCAATTAACAGTAAATACAAGGAAACACAATAGAATCAATGAAAAATACTGCACAAAAGACGAACAAACTGTTACGAGATGCACCCAATCATGCTAGCTTCCGAGGTTTAGAAGCTCTAACTCTCGGAGTATAGTTAACTGATGTGGTCCCTTTAAGGGTTCAGGACCATCCCGCTAATTGCCAATCATGTTTTGGGCTCCAAGTATTTAAAGAGCACCTGAACGGAGCCCCAGTGCTCAATAGTAAGCCCAACCAGAGATATTGTCTAGCATTTTGCTTTGTGCTCAGTTCTTGATCCAGTTTTATTCCGTGTTTCGATCCTAGCCTCAAATACTCCAGCATTCAGGTCCAAACCATCCTCATCAAGGATTCACCTCACACAGACAACCAATGTGCAAAAGACAACAAACTGCAAATACAAAAATAAAAAAAAAATAAAAAATGCTCTTGTATCTCCTTCCTGATGGCAGCAATGGGAAGAGAGTATGGCATGGATAGTGAGTACCCTTAATGATGGATGCTGCTTTACTACAATAGTACTCTTTTGGGGAGGGTTTTACCCATGATGGACTGGGCTATATCCATAACTTTTTGTAGATTTTTTTTTGGTTCAAAGACATTGGTGTTTCCATACCAGGCCAAGCTGCAACCAGCCAGTATACACTCTGCTGTGCATCTGTAGAAGTCTGTTAAGGCTTTAGCTGTATCTTTCAAAACTTCTCAGAAACTAGAAACACTGCCATGCTTTCTTTGTAATGGCATTTAATGCTGGTTCCAGGACAGTTCCTCTGAAATTACAATGCTGAGAAAATTAAAGTAGCTGATCCTTCACCTCTGATCCAATGATGAGGACTGGCCGATGGACCTCAGGTTTCACTTCCTGGAGTCAATAGTCAGCTCTTTGGTTTTGCTGATGTTGAGTCAGAGGTTGTTGTGCACCACTCAGCCAGATTTTTAGTCTCCTCCCTATATATGCCAGTTTGTCACCATTATTGATTTGGCTAACGACAGTGGTGTCATCAGCAAACTGAAATATGGCATTGGAATTGTGCTTAGCCTCATAAGCATAAAGCAAGTAGAGCAGGGTGTTAAGTACACAGTCTTGTGGTTCACCTGTGCTGATAATGATTGTGGAGAAGATGTTGAGGATCAGTTCATCCCAAAGAAGAAGGAGCATTCTAAAGGGAAAATGTGGCAACTATGGCTGAGAAGGGAAGTCAAAAGCAGCATAAAAGCAAAAGAGAAAATATATAATATAACAAAAATTAGTGAAAATATAAATTATTGGGAAGCTTTTAAAAGTCAACTAAAGCATATAGTGAGGCCAGTAATAGGAACGTTATTAATTTAACTTCTGGACCATGGCTATACCACCATCAAGAATGCCTACCGTGTTTTTCCACACTCTCACTTCGAGAAGCCTGATCACCTGGATGTACTTCTACTCCGAGCATAGGCAGGGACTGAAAACTGGAGCCCCAGTAGTGAGAACCAAGAAGTTATGGACAAGGGAAACACTGGAGCACCTTCAGGACTGCTTTGAATCGGTCGACTGGACTGGATTCAAGAATTCATCTTCGAACCTGGATGAGTATGCTGCAATTGTTACTGGCTTCATTAAAACCTGTGTGGATGAGTGTGTGCTTACAAAGACTCACTGTACATTCCCAAACCAAAAGCCCTGGTTGAACCTGGAGGTACGTCATCTGCTGAAGGCTAGATCTGTGGCATTCAAAGTCTGGCACCCAGGCCTGTACCAGAAAACTTGATATTATTTGTGGAGGGCTATTTCAAGGGTGAAGAGATAACATCGAATAAGGTTGGAGGTGACATTGGATGTGTGACAACTCTGGCAGGGTTTGGAAGACATTACTTCCTACAAAATGAAACCCAATAGCATGAATAGCAGTGATGCTTCACAACCAGATGAACTGAATGCCTTCTATGCCCACTTTGAAAGGAGAATATAATTTCACTGTGAAGATCTCTGTCCCAGAGGCCGATGTTAGGCTGTCTTTAAAAAGAGTGAACCCTCGCAAGGCAGAAGGTCCCAATGAAGTACCTGGTAAGGCTCTGAAAACCTGTGCCAACCAACTGGTGGGAGTATTCAAGGACATTTTTAACCTTTCACTGCTACGGGCGGAAGTTCCCACTTGCTTCAAAAAGGCAACAATTATACCAGTGCCCAAGAAGAATAATGTGAGCTGTCTTAATGAATATCACCTGGTAGTACTCACATAGACAGTGATGAAATGCTTTGAGAGGTTGATCATGACTAGACTGAACTCCTGCCTCAGTAGGACCTGGACCCATTGCAGTTTGCCTATAGCCACAATAGGTCAATGGTAGATGCAATCTCAATGGCTCTTAACACGGCCTTAGACCACCTGGACAACAAAAACACCTATGCCAGGATGCTGTTCATCAACTATGCTCAGCATTTAATACCATCATTCCCACAATCCTGATTGAGAAGTTGCAGAACCTGGCCCTCTGTACCTCCCTCTGCAAATGCATCCTCGAGATCCTAACCGGAAGACCACACTCTGAAGACGATCAACACTGGTGCACCTCAGGGGTGTGTGCTTAGCCCACTGCTGTACTCTCTATATACCCATGACTGTGTGGCTAGGCATATCTCAAATACCATCTATAAATTTGCTGATGATACAACCATTGTTGGCAGAATCTCAGGTGGTGACAAGAGGGTGTACAGGAGTGAGATATGCCAACTAGTGGAGTGGTGTCGCAGCAACAATCTGGTGCTCAACATTAGTAAGATGAAAGAACTGATTGTGGACTTCCGGAAGGGTAAGATGAAGGAACACATACCAATCCTTATAGAGGGATCAAGAGTGAGCAGTTTCAAGTTCCGGGAGTCAAGGTCTCTGAGGATCTAAACACAAAATATTCTGCAGGTGAAGAATCCTGATGAAGGGTTCCGGCCCGAAATATTGACTGATCGTTTCCACGGATGCTGCCCGACCTGCTGAGTTCCTCAGTGTGTTGTGAGTGTTTCTCTGAGGATCTAACGTGGTCCCAACATATCAATGCAGTTATAAAGAAGGCAAGACAGCAGCTGTACTTCATTAGGAGTTTGAAGAGATTTGGTATGTCAACAAATACACTCAAAAACATCTATAGATGTACCGTGGAGAGCATTCTGACAGGCTGCATCACTGTCTGGTATGGGGGAGGGTTGGTGGCAGAACTACTACACAGGACCGAAAGAAGCTGCAGAGGGTTGTAAATTTAATCAGCTTCATCTTGGGTACTAGCCTACAAAATACCAGAATCAAAATCAGAATCAGGTTTATTATTACCGGCATGTGACATGAAATTTGTTAACTTAGCAGCAGTAGTTCAATGCAAAATATAATCTAGCAGAAATAATAATATTAATAATAAAAATAATAATAAATAAACAAGTAAATAAATTACATATATTGAATAGATTAAAAAAACATGCAAAAACAGAAATACTGTATATTAAAAAGAGTGAGGTAGTGTCCAAGGTTCAATGTCCATTTAGGAATCAGATGGCAGAGGGAAAGAAGTTGTTCCTGAATTGCTTGAGTGTGTGCCTTCAGGCTTTTGTACTTCCTACCTGATGGTAACAGTAAGAAAAGGGCATGCCCTGAGTGCCGGAGGTCCTTAATAATGGACACTGCCTTTCTGAGACACCACTTTCTAAAGATGTCCTGGGTACTTTGGCTCTTTCCCAAGATGGAGCTGACTAGATTTACAACCTTCTGCAGCTTCTTTTGGTTCTGTGCATTAGCCCCTCCATACCAGACAGTAATGCAGCCTGTCAGAATGCTCTCCACGGTACAACTATAGAAGCTTTTGAGTGCATTTGTTGACATGCCAAATCTCTTCAAACTCCTAATAAAGTGTAGCTGCTGCCTGGTCTTCTTTATAACTACATCGATATGTTGGGACCAGGTTAGATTCTCAGAGATCTTGACACGCAGGAACTTGAAGCTGCTCACTCTCTCCACTTCTGATCCCTCTATGAAGATTGGTATGTGTTCCTTCACCTTACCCCTCCTGAAGTCCATAATCAGCTGTTTTGTCTTACTGATGTTGAGTGCCAGGTTGTTGCTACGGCATCACTCCACTAGTTGGTGTATCTCACTCCTGTACGCCCTCTCGTCACCACCTGAGATTCTACCAACAACGATTGTATCATCAGCAAATTTATAGATGGTATTTGAGCTATGCCTTGCCACACAGTCATGTGTATGTAGAGAGTAGAGCAGTGGGCTAAGCACACACCCCTGAGGTGCGCCAGTGTTGATCGTCAGCGAGGAGGATATGTTATCACTAATTGCAGAGGGAGGTACAGAGGCCCAGGATCTGCAACTTCTCAACCAGGATTGTGGGAATGATGGTATTAAATGTTGAGCTGCAGTTGATGAACAGCATCCTGACATAGGTGTTTGTGTTATCCAGGTTGTCTAAAACCATGTGGAGAGCCATTGAGATTGTGTCTAGTGTTGACCTACTGTGGTGATAGGCAAATTGCTAAAGTACCCAGGACATCTTTAAGGAGTGGTGTCTCAGAAAGGCAGCATCCATTAAAAGGACCTCCAACACCCAGGGCATGCCCTTTTCTCACTGTTACCATCAGGCAGGAGGTACAGAAGCCTGAAGGCACACACTCAACTCAGCGATTCAGGAACAGCTTCTTCCCCTCTGCCATCTGATTCCTAAGTGGATATTGAACCTTGGACAGTACCTCATTTTTTTAATATACTGTATATTATTTCTGTTTTTTGCACAAGTTTTAATCTATTCAATATATGTATACAGTAATTGATCTTTTAAATTATTATTTTATTGTTTTTTTTCTTCTACATTATGTATTGCATTGAACTGCTCCTGCTAAGTCTGTAGTTTTAGTTGCAAGAGAATGGGAGAGATTAAAGGAGGGGGGTGGTGTTGCTAGTCAAGGAAAATGTTATGGCATGCTCGGTCAGGACAGGCTAAAGAACTTGTTTAGTGAGGTGTTATGGGTGGAACTGAGGAATAAGAAATGTATGCTTATGTTGATGGGGCTATATTACCGACCACCCCACAGTCTGCAGGATTTAGAAGAACAAATTTGTGGAAATTGTAGACTGTTGCAAGAAACCTAAGGATGTTATGGTAGGTGATTTTAACTTTCCACATAATGACTGGGGCTCCCTTACATAGGACTAGATGAGGTTGAGTTTGTCAAAGATGTTCAGGAAAGTTTCCTTAATCAGTATGTAGAAGTCCCAATGTGTGATCTTTGATCTGCTATTAGGGAAAGACAGGGCATGTGACAGAAATTTGTGTAGAGGAGCACTTTGCAGCTAGTGATCATAATGCCATTAGTTTCAATGTGAATCTGGAAAAAGATAGGTCAGGTCTACAGGTTCAGTTTCTACATTGGAGAAAGGCCAATTTTGATGATATCAGAAAGGATCTGGCAAGTGTGGATTGGATCTGCCTGTTCTCTAGCAAAGGTCTGCTTCGTAGTGGGAGGCTTTCAAAAGAGAAATTTTGAGAGTACAATCTTGATTGTACCTGTCAGAATAAAAGGTAAAGATAATAGGTTCAGGAAACCTTGTTTTTCAAGAGATATTGAGGTCCTCAAAAAAAAGGAGTTGCATAGCAGGAGTAGGCAGGTATGATGAAATGAGGTTCTTATGAAGTACAATAAGTGTAAGAGGACACTTAAGAAAGAAATCAAGAGGGCTAAAAGGTGTGAGGTTGCCTTAGCAGATAAGGTGAAGGAAAATCCTAAGGGATTCTATAGATATTTTAGGAGCAAAAGAATTGTAGGGGTGTAGGGACATGTCAATTTTTGTCAACACTCCTACACTGGTGACCCTGATACTCCTCTGCAAGATTCCAGTGATTTTCCTCATTTTACAATTATGACTGCAAGTGCTGTCACTCTCAAGCTCCCTGAGTTCTGGCAGGAACATGCGTTTGGTTCACTCAGGCAGAGGCTCAGTTCGCAGTGGAGGGAATCTCGCAAGACCACACGAAATATTACTACATCGTTACAGCATTGGACGACTCTACAGCGACCAGGGTGATTTCTGTCCTACAGCAACTACCCACCCCCGGAAAGCAGCAGGTATGAGACTCTTAAGCAACTCCTAGAGACTTCCGAGCATTCCAAGTCTGAGTGCATCTGTTGGCTCCTCTCACTGCCTGGCCTAAGTGACTCCAAGCCGTCGGAGTTGATTGATCACATGTTGTCCCTCCTTGGCTGACATTAACCATGTTTCATCTTCAGAAGCTTTTCCTGCAGCAACTACCATGCAGGGTACAATCGGCTCTGGCTGGCTCTCCCCTCAAAGACCTCTGGGCTCTAGTGAGAGAGGCTGACAAGGTGTTTTCCATCACCAAGAGGGCCTATGCAACCATGCAGCTGGACAGCTTCACCTCCACCTGAACATGAGACAATCGCCATGGATCAATGATGGTCTCTTATCCTGTGTTTCTATCATGTGAGGTTTAGGCCAAGAGCTAAGAAGTGCCACCCACTTCTTGTGGGTGGAAAGATGGTACCTGTACAGAAGGGATGGGTTGAACTGGAGAGGGACTAATATCCTAACTGCACATGGGAGGTTTAAACTAGAGTTGCAGTGGGATGGGAGCCAGAGTACCAGAACAGTTAGTGGAGAGATTGTGGAAGCAGATGTTTGTAAGACCTCAGGCAAAGTTAGGAATCAAAAGGTTGAGCATGGTACGACATGTGCCCTGAGCTGCATATAAGACAATAAGACATAGGAGCAGAAGCAGCCATTTGGCCCATTGAGTCTACTCCACTATTCAATCATGGGCTGATCCAATTCTTCCAGTTATCCCTGCTCCCCTACCTTCTCCCCATAACTTTTGATGCCCTGGCTAATCAAGAAGCTATCTATCTCTGCCTTAAATGCACGAAATGACTTCGCCTCCACAGCTGCTCGTGGCAACAAATTCCCTCTGACTAAAGTAATTTCTCTGCATCTCTTTTCTAAATGGACGTCCTTCAATCCTGAAGTTGTGCCCTCTTGTCCTAGACTCCCCTACCATGGGAAATAACTTCGCCATATCTAATCTGTTTGGCCCTTTTAACATTTGGAATGCTTCTATGAGATCCCCACCCCACCATTCTCCTGAACTCCAGGGAATACAGCTCGAGCGCTGCCAGATGTTCCTCATACAATAAACCTTTCATTCCTGGAATCATTCTCGTGTATCTTCTCTGAACCCTCTCCAATGTCAGTATATCCTTTCTAAAATAAGGAGCCCAAAACTGCACAAAATACTCCAAGTGTGGTCTCACGAGTGCCTTATAGAGCCTCAACATCACATCTCTGCTCTTATATTCTATACCTCTAGAAATGAATGCCAGCATTGCATTTGCCTACCTCACCACTGACTCAACCTGGAGGTTGACCTTTGGGATCCTGCACAAGGACTCCCAAGTCCCTTTGCACCTCTGCATTTTGAATTCTCTCCCCATCTAAATAATAGTCTGCCTGTTTATTTCTTCCACCAAAGTGCATGACTATACACTTTACAACATTGTATTTCATTTGCCACTTCTTTGCCCATCCCCTAAACTATCTAAGTCTGTCTGCAGGCCCTCTGTTTCCTCAACACTACCTGCTCCTCCACCTATCTTTGTATCATCGGCAAATTTAGCCACAAATCCATTGATCCCATAGTCCAAATCATTTACATACATTGTAAAAAGCAGCAGTCCCAACAATGACCCCTGTGAAACTCCACTGGTAACCGGCATCCAGCCAGGATAGGATCCCTTTATTCCCACTCTGTTTTCTGCCGATCAGCCAATGCTCCACCCATGCTAGTAACTCCCCTGTAATTCCATAGGCTCTTATCTTGCTGAGCAGCCTCATGTGCAGCACTTTGTCAAAGGCCTTCTGAAAATCCATGTACACATCTACTGCTTGTAATTTCCTCAAAAAATTGCAGTAGGTTAGTCAGGCAGGATTTTCCTCTGAGGAAACCATGCTGGCTTCGGCCTATCTTGACATGTGCCTCCAGATATTCCGTAATCTCATCCCTAACAATCGATTTCAAGAACTTCCCAACCACCGATATCAGGCTAACAGGTCTATAGTTTCCTTTCTGCTGCCTCCCACCCTTCTTAAATAGCACAGTAACATTTGCAACTTTCCAGTCATCCAGTACAATGCTAGAATCTATCGATTCCTGAAAGATTATCGTTAATGCCTCCGCAATCTCTCCAGTTTATTCTTTCAGAACCCAAGGGTGCATTCCATCAGGTCCAGTAGATTTATCCACCCTCAGACCACTAAGCTTCCTGAGCATCTTCTCAGTCGTAATTTTCACTGCACATATTTCACTTCCCTGACACTCTTGAATACTGCAGATATCTTTCACTGTGAAGACTGATGCAAAATACACATTCAGTTCCTCTGTCATCTATGCGTCTCTCATTACAATATCTCCAGCGTCATTTTCTATTGGTCCTATATCTACCCTCAACTCTCCTTTACCCATTAAAAAGCTTTTAGTATCTTCTTTGATATTAGTCACCAGCTTCCTTTCATAATTCATCTCTTCCTTCCTAATGACCTTAGTTTCCTTCTGGAAATTTTTAAAGGCTTCCCAATCCTGTCTTCCCACTAGCTTTGGATTTCCTTGTATGCCCTCTCTTTTACTTTGGCACTTACTTAACTTGTCAGCCACGGTAGTGTTCTTCTTCCATTAGAAAAATTCTTCTTATTTGGAATATATCTGTCTTGCACTTCCCTCATTTTTCACAGAAACTCCAGCATTGCTGCTCTGCTGGACTTCCTGCTAGTGTCCTTTTCCAGTCAACCTTGGCCAGTTCCCCTCTCATGCCATTGTAATTTTCTTTATTCCACTGAACTACCAACACATTGGAATTTAGTTTCTCCTTCTCAAATTTCAAAGTGAACTTGATCATATTGTGATCACTTTTCCGTCAGGGTTCCTTAACCTTAAGCTCTTTTATCACCTCCAGATCATTGCATAACACCCAATCCAGCACAGGTGATCCCCTAGTGGGCTCAATAACAAGCTGTTCTGAAAAGCTATCCCTTAGACATTCTACAAGTTCTCTCGAGGTCAATACTGGCCTGGTTTTCCCAATCCACTTTCATGTTAAAATCCACTTTGATTATGATATTGCCCTTCTGACATACCTTTTCTGCTGTAATTTGTAATCCACATCCCGGTTGCTGTTTGGAGGCCTGTATACAACTGCCATTAGGGTTCTTTTACCTTTGCCGTTTATTAACTTAATCCATAGAGACTCTACACCATCCAATCCTATGTCATCCCTTTCTCATGATTTAATATTATCTTTTATACGCAGGGCCACACCACCCTCTCTGCCTACTAACCTATCTTTCCAATGCACCGTATATTCTTGGACATTTAACTCCTATTGACAGCCATCCTTTAGCCAAGTTTCAGAGATGGCCACAACATCATACTTGCCAATCTGTAGCTGAATTTCAAGATCGTCCAATTTATTTCTTATGCTGTGTGCATTCAAATATAACACTTTCTGTCCAGTATTTGTTGCTTTCCGTTTTAACTGCACTATGCCTGTATTGTCCTGTAACTCATCCCACTGGCTGTGATTATGCCTCATCTTCTGCCTGTCCTCTCTATCATCTCTAATGCACGATATCTTTGATTTATTTCTGTTTTCTCCTTCCTCAGCCCCATCACTGCAGTTCCCATCCCCCTGCCAAATTAGTTTCAACCCTTCGTAACAGCTCTATTAAACCTGTCTGCTAGGATATTGGACCCCTTTGGGTTCAAGTGTAACCTGTCCTTTTGGTACAGGTCATATATTTCAATGCAAGAAGGAAAAGTGGATAATAGTGCTAAAGATGAGTTATAAATAGCTGATTTACAAACAGAAGCAATGTGTAGTGAGAAGAGATTGTTGATAGGGCAAAATTGCAGTCAACAGGATGAATTGCCATATAAAAGGTGGACAAAATTGAAAAGAGTGAATACAGGACTAAAGGTGTTATTTTTGAATGTGTGCAGTATATGGAATGAAGTAGCTAAACTTGCAGTACAGTTGCAGATTGGCAAGTATGATGTTGTAGGCATCATGGCTGAAAGAAGATTATAGCTGGGAGCTTGATGTCCACGGATGCACATTGTATTGAAAGGATAAAATAAGCCAGAAGGTGTGGCATTGCTCTGTTGGTGAGAAAGAAGTTATATAGTATCCGAAGGTGTCAAGTTATTGTGGGTAGAGGTAAGGAACTGCAAGGGTAAAAAGACCCTGATGGGAGTTGTACACAGACCCCCAAAGAGTAGGAAGGATGTAGCCTACAAATTACAATGGGATATGGAAAATACCTGCCAAAATGGGGGACTTCAAAGTACAGGTAGATTAGGAAAATTGGGTTGGTGCTGGATTCCAGGAGGAGGGATTTTAGAGTGCCTACGAGATGGCTTTTTTAGAGCAGCTAGGGCATCAGCTATTCTGGATTGGGTGTTTTGCAATGAACCAGAATTGATTAGAGAGCTTGAAGTAAAAGAACCCTTAGGAGTAGTGATCGAATTCACCCTGAAACCTGAGGAGAAGCTAAAGTCAGATGTGCCTGTTTATGGGAGAATGGATCAGCTCATGATAAAATGGCCGACTTCTGCTCCTTTGTCTTATGGTCTTTAAAGTAGTGTAAGTGGAATTACAGAGGCATGAGAAAGAAATTCGCCAGGATTGATTGGAAAAGAACACTGGCAGGGATGATGGCAGAGCAGCAATGGCTGGAATTTCTGGAAACAATTCGGAAGGCACAGTCTATATACATGCCAAAGAAGATGGATTCGAAAGGAAAGATGGCACAAATGTGGCTAACAAGAAAAATCAAAGCCAACATAGAAGCCAAAGAGAGGACATATAATTGAGGAAACATAGTAGGAAGTTAGAGGATCAGGAAGCTTTTAAAACCAACAGAAGGGAACTAAAAAAGTCATTAAGATAAAGATGGATTACAAAAGTAAGCGAGCCAAGGAGGATACCAAAAGTTTCTTCAGATACATAAAATGTAAAAGAGGATATCGGACCACTGGAAAACAATGCTGGAGAGATAGTAAAGGGAGACAATGAATAGCAGACAAACTGAATAAGTATTTTGCATCAGTCTTCACTGTTGAAGACACCAGCAGTATAGTGGAAGTTCCAGATGTCAGGGGTCATGAAGTATGTGAAGTTTCCATAACTAGGGAGAAGGTTCTTGAGAATTGAAAGGTCTGAAGGTCACCTGGACCAGATGGTGTACACACAAGCATTCTGAAAAGGGTGGCTAAAAGAGATCTTGGAGGCATTAGTAATGATCTTTCAAGAATCACTAGATTCTGGAATGGTTCTAGAAGATTGGAAAACTGCAAATGTCACCCCATTCTTCAACAAGGGAGAGAGGCAGAAGAAAGGAAACTATAGGCCAGTTAGTCTGACCCCAGTGGTTGGAAAGATGTTGGAGTTGATTATTAAGGATGAGGTCTTAGGGTTTCTTCTGCGGGTGGAAATGTTGAGTAGGCATTGGAGCAGTGCCAGCTCAAGGAAAAACCTGGAGAAGTGTAACTTGTCCTTTACCTGAGCCAAAAACTCCTCCCAAGGGAAACCAGGTGTTCTACCAATGAAAGGACTGTCTGGTCATTACATGAGCACTTGACAAGCTCCGGTTCTATCTTCCTGGTAGAGAGTTTGACCTTCACACAGACCACAGCATTGACATGGATTCAGACAATGAAGGACTGTAATGCCAGAGGGACACACTGGTACCTGGAGCTCCAACCCTTCAAATTTTGTGTCCACCGTAAAGCAGAGCAAGGAAGTTTTACTGCAGATTACCTGTCTCGGCTGCCGATTATTATCGCTGCAGGAGAGGAGGGTGATAATGTGACGGAGAGCATTCAGTAAACACACTCTTTACACATATGCATTCACTCACACATATGCATTGCCTTGTCATTCTGCTGTTGTGGTGAGTGTACACACTTCAATGTCTTCCCCAGTATATTCTCATAATTGGATCTTTATTCTTTGGAACGTAGAAGTTTGAGGGGGGACTTGATAGAGGTATTTAAAATTATGAGGGGAATAGATAGAGTTGACGTGGATAGGCGTTTTCCATTGAGATTGGGGAAGATTCAAACAAGAGGACATGAGTTGAGAGTTAAAGGGCAAAAGTTTAGGGGTAACATGAGGGGGATCTTCTTTACTCAGAGAGTGGTAGCTGTGTGGAATGAGCTTCCAGCAGAAGTGGTTGAGGCAGGTTCGATGTTGTCGTTTAGAGTTAAATTGGACAGCTATATGGACAGGAAAGGAATGGAGGGTTATGGGCTGAGTGCAGGTTGGTGGGATTAGGTGAAAGTAAGAATTCGGCACGGACTAAAAGGGCTGAGATGACCTGTTTCTGTTTAGAGTTAAATTGGACAGCTATATATAATTAACCCATTGTTTTCCCTCCACATTACTATGTACATTCAGACACTAAAGTTTAGTTTAATTCTAAACCAAACATAGTTTGGTTTTATGGTGCCTTTTTCCCATCATACACAGCAGAATATTCTAATTTACTAATAGGGATGTGTAAATATGTACTTGTTTGTAGACTGTATTTAAGGTAGGTACTTCAAAGTTCAAAATAAAATTTATTATCAGAGTACATAGATGTCACCACATACCACCCTGAGGTTCTTTTTCCTGTGGGCATACTTAGCAAATCTATAGAACAGCAACTGTAAACAGAATCAATGAACAATAAACTGTGGAAATGCATTGATGCTGCCTGACCTGCAAGGAGTCAACATCCAGATGGCACCACTGAACAATGATTCCTTAGGTGACATCTTCCAGTTAGCAAACCTATCCAGTTATTTAACTTTTTCTACGCCTTTTGCTTGGTTTTCTTGTCTTGTTTGTGTTATGGAAACTGTTTGGAACTCAATCGAAGGATCCAGCGCTATGCTGTGTCCGGAGAGCTGTCACGTGAAAATCAGAGATGCAGTCCAAAAAGTTCTGAGAACACAAGCTGACTTGAAGAGACCATGAACGACTCCATCTCAAAGCAGAAAGGAAGATTGAATGCAGAGGGCCAGCAGCCGTACTGGCCCATTCGACCGCACGTTTGGCGCATTTGGCCCCGGATTGGTGGCATTTGGACCAGGGTCAGTGGTCACTCTTTACGAAAGAGCTGAGATCATGCAGCTGCTCTCCTCATATGCAGACGAAACAACATTTCCCATATTCTGAGATTTGTGATTACCGGACAGTTTCATTTAGTTTTTTGGTGTTTTTTTTCTTGTGACTGATCCTCGAATGGGTGATCTGTTAATTTTTGTGTGTAAGGGAGTGAGGTTTGCTGCTACTGCCGCTGTTCTTTTTTGCGAGTTAGGGTATCTGAGATTTGGGATTGTTATGTGTAGGGAGTCAATGATTACTATTGTGGCTGTTTTTTGCTGTGGGGGTAGGGGAATCTTGGGGTCTGCAAGTTTTGTTTTTCTTTTTCATGTGTATGGGTGTTTATGTCTTTTCTTTCATCAACACCCATGGTCTTTCTGTATTTAATAGCTATGAGGTATACAAATAACAGTTGTATCATACATGCATACCTTAACAATAAAATGACCCTTCGAATCTTTGATAGAAATAATGAGAGCATGAAATAACACAATAAAGAGTCTTTAAAGTTAAGCCATTGATTATGAGAACATCAGAAATAGAATGAATGTAGTTATCCTCTTTTGTTCAAGAGCCTGATGGTTGAGGATATTAACTGTTCTTGAACCTGCTGGTATGAGTTGTGAAACACTTGTACCTTCTACCTAATGGCAGCAGCGAGAAAAGAGTGTGGACTGGGTGGTGAGGATCTTTGATGATGGATGCTGCTTTTGTACAGCAATGTTTCACATAGATATGCTTAATTGTTGGGAGGGCTTTATCCATGATGTACTGGGCCAAATCCACTACCTTCTGTAGGATTTTCTGCTCAAAGTCGTTGGTGTTTCCATACCAGGCCATAATGCAGCCAGTTAGTACACTTTCCACCACACATCTGTAGAAGTTGCCAAGATTTTGGATGACATGCTGTACCTCTGCAGATGCCTGAGGAAGTAGAGGCACAGTTGTGCTTTCTTTGCAATTATATTTATATGGGTCCAGGATGGGTCCTCTGAAATAGTGACATCCAGGAATTTAAAGTCATTGACCCTCTACCCCAATCCTCCGACGGGTACTGGATCATGGACCTCTACTTTCCCTCTCATGAAGTCTACAATCAGTTCCTTGGTTTTATTGACATTGAGTGAGAGGTTGTTATTACACCACTCAGCCAAATTTTGAATCTCCCTCCTATTTGCTGATTCATCACCACCTTTGACACAGCCCACATCAGTGGTGAAATCAGCAAACTTGCATATGGTATTGAAGTTGTACTTACCAAAACAGTCATAGGTCTACAGTGCAAACATGAGGAAATCTGCAGATGCTGGAATTTCAAGCAACACACAAGTTGCTGGTGAACACAACAGGCCAGGCAGCATCTCTAGGAAGAGGTACAGTTGACATTTCGGGCCGAGACCCTTCATCCTGACCTGGCCTGCTGTGTTCACCAGCACCATTTATATGTGTTGCTTGATAGGTCTAAAGTTACTAGAATAGGGGGCTAAGCACACATCCCTCTGGTGCTCCTGTGCTGATGGAGATTCTGGAAGAGATGTTTTTGCCAACCTAAACTGACTGGGATCTGCAAGTGAGGAAATCCAGGATCCAATTGCACAAAGTGGGTGCTGAGTCCCAGGTCTTGGAGTTTATTGATTAGTTTTGAGGGGATGCTGGTATTAAATGCTGAGATGTAATCAATAAAGAGCATCTTGATGTATGTATCTTTGCTGACCAGATGTTCGAGTTGTGTGAAGAGCCAATGAGATGATATCTACTGTGGATCTGTTGCTTGTCAGCAAATTGGAGTGGATCCAAGTCGCCACTCAGACAGGAGCTGATTTGCTTCAACACCAGCCTCTCAAAACTCTTCATCACTGTGGCTGCAAGTGCCACTGGGTGATCGTCATTGAGGCCGGTTACCACGCTGTTTGTGGGCAATGGTATGATTGAAACCCGCTTGAGGCAGTGGGTACCACACACTGCTGAAGCAAGGGGTTGAAGATATCTGTGAGCGTGGCAGTCAGTTGATCAGCGTAGGTCTTCAGTACTTGGCCAGATTCTCCATCTGGACTGGTGCTTCCTTTGATTCACAGGCAGCCAGCACGTCATCTTCACATACTGAGACCAATGGATCATCAGGAGACATGGGGGCATGTGACTCTTCCTCCCTGTTCTGATGGATAAAGCAAGCATAGAAGGCATTGAGCTCATCTGGAAGCGAAACAAGAATTAACTGTGTAAGAGGTTATGGCATTCAAACCCTGCCACAGCTGTAAAGCATCCTTCGTTGATTCCAGTCTGGCCCAGAATCTCCACTTTACCTGTGAGATGGCTTTCCGGAGATCATACCTGCACCTCTTGTAACATTCTTGATCTTCAGACTTGAATGCCTCTGATCTGGCTCTCAGCAGATTCTGGATTTCATGGTTTATCCAGGGCTTCTGATTGGGGTAAACCCAGGGGTGGCCAACCTTTTACATTCCATGCGTCAATTTTTTCACTCATAAGTTCAGATGCGCCATACAACTCTTGTACCCCATTCAATTCTTGTAAAACTGTTAATATAGAACTCGTGCATGAAAAAAATCGTATCTGAACTCGTGCATGAAAAAATTGACGCATGGAATGTAAAAGGCTGGCCACCCCTACCTTAAGTTATTTTGTGGTGACACACTCATCAACAGCTGTTTTAATAAAATTTGTTATGTAGTCATTCAGTAATGAGTTCTTGAATATGGCCTGTGACAAGAATACACATAGATGTTAGCTGTCCTGTGTGATCAGCAGTTGGTCTGCCACCTGTCCTAAGGGGAGGGAGAGATAAGGAACACAATGAAGCAGTATTTGGAGATGTGTAATGAAGGGACAGGAGAGAGCTGTCTAGAGCGGCTCCCCCTTTGAACCCTGAACTGTCTGAAGTGATGGACAGGCGATACCCCAGCAGGGGGATAAAAAGGGACAGGTTTGCTAAGGCAAGACACACACGACACCCCGAGGTAACAAGACCCTGGAAGCGGTGCGCCTCTCACAAGTCGGTGGGAAGCTCCTGGAAAGGTACGATCAGCAGGAACCCAGTGTGTGTCTGCCCTTGCTTGGGTGCCAGGTTCACTGCAGAGGATCGACCGCATCTGGAGGAGGGGTCACAGTCGGTGACCTCAGGAGACATCACAAAGGACTCGCCCGAAAGCTGCTTGTGAGCAATATCGCAGGTCTGTGTGGAAGCTGTTTTGAATGATCATTCGTTCTTGTTCTCTCTCTCCTTCCCCCCCCACATTGTCCATCACCATGGCAACGATTACTGTGAACTGAACTAAATTGAACTAGACTTTGTCTAGGGGTAAATGACCAATTTCAAAGTGACACAACAATAGAGCTTGATTGATCCTGTTATCTTAATTCTGTGCACATGTGTGTTTATCATTGCTGAATTGTTGCATTTATTATCCTTTCAATGACTGTGTTGCTTGTTTCTTTAATAAAACTTTCTTAGATCTAGTAATCCAGACTCCAACTGAGTGATCCATTTCTGCTGGTTTGGCAACCCAGTTACAGGGTATGTAACAGGCCCAATCCACTGACTAAAGGCAATCCCGTAACAGTGCCTCTGCCTCCTGCAACCACCTCTAGTTGTCGATATCTAGAGCCTTGCTTTTTAGGCTGTCTGTATTGTATTAGCAGTATAGCCGAGTGGTCCGGTTTCCCAAAATGCAGTCTGAGAAAGGAACAATAAGCATTCCTTATTGTAGTGAGGCAGTGGTCTGCTGACTGGTGTGAGGGGTTGTGTGGTGATAATTGGGCAAGGTTTTCTTCAACAGGGCTAGTTAAAGTCATCAACTATAATTTGAAATGCCTTGGGTTGGGCTGTTTTTTGCCTGCAGATGATATTGTGCAGCTTCATGAGTACTTATTGATAATTGACCACTGGTGGTATACAAACTACAGTCAGGATCACAGATGAGAAATCCTGAGGCAATAGAATGGTCTACATTTAATTGTTAGGTCTTCTAAGTCAGAGGAACAAGAGGTCGACATAACACCAGTGTTCAAACACCAAAGTGAATTAACTGAAACGCACACGCTTCCACTGTTTCCCTTACCAGAGTTCGCTGTTCTGCCTGTCCAGCCTATTTTGCAATATGATTGCAACTCCATTGTGAGTACATCATATTCTAATTTGTGTAGTCTTTAGTTAACTTTATTGGTAATTAATGATATATCCTAGTACCTAAAACAAAGGAGCTGTTCGTCCTCAGTAAGGACTGAGGCTACAATGAGTTCACACTGGATAAGAATAAGTACTTGTAGATACCATTGTAAACATTAGCATTTTTCTTACCATTTTCACTAATTTTTGTAAGTTGATTTTTGCTGCAATAAATAGCTTTGTACTAAAGTCCTAAGCAACCCCAGCCATTTTTTCTTTGGTTATAACCCATGTATCTAACAAGATGTAGTCAATATTTTCATGTAAATTTTGGTTTCAGTATTGGTTTCATATTGGACACCAATACCATTTTTCACTCCATAAATGCCATATGATCTGGTGTCTAGAATTTTCTTTACTTGTTTCAAAATAAATGCCGTCTTTCTTGTTCACAATTTGATGAACTAAGCCAACTTGATTTCTTATTAGTGACAAAGATATCACTTAAAAGTTGTGGACAGCATGGGTTCCATCCCTTATTAGTATTATTTCAAACCTTATGCCTCAGACTTAATTTATATCTTTTGATGTAGAGCAAAGACGAATTGCATTTACGGATGAACCTGAAGAAGAGAAGCTGACTTTTAAGATTCACTCAACAGCTAAAGCAAATATCGAACAAATCAAAAGAGATGAAGAGTTTGAAAAGGTAAAAAGTACTTTTGTTATGGACTGCCTAGTTTGGAAAAGAATCAAAGCTTTTGGAAGTTTATATTATTAAATTTTAATGCTTTATTGTGGTAAATAATTGAAAATGCATTCTTTCTGAATGAATTATGCAGCTTACTAAGATCATTCTAGTATTTCCGATGCAGTAATACACACTTTTGTCATGTCATACATACACAAAAACACTCGACATTCACAGCAGTTCTTTTGACCATTCATGGCTGAAATTGGATCACAATGTTCTGCTTTAGAAATGTGGGGCATGAACAGGAATTAGGTTTACATCACATTATTCAGCTATGGAATTTAAGTTAATCAAATATTTCACATTTAGTCTTGGAATGTGCTGAACTTAATTTTGCTGTTTGGGGATTTGGGAAGTGAATGCAATCTGAGTGACTTCAGGTGTGGTTCACTGCCATTTGTCTAGTTATTACATCTTTACTATGGGAGCTTTCTGTGTGTCTATGTGTTCTACAAGACAGATGAAAGAGAAAGGAGGAAAGACTTATTCTATTCCTTGAATACACTCTGGAACTCAGGATCACTAACTGTTTTTGGCATCATTGGTTGATCTGTGTGAAAGTCAGTTTGCTGAATTTTGCAATATTGAGACATTTTCTGATTCAAGGAGCAGGGATCATTTGACTGAGTGGACATGTGGATCTGCAAGGCTTGCAGGCTCCCCAAAGTTTCAGAGCATCCCGGGACACTTCAAGCATATCTTGAATATACAACCTGTGTCCTTTCAGGGAGTAAATTAAAGATCTCATCATTAACTGCTTGATTCTGGGAATTTGTATGACTCTTTTCAACTCAGGCAGTGTGTCTGCTATATTTTATTTATGTGGAAAGTCAAAATGAGATAAAAGATGTCTTCTTCAGTAACCTGTCATTGCTCAACAAGATACACAGATTGCCCTTACACTGATAATCAGTAGACTGCAGAGAGTAATAGAGTTATATAGCACCAAAATTGGTGTGTGCTGGCAAGTACCCATCTATAATAATCCCATTTACAAGCACTTGGTCCATAACTTACTATGCCTTGGAATTCAAGTACTTGTCCAGATGATTCTTAAATCCTGTGGAAGCACCCACCTCCAGTTTCTCGAGGCAGTGCATTCTGGAAGGCAACCATTGTCTGGGTGTAAGAAAATTTCTGTCAGATACCCCCTACATCTCTCAATTCACCTTAAAACTACTTGGGTCAAAGGTTTCTTACTTTCTAAGCCTCTTGTGCATCTGTGGAATTCTCTGCCACGGGCAGCTGTGGAGGTCAAGTCTTTATATATATTAAAGACAAAGGTTGATAGATTTATTGGTCAGGGTGTGAAAGGATACAGGGAGAAGGCAGGATATTGGGAAAAGGATCAGCCATGGTGAAATGGCAGAGCAGACTCAATGGGCCAAATAGCTCCTATATCCATATATCAAACCTATATCTTATGGAACGCACATCAAAGTTGCTGGTGAACGCAGCAGGCCAAGCAGCATCTGTAGGAAGAGGTGCAGTTGACATTTCAGGCCAAGACCCTTCGTCAGGACTAACTTACTAGCTCTTCCTTCAGTTAGTCCTGACGAAGGGTCTTGGCCTGAAACATCGACTGCACCTCTTCCTACAGATGCTGCTTGGCCTGCTGTGTTCACCAGCAACTTTGATGTGTGTTGCTTGAATTTCCAGCATCTGCAGAATTCCTGTTCTTTGCTATATCTTATGGTCTTATTTGAATTCCCCCTCAATCTTCTCTGCTCCAAGAAAAACAAGACTATGCAGCCTCCAACTCTACCATCTAGACTCTGGCTGCTATATGAATGTAATTCTGCTGATACTGACATTTGGATAGCTTTGAGGGCATTCTGTAATGAAGCAAAGCTTAAATATAGGTAGAACAGTGCAGCACAGGAACGGGCACTTTGGCCCATCTGTGCTTAGCACAAGGCCAATTTAAGCCACATAACACACACAAAATGCTGGAGGAACTCAGCAAGCCAGGCAGCATCTATGGAAAAGAGTACAGTCAATCTTTCAGGCTGAGACCCTTCATCAGGACTAGAGAAAAAAAGGATGAGCAGTCAGAGTAAGAAGATGAGGGAGGGGAGGAAGAAACAAGGTGATAAGTGAAATTGGGAGGGGGAAGAATACCATATTCTTCAGTATTCTTCTGATCAAACTGGACAACATTACATTTCTCCACATTATATTCCATCTTCTTAAAGGTTTTTGTCTACTCATTTAACTGATCTACATCCCTTGTGGGAAGCAAGAGAAGTAATTACTTAAGTAATTGCAAGAGCACTGGCAGAGATTTATGTCTTCATTAACCAGGGGTGTGGCTAATGTGCCTTTATTTGAGGATTGCAGAGACAAACTGGACTGCAGGTCAGTTATCTTAATAGCAATAATCTGAAAGTTACTGGCTGGGATTCAGAGAAACAGGATCTACTTGCATTTGGAATGGCAAAGATAGCCAGCATTGCTTTGTGTGGGAACTTGTGTTTTACAAGTTTCATTTAGTTTTCTGAAGAGGCAACCAAAGCAATTAACAATTAATTAATTGTCATAATGACAGCTAAAGTTACAACTGAATCTAGATCAACTGGGAAAGTAAGCCAAGGAATGGCAGGTAGAATTAAACCCAGCAAGTACCACCATGTTTCTTTTAGGTTGGTAGAACAGAAAGACCTAGGAAATCACCATTTTCAGGGACATAGCTCCCTGAAAATTGTGACTTAGGGTGGTGGAGAAGACATTTAGTGTGCTTGCCTGCATTGATCGGGACATTCCCTACAAGAGCTGGGATGCCATGTTTCAGCTATATAAACTATTAGTGAGACCACATTTGGAGTATCATATGCAGTTCAGAGTTATTAGAAGAGTGCATAGGCTGGGCTTTCTATCTCCTGTAAGAGGCTGAGGGTGATCTTGCAAAGGCATACAAATCATAAGAGGCAAAGATAAGGTGAATGGTCACAGCCTTTTCCCCAAGATAAGCAGAATCTAAAGCTGGAGGGCACAAGTTTAAGATGAGAGGGGAAAGATGGGCAAGGTTTTCCATACAATAGGTAGCAGGTACAAGGAATGAGCTTGCAAAGGAAGTGGTAGAGGTGGTTAATAAGGCACTGGTGAAGCCTCACCTTGAGTATTGTGTACAATTTTGGGCTCGTCATCTTAGAAGAGATGTGCTGGCATTCGAGGGGGTCTAGAGGAGGTTCACAAGGATAATTCCAGGAATAGAAGGGTTTTCATATGAGGAATGTTTGATGGCTCTGGGTCTTTACTCACTAGAATTTAGAAGGATGAGGAGGGATCTCATTGAAACTTTTCAAATGTTGGAAGCCCTAGACAGTAGATGTGGAAAGGATGTTTCTCAATGTGGGAGAGTCTAGAACAAGAGGGTACAGCCTCAGGATAGAAAGGCATCCATTCAAAACAGATACGGAGAAATTTCTTCAGCTGGAGAATGGTGAATTTGTGCAATTTGTTGCCACATGCAGTTGTGGAGGCCAGGTCATTGTATGAATTTAAGGCAGAGATTGATGGGTTCTGATTGGACATGGCATCAAAAGTTACAGGGAGAAGGCTGGGAAATGCAGTTGAGGAGAAAAAGGGATCAGCCACGATTGAATGGCAGAGCAGACTTGATGGGCCAAATGGCCTAATTCTGCTTGTGTCCTATGGTCTTATGGTATAATTACAGAAATTAAAAGACATTTAGACAGGTACATGGATAGGAAAGATTTAGAGAAAATTGAGTCAAACACAGACAAGGGGGACCAAATCAGTTAGGCAACTTGTTCAGGATGGATGAGTGTGGGCCAAATGGCTTGTTTCCATGCAGTATCACTATGACTATCTAGAAAGACACTTGATTTGCCAAAGCAAAGAAGCCTTCAGATCAAGTGGTGAAAAATGAGATTTGTGTAGATGGGTATTTAGTGGTTTGCATGAACATGGGCATAATAACCATATAATAATTACAGCACGGAAACAGGCCACCTTGACCCTTCTAGTCCGTGCCAAACTCTTACTCTCACTAGTCTGACCAACCTGCACTCAGCCCATAACCCTTCATTCCTTTCCTGTCCATATATCTATCCAATTTAACTTTAAATGACATCGAACCTGCCTCAACCACTTCTGCTGGAAGCTCGTTCCACACAGCTACCACTGAGTAAAGTTGTTCCCCCTCATGTTACCCCTGAACTTTTGCCCTTTAACTCTCAACTCATGTCATTTGAATCTCCCCTACTCTCAATGGGAAAAGCCTATCCACATCAACTCTATCTATCCCCCTAATTTTAAATACCTCCATCACATCCCCCCTCAACCTTCTACATTCCAAAGAATAAAGAACCAACTTGTTCAACTTTTCTCTGTAACTTAGGTGATGAAACCCAGGCAACATTCTAGTAAATCTTCTGTACTCTTTTATTGACATCTTTCCTATAATTCAGTGACCAGAACTGTACACAATACTCCAATTTGGTCTGACCAATGCCTTGTACAATTTCAACATTACATCCCAACTCCTATACTCAATGCTCTGATTTAAAGGCCAGCATACCAAAAGCTTTCACCATCCTATCCACGAGATTCCATTTTCAGGGAACTATGCACCATTATTCCTAGATCCTCCGTTCTACTGCATTCTTCAGTGCCCTACCATTTACCATGTATGCAAACACGAGGAAATCTGCAGATGCTGGAAATTCAAGCCACACACATCAAAGTTGCTGGTGAACGCAACAGGCCAGGCAGCATCTATTGAAAGAGGTGCAGTCCTATTTTGCTTCGTCCTACCAAAATGTAGCACCTCAGCATTAAACTCCACCTGCCATGTTTCAGCCCACTCTTCTAACTGGCCTAAATCTCTGCAAGCTTTGAAAACCTACTTCATTATCCACAACTCCACCTATCTTAGTGTCATCTACATACTTACTAATCCAATTTACCACCCCATCATCCAGATCATTAATATATATGGCAAACAACATTGGACCCAGTACAGATACCTGAGGCACACCACTAGTCACCGGCCTCCAATCTGACGAACAGTTATCCACCACTACTCTCTGGCATCTCCCATCCAGCCACTGCTGAATCCATTTTACTACTACAATATCTATACCCAACAATTGAACCTTCCTAACTAACCTTCCCTGTGGAACCTTGTCAAAGGCCTTACTGAAGTCCATATAGACAACATCCACTGCTTTACCCTCATCAACTTTCCTAGTAACCTCTTCAAAAAAATTCACTGATTTGTCAAACACGACCTTCCACACACAAATCCATGTTGACTGTTCCTAATCAGACCCTGTCTATCCAGATCATTATATATACCATCTCCAAGAATACTTTCCATCAATTTACCCACCACTGACGTCAAACTCACAGGCCGATAATTGCTAGGTTTACTCTTAGAACCCTTTTTAAACAATGGAACATGAGCGATATGCCAATCCTCTGGCACCATCCCTGTTTGTAATGACATTTGAAATATTTCTGTCAGAGCCCCTGGTATTTCCACACTAACTGCCCTCAAGGTCTTAGGGAATATCTTGTCCGGACCCAGAGACATATCCACTTTTATATTCCTTAAAAGTGCCAGTACTTACTCTTCTTTAATCAGCATATTTTCCATAACTACCCTACTTATTTCCTTTACACAATTCAATGTCCTTCTCCTTAGTGAATACCAAAGAAAAAAAATCATTCAGAATCTCCCCCATCTCTTTTGGCTCTGCACATATACGTCCACTGATTCTCTAAGGGACCATTTCATCCCTCACTATCCTTTTGCTATTAATATAACTGTAGAAAACCTTTGGATTTATTTTCACCTTACTTGCCAAAGCAGCCTCGTATCTACGTTTAGCTTTTCTAATTTCTTTCTTAGGATTCTTTTTACATTCTTTATATTCCTCAAGCACCTCATTTACTCCAAGCTGCCTTTATTGTAGATCCCTCTTTTTCCAAACCAATATTCCAATATCCCTTGAAAACCATGGCTCTCTCAAACTTAACTTTTCCTTTCAACCTAACAAGGAACATAAAGATCCTGTACCCTCAAAATTTCACCTTTAAATGACCTCCATTTCTCTATTACATCCTTCCCATAAAACAAATTACCCCAATCCACTCCTTCTAAGTCCTTTCGCATCTCCTCAAAGTTAGCCTTTCTCAATCAAAAATCTCAACCCTGGTCCAGTCCTATCCTTCTCCATAATTATATTGAAACTAATAGCATTGTGATCACTGGACCCGAAGTGCTCTCCAACACAAACCTCCGTCACCTGCCCTATCTCATTCCCTAACAGGAGATCCAACACTGCCCTTTCTCTAGTTGGTACCTCTATGTATTGCTGTAAAAAACTATCTTGCACACATTTGACAAACTCCTAACCATCTAGCCCTTTTACAGAATGGGCTTCCCAGTCAATGCGTGGAAAATTAAAATCTCCCACTATCACAACCTTGCACTTACTACAAATGGGCTGAAGGGTGCATTTCTTTGCTGTATGACTTAGACTTTAGGGAAGATATTATATTTGAAGGGGTGCAGATAAAGTTATTCCAAGTATGAGGAATATAATTTGTATGGATAGAATGGAACAAGGTTTGCACTACTTGAAATAGAAAATGTTATGAGGAGATCTGATGACGATCTTTAAAGTTATGAAGGTTATACACAAAAAGAAACTTAGTATTGGCAATGGGTCAAAGCACATGGGAAGATGATTTATAAGAGAACCAAAATAAAAAATAAACAGAAAAACTCCTTTTTAGATTGTGAATGTTTGCTATTGTCAGTGACTTGAATGAGGTGTTAGAGAAATGGTGTTCAATTTGTAATGTTTGAACAGAGCTGGATAAGTGAAAATAATTGCAAAGCTATGGAAAGAAGGGAAAGGAAATAAATGATTGTTTTTATGAGCCATATAGATTCATAGAAGCAGAGAACCATAAAAAATTGGAGCAGACATGTTATTTTGCCTACAGCCCTCTTCCACCATTCAATATGACCATGATTGAAGATCTACTTCTGTCCCCTATTCTATATATAGAAGGTAGATACATAGTTTCCCCATTTTCTCACTCCCTCTACTCTATAATACTGGATCACATTAGATGCCCTCCAATCTGATAAAGATAGCGTGGAGAGTGAAGACTTTTCATGTGCAGCTCCAAGGGAGTCATTAAAACTTCCTTTTTAGGGCTACTACATACTAAAACTTCCTGTTTAGGGCAACTACATTGTACGTGGCCTATAAGCAGCAACAGAGCTTTATCAAGAGGGATTTCTCGCAGATCGGAGGTGGTCATTTAAAAAGGGAGCTTCGAGAGAATTTGTTCATTTTACATGGCCTATCAGCAGTGTCAGAGCTCAACAAACTAAAGTACAGAAGGGATAAGCAGAGCAGCCATTGTACAGGAGTAGGCTAGTTGCATGAGTAGAAGTAACAGGCTTTGGCTCTAAGGAGGCTTCAGCTCAGAAGAGGCATCGGCTCTGTGTAAAGCGTCTGTTAAAGTTTCCTTTTTGATTTTGCCCCCTCTCATACTGTACCATTTAAGTGGCTGTGGTGTGCTCTTCATGCTGGATGTTAGAGAACTGGGAGACCCGGAGTCTTCTGGGAAACTACATCTGCGTGAAGTGTATCTATCTGCAGCTCCTTGAAGACCGTGTTAGGGATCTGGAGCAGCAACTGGATGACCTTCAGCTTGCACGGAAGAGCGATGATATAATTGATCAAAGTTACAGGGAAGTCATCACCCTGAAGTTGCAGGAGGCAAGTAGCTGGGTGACTTAAGACAAGCGGAAATAGGCAATTAGAGCAGAGCATCCCTGTGGACATTCCCCTCAAAAACAAGTAGACTGCTTTGGATACTTATATGGGGGATGACCTCCCGGGAGAATGCCACAGTGACCAGGCTGCAGGCACTGAGCACAAGTCCACAGTACAGAAGGGAAAGAGGGAGAAGGGAGTGGTAGTGATAGGGGCTTGATAGTGAGGGGAACAGACAGGAGATTCTGTGGACATTAATGGGACATGCAGATGGTATGTTGCCTCCCAGATGCCAGAGTCAGGGATGTCTCAGATCATGTCCACAACATTTGGGGGGTGGGGGGTGGGCAGCAGCCAAATGTCTTGGTACATATTGGTACCAATGACATAGGAAGGAAAAGCAATGAGGTACTGAAGAGAGAATTGAGAGAGCTAGGTAGAAAGCTGAGAAGCAGGACCTCCCAGGAAGTAATTTCTGGATTGCTGCCTGGGCCAAGCACCAGTGAGGGTAGAAACAGGATTATTTGGCAGATAAATGCGTGGCCAAGCAGCTAGTGCAGGGGGCAGGGCTTCAAGTTCCTGGATAATTGGGATATCTTTTGGGGGAGGTATGACCTGTTCAAAAGTGACTGATTGCACCTGAACCCAAGGGGGACCAATATTCCTGCGGGCAAGTTCATTAGAGCTATTGGGAAGGGTTTAAACTAACTTGGTGGGTTGTGGGAATGGAGTGAAGGGACTCAGGAAAGGACAGATGGTAAAAAAAAAGTAAAGATAACATGCAGTCAGATTGTCAAGAAGGGCAGGCAGGTGATGGAACTTAGTTGTAGCCAACAGGCAGAGTATCAAATCATTAGGGATGCAGAGTCAGAAAGGAAAACAAATAATGGTACTCAAGGTGTTGTATCTAAATGCACATAATAAGAAATAAGGTGGATGATCTTGTTGCAATATTACAGATTGCCAGGTTTGATGTTGTGGCCATCACTGAAACATGGCTGAAGGATGGTTGTAGTTGGGAGCTGAATGTCCAAGTTTACACGTTATAACAGAGGGATAGGAAGGTAGGCAGAGGGGGTGGTGTGGCTCTACTGGTAAAAAATGGTATCAAATCAGTAGAAAGATGTGACATAGGATCTGCCTGACGAACCTATTGGGATTCTTTGAGGAGATTACAGGTAGTATAGATAAAGGGGAAGTAGTAAATGTTGTTTATTTGGACTTTCAGAAGGCCTTTGACAAGGTGCCACACAAGAGGCTGCTTACCAAGTTAAGAACCCATGGTATTGCAAGAAATTTACTAACATGGTTAGAGCATTGGCTAATGGTAGGAGGCAATGAGTGGGAATAAAAGGATCCTTTTCTGGTTGGCTGCCACTGACTAGTGGTGTTCTGCAGTGGTCAGTGTTGGTTCCACTTCTTTTTATGGTGTATATAAATGATTTAGATGATGGAATAGATGGCTTTGTTGCCAAGTTTGCAGGTGATACAAAGATTGGTGGAGGGGCAGGTAGTGTTGAGGAAACAGGTAGGATGCAGAAGGATTTAGATAGATTAGGAGAATGGGCAAGAAAGTGGCAAATGAAAAGCAATGTAGGAAAATACAAGGTCATGTACTTTGCTCGTAGAAATAAATGTTGGGACTATTTTCTAAAACGGGGAGAAAATCCAGGAATCCAAGATGCAAAGGGACTTGGGAGTCCTTGTGCAGAACACCCTGAAGGTTAACTTGCAGGTTGAGTCGGTCTAGAATACAAGAGCTAGGATGTGATGCTGAGGCTATACAAGGCACTGGTGAGGCCTCACCTTGAGTATCGTGAACAGTTTTGGGCCCCTCATCTTAGAAAAGATGTGCTGGCATTGGAGAAGGTCCAGAGGAGGTTCACAAGGAGGATTCCAGGAATGAAAGGATTATCATATGAGGAACGTTTGATGGCTCTGGGTCTGTACTCGTTGGAATTCAGAAGGATGGGGGGGTGGGGAAGAGGTGGAATCTCAATGAAACCTTTTGAATGTTGAAAGGCCTTGACAGTAGATGTGAAAAGGATGTTTCCCCATGGTGGGAGAGTCTAGGACAGGAGGGCACAGCCTCAGGATAGAGGGTCGCCATTTCAAAACAGATGCAGAGAAATTTCTTCAGCCAGAGGGTGGTGAATTTGTGGAATTTGTTGTCACATGCAGCTGTGGAGGCCAGGTTGTTAGGTGTATTTAAGACAGATTGATAGGTTCTTGATTGGACATGGCATCAAAGGTTACGGGGAGAAGGTCAGGAACTGGAGTTGAGGAGATAGACAAAAAGGATCAGCCATGATTGAATGCCGGAGCAGATTCGATGGTTTAGATGACCCAATTCTGCTCCCATCTCTTATAGTCTTATATAATATCTAATGTTACAGCCATTGGTACTTCTGCAAGCAATATGTTTTAAAACATTTTTGAAAAATCTATTGACCTTCAAAACCGACAGACTCTGAACTGCAGACCACCCAGGTAGGGAGTTTAGTTTCCATTTAAGAAAGTGCAGCCATTGGACTAGGTTGAAGGTAAAAATGAAACTCAGCTCCTGAGGTCTCCATTCCCTACTATTCTTCTGGCTAATATGCAATCTCTGGAAAATAAAATTGAAGACATTAGAACAGGATTACAGTACCAGAGGGATATCATGCTGTGTTCTTTGCTTCAGAGAGGCATGGCTCATCCCCACCAAACCCGACAATTCTTCAGCCTGAAATCTTCATTTTCCACCACATGGACCAGACAGCATTATCAGGTAAAGGCAGAGGTGGAGGCTTTGTTTCATGATGAATTGATCGTGGTGTACAGACATGGTGGTTTCGTCTCAGTCCTGCTACCCTGATTTGGAACATCTGGTGGTCAAGTGTCATCCATTCTATCTGCCATGTGAGTTTTCTGCTGTCATCCTGGTTGCAGTGTATATTCCATCCCTGGCCAATGTCAGGCTGGCCCTCGAGTCACTGAGCACTGTGATTAACTGTCATGAGACAGTGCTCTCTGGTGCCTTCTGATCATTGTGAGGACTTCAACCAGGCCAGCTTGAAGTCTCTAACCAACTACCACCAACCAGAGGAGCCAACACTTAAATGCTGTTATACCACCATCAAGAGCACTTACTGTGCCATCCAATCCATGCCCACAGGTTGGTAAATCCAATCACCTGGCTGTAATTCTACTCCCATATACAGGCAGAGACTGAGGACCACAGACTAGTGGAGACAACCATGAAATTATGATCAAGGGAGAAGGAGCACTTACAGGACTGCTTTGTATTGGTGGACTGGACCATATTCAGGCACTCATCTTCGGGTCTGAATTCATGTGTCATAGTTGTTACAGCTTAAGACCTGTATCAATGAATGTGTGCCTTCAAGAATATACCACACACACACAACCAAAAGCTGTGGATGAACCCGAAGATTTGCAATCTGCTGAGGGCTAGATGTGTGGAGTTCCAAGACCAGTGATCCAGAATTCTGCAAGAAGTCCATGTACAATGAATGGGGGAGGCGGGGTTATCTCAAAAGCAAAAAAGCAATTCCAAATGAAGTTAGAGGCAGAAGTGGATGCGTGCCAGCTAAGGCAGGGTTTGTGGACATTACTTCCTACAACAAGAAACCTAACATTGTAAGTGACTGTAATGCTTCACTTTCCAATTAACTGAACACCTTTTATGCATCACACATAAAAGTTGCTGGTGAACTCAGCAGGCCAGGCAGCATCTCTAGGAAGAGGTACAGTCGACGTTTTGGGCTGAGACCCTTCGTCAGCTGCTGCCTGGCCTGCTGTGTTCACCAGCAACTTTTGTGTGTGTTGCCTGAAATTCCAGCATCTGCAGATTTCCTTGTGTTTACCTTTTATGCATGCTTTGAAAGGGAGAATAAAACTAGTATGAATCTCTGCAGCATCTGAATACCCTGTTACATCTGTCTCAAAGGCTGACATCAGAACATCTTTCGAAAGGGTGAACCCAGGTGTCAGGCCTTGATGGTACACCTGATAGGGCACTGAAAACCTGTTGTATGCACAAGAACTAGAGCTGCTTCATCGACCATCACCCAGTAACATTCACGTCTACTGAGATTAAGTGCTTTGAAAGGTAGATTTTGGCTAGAATTAACTACTGTCCAAGCAAGGACTTGGACCAACTACCACAGTAAATCTGCAGCAGATGCAATCTCATTGGCTATCCACTCAGCCTTGGAATACCTGAGCAACATTAGCACCTATATCAGGCTGCTGATCATTATTGACTCCAGCTCAGCATTCAACACCATCATGTATCTCCCTCTGTAACTGGATCCTTGACCATGGTCAGTGTGGATCAGAATTAATATCTCTGGCTTACTGATGATTAACAGAGGCCCTTAAGGATGTGTTTTTATCTCAGTGGTCTAACCTCTTTATACTCATGACTGTATGGTGAGGCAGCTCAAATGTTATCTATAAATTCACTGACAGAACAACTGTTGCTGGCAGTATCTCAGATGGTGATAAGGTGGTGTACAAAAGCAAGATAGATTGGCTGGTTGAGTTGGGCCACAACAACACTTTCACTCATTGTCAGTAAGGCTAAAGGATTGATTGTGGATTTCAAGAGGCAGTCAGGAAAACACAGCAGTCTCACTGAGGGGTTCAGCTGAAGAAAATGTGAACAGCTTCAAATTCCTGAGTGTCAATATCTGAAGATCTACTGTATTCTGGGCCCAACATATTGATGCAATAATGAAGGCAAGCCAGTGGCTATACTTAATTAGGGGTTCAAAAGATTTGGTATGTCAGCAAAGACTTGCAAATTTCTAAAGTTGTACAGTGGGAGAGCATTCTCATAGGTTGAATCAACATTTTGTTGGAGGAACCAATGAACAGGATTGGAAAAAGCAGTAGAGGGTCATAAACTTAGCCCTGCTTCATCACGGGCAGTAGATTCCCCATCATTGAGGACATCAAGATGGTGGCATCTATCATTAAGGATTCTCACCATACGCTCTCTTCTCATTATTATCAGGGAGGAGGCACAGGAGCTTGATGACATACTCAAAGGTCTAGGAACAGCTTCTTTCTCTCCAACAAATTTCTGAAAGGATGTGCATTTGAGATGAGAAGATGAAAGTTAAATAGAATGTTGTGGAATAACTTTAAATTAAAAGCACAGATTGGTAGTTAGGTGCCTGGAACAGACTAAGAGTAGTGCTGGAAGCAGTTACAATAGTGGCATTTAAGAAAGAGACTGTTAGACACAAATATAGAAGAAATGGAGGGATATGGATCATGTGCAGGAAGTAGATATTTAATTTCAAATTTTAAAGTAAATTTATTATCAGAATACATATATGTCACCATGTACAACCCTGAGATTTGTTTTCTTGTGGGCATGCTCAATAATTCAATAACAGCATAAATGAAGATTACACCTAACAGGGCAGACAACCAGTGTGCAAAAGACAAACTGCAAATACAAAAGAAATAAAAATAATAAATAATAATAAGCTTTAAATATTGAGTGCATGAGAAGAGTCCTTCAGAGTAAGCCCATAGGTTGTGTTTAGTGATGGGGCAAGTGAAGTTGAATGAAGTTATCTTTCCTGGTTTAAGAACCTGATGGTTGAGGGGTAATAACTATTCCTAAACCTGGTGATGTAAGTCCTGAGACTCCTGTATCATCTTCCTAATGGCAGCAGGGAGAAGAAAGCATGACCTAAATTAGTGGAGTTCCCAATGATAGATGCTGCTTTCCTGCAACAACACTCCATGTAGATATGCTTAATGGTGGGGAGAGTTTTATCTGTGGTTGGCTGGGCTGTTTCCACTACATTTTGTAGGATTTTCCATTCAAGGACATTAATGTTTCCATACCAGGCTGTTATGCAGCCAGATAATATACTCTCCACCACACATCTATGGAATTTTGTTAAAATTCTGAATGACATTGTCAGGTTCCAGCAGGACTCAAGTACAGACCAATGAATACTACTCCACCAGGATTATTAGGGAGCACAAAGGCAGATGTCTTTCAAAAACAGAAGGCAGACACAAATCCAAAATGGCAGGCAGAAGTCTTACCAGAAAAGGCAGTCAGGCAAGGGCAGACAATCCAGAGCACACAGGCAAAAATTAGATCCAAGAACAGGCAAAATCATTTGGTAGAGGCCATAATGATAGGCTGGAACAACACAGATCAGAACTGGGATAAACTGGCAGAGAATGCTAGACAAGGCAGGGTTTAAATGGACAGGGTAATGAGTGAAAATTAGACACAGGTGGGTGCAAATGAGGAGACAAGCAGGTAATTGGAGGAAGTCCCAAAAAGGAAAAGGGCTGGGCCAGAACCCACACGGCCAGGTGAAAGAAAACAGAAGTTAAAGGCTGTCGTGATCCAGAGCTACCAGCAGAGGCCCTTCGACCCAGTGTTCAGGCCAGATCCTTAACAGACATGCCAGATCTTCACAAATTTCTAAGGAAGTAGAGGTGCTGTTGTGCTTTTTTAGTAATTGCACATATTTGCTGGGCCCAGGACAGGTCCCCTGAAATGATAACACTGAGGAATTTAAAATTGCTGATGCTCTCCATCAGTGTAAAGCGAGCAGTGCAGGGAACTAAGTATACAGCATGTGGAGAAGATGTTTTTTGCCAATCTGAACTGACTGGGATCTGCAGGTGAGGAAACTGAGGATCCAATTGCAAGGATGTATTGAAGCCAAAGTCTTGAAGCTTATTGATTTGTTTTGAGGGGATGATAGTATTGAATGCCAAGCTGTAGTCGATAAAGAGCATCCTGATATTTGCATTGTTGCTTGCCAGATGTTCAAGGTTGAGTGAAGAGTCAATGAGATGGCATCTGCTGTGGACCTGTCGTCCAGCAGGCAAATTGTAGCCGATCCAAGTCACTTCTCAGGCAGGAGATGATATGTTTCATCATCAACCTCTCAAAACACTTCATAACTGTGGGTAATAGATAACTAGATGATAGTTATTAACAGAGGTTACTATGTTCTTCTCAGGCACTGGTGTAATTGAAGCAGGCGTGTACCTCAAAGTGCTGAAACAAGAGGTTAAAGGTTTCGGTGATCTCTCCAGGCAGTTGATCAGCACAGTTGGCATAGTTCAGCATAGAAGTTGTGGCCTAGAGGGACTGTTCTTGTGTTGCACACTTCTATGTTTGATGTGCAGAATCCCACAACCAGTAGATTAATTTCCTGCAAGGCAGTCACATTCTGTCATAAATGGTGATGGACAATTAAACAATTCAGAAGAGGAGATAGCCTAGACTTATCCATCCTCAGTGTTTGCCAATTCAAAAGACAAGGCTAAACCATTGCTGGACACTTTTAACCAAATCTGATGTACCAGGCATATAATCTACCTTAACTTCCTCCTGAATCCCCACCTTCTCAATTCCATCTTTGCTCTTTTGATTCCTATCAAATGATAATAAGAAACATTTGTCAATTAATTTGTAGCAAGATGTGAAGAGGACAAAAAGTGTTTGCAAAAGGAATATAAATAAGCTAAATGAATGGGTAAAATTCATACTGTGGAGAAATGTATGATTATTCAGTTTGATCAGAAGAATACTAAAGCAGAATATTGTATAAATAGACACTTTGGAATATTGCCCTTGTGGACACATATCAGCATATCATGGAATCCAGCCTCCTCTCCTGGACACTGCTCATACATCTCATTGCTTTGGTAAAGCAGCAAACATAATCAAAAACCCCACCCACTTCTCTTTCCTCCCCCTCCCGTCAGTAAAAGATACAAAATCTGGAAGCACATACAACCAGGATCAAGGACAGCTTCTGTCCTGCTGTTACAAGACTATTGAGTGGTCCCCATTATGATTGGACGACTTCACAATTTCCTTTGTTTTGGCCTTGCAACTTTTGCTTGCACTGCACTTTCTCTGTAAATGTAACATTTTATTCTACATTCTCTTATTGTTTTCCCTAATTGAAGGTACTGTTGTAATGAAGTGGATTATACGAGCAGCATGCAAAACAAATTGTTCATTATACCTTGATATATATGACAATAATTTACCAATTTCAACATTTTACACCCCTCCCTTGTCTTGCAAACAAGACTTTGTTGGGAGGAAGTAAGACAACATTTTGGCCAAAGCCTACGGTGTGCTGAGAAGATCCAGAAATATTTAATGTGGAGCTAAGTGCTATGATAAAACTGCATTATAGATTAATAGAAAGATATAAAATCAAGCTGATAATGCATATAGGTTCAAGAACCGTTACTACTCCTCACCTTCAGCCTCTCGAAAATTACACTAATTTAAGGACTCTTTTATTTTGTTATTTCATACTCGTTATTTATTTCTATTTATTCATATGTGAATTTGCACAGTTTGTTTACAGTTTACAGTTCCTGATGTTTACACTTTACATTTCCTGTTTACAGTCACAGTTCTATCGATTTGCTAAGTATGCTCGCAGAAAAAAATCTTGGTTGTATGTGGTGACATGTATGTACTCTGATAATAAATTTTACTTTGAACTTTGAACTTTAGGAGTTATGAGACAGGAGGGGAGGGGTGGATCTTCTCACCATAACTCCTTGCCTGCTCTCCACCCTCTGGGCTCCCCTCCCCCTTCCACTTTCAAATCTCTTGCTGTCTCTTCTTTCAGTTAGTCCTGACGAAGGGTCCCGACCCAAAACGTCGACTGTACCTCTTCCTGTAGATGCTGCCCAGCCTGCTGCATTCACCAGCATTTTTTGTGTGTGTTGCTTAACAAACAGTAAAACAGGCTATTATAACCACGCTAAAGAATGGTGCCTGAGTAGAAGATAGATAGATGAATGAATAGATTGGTGATACAAAAGATAAATAGAGAGTGTTCATGAGTTCATGGACCATTCATAAATCTGATGGCGGAGGGAAGAAGCTGATCATTAAAAAGTTGAGTGCAGGTCATCAGGCTCCTGTACCTTTTCCTCGATGGTATTACTGAGCAAAGCATATCGCTATTGGTGGATGTCCTTAAGAAAGGATGCCACCTTATTGAGGCATCGCCTTTTGAAGATAATCCTTGATGGTGGTGAGGGCTGTGTCCGTGATGGAGCTGTCAGAGTCTACAATCCTCTTCAGTCTCTTTCAATCCTGCATATTGGAGCCTCCATACCAGGCAAAGGTGCAACTACTCGGAATGATCTCTTCATCAGACGTGTTGAAATTTGCTCGAGTCCTTGATTCAACATTCAAGATTGTTTATTGTCATTCTTCAGTACATAAGTATAAAGGACAGCGATATGATTGCTATTCTGTCCTTTATACTTATGTACTGAAGAATGACAATAAACAATCTTGAATCTTGAATCAAGGACATCCGGATTAGTTAGGAAAGTTTGTGTCCTTTATGGTTAGCCAGGTTCTGACTGAGTATTGGAGCAGTCTTGAGTGGCTGTTTGGTTGTTCCTATTTAAATGTTTTATGCTCTCATTTACTTACTTAAGAGAGAGAAGCTTGAATTAAAGCTAACAGTTGTGTATCACATCTGAATAATACTAGAAAATCTTTCAATAGAACAAAAACAACAGGAATTCCGCAGATGCTGGAAATTCAAGCAACACACATCAAAGTTGCTGGTGAATGCAGCAGGCCAGGCAGCATCTCTAGGAAGAGGTACAGTCGACGTTTCAGGCCGAGACCCTTCGTCCTGACGAAGGGTCTCGGCCTGAAACGTCGACTGTACCTCTTCCTAGAGATGCTGCCTGGCCTGCTGCGTTCACCAAATCTTTCAATAGTCTTTTTTTGATTGTAATCTGCTGGCACAGTGTTCAGTACTGCTGCATCACAATTACAATTATCAATAAAGTAAGGAAGAGGGAATAGGATTGATGCATTTACTCTGTGACAATTGGTGTAGGACAAATTGTCATCTTCTGTGTTTTAATAAGAAAGATGGCTGTCATTAAACACCCTTGTTTCATCATTCATTACTTCCTACATCCTTTTCTGCAGTTAGATAGAACACAGAATTGAAATTAATGGAATATGTTGAACAATGTCATTCTAAGATTGTAATAATCAGTGAAAATAAAACGAACTGCAATAACTCAAAATAAAAGCAAAAAAAGTAATAATACCAACAGGGTTGGCCACATTTGTGGGAAGAAAAACTAAGTTAACATTTCAAGTCGAGGCCCCTTTGTCAGAATGTTTCTCTCACAGATCCAGTTTGACCTTTTGTGTATTTCTACAATTTTCTTTATTTATTGTATCTTGGCAAGCATTTGGTCCATGATGACAGATGAGAAAGACGCATTTATCTCAACTGCCATTTTTATTGCGACAAACACAATAACAGACAGTGCGCAATAGCTCAGTGAGAACTAACTCAGTCACATACAGACAAGGCAGGTGATTATTACACACTTCAGTTATATTCAGGGTGGCACACCAACATATCAGTGAACAACTGTATAACTCGAGCTAAAATGTAACAATAAGTGAACTTGAACACCTCACCATAGTTCCACTGAACACGCATACCACCAATGCATTTTAAACAAGAATAATATGTAGTGCCGGCCAGTAGGACTGCTGGGACGAGCTGTCAAACATGCTCCTGGAGCACCGCACTACCCCCACCTGAGGGTTCAGCTGCCCCCAGCAACCCCAGGCCCATAACAAAGTCCAAAAATCCCAGTGATGGCGCCGCCGCTGCCTGGGCCGTGTCTGTAGCCCCCTCAGGGAAAGCACTGTTTGGTGAGGCAAGAGGCAGGGCACCCAGAGTGTCACTTCCTTCCCTCAGCCTCGCTGGGTCGGTGGTGACCGAGGGCTAATACAGTGCCAGCCGATCCTGGTGCAGCACAACCACCTTCTGCTGCTCTGGTGGCCGCACCTGGTATACCAAATCAGAGATGCGGTTGAGCACCTTACCTGACCACTTCCAGTGGCTTCCAAGCTTGGTGAATAGTCCCTTCTTCCAGGTGGGGCAGTAGACCCATACTCGGTCCCCCACAGTAAAGTCCTCTCCCTGACTGCGGACAACATAACCCTATTTATAGCGACTGCTAGTTGTGCTTTGGTTCTGCCGCGCCGCATTGTGAACAGCTTGCAGACACCCCCTGAGGTGCTGCAGGTACTCCAACGCAGCCTCCCCAGGAACCTCTGGCCCGGAAGGAGGCCCAAACACCAGATCCACCAGTGTGCGCAACTCCTGCCTGAACATGAGCACAGCTGACATACACCTGGTAATCTCCTGAACTGCTGTTGGGTATGCCCACAATACTAGGGGTATGTGTTGATCCCAATCACCCTGGTGCTGGCTGACGAGGATGGCAAGCTGCATAGCCAGGGTGAATTTAAAACTTTACACCAGCACGTCACTTTGCAGGTGAAGGAGGTGAATGTTTTGGTGATTCCAAGCTGCCTGCAAACCTCACTGAACACCTGCGCCTCAAAGTTACATCACGCACCTCCAGCATGATTCACTGAGAGTATAGGGCTTTAGTCTCTGAATCCAGAAAGGAGACCCCAGCCCATTTCAGCCGCTGCCCCATGCTCAGCCATCGCCTCACCCAGGCCAGCACGGGATCACTCTCCTGCTCTCTGCACAGCTGCTGGTGTTCAATGGTAGGGAAGTCTGCCTTGCCGTGGGCTCCAATCTGAGGCATTGCCTCTGTCGCTTGCCCCTGGCTCCGTTCCTCAAGGAGACAACAGTAAGGGACACTCAGTGGCCTCACAGGGACAGTGAGCGAGGGTGTCAGCATTGCGGTGGTGCTGTACCTCAAAATCGTAGTCCTGGAGAGCCTCCAGCCACTGTACCAGCTGCCCCCAGGACCGCAGAAACTCAACAGCCAGGTCCACAAAGCAGGAACTGTCGGCTGAAATGGTAGGGGCAGAAGCAATGGAGGGTCTGGACCACGGCCAAGTACTCCTGGCAGGTGACACCATAGTTCCGTTCAGGGAAGCTCAAGGTATGGCTGAAATATGCCACAACATGTTCTCCTTGGTCCTCCTCCTGTGATGGCACTGTACCTAGCCCCTGTTGCTGGCGCCTGTGTCAACAATGAAGGGACGTGCTGAATCTGGGTATGTCAGCCCTAGGTGAGCGCAGCTCAGAACTGGTCAAAGGTGACAGCGCATTTTAAAACCAGAGCAATAAGTAGTGTTGGTCACTATGAATGCTGGGGTGAGCTGTTGACCACGCTCCTGGAGCACCACAGCATTGATCAAAATTGATAAACATATATTTAGTCATATATAATACTATTAATCAAGAGATGGATTTTCATCTTTTAGGACTGTGTTTTTATTGACCTTGTTTTATGTGATCCAGGATGTGAAGGAGTTCTATGCATATTTTACCCATCATCTAGTCGATGCTTTAGTGAAATCTACATCTCTGACATTGGACACTCTGAAAAGAAGAATCCTCTTGTAAGTATTGCTTTTGCTGCACTTCTCTTTACAAATATTAATAAGTAACCTGAACAAAGGTTGAAAATCCGGAACAGAAACTGAAGGTATTCTGTTCTTTGTGTAAACTGTAAAACATCATGTTTAATCAGAAGAAAATTACGTCTATTCCCTGTGTTGCAAGGTGGTCAGACATTCTTGATCAAAGCTGATTTGAGCATTTTTAAAATTTTAGAACAATCTTCCACACATAATGCTAAGTAATAATTTTTTGGATGTGAAAACAATGAATTTGCAATCTGCCTTTTGGGGAAGTTACCATGAGTGACACAATTGCAAACAGATAGTGTATTTCTAACCCTCGTGGTATAACATAAGCCAAGGTAATGGTTTTAAATTGTTGTCACATTTTCAGTGTGGGAACATATTGCAACCAGTGCAGTTGTACTACATGCTGTTGAATGACAAAGGCAGTTCACAATAGAGTAAAACTACACTGTATTAAGAATAAGACTGTATAAAATCAGCTGAAGTTGATTGGGCTGTACTTGGAGTATGGTGCGAGGTTCTGGTTTCCACATTACAGAAAGGATTTGCAAGCTTTGGAAGGGGCACAGAAGAGGTTTACCTGGATACTGACAGGAGACAAGCAGATTCTGGAATCTGGAGCAGTACACAAAAAAGTTGGAGGAACTCAGCAGGTTAGGCAGCATCTTTTAAGAGAAATGGACAGTCAACATTTTACACCAAGGCCCTTCACCTAGACTGTCCAGTATGCTGCACTGATATGAGGTGAACTAGGTGAGGTTGGACAAACTTTGGGATGTTTTCTCTGGAGCACTGAAGGCTGAAAAGAGAGCTGATAGATGTTTATGATAGTATGAGAGGCACAGATAGCGTAGACAGAATCTTTTACCCAGGAGAGAAATTTCAAATACCAGAGGATATGCCTTAAAGATGAGAAGGTAAAAGATCAAGGAGATGTTGTGCATTAGCTATTTTGACACAAAGAGTGGTAGATAGGTGCCTGCAACAGACTGCTCAGTGTAGTGCTGGAAGCAGATACAATAGTGGTGTTTAATAGGCTGTTGGATACATGAATTATGCAGGAGTATTAAATAGTTCCCGTTACAATAAGATGGACTTGACTTAACACTTTCCCTTGTTTTGGCCTTGCAAATTATTGTCTGCTTGCTCTACATTTACTCTGTAAATGTAACACTTTATCCTAGATTATCTTATTGTTTTCCCTACTTGAATGTACTATTGTAATGAAATGGATTGTATGAATAGCATGCAAAACAAAATTGTTCAGTGTACCTTGGTTTATGTGACAATAATGTACCGATTTCAACATTTTACACCCCCTGCTTATCTTGTTAAATGCAAACAAGACTTTGTTGGGAGAAATTAAGCCAATATTTTAGCCAAAGCCTATAGTGTGCTGAGAAGATCCAGAAGTATTTAATGCGGAGCTAAGTGCTGTGATAAAACTACATTATAATGAATAGAAAAATACATGAAATCAAGACAGTAATGCAAATAGGAAATATTAATGTTTAATATATTTTCCATGACATAAATAGAATATTAAGGTTATTTTTCCAGTCATAGATTTCTAGTTCTGACCATGTGGATTTCTGCCAGTACAGGCTGAATGATGGTTTATTTTGATGCGCATCTGCAAATGAAGCAGATGTGGCATTGTTGCAGGATCAAGATACTTGTGAAAAAGATATTGTCTGGAGAGATCACTGCAGGATTGAAATCATGTTGAAAAGTAAAGTAACAGAGTGAAAGATTCATATGACATGCAGTAAAACAGGCCATTGTATCCGCACTAAAGAATGGGTGCCTGAGTAGTGGATAGATAGATGGATGAATAGATTGATGGTACAAAAGATAAATAGTGAGAGAGTGTTCATGAGTTCCTGGTCTATTCATAAATCTGATAGTGGTGAGGAAGAAGCTGATCATAAAAAGTTGAGTGTAGGTCATCAGGCTCCTGTTCCTCCTCCCCCATTGTATTAATAATCAGAAGTTATGTCCTTCCTGGTGAGAGTCCTTAATGAAGGACGCCATCTTATTGAAACATCGCCTCTTGAAGATAATCCTCAATGGTGGTGAGGGATGTGCCTGTGATGGAGCTGTCAGAATCTACAACCCTCTTCAGTCTCTTTCCATCCTGCATCTTGGAGCCTCCATACCAGGCAGTGATGCAACTACTCAGAATAATCTTTTCATCAGACATGTGTTGAAATTTGCTCGAGTCTTTGGTGACATACCAAATCTCTTCAAACTCCTAATGAAGTATAGTCACTTTTGTGCCTTTTCATGATTGTAAAAATGTGTTGGGCTCAGGATAAATCCTCTGAGAGGTTGATACAAAGTAACTTGAAGCTGCTTACAGTTTCAACCACTGAACCATCAATGAAGACTGGAGTGTATTCTCCCAACTTCCCCTTCCTAAAGTGCACAATCAATTCCTTGGTCTTACTGATGTTGAGGGCAAGGTTGTTGTGGTGACACCATTCAACCAGCTGATCTATCTCTCTCCTATATGCTTCTTCATTGACCTCTAAGGTTCTGCCAACGGTGGTGCCATGGGTGAATTTATAGATGGTGTTTGAGGTGTGCCAAGCCAAACAGTAGGGTCCTGAGTGTATGCAGAACAGAGCAGTAGGCTAAGCACCCATCCTTGAGATGTGCCTGTTTGATTATCAGTGAAGAGACAATGTTATTACTTATATGCATTGACTGTGGTCTCTTGTTGAGGTAGTCAAGGATTCCGTTAAAGAGCTGGTTCAAAGGTCCAGGTTTTAAGGTTGTCAATTAGAAGTGATAGGATGATATTGTTGAACATGAGTTTAAATGATGAATAGCAGTCTTACGAATGTATTGCTGTAGTCCTGGTGCTCCAAAGCCAAATGGAGAGCCAGTGAGATTGCATCTGAACTATACCTTTGTGATGGTAGGTAAATTGCACTGATGCACATTCTTGGTCAGGCAGGATTTAATTCTAGCCGTGGCTGACCCTTCAAATCACTTCATCACAGTAGATGTGAGGGCAACCAGGAGACAATCGTTGAGGCAAATCATATTGCATTTCTTGGACATCAGTGTGATCGTTACCCTTTTGAAGCAGGTGTAAAAATCCTGCTGCAGCATTAAGAAGTTGAAGATATCCTCGAATTCTCCAGCCAGTTAGTCAGCACTGGTTTTCGGTACCCTGTCAGGTACACTGTTGTGGCAGATGCCTTGCGAGGGTTCACCCTCTTGAAGGAACTCTGACATTAGCCTCTAAAATAGAGATCACAGGGTCACAAGATGCTAAAGGGATTTGCACAGGTGTTTTTTTTTCATTCAATGCATAAAATACATTGATTTTATTGAGGAACAAAGCATCACTTATGCTGTTACGTTTTGTCTTAGAGGAACTAATAACATGCAAACCCTGCTACAGTTGTTGTGCATCTGATTGTGTCTCTAACTTGACATAGAATTGCCTTTTCCCCTCTCATGATTGCATTCTGTAGGTTGTACTTGGACATCTTGTAGGGTTCTGAATGGCTGGTCCTGAATACCACAGATCGAGCCTTCAGCAGAATGTTGATCTTCTGGTTCATGCAGGGCTTTTAGTTTTGGTATGTTCATTATGTTCTTGAAGGCACATGCTTATCTACACGGTGTTAATGAAGTCAGTAACGATTATGGCATATTCATTTAGATCTGAAAATGAATCCCTGAATATAGTACAGTCTGCAGATCCAAGGCAGTTCTGTAAACGCTCCTCTGCTTTCCTTGATAATATTTTCACGATCCTCACCATTGGTGCAGTTGTCCTCAGCTTCTGCCTATATGCTGTGATAAGAAGTACAGCCAGCTGATCAAACTGGCCAAGTGTGGGCACTGGATGACAAGGTAAGCGTTCTTGACGGTGGTGTAACAGTGAACAAGTGCGTTGGCTCCTCTAATTTCAGAAATGAAATACTGGAAGAAATGATATAGTGGTGGTGTGTCAGAGACTTCCTCAAACTGGCCTGGTCGAAGTCCCCCACAATGATTGGGAAGGCATCAAGGTTCGCTGACTAGTGACTGTTGATCCGTAGATGCTGGAAGAAATTGGAGGTATTTATAGAACTGGAGGTTGTTTTCCCTAGCTGCGGCATCCAGTTTAAAGGAAATAATCTTGGCATATAGGGTGAGACATTTAGTATGGACTTGAGAAGAAATTTGTTTCATCAAAGGTAGGGGATGAACTTGTGGAAATATCTCACAAAAGGAGACGAAGTTGGTGAATATATTTAAGAAGGATATAGATCAACTTATACAGATAGAAAGTGTAGAGAAAGAGTAGGAGTTAAGATAGAGGATTATTCAAGATTCTATTGAATGGTAGAGCAGGCTGAAAGGGTTAAGGGGTCTGCTTCATTTTTCTTTGTTTATGTTTCTAAGGTTAAGAAGTGACTAAACTAGATATTTAAGAGCATCAGAAGTCTGGTAGGGAGAGTTTGTTCCACCTGGTGAGAAGGTCACTAACCACAGGCCATAAAGTTATAATTGTTTCATGGATAAATAGATAGATAGATAGATACTTTATTGATCTCAAAGAAATTATAGCATCACCATAACATTGCAAGTGCACAGATATACAAATGTAAATATATCAGAAGAGAAGTAAGAAAGAATAAAAAATAAGTTACCTCAAACAGTCTAACAGGAGGGGGGTTCATCATTTCCACGGCTATAGGTTGACTCATTATAGAGCCTAATGAGCACAATAGCCTAATGGCCAAGGGTAAAAATTACCTCATATAGTGCTCTTTGGAGCAGCACAGTTGCCTTAGTCTATTACTAAAAGTGCTTCTCTGTTCAGCCAAGGTGGCATGCAGAGGGTGAGAAACATTCTCCAGAATTGCCAGGATTTTCCATAGCATCCTTACTTCAGTGATGGGTAAGTTGATGGAGAAGATCCTGAGAGGCAGGATTTATGAACATTTGGAGAGGCGTAATATGATTAGGAATAGTCAGCATGGCTTTGTCAAAGGCAGGTCATGCCTTACGAACCTGATTGAATTTTTTGAGGACGTGACTAAACACATTGATGAAGGTAAAGCAGTAGATGTAGTGTACATGGATTTCAGCAAGGCATTTGACAAGGTACACCATGCAAGGCTTATTGAGAAAGTAAGGAGGCATGGGATCTGAGGGGACATTGCTTTGTGGATCCAGAACTGGCTTGCACATAGAAGGCGAAGAGTGGTTGTAGATGGGTCATATTCTGCATGGAGGTTGGTGACAAGTAGTGTGCCTCAGAGATCTGTTCTGAGACCCCTACTCTTAGTGATTTTTATAAGTGACCTGGATGAGGAAGTGGACGGATCGGGTAGATGACACAAAGGTTGTGGGTGTTGTGGAGAGTGTGGAGGGCTCTCAGAGGTTACAGCGGTACATCGATAGGATGCAGAATTGGGCTGAGAAGTGGCAGCTGGAGTTCAACCCAGCTAAGTATGAGGTGGTTCATTTTGGTAGATCAAATATGATGGCAGAAAATAGTATTAATGGTAAGACTCCTGGCAGTGTGGAGGATCAGAGAGATCTTGGGGTCAAAGTCCATAGGACACACAAAGCTGCTGCGCAGGTTGATTCTGTGGTTAAGAAAGCATACAGTGCATTGGCCTTCATCAATCGTGGGATTGAGTGTAGGAGCCGAGAGGTAATGTTGCAGCTATATAGGACCCTGGTCAGACCCCACTTGGAGTACTGTGCTCAGTTCTGGTCGCCTCACTACAGGAAGGATATGGAAAGCATAGAAAGGGTGCTGAGGAGATTTACAAGGATGTTGCCTGGATTGGGGAGCATGCCTTACGAGAATAGGTTGAGTGAACTTGGCCTTTTTCCCTTGGAGCGACAGAGGAAGAGAGGTGACCTGATAGAGGTGTATAAGATGATGGGAGGCATTGATTTTGTGGATAGTCAGAGGCTTTTTCCCAAGGCTGAGATGGCTAGCATGGAGGGCAGAGTTTTAAGGGGCTTGGAAGTAGGTACAAAGGAGCTATCAGGGGTAAATTTTTTATGCAGAGTGGTGTGTGCATGGAATGGGCTGCCAGCGATGGTGGTGGACATGGATATGATAGAGTCTTTTAAGAGGGCCCTGGACAGGTACATGGAGCTTAGAAAAATAGAGGGCTGTGGGTAAGCCTAAGTAATTTCTAAGGTAAGTACATGTTCCGCACAGCTTTGTGGGCCGAAGGGCCTGTATTGTGCTGTAGGTTTTCTACGTTTCTATCCTTTGTTCTACCACAGCCTCCAGTGTGTCCAGTTTGTCACCTATAACAGAGCCATTGTTCTAAGCAGTTTATTGAGCCTTTTTTGTATCATTTGTGTTGATGCCATTGCCTCAGCGCACCACTGCATAGAAGATTGTACTGGTGACAATGACTGGTAGAACATGTGAAGGAGAGGCCTGCATACTCCAGAGGACCTCAGTCTCATCAGGAGGTAGAGGCGATTCCGGCCCTTCTTGAACACAGCCTCTGTGTTGGTACTCCACTCAAATCTGTCATCTAGTGCACCACCAGGTACTTGAAGGTCCTCAACACAACCACGTCCTCACCATCAATAGTAACAGGGAGCAATGCCGGCTTAGTCTTCCTAAAGTCCACCACCATCTCCTTTGATGTTGAGCTGCAGATAATTCAGCTTGCACCATTGGAGAAAGTCCCTCCACCAGGGTCCTCCCATCCTCCCTTTATACACCCAATTATTGCTGAGTCTTCAGAGAATTTCTGCAGATGATGTAACACAGTGTTCTATCTAAAGTCCGAGGTCTACAGGGTATACAGGAAGAGAGACAATACCATCCTCTGTGGGGCTCCAGTGCTACTTATAGCCATGTCTGACACATAGTTCTGAAGCCACACAAACTGTGATCTACCAGGCAGATAGTCCATTATCCAGGATACAATGGAAGTGCCAATCTGCATTGAACAGAGATTTTCTCTTAGCGATGAAGGCTGTATGGCATGATCCTCAATGTGCTGCACTGCTTATCCAAATGGAAGTAGGCTCTGTTCAGCAGGTAGATGACAACATCATTGACTCCAGTGTGCTCATGGTAGGCAGACTGCAGGGGATCGAGGCTGATCTGACCAGGGGTCAGAGGGGAGCCAGTACCAGCCTCTCTAGGGACTTCATGATGTCTGCATTGAGGGTCAGGGCAAAAAATCTAGAGAGGTGATGACAGGAAATATTTTTGGCTACAAACTTGTTCCTGAAATAACATTGTAATTTTGTTCCCCAAGTAATGGTGATCTGAGATACAGTACTTAAGGTTGAACAATTTTCTTGAATATAGGAAAGACAAAACACAATGGTTAATTCAAACAAAAAGCAACATACAATGCTTTTGCAATACAAGGACTAACTTGTTTCCTTCTGAATTGTATGATTCTATGAATATTCTAAAATTCATTTTAAGTGTATAAAGATGAAACTTATTGGCTAGAATATGCCTAATAACAATCAAAATTTTATGTTAGGTTTGAAAGTGGTTAACTACAAATAGCTGACAAAAATGTAAGATAAGAAATTACATATCAGTTTATACTGCACTACGAGAAAGGTAAAATCAATAATAATTAACAAAAGGGCAATAATCTTATGTTTATAAAAGCAGATATTGAAATACTCAAATACAAAGCTCAAGTCCAAGACAAGTTCGTATTTTTATAGTTTTCCCAAAAATGCATCATTTGCTCTCTCTTTGTACTCACTGTCTTCCCTCTCCACTCTCAATCCTGATGCAGTGTTTCAACCCAGAATGTCAACAATCCCTCTTCCCCACTGATTTTATTTGACTGAGTTCCTCTAGTTTCTTGTCACTCAAAGACATTGGTTAAAGTTTTTCTTTAAAATCTTATTTCATTGCTGTTTTGTTATTTATGATCTGCTTCCTCAAAAGTAGCAATGGTATTATTGAAAATCCAACTGTATGCATTTTCTTAGTGGAAGTGTAATTTTTGGAAAATGATTTTGAGAAAACATCACATTAATAAAAATATTGTTGCTTGTCACATTCCTTTATTCCTTTTCATTGTTTAATTTATGTGTATGTGTTTTATTTGATTCAGTGCATCAAACAGAAGAGAATATGGCTTCACAAATAACATTGATGATTTTCCTCCCTTTCTGAAGTCTGAAGTGCATTTGGCAATTCCAAATGTGGTATGTTAATGCTGCAATATATTTTGACATTTTGAAGATTTTAGAGTACAATCATAGTTAAATTTATTTTTATCAGTTTAGATATCTGTATATTATTAACCTGTGAAGAGGTTAGAATCATTAAGTTACCTTCCTCAAAGAGGCACTCTAATGTAGAACACAAAATTCAGATCAGCACAGGAGAGGATAGCATTAGTTTATGGGAATTTACTATAGCAATGATTAGGGATAATTTCATAGTGATTTGGGGTACATATCAAATTTAAACTTCTCTATTTAGTGCCTTACTAATGTACATGTAGACAACATCCACTGCCCTATCCACATCAATCACCTTTGTCACCTCCTCAAAAATTCAATCAAGTTTGTAAAACATGATCTACCCCACACAAAGCCATTCTAACTCCTTAATCAGGTTATGTCTTTCTAAATATACTTAAATCCTATCCCCAAGAATCCTTTCCAATATCTTCCCTACCACTGATGTGTACCTTTCAAACCTGTAATTTCCTGGATTAGCACTATTTCCCTTCTTGAACAAAGGAAACTCCAGTCCTTCAGGACCTTGCCTGTTGCTAGTGAGGAGACAAAGATATTCAACAAGGCCCAAGCAATCTCCTCTCTTGCCTCTTTCAATAACCTGGGGTATATCTCATCAGGCCTGAGGACCTTTCCACATTAACAGATCCAGATCCACCCCCTTATTGATCTTAATGTGCCCTCACACATTAGCATGCCCTTCACTGCTCTCATCATCCTCCTTCTCCTTGGTCCTGCCGAAGGGTTCCGGCCTGATACGTCAACTGTACTCTTTACTATAGATTCTGCCTGGCCTGCTGAGTTCCTCCAGCATATTGTGTGTGTTGCTCTGATTTCCAGCACCTGCAGATTTTCTCTTGTTAATGACGCGAAGTACACTTTCTGTACCTCATCCATATCCTCTGACTCCAAGCATAAATTTCCTCCATCCTGGACTGGTCCTACGCTCTCCCTAGTTACAAGGCATGGAAATGGGCCTGTTCTATTTGACTTTGTACCTTTTTATCTTTTAAGGTTGTTAATGTATCTGCCTCTACTACATCCTCTGACAGCTTATTCCACAGCAGCATTGAGCTAGCAACTCGGCCTCATAAAAAGCAGACAAAAATGCTAAAGAAACGGCAAGGTTGCTGCCCGATGCGCCAGATGGCGTGGAAAGGAACAGAAACAATAACTCACTGGTGAAGTTGCATTTCGAGTATTGTGTTCAGTTTCAGTCAGCCTATTATAAAAAAGATGTGGTTAAACTGGAAGAATACAGAGGAGATTTATGAGAATGTTACCAGTACTAGAAGACCTGAATAATAAGGAGAGGTTGCTACAGCCATTACTGCTCTGCTGTCATCCCTGCTAGTGTCCCCTTCCAATCAATTTTTGTTAGCTCCTCTCTCCTAATGGTTTCTTTACCTTAAGCTTTCGAATCAATTTTGTTTCATTGCAGAATAGCTGATCACCTAGTGAGCTCAACCATGAGCTGCTCTAAAAAGTCATTTTGTAAACATTCTACAAGTTCCTCCTCTCGGGATCCAGCACCAACCTGATTTTCATAATCTACCTACATATTCAAATCCCTTATGACTATGGTAAAACTGCCCTTTTGATATGCGCATTCCACAAGGGGTGATTGATAAGTTTGTGGCCTAGGGTAGAAGGAGGTAAGTTATACAGCTCTCATTACATGCACATATGCACATGCAGTTCAACTGTGAGTGATTATGCAGAAGGTTTGAAGTTAAGAGCTCATCAGTTAATAACTCATCAGGGGTGATTGATAAGTTCGTGGCCTAAGGTAGAAGGAAATGAGTTATTAACTTCAAACTTTCTGCATAATCACTCAAAGAATTGACCCGCATGTGTATGTAACGAAAGCTGTATAACTCATCTCCTTCTACCTTAGGCCACAAACTTATCAATCACCCACGCTGTGGACGCTTTCTGGAGGTCCAAGATCCATATGCTCCACGACCTCTGGACTAAGTGTGTAAATGTAGGAGGGGACTATGTTGAAAAATAAATGTGCTAGCCTTTCTAAAATTGACTTCTTCTACCTTCGGGCACAAACTTATCAATCACCCCTCGTACCTCCCATTGTAATTTGTAGCCTACATCTTTACTACTATTCTGAGGTCTGTATATAACTCTCATCAGGGTCTTTTACCCTTCCAATTTTTTAGCTCCACCCACAATGATTCTATACCTTCCAATTTTATGCCAGCTCATTCTAAGGATTTGATTTCAATTTTACCAACAGAGGCTCACCACCCCCTCTGTCCCTTTACCTTGCAACTCAGGTCGTTGATTGCAATTTTGCCCTATCATCAACCTGTCCTTGCTAGGAGTCTCACACTGCCTTTGTTTGTAAACCAACTGCCCCATCCTCAGCCCTATCACTCCAGTTCCCATCCCCCTGCCAAATTAGTTTAAACCCTCCCAAACATTTCTAGCATACCTGCCTGTAATGATATTGGTCCCCCTCAGGTTCAGGTGTAATCCATTCCTTTTATACAAGTTGTGCCTTCCCCAGAAGAGGTCCCAATGACCCAAAAGTCTGAACCCTGCCCCCTGCACCAGTTCCTCAGCCACGCATTCATCTGCCAAATCATCCTATTCTTGCCCTCCCTGGCATGTGGCATGGAGATTACTACACTGGAGATCCTGCTTTTCAGCTTTCTGTAGGACCCAGCTGGTGGCGTAGTGGCATCAGCACTGGACTTCGGGACAGAAGGTCCCGAGTTTGAATCCAGCCGGCTCCCCTGTACGCTTTCCATCCGTGCTGGATTACGAGCTGGTGATCTCTTTGGAAACTCACCCAGCAGAAGGCAATGGCAAACCACTGCTGTAGCTTGCCTCGTACATGGTTCCGCACTATGTCAGAGAGGCGTGGAGGGAAATCATCCGCTAACCAGAGAAACTCCGTATGCGACGTACCTTTCCTTTTTTTTTTACTTAACTCCCTAAATTTTCTCTTCAGCATTTCTTCACCTTTCCTACCTACATCATTGGTGTCAATATGTACCAAGACTTCTGGCTGCTTACCCTGCCTCTTTAGAAAGCTGTGGGCCGGATCCAAAGCGTCCCTGACCCTGGCACCTGGGAGGCAACATACCATCTGCAGACTCTCATCTCTATTCCTCTAACTATTAAATCTTCTATCACTATTGCACTCCCCTTCACCTCTCTTTTGTTCTGGGCCGCAGCACCAGACTCTGTGCCAGAAACCTAGTCGCTGTGGCTTCCCCCCCCCCAACCCCCCAGTAGGTCATTGCTCTCAACTGTATCTAAAAAGCTATACATTATTGAGAGGAACGGCCATATGGGTGTTCTGTACTGGCTGCACATTTCCCTTTCTTATCCTGACAGTCATTTAGTTACTTGCCTCCTGCAACCTAGGGGTGACTACCTCTTATGTATCAGTTCCTCAGTCTCCCATATGAGCCGAAGGTGATCAAGCTGCAGCTCCATTTCCTTAAAACATTTTGCAAGGAGCTGCAGCTCAGCGCACCTGGTGCAGATATGTTTATATGGGAGGCTGTAGGTCCGCCAGAATTCTCATATCTCACACAAAGAACACAACACAGTCCCTAGAGTCTTTCTCACTGCACTAACTGTGCCTAATAGATGAAGAATGAAGAATAAAGGAGGAGAAGACTATCTACCTTCAAACCTTTCAGCTTGCCAAGCACCTTCACCTTAGCAATAGTGACAACTCTTACTTCTGCCTCCTGACACTCTTGAATTCTGGCATACTGTTGGTATCTTCCACAGTAAAGAATAACATAAAATGCTTTTTTTTTGGCCGCTATTTCTTTGTCCCACCATTACTGCCTTTCCAGTGTCACTTTCCATCAGTCTGATATCCATTCTTGCTTATCTTTTACTCTTTATCTATCTGAAAAAATTCTTTTGGCATCCTCTTTAATATTTTCGGCAAGCTTACCTTCAGATTTATTCTTTTTTCTCCTTATTGCTTTTTTAGTTGTTTTCTCTTGTATTTTAAAAGCTTCCCAATCCTCTAGCTTCCCACTAATTGTTGCTCTAGTATATGCTTTCTCTTTTGCTTGTAAGCTGTCTTTGACTTCCATTGTCTGCCACAGTTGCATCATCCTAACTTTAGAATGCTACTTCTTTGGGATGTATTTATCCTGCGTCTTCCAAATTGCTTGCAGAAACTCAGCCATTGCTCATCTGCTGTTACTTAACCTCTCTATAGTTCCCTTTACTCCACTGTAATACTGATGCATCTAATTTTAGCTTCTCCTATTCAAACTGCAATGTGGATGGTTGCCCACAACTAAATGGCTCACCACATCATACGTCATGCTGTATGACTCTATATTAAAATCTGTTTTCACTGAAATTTTGTCACTTTACAATAAGCTATGACTATTTTTAAAATATTTACTTTTGTAACGTAGATTATGGTACCAAATTTGGATGAAATTCAGCATGCCATCATCCGAATTGTCCAAATGGTTTTGGAAGTTAGCCGTCGAGTAGTACAGTGGAGGCAGTCAAAAAACCAAGATAATTATGAATTACTGAGTGGAACAGGTAAATCATGCTTGCAAACTAGTTGTTCTAAGTTGTCATAATGTTTTCTATTCAAGGGAGTAAACCTTTAACAACATGTTTAAAAACAAGAAAAATAGAGAGTAGTCATTTTTTTTGGATCCCAATATTAAAAGGTGTATCATGTTATGCTGATTAGTAAACAAAATGACATTTCATACCTTAATGTTTTTTTCCAGATTTGTAAACCACATAAATAATTTGCAAATGATAAGTCAGAATTAATGATAATAATAGAAACATAGAAAACATACAGCACAATACAGGCCCTTCGGCCCACAAAGCTGTGCCGAACATGTCCTTACCTTAGAAATTATCTAGGGTTACCCATAGCTCTCTATTTTTCAAAGCTCCATGTACCCCCATGCAGAATATGACCAGTCTACAACCACACTTTGCCTTCTATGGGCAAGCAAGTTCTGGATCCACAGAGCAATGTCTGCTCGGATCCCATGCCTCCTTATTTTCTCAATAAGCCTTTGCTTGGCGTACCTTGTCAAATGCCTTGCAAATATCCATATACACTACATCTACTGCTTGACTTTCAGCAATGTGTTTAGTCACATCCTCAAAAAATACCATTAGGCTTGTAAAGCATGATTTGCCTTTGAAAAAGCCATGGTGATTATTCCTAATCATATTATGTTTCTCCAAATGTTCATAAATCCTGCCCCTCAGGATCTTCTCCATCAACTTACCAACCACTGAAGTAAGACTCACTGGTCTATAATATCCTGGGCTATCTCTTCGTCCTTTCTTGAATAAGGGAACAACATCTGCAACCCTCCAGTCATCCGGAACCTCTCCCATCCCCATTGATGATACAAAGATCATTGCCAGAGGCTCAGCAATCTCTTCCTTCACCTCCCACAGCAGCCTGGGGTACATTGCATCGGGTACCAGTGACTTGATACTTTCCAAAAGCTCCAGCAAATCCTTTTCCATAATATCTACATGCTCAAGCTTTTCAGTCTGCTGTAAGTCATCGCCAAGATCCTTTTCCGTAGTGAATACTGAAGCAAGGTTTTCATTAAGTACCTCTGCTATCTCCAACGGTTCCATTTACACTTTTCCACTGTCACACTTGATTGGTCCTATTCTTTCACATCTTATCCTCTTGCTCTTCACATACTTGTGTAATGCCTTGGGGTTTTCCCTAATCCTGCCTGCAAAGGCCTTCTCATGGTTCCTTCTGGCTCTCCTAATTTCATTCTTAAGCTCCTTCCTGCTAGCCGTATAATTTTCTAGATCTCTATCATTACCTAGTTTTTTGAACCTTTCGTAAGCACTTCTTTTTTTTCTTGACTAGATTTACAACAGCCTTTGTACGCCGCGGTTCCTGTACCTTACCATCCTTTCCCTGTCTCATTGGAACTTCCCTATGCAGAACTCCACGCAAATATCCCCGGAACATTTGCCACATTTCTTCCATATGTTTCCCTGAGAACATTTGTTTCCAATTTATGCTTCTAAGTTCCTGCCTGATAGCCTCATATTTTCCCTTACCCCAATTAAATGCTTTCCTGACTTGTCTGTTCCTATCCCTCTCCAATGCTATGGTAAAGGAAATTGTGATCTGTATCTCCAAAATGCTCTCACACTGAGAGATCTGACACCTGACCAGGTTTGTTTCCCAATACCAGATCAAGTACAGCCTCTCCCCTTGTAGGCTTATTTACATACTGTGTCAAGAAGCCTTCCTGAACATACCTAACAAACTCTACCCCACCTAAACCCCCTCGCTGTAGGGAGATGCCAATCGATATTTGGGAAATTAAAATATCCCACCACCCTGTTATTATACCTTTCCAGTATCTGTCTCCCTATCTACTCCTCGATGTCCCTGTTATTATTGGGTGTCTATAAAAACAGGAAGGTTATTGACCCCTTCCTGTTCCTAACTTCCACCCACAGAGACTCCGTAGACAATTCCTCCATGACCTCCTCCTTTTCTGCAGCCATGACACTATCTCTGATCAATGGTGCTACGCCCCCACCTCTTTTGCCTCCTTCCCTGTCCTTTCTGAAACATCCAAAGCCTGGCACTCAAAATAACCATTCCTGCCCCTGAGCCATCCAAGTCTCTGTAATGGCCACAACATCATAGCTCCAAGTACTGATCCATGCTCAAAGCTCATCCGCTTTGTTCATAATACTCCTTGCATTAAAATAGACACATCTCAAACCGTCAGTCTGAACGCATCCTTTCTCTATCACTTGCCTATTCTCCCTCTCACACTGTCTCCAAGCTTTCTCTATCTGTGAGCCAACCGCCTCTTCCCCTGTCTCTTCAGTTCAGTTCCCACCCCCCAGCAATTCTAGTTTAAACTCTCCCCAATAGCCTTTGCAAACCTCCCCGCCAGGATATTGGTTACACCTGCCCCAAAGGAGGTCCCAATGATCTGGAAATCTGAATCTCTGCCCTCTGCTCCAATCTCTTAGCCACGCACTTATCCTCCACCTTATTCTATTCCTGTACTCACTGTCGCGTGGCACAGGCAGTAATCCCGAGATTACTACCTTAGAGGTCCTGCTTCTCAACTTCCTTCCTAACTCCCTGTAGTCTGTTTTCAGGACCTCCTCCCTTTTCTTGCCTATGTCATTGATACCAATACATGCCATGACCTCTGGCTGTTCTCCTTCCCACTTCAGGATATGGTGGACGCGATCAGAAACATCCCGGACCCTGGCACCTGGGAGGCAAGCTACCATCCGTGCTTCTTGCAACACACATCAAAGTTGCTGGTGAACGCAGCAGGCCAGGCAGCATCTCTAGGAAGAGGTACAGTCCACGTTTCAGGCCGAGACCCTTCGTCAGGACTGCGCTTCCTAGACTTCCTCTTCCTAGAGATGCTGCCTGACCTGCTGCGTTCACTAGCAACTTTGATGTGTGTTGCTTGAATTTCCAGCATCTGCAGAATTCCTGTTGTATCCGTGCTTCTTCCTATGTCCACAGAATCGCCTGTCTGACCCCCTAATTATAGAGTTGCCTATCACTGCTGCAATCCTCTTCCTTTCCCTACCCTTCTGAGCCAAAGGGCCAGATTCTGTGCCAGAGGTTTGGCCACTGTTGCTTCCCCCAGGTAGGCTGTTTCCCCCCCCCCCCCCAACAATACTCAAACAGCAGTACTTATTGCTAAGGGGGACAGCCACAGGGGTACTCTCTAGGATCTGACTCTTGCCCTTCCCTCTCCTGACTGTTACCCACTTATCTATCTTATGAGACCCTGGTGTGACTACTTGCCTATAGCTCCTATCTATCACCTCCTCACTCTCCATGACCAGATGAAGGTCATCAAGCTGCATCTCTAGTTCCCTAACATGGTCCCTAAGGAGCTGCAGCTGGATGCACCTGGCGCAAATGTGGCCGTCTGAGAGGCTGGGAGTCTCCGGTACTTCCCACACCTGACACTGAGCACAGAACACTGGCTTCACAAACATACTTCCTGTCTGTATTCTACACAGGCAACCTACCTTGCCTTGACCTGTTACTGCCGAAGCCATTATTTCCTACTCTGTCTCCCTCTACCCATGTGCCCGCTCTATAAAGCTGTCTCCTTTTAAACTCTTCTCGCTGTTCTACCTGGCTGACGTACACGAGCTAGCGCAGTCGTGCCCCGATCAAACTGCTAAAGAAATAACTGTCTCCTTTTACACTCTTCTCGCTATTCTAACTGGCTGACGTCCACGCGCTTGCGTAGTCATGCCCTGATCAAACCGCTGATTAATGTCTCATTGATAATGTTGGTAGTTTTCTTTGTATTCAAGTACAGTAATATGAATAACTTTACATTGTATTGCTTAACTTTATTATTTCAAAAATACTATCAGTTGAGCCTTTTAGCCCCAATTACATTATTCTGTGAAGAATGTGAGTTTATTATTTTGTTTTCACTAATGAAATAAAAGATCTCAGAGAGATCTTGGGGTCTATGTCCATAGGACACTCTAAGCTACTGCGCAGATTGACAATGTTGTTAAGAAGGCATATGGTGTGTTGGCATTCGTCAACCATGGGAATGAGTTCAGGAGCCGTGAGGTAATGTTACAGCTATATAGACCTTGGTCAGACCCCACTTGGAGTATTGTGATCAGATCTGGTCACGTCACTACAGGAAGGATGTGGATACTATCAAAAGAGTAGGAGATTTACAAATATGTTGGCTGGATTGGAGACCGTACCTTATGAGAATAGGTTGAGTGAACTTGGTCTTTTCTCCTTGGAGCAACAGGTCATGAGAGGTAACCTGATAGAAGTGTATAAAATGATGAGAGGCATTGATCGTGCAGATAGCTGGAGGCTTTTTCCCAGGGCTAAAATGGCTAACACAAGGGGGCGTAGTTTTCAGATGCTTGGAAGTAGGTACAGAGGGGATGTCAGGGGTGTGCTGCCGGTGCCGGTGACGGTAGTGGAGGCGGATACAATAGAGACTCTTGGATAGGTACATAGAGCTTAGAAAAATAGAGGGCTATGCGGCAGGGTAATGTCTAGGCAGTTTCTAGAGTAGGTTATATGATTAGCACAACATTTTAGCCCGAAGGGCCTGTAGTGTGCTGTAGATTTCTATGTTCTCAGTATGGCTTTATAGGGGCTTGCTTTTCTCCTGCTCAACCAGCTATGATATAGAAACATAGAAAATAGGTGCAGGAGTAGGCCATTCGGCCCTTCGAGCCTGCACCACCATTTATTATGATCATGGCTGATCATCCAACTCAGAACCCCGCCCCAGCCTTCCCTCCATACCCCCTGACCCCTGTAGCCACAAGGGCCATATCTAACTCCCTCTTAAACATAGCCAATAAACTGGCCTGAACAGTTTGCTGTGGCAGAGAATTCCACAGATTCACCACTCTCTGTGTGAAGAAGTTTTTCCTAATCTCAGTCCTAAAAGGCTTCCCCTCTATCCTCAAACTGTGACCCCTCGTTCTGGACTTCCCCAACATCGGGAACAATCTTCCTGCATCTAGCCTGTCCAATCCCTTTAGGATCTTATACGTTTCAATCAGATCCCCCCTCAATCTTCTAAATTCCAACGAGTACAAGCCCAGTTCATCCAGTCTTTCTTCATATGAAAGTCCTGCCATCCCAGGAATCAATCTGGTGAACCTTCTTTGTACTCCCTCTATGGCAAAGAAAAATATGACAGAGTAAAATTGAAAGTAAAATAAATTGATATATTTTCCATTCTCAGCAAAATGTCAACTGAAATATTAACTCTGCTTTTCTCTCTAAAATGTTGCTTGATTTGCATATTTCCAGCATTTTCTATTAAATCTTTGTTGTTTTTTTTCCGTTGGTGATAAATCCTAGAACTTCTTTCCTCACAATACTTTGGTGTGTTTTCACCAGAAAGACTGCACCTCTTTAAAAGATAAATTTAAATGCTGACCTTGTAACAACAGCTACATCACTTGGTTAAATTAAAGTTATGGGCAATACTGCATGGATACAGAGCTTCTGCTCAGCTAGTCCACTAATTAAGAATGAAACAAACTACTTCTTGCACCACATTGCCTTTACATTGATGCTAACCATTTTCAGCAGCTTCCTGATCATAGTTTCTAGTCAAATCCATATGATCTTATGCATTCCATTTCACAAAAATTATAGAAATGTCAACTAATAACCCTTGAATATTCAGTTAACATCAGACTTCCACTTTAATTTGCCTGCTTACTCCTTCATTGCAATGCACCTTCACTGGCTGCAACATGACTGATTAGGAGTTGATAATTATAGGAGGAAAGGCATCAGATCTCGCAGGCACACAGCCTCTAGGAACTTTGTGAGCCTCTATCTCAATCCCTCTTGATTCTTACTCTTTCTGCAGATTCTTGACCCAAAACACTGATAGTTCCTTTCCCTCCACAGGAGCTGCTTGACCCACTCCATGCAGATTAGCTACAAAAACTCTGTGCTTAGTTTTAAACTGCACTGCCTTTCTGTGAATAGTAACAATCTGTACTTGTAGCATGACATCACAATCCCTGTACTTAATTCCCTGACTGATGTACCATATGCCTTCTTTACCACCCCTGTCTTCTTATCTCGTCACTTTCAGGGTCTGTACTTCTTGGTCCTTGTATTCCACCACACTCTTCAGAGTCCTGCCATTTACTTGTAATCTCAGTCCTAGTTTAACTCAGCAAAATATAACACCTCAATGGATTCACTTGATCCCAGCTGCCTATACTTGATGTATGCATCTTTGATTTTCTTGGTGCAGCAATATCCCCTGTCAACTGGGCTTCTGTAATTCTGCGTGCCCTGCCCTTCACTCTAACAGAACAATCGCTTTATCATAAAGCTCTCCTTATGTCACTTACTTTTAAAAGCCTCTCACTTGCCAGGTGTCCATTTACCTGCAAGCAGTCTTTCCCAATCAGGCTTTGAACATTCCTATCTAATGACTTTAAAATTTGCCTTGCTGTATTTCAGGATTTTAATTTGTGGACCAGTCCTAACTTTTTCGAGGTTGTTCATGTTCTCAGACTCTTGAATTTTTTCCCTGTAGGCAAAAATAGAAGGGAAGGGGCTGGGTGGGAAGGGGCCTTGATTTTGTCAGCTTCTTTCCCAAGGCAGTGGGAAATGTAGATGGAGTCAACAATGGAGAGTCTAGGCATGAGTGTAGCCAAAGAATGTTACACAATAAGATATATCTCAGTGATGACAGCCATAGAAAATGTGAGTCTGAAAATATATCGCTGTTCAGAGAGCGGCTTAATTGGGGCAGGAAACTGTTGTCTACACTGTGCTTAGAGTGAACAGTTTTTAAATATTAGTTGTATGTGCTTGTGTTCAAACAGAAGTGATCTTTGTCACTGATAGTTAGCAAGAAATAAGCAGATAAAACAATTCAAAACTGTTTTGCTCACTGTGGTTTCAAGCATTCAGATTTGGAAATGTCAGAAATGGCCGGGAGTTGAAATGAAACGATTTCACTATTTCAGCAAGTTAGAAATTACTGAATTCTTCCATCGATAACTATTAAGAACTGATACGCAATTTTATAGTACTGTAGTAGTATTGGTAGTGTCCTAATTTGTTCCGGATTTCATTTAAATACATAATTCATTACTCAGTAAACAGTAGATTGTCTTTTTTATACCTTTTTAACTATGACGTACCAAATCTTTGCAAACTTCTAAGAAAGTAGAGGTGCTTCTGTGTTTTCTTTGTAACGACTCATGCTACACCCAGGACAGATCCTCTAAAATGACACACCGAGGAATTTAAAGTTGCTGACCCTCTCCACCTCTGATTTCCCCTGATGAAAGCTGGTTCATGGATCTCCGATCTTCTTCACTTGTAGTCAATAATCAGCTCCTTTTTCTTGCTTACATTGAGTGAGAAGTTGTTGTTCGGATGTCCTCCTGTATACTGATTCATCAACACCTTTTATTCAGCCAACGATAGTGGTGTCATCAGCAAATCTAATGTGGTATTTGAGCTGTGCTTAGCCTCTCTGCAATAAATAAAGATATATATATATTATAAAGATCTAAGTAAAATTCTTTACATATTTTTCAAAGTTTTTAGTGCCAGGCTGATTCATAGCTATTCTAACTTAATTTTCAATTTTGAGAGTGTTCAGGCATGATTTAACCAGTAGTCAGACCATTTCTGAGGCTGGGCTTTACATTTTTGTTAGGAAGATTGCCAACAATAGCATCATCACCACATTGTCACTGTAACAGTATATGATTGGAGGGTGTCAAGCATGGATGCTGCATTTCGAAGACATTTTTACTGCCTTCCATCCTAAATCTCTACTGTCCCTTTCGCAAAACCATGTTAACTTTGCCTGTTTACTTTGATTTTTTTCTGTGTATCCATAATTAATAATAACTTCTTGCATTTATTCTATGACAGAAGTTAAACTAACTGTCCTTTCGTTTCCAACTTTCTGTCTCTCTTTTTCAATAAAGGAGTTTCATTTGCTGTCTTCCAATGTAATGGAACTTAACAATGAGTTGGGGGAATTTTCAGAATTTATAATGAACACATCAACTATCTCACTAGTTACTTTTTTTTGTCCTGAGAATTTCTTTCAGGAGTCAAAGACTTTTCAGTTCTGGTCTCACCATAATTTTTGGTACAATGACATTTCATGCTTGAGCTAGATTCTGTGAGAACTCTCGCATAGAGTAAAATCTCTGAAATACTAGTCTTGATTTTTATTCTGAGATCACCATAAATAAATAGTCTATTTTATGATTTTATGTTTCTAAATTTGTATGTATTTTTTCTTCTTTCAGAATTGAATGAAAGTAAAAGTTTCAAGCGGCTGAAGAATTTTTATCATAATGTGGCAGAACACAAAGACGTAGCCAAATTAATTGTAATACTGTCTACTTCAGTCAATACTATGAGGGGTGCTGTTGCTCGTGCACTAGAATGTTTTCAAAAATTCAAAATGCTGTGGTTAGAAGATAGAGATACTACAGTTAAGGTATTGTATCAGTTTTCACCCATTTCTCTCCTTAAGTATCTCCTGCCCAGAATGCCCTCGCTGCATTTTGGTGATTGGTCCTCACCAATTCCCAAAACTCTTTGGAATTCCGTATAACTATAAGCACTCAAGAAAGTTGTTGAAATGATCTTACAAGCTTTCAACTGTAAAAATTATCAGTTTTTCAAAAATTAGGTTCAGGAGCAGAGCACTGATAGGAGAGATAGTAAAGGTAGATGGAATGTTCAGCCGTATTGAAACCCATGAACAAGAATTAGGGAGAATCATTAGCTAAGTTGCTAATGATTAGAATATTCACTAGAATTCACTCTGAAGTTTGAGAGGGAGCAGCTGAAATTACATGTAATGGTATTACAGTTGAATAAAGTTAACTACAGAGGCCTGAGGGAGGACCTGGGCAGAGTTGTTTGGAAGGGGAAGACAGTGAAGTAGCAATGGCAGGAATTTCTGGGAGTAATTCAGGAGACATAGCAAAATTTCATCCCAGGAAAGAAGAAGCAAACTTAGGGGAGGATGAGGCAACTATGGCAGACAAGGGAAAACAGGGATAACATCAAAGCAAATGTGAAGGCATAAAATATGGCAAAGATTAGCGGGAAGCCTTTAAAAACCAACTGAGCATAACTTTAAAAAGCAAGAAGGGAGGAGAAGGATAGACCCTACAATAATAAGAAGGAAGATTAGAATCACAGAGTAATATAGCACAGGTGCAAGTCCTTTGATGGGCCCTTAGATCCATGCCAACCATTGTGCCCACCCAGCTAGTCCAATTTCCTATGTTCAGCCCATATCCCTTCAAGTCCCATCCCTCCATGTGCTTCTTAAATCCAGTGCTTCTTAAATGAGACTATTTATGAGGATTGCAGTTTTTTTTTAATGGACATTACACTGCTGGAGGATAATACTGGAGAAGTAGTAATGGGGTACAAGGAAATGGCAGAGGAACTGAACAGGCATTTTGCGTCAGTCTTCACAGCAGAAGACACTAGTAACATGCCAGAAGTTCAAGAGAGTCTGGGGAAAGAAGTGAATGCAGAGGCCATTACTAAGGAAAAGGTGCTGAGGAAACTGATTGGCCTGAAGGCATTAGGAGTAACTTTCAAGGATCACTGTAGTCAGGGAAGATCTTATAAGATTGGTCAAATATAGCACCCTGTTTAAGAAGGGAAAGAGGAAATTGCAAGCTGGTTAGCCTGACCTCAGTGATTGGTAAGATTCTAGAGACAATTATTATGAATAAAATTCCAGAGTACTTGGAAGTACATGATAAAATAGGCCAAAGTCAGCATGGTTTTTTTAAGGAAAAGTCTTGTCTGAAAAACATGTTAGAGATTTTGTAGAAATAACAAGCAGGATAGATAAAGTGGAGTCAGTGGAAGTTATTTACTTGAATTTTCTGAAGGCTTTTGACATGGTGCCATACATGAGGCTGCTGAGCAATATAAGAGGTTGTTATACAGCCAGAGATGGTTATACATGTTGTTACAAACAACGTAGGTAGAACAAGGGATGCAATCCTCCAGAATGTGTATAGGGAGCTTGGTAAGAAGTTAGAAAGCAGAACGTCAAGGATAGTGATCTCTCTATTACACCCAGTACTACATGCTAACGAGGTCAGAAATAGGATTAGCCAGATAAATTTCAAACTGAGAAGCTGTTGCAGGAATATGGTTCTTGGATTATTGGAATCTCTTCTGGGGTAGAGGCAACCTATATGACAACACAGGTTTTTCTCCCAGATGAGCTCAATACCTTTTATGCTAGCTTTGAACAACAAAACACAGAGGCACCTTTCCGAACTCCCATAGCCCCCAGTTACTCTGTGATTTCAGTCTCTGAGGCTAACATGAGAGCATCCTTCAAGAGGGTGAACCCACAGAATGCACCTGACCCAGACAGGTACCTGGCCAAGTACTGAAGATTTGTGCTGATCAACTGGCAGGTGTTCACTGATATCATTAACCTCTCGCCTAAAATTCCCACCTGCTTTAAGAAAGCATCAATTATACCGGTGCCCAAGAAGAACATGGTAATGTGCCTGAATGACTGTTGTCCAGTAACATTTACATCCACTGTGATGAAATGCTTTGCGAGGTTGGTGATGAAACATATCAACTCCTGATGGAGGAGCAACTTGGATCTGCAGCAGATTGCCTACTTGCACAACAGGTCCACAGCAGATGCTATTTCATTGGCTCTCCACTCAACCCTGGAATATCTAGACAGTGAAAGTGCATTTATCAGGATGCTCTTTATAGACTAGCTCAGCATTCAATACTATTTTCCCCTCAAAATTAATCAATAAGCTCTGTGACCTAGGCCTCAATGCCATCCTGTGCTAGATCCTCAATTTCCCACCTTGCAGACCCCAGTCAGTTCGGATTGGAAATAATAACTCCTCCACAATCACCATCAGCACAGGTACACCACAAGGCTGTGTGTTTAGTCCCCTGCTCTACTTGCTGTATACTTATGAATCTGAGGCTAAGCACATCTTCAATGCCATATTTAAGTTTGATAACAACACCACTGTTGTAGGCCGAATCAAAGATGGTGACAAATCAGCATGCAGGAAGGAGACAAATAATCTGGTTGAGTGGTGCCCCAACAATAGCTTCTCACTTGTAAGTGCCATTACAAAGAAAACATGGCAGGGTCTCTACTTTTAGAAGTTTGTGAAGATTTGGCATGCCATCTAAATGACATGACAAATTGGAGTTGGACTAAGCCCAGTCGGTGAGTGGGAGCACGAGAAGCGACGATTTTACTTAGGTATGTGGATGAAGATTTTAAAAAGTAGCACTTTGCAGCAGTTTTCAGAATTGGACTGCACCCAATCAGTGAATGGAATTCATTCAAAAGTGCAAATAAAAATAAGGCAGGAAGTGGCCATTGTGTGAGTGGGCCAGTGTTTGAGTGGCTTTGGCTCATTTGGCTTTGTTGAGATTAGTCTTGGGTGAGGTAAGTATCTATTTACGAGATGTGAGAATTCTGAATAACCTCCACCTCCCAGACAATCACATCTGCACCAGGTGCGCCAAGCTGCAGCTCCTCAGAGTACGTGTTAAGGAACTGCAGCTGCAGTTCGATAACGTTCAGCTAATATGAGAGATAGATGGGAGGGAGGTGATCACCGCTAGGTAATTGGATGACTGTCAGGAGAAGGAAGGGAAATGGGTAGCCAGTGCAGAGTACCTCTGTGGCTGTTCCCATCAATAATAAGTATACCACTTTGGCTACTGTTGGAGGGGGATGACCTACCGGGGGGAGCTGTGTGATCAGGTTTCTGGCACTGAGCCTGGTGCTGTGGTTCAGAAGAGAAGAGAGGTAAAAAGGGCTGCAGTAGTGATAGGAGATTCCATAGTTAGAGGAATAGAGATGAGACTCTGGCCGCAATAGAGATACCCGGATGGTATTTTGTCTCTAAGGTGCCAGGGTCAGGGATGGCTCGGATTGGGTCCACAGCATTCTAAAGGAGGAAGGTGAGCAGCTAGAAATCTTGGTACGTTTTGGCATAAATGACACAAGTAGGAAAGGTGAAAGGTCCTGAAGAGAGGTTTTAGGGAGCTAGGTAGAAAACTGAAAAGCATAACCTCCAGGGTAGTAATTTCTGGATTGGTGCCTGTCACGAACCAGAATAGGATGATTCAGCAATTGAATTTATGGCTGAGGAACTGATGCAGGAGGCAGGGGTTTAGATTTCTCTATCTTTGGGATCTCTTCTGGGGGAGGTACGACCTGTATAAAAGGTACAGTTACACTTGAACCTGAAGGAGACAAATATCCTTGTGGGAAGGTTTGCTAGAGCTGTTCAGGGGGGTTTAAATTAATTAGGTAGGGTGATGAGAGCTGGAGTGATAGGGCTAAGGATCGAGTAGTTCACTTACAAACAAAGGCAATGTATAGTGAGACTGCTAGCAAGGAGAGGCTAGTGATAGGGCAAAATGGTAGTCAACTGGATGAGTAGCAATGTAAAAAGGGGACAAATCGAAAAGGGTGATGAATACAGGTGTTATGTTTGAATGCACGCAATATATGGTATAAGTAAATGATTTGCAGCACAGTTCCAGATTGGCAGGTATGATGTTGCGGGCATCACTGAATTGTGGCTGAAAGAAGATTATTCATGTCCAAAGATACACATTGTATCAATAGGACATGTAGGTAGGCAGAGGGGGTGGGGTGGCTCTGTCGGAAGCTGTAGAATCATTACAGGTAGAGCTAAGAAGCTGTAAGGGTAAAATGACCCTGATGGGAGTTATAAGACTATAAGACAAAGGAGCAGAAGTCGGCCATTCGGCCCATTGAGTCTGCTCTGCCATTTTATCATGAGTGATCCATTCTCCCATTTAGTCCCACTCCCCCACCTTCTCACCATAACCTTTGATGCCCTGGCTTCTCAGATACCTATCAATCTCTGCCTTAAATACACCCAATGACTTGACATTCACTGCCGCCCATGGCAACAAATTCCACAGATTCACCACCCTCTGGCCAAAAAAATTTCTTCGCATCTCTGTTCTGAATGGGCGCCCTTCAATCCTTAAGTCATGCCCTCTCGTACTAGACTCCCCCACCATGGGAAACAACTTCGCCACATCCACTCTGTCCATGCCTTTCAACATTCGAAATGTTTCTATCAGGTCCCCCCTCATTCTTCTAAACTCCAAGGAGTACAATCCAACAGTGGTCAAACTTCCCTCATGTGTTAACCTTCTCATTCCCGGAATCATTATAGTGAATCTTCTCTGAACCCTCTCCAACGTCAGCACATCCTTTCTTAAATAAGGAGCCCAAAACTGCACACAGTATTCCAAGTGAGGTCTTACCAGTGCCTTATAAAGCCTCAACATCACATCACTGCTCCTATACTCTATTCCTCTAAAAATGAATGCTGACATTGTATTCGCCTTCTTCACCACCGACTCAACCTGGAGGTTAACCTTAAGGGTATCCTGCACGAGGACTCCCAAGTCCCATTGCATCTCAGAACTTTAAATTCTCTCCCCATTTAAATAATAGTCTGTCCGTTTATTTCTTCTACCAAAGTGCATACCCATACACTTTCTAACATTGTATTTCATTTGCCACTTCTTTGCCCATTCTCCCAATCTATCCAAGTCTCTCTGCAGACTCTCTGTTTCCTCAGCTCTACCGGCCCATCCACCTATCTTTATATCATCAGCAAACTTAGCCACAAAGCCATCTATTCCATAATCCGAATTGTTGATGTGGAACGTAAAAGGAAGCGGCCCCAACATGGACCCCTGTGGAACACCACTGGTAACCGGCAGCCAACCAGAATGGGATCCCTTTATTCCTACTCTCTGTTTCCTGCCAATCAGCCAATGCTCTATCCATGTATGTAACTTCCCCGTAATTCCATGTGCTGTTATCTTGTTTAGCAGCCTCATGTGCGGCACCTTGTCAAAGGCCTTCCGAAAATCCAAATACACAACATCCACAGCATCTGCCTTGTATAGCCTACTTGTAATTTCCTCAAAAAATTGCAATAGGTTTGTCAGGCAGGATTTTCCTTTAAGGAAACCATGCTGTGTTCTGCCTATCTTGTCATATGCTTCCAGGTACTCCATAACCTCACCCTTGACAATCGGCTCCAACAACTTTCTAACCACCGATGACAAGCTAACAGGTCTATAATTTTCTTTTTGCTTCCTTGCCCCCTTCTTAAATAGCGGAGTGACATTTGCAATCTTCCAGTCCTCTGGAATCATGCCAGAATCTATTGACTTTTGAAAGATCATTGCTAATGCCTCCGCAATCTCCACAGCTACTTCCTTCAGAACACGAGGGTGCATTCCATCTGGTCTGGGAGATTTATCTACCCTTAGACTATTCAGTTTCCTGAGTACTTTCTCTGTCATAATTGTGACTGCGCACACTTCTCTTCCAACACCCTTGAGCGTCCGGTATACTGCTGATGTCTTCCTCAGTGAAGACTGATGCAAAATACTCATTCGGTTCCTCCATCATCTCCTTATCTCCTATTACAATTTCTCCAGCATCATTTTCTATCAGTCCTATATCTACTCTCACCTGTCTTTTACTCTTTATATACTTGAAAAAGCTTTTTGTATCCTCTTTGATATTATTTGCTAGTTTCCTTTCATAGTTCATCTTTTCCTTCTTAATGACCTTCATAGTTTCCTTTTGTAAGCTTTTAAAAACTTCCCAATCCTCTGTCTTCCCACTAGTTTTTGCTTCCTTGTATGCCCTCTCCTTTGCTTTAACTTTGGCTTTGACTTCTCTTCTCAGTCACAGTTGCATCCTTTTTCCATTCGAAAATTTCTTCTTTTTTGGAATATATCTGTCTTGCACCTTCCTCACTTCTTACATAAACTCCAGCCACTGCTGCTCTGCCATCCTTCCCGCTAGTATCCCTTTCCAGTCAACTTTTGCCAGTTCTTCTCTCATGCCACTGTAATTTCCTTTACTCCACTGAAATACCGACACATCGGATTTTGGCTTCTCTTTCTCAAATTTCACAGTGAACTCAAATCATATTATGATCACTGCCTCCTTAAGGTTCCTTCAGCTCAATCTCTCTAATCACCTCTGGTTCATTACACAATACCCAATCCAGTACAGCCAATCCCCTAGTGGGCTCAACAACAAGCTGTTCTAAAAAGCCATCTTGTAGACATTCTACAAATTCTCTCTCTTGAGATCCAGTGCCAACCTGATTTTCCCAATCCACTCGCATGTTAAACTCCCCCATAATTATCATAATACTGCCCTTCTGACAAGCCTTTTCTATTTCCTGTTGTAATTTGTAGTCCACATTACTGCAGCTGTTAGGAGGGCTGTATATAACTGCCATCAGGGTCCTTTTACCTCTGTGATTTCTTAGCTCAACCCATAAAGATTCTGCACCTTCCAATCCTATGTCACCTCTTTCTAATGATTTAATATAATTTCTTACCAATAAGTCTGCACCACCACCTCTGCCTACCTGCCTATCCTTCCGATACACTGTGTATCCTTGGACGTTCAGCTCCCAGAGACATGCATCCTTCAGTCACGTCTCAGTGATGACCACAATATCATACTTGCCAATCTGTAGCTGTACGACAAGACCATCCTTCTTATTCCTTATGCTGCGTGCATTTAAGTATAACTCCTTAAGTCTAGTATTTGGTACTTTCTGCTTTGATTTCACTGCAACTCATCCCAATGCTGTATACTTACCCCATCACCTCCTGTCCTTCCTGACATCTTTACTGCTCAGTATCTTAGATTTATTTCTGTTTTCTCCCTCCTCCGCTCTATCATTCTGGTTCCCATCCCCCTGTCAAATTAGTTTAAACCCTCCCTAACAGCTCTATTAAATCTTCCTGCCAGGATACTGGTCCCCTTCAGGTTCAGGTGTAACCTGTCCTTTTTGAACAGGCCATACTTCCCTCAGAAGAGATCCCAATGATTCAAGAATCTGAAGCCCTTCCCCCTGCACCAGTCTCTCAGACACGCATTCATCTGCCTGATCCTACTATTTTTGCCCTTGCTAGCATGTGGCACAGGTAGCAATCCTGAGATTACTACCCTGGAGGTCCTGCTTCTCAGCTTCCTTCCTAACCTCCAGAAATTTCTCTTCAGGACCTCCTCCCTTTTCCTATCTATGTCATTGGTACCTACATGTACCAAGACAGCTGGCTGCTCGCCCTCTCCCTTCAGAATATTCTGGGCCCAATCTAAGACATCCCGTACCCTGGCACCTGGGAGGCAACACACCATGCGGGTATCTCTATCAGGCTCACAGAATCTCCTGTCTGTTCCCTTGACTATGGAATCCCCTATGACTACCATACTCCTCTTCTCCCTCCTTCCCTCCTGCACAACAGTGCCAGAAATCTGTTATATACAGAAATTACAACAGAAGATAGAAAATGCAAGTAAAAAGGACAATGTTACAACAGTTATGGTACACTTCAATATGCAGGTATATTGGGAAAATCAGGTTGGTCCTGGATCCCAAGAGGGGGGGTTTGTAGAATACCTGAGATGGTTTCTTAAAGCAGCTTGTGGTAGTCCTCACTAGGGGATCAGCTACTCTGGATTGGGTGGTTGTGCAAGAAACTGGAATTGATTAGTGATTAGTAAGGGTAAAGGACCCCTTAGGAGGCAGTGATCATAATGTGATAGAATTCACCTTGAAATTTGAGAAGGAAAAGCTGAACTCAGATGTATCAGTATTACAGTGGGGTAAAGAGAGTTACAGAGGCATGAGAAAAGAGTTGACCAAAACTGATTGGAAAGAAACACTAGCAGGGATGACCGCAGAGCAGCAATGGCCGGAGTTTCTGTGAAGAAATCGGAATGCACAAGAGAATTACATCCCAAGGAAGAAGAAGTATTCTAAAGTTAGGATGAGGCAAATGTGGCTGACAAAAGAAGTCAAAGCCAACATAAAAGCCAAAGAAAGGGCATATAATACAGCAAAAATATTAGTGGGTAGTTAGAGAATTAAGATGCTTTTAAAAACCAACAGATGGCAATTAACATAGTTTTAAAGGAAAAGAATTGAATTGACTTTATCACTTACATTCTTCATATACATGAGTAAAAATCTTTACGTTACATCTCAGTCTAAATGCACAATGTGCAATTTATAGTAATTTATGATAAATAGTATGTACAGCAGGACAGTCAATATAACATACAAGGGGTGATTGATAAGTTCTTGGCCTACGGTAGAAAGAGTCATTTTGAGAAAACCTAGCACATTTATTTTTCAACATAGTCCCCTCCTACATGTACACACTTAGTCCAGCGGTCGTGGAGCATACGGATCCCTTCTTTGTTTAAGTGGGCCACAGCAGGGGTGATTGATAAGTTTGTGGCCTAAGGTAGAAGGAGATGAGTTATTAACTTCAAACTTTCTGCATTATCACTCAAAGAGTTGGACTGCACGTGCATGTAACAAAAACGTCTTGGACCTCCAGGTGGTCCACATTAGGGGTGATTGATAAGTTCGTGGTCTAAGGTAGAAGGAGCTGAGTTACACAGCTCTCATTACATGCACGTGCAGTTCAACTCTGAGTGAAAATGCAGAAAGTTTGAAGTTTCTCCTCATCTCCTTCTACCTTAGGCCACTAACTTATCAATTACCCCTGCTGTGGACCACTTCTGGAGGTCCAAGATGCCGACTTCTACAAAGAAGGGATCCGTATGCTCCACGACCGCTGGACTAAGTGTGTAAATGTAGGAAAAATAAATGTGCTAGGTTTTCTAAAATTGACTCCGTCTACCTTAGGCCATAAACTTATCAATCACCCGTCGTAGAAATACAGTTGTGTTAGCATGAATTAAGTAGTCTGATGGCCTGGTAGAAGAAGCTGTCCCGGAGCCTGTTGGTCCTGGCTTTTATGCTGCGGTACCATTTCTCGGATGGTAGCAGCTGGAACAGTTTGTGGTTGAGCTGACTTGGGTCTCCAATGATCCTTTGGGCCCTTTTTACACACCTGTCTTTGTAGATGTCCTGAATAGTGAGAAGTTCACATCTACAGATGCTCTGGGCTATCCGCTCCACTCTCTGCAGAGTCCTGCGATTGAGGGAAGTACAGTTCCCACACCAGGCAGTGATGCAGCCAGTCAGGATGCTCTCAATCATGCCCCTATAGAAAGTGCTCATACCAAACTTCTTCAACTGTCTGAGGTGAAAGAGGTGCTGTTGTGCTTTTTTCACCACACAGCCTGTGTGTACAGACCACGTGAGATCCTCAGTGATGTCTATGCCAAGGAACTTAAAGCTGTTCACCCTCTCAACCCCAGATCCATTGAGGTCAATAGGGGCTAGCCTGTCTCCATTTCTCTTGTAGTCCACAACCAGCTGGAATATTAGATTAGATTATTAGATTATGAGGACACTCAGTCCTCATTTATTGTCATTTAGAAATGCATGCATTAAAAAATGATACAATATTCCTCCAGAATGATATCACAAGAAACACAGGACAAACCAAGACTAAAACTGACAAAACCACATAATTATAACATATAGTTACAACAGTGCAAAGCAATACCATAATTTAATAAAGAGCAGGCCATGGGCATGGTAAAAAAAAAAGTCTCAAAGTCCCGATAGCCTCATCATCTCATGCAGACAGTAGAAGGGAGAAACTCACCCTGCCATGAACCTCCAAGCGCCGCAAACTTGCTGATGCAGCACCATTGGAAGCACCTGACCGCAACGGACTCTGAGTCCGTCTGAAAACTTTGAGCCTCTAACCAGCCCTTCGACACAGCCTCTCCAAGCACCATCCTCTGCCAAGTGCTTTGACCCTGCGCTGGCCGCCGAGCAACAAGCAAAGCTGAGGACTCAGGGCCTTCCCCTCCGTAGATTTTGGACCACACAGTAACAGCAGCAGCAAAGCAGGCATTTCAGAAGTTTCACTAGATGTTCCTCCGTGCCCTCACGTCTGTCTCCATCAAATCAGGATTGTGCACGCCACCCTACTTGACAAATAACAGACAACACCACCGCTGCGAGCTGCGTTGCGTCGCCATCTTCTCCTCTCCTCATATGATGGAATGCTCGCCAATAATATTAAAGAGAATACCAGAAGTTTTTCTCAGGTATATAAAGTGTAAAAGAGTGGTGAGAGTATATCTCGGACTGCTGGAAAATGATGCTGTAGAGGTAGTAATGGTGGATGAACCGAATAAGCTTTCACTTTGAAAGACACAAACAGTATGCCAGAAGTTTGAGAATGTCAGGTAGCAGAACTAAGTGAAGTTGCCATTGCTAGGGAGAAGGTGATTGGGAAACTGAAAGGTTTGAAGATAGATAACTCACTTGGACCAGATGGTCTACACCCCAGGGTTCTGAAAGAGGTTTCTGAGGAGATTGTGGAGGCATTAATAATGATCTTTCAAAAATCAATGGATTCTGGCATGGTTCCGGAGGACTAGAAAATTGCAAATGTCACTCCACTCTTCAAAAAGGGAGAGAGAGGAAGAAAGGAAATTATAGGCCAGTTACCCTGACTTCAGAAGTTAGGAAGATGTTGGAGGTGATTGATAAGGATGTGGTTTCAGAATACGTGGAGGCACAAGATAGAGTAGGCCGAAGGCAGCATGGTTTCCTCAAGAGAAAATCTTGTCTGGCAAATCTATTGGAATTCTTTGAAAAGAACTTAGACAAAGGAGAATCAGTGGATATTGTGTACTTGGATTTTCAGAAAGCCACTGACAAGTTGACGCATATGAGGCTACTTAACAAGAGCCTATAGTATTACAGGCAATCTCCTATCATGGATGGAGCATTGACTGATGGGTAGGTGGCAAAGAGTGAGAATAAAGGGAGCCTTTTCTGGTTGGCTGCCAGTGATTAGTGGTGATCCACAGAAGTCTATTCTGAGACTTCTTTTTAAGGTATATGTGAATGATTTGGATGAAAGAATTGATGGTTTGTGGATGGTACAAAGTTACTAGGGAGAATGGGCAAAGAAGTGAAGAGGCAAGTAGTGTTGAGGAAGCAGAAAGGCTACAGAGGGAATCAGACAGATGAGGAGAATGGGCAAAGAAGTCACAGTTGTAATACAGTATGGGGAAGTGTATGGTCATTCACTTTGGTAGAAGAAATAAAAATGTAGACTATTTTCTAAATGGTGAAGAATTCAGAAATCTGAGGTGCAAAGGGTCTTGGGAGTCCTCGTGCAGAATTCCCTAAAGGTTCATTTGCAGGTTCAGTTGGTGGTGAGAAAGGCAAATGCGATGTTAACATTTATTTTGAGGGGACTGGAATATATAAGCAAAAATGTAATGTTGAGGCCCCACCTAGCACATAGTGAGCAGTTTTGGGCCCCTTATCTAAGAAAGGATAAGCTGACATCAGAAAGGTTCAAAGGAGGTTCAGGAAAATGATTTCAGGATTGAAAGGCTTATCATATGAGGAGTGTTTGCTGGCTCTGAGCCTATACTTTCTGGAATTCAGAAGAATGAAGGGAGATCTCATTGAAACCTGTCGAATGTTGAAAGGCCTCGATAGAGTGAATGTGGAGAGGATATTTCTTCTACTGGGGGAGTCTAAGACCAGAGGACAGAGCCTCAGAATAAGACCATAAGACATAGGAGCAGAATTAGGCCATCTGGCCCATTGCGTCTGCTCTGCCATTCAATCATGGCTGATCCTTTTTTTTTCTCCTCCTCAACCCCAGTTCCTGGCCTTCTCCCCGAAACCTTTGATGCCATGTCCAATCAAGAATCCATCAATCTCTGCCTTAAATACACCCAACTGACTTAACCTGCAAGTAAACCCTTAGGGTGTTCTGTGTAAGGACTCCCAAGTACCTTTGCATCTCAGATTTTTGAATTCTCTCCCCACTTAGAAAATAGTCTGCACATTTATTTCTACTATCAAAGTGCATGACCATGAATTATCCGACATTCTATTTCATTTGCCACTTTCTTGCCCAATCTCCTAATCTGTATAAGTCCTTCTGCATCCTACCTGTTTCCTCAACACTACCTGCCCCTCCACCAATCTTCGTATCATCTGCAAGCTTGGCAACAAAGCTATCTATTTCATAATCTAAATCATTTATTTACAGCATAAAAAAAGGTGGTCCCCTGTGGAACCACACTAGTCACTGGCAGCCAACCAGAAAAGGATCCTTTTATTCCCTCCTACCAATCAACCAATGCTCTAACCATGTTAGTAACTTTCCTGTAATACCATTGGCTCTTAACTTGGTAAGCAGCCTCATGTGTGGCACCTTGTCAAAGGCCTTCTGAAAGTCCAAATACACAACATCCACTGCATTCCCTTTATCTATGCTACTTGTAATCTCTTCAAAGAATGCCAACAGGTTTGTCAGGCAGGATTTTCCCTGAAGGAAACCATGCTGACTTTGTATTATCTTGTCCTGTGTCACCAAGTACTGCATCACTTCATCCTAACAGTTGACTCTAACATCTTGCCAAATACTGAGGTCAGGCTAACTGGTCTATAATTTCCTTTCTGCTGCCTTCCTTCTTTCTTGAAGAGTGGAGTGACATTTGCAATTTTCCAGTCCTCTGACACCATGCCAGAGTATAATGATTTTTGAACGATCATTTCTATTGCTGCCACAATCTCTAATGCTACCTCTTTCAGAACCCTTGGGTACAGTTCATCTGGTCCAGGTGAGTTATGTACTTTTATATTTTTCAGCTTTTTGAGCACCTTCTCTTTTGTAATTGTAACTGCACCCACTTCTCTTCCTTCACACACTACAACATCAGGCATACTGCTGCTGTCTTTCACAGTGAAGACTGATGCAAAATACTCATTTAGTTCATCAGCCATCTCCTTGTCCCCGTTATTATTTCTCCTGCCTCATTTTCTAGTGGTCCTATATCCAATCTCATTTCTCTTTTATTTTTAACATATTTGAAAAAACTTTTACTAACCAGTTTGATATTATTTGATAGCTTGCTTTCATATTTCATCTTTTCCTTTCTAATGATTTTTTTAGTTGTTCTCTGTAGGTTTTTGAAAACTTCCCAATCCTCTATCTTCCCACTAATTTTGCTTTGTTGTATGCTCTTTCTTTTGCTTTTACAATAGCTTTGACATCCCTGTCAGCCACGGTTGTACTGGTTTACCATGTGAGTATTTCTTCATTTTTGGAATACATATGTCCTGCGCCTTCCTCATTTTTCCCAGAAATGCATGCCATTGCTGCTCTGCTGACATCCCTACCAGCAGCTGCTTCCAATTTACCTATCCCTATTCCCTAACAAATTTCAAGTTGAACTCAAATCATATTGTGATCACTGGTTCCTAAGAGTTCTTTTACCTTAAGCTCCCTATTCGCCTCTGGTTCATTGCATAACACCCAATGCAGTATAGCTGATTCCCTAGTAGCCTCAACAACAAACTGCTCTAAAAAGCTATCTCTTAGGCATTCAACAAACTCTTGAGATCCATTACCAACCTGATTTTCCCAATCGACCTGCATGTTAAAATCTCCCACGACTACCATAGCATTGCCCTTTTGGCATGCCTTTTCTATTTCCTGTTTTAATCTGTGATCCACCTCCTAGCCACTGTTGGGAGGCTTCTCTATAATTGCCATAAACGTCCTTTTACCCTTGCAGTTTCTTAGCTTAATCCACAAGGATTCAAAATCTTCTGATCCTATGTCGAATCTTTCTACTGATTTGTTGCCATTCTTTACCAGTAGAGCCACACCACTCCCTCTGCCTACCTTCCTATCCCTCTGATATAACATGTAATCTTGGACATTTAGCTCCCAACTACAACCATCCTTCAGCCATGATTCAGTGATGACTACAACATCATACCTGGCATTGTAATAGTGCAACACAATCATCCACCTTATTTCTTATACTACATACATTTAGATACAACACCTTGAGTATTGTATTTGCTATCCTTTTTGAGTCTGCATCCCTAATGTTTTGATTAGGCTGCAACTAACTCCCATTACCTGCCTGCCCTTTCTGACAGTCTGACTAAATAGAGGGGCATCCATTTAATATGGAGATTAGGAGGAATTTCTTTAGCAAGAGAGTGATAAATCTGTGGGATCCATTGCCACAGGTGGCTGTGGAGGCCAAGTCATTGGGTAGATTTAAGGCAGAAGTTTATAGGTTCTTGACTTGTCAGGGCATGAAGGGATACAAGGAGAAAGCAGGAGATTGGGGGTAAAAGGGAAATAGATCAGCCATGATGAAATGGCAGAGCAGACTCAATGAGCCAAGTTGCCAAATTCTGCTTCTTTATCTTATGGTCTTAAAATTTTAACAAACTTCTGTAGATATGCACTAGAGGATATACTGAATGGTTGTATTATGGGTTGGGTATGGAAACATCAATGTCCTTGAATGGAAAAGCCTACAAAATGTAATGATTACAACACAGTCCATCACAGGTAAAGCTCTCTGCAATGAGCACATCTACAAGGAGCGATGTTGCAGGAAAACAACATCCATCATCAAGGACCTTCACTTTTCAGGCCATGCTCTCTTCTTACTGTTGCCATCAGGTACAGGAGCCTCAGGAACAGTTATTAACCCTGATGAACCATCAAGCTCTGGAACCGGAGTGGATGTCTTCATTCAATTTCACTCACTCCAACACCGAATTGTTTCCACGACCTTTGGACTCACTTACAAGGACTCTTCATCTCATGTTTGTGATATTTATTGCTTGCTTACTTACTTACTTACTTACTTTTATTTATTTATCTATCTATCTTTCTATTCATTGCATTTCTACAGTTTGTTGTAGTTTGCGGATTGGCTGCTTGTCTGTCTTGTCCTGTGCAGGTTTTTATTAATTCTAAGATGTTTCTTTGTATCTACTATGAATGCCCACAAGAAAATAAATATCTGAGTTGTATTTGGTGGCATTTATGTACCTTGATTATAAACTTACTTTGAACTTTGAACTTCATAATATGGATGCGTTGCACTTGAACCAAAGGGGAACCAATATCCTGGCAAGGAATTTGCTTGTGCTATCATGGCAGGGTGTTAGGACTCTGAGGATGAGGAAGGCATGGAATAAAGAGATAGCTAGTGAGAGCCTCTTAACCAGAATAGCTGGTGACACAATGAGGGCAGGGATAAATTCAGTTAAAATGCATTTCTTTCAATGCTCGAGGTTAAGCAGGTAAGGCAGACAAACAGAATGTGAATGAGCTTCGAGTGCTGGGATGTTATAGCCATAGCAGAAACATGACTGAGAGAAGGACAGAACTGGCAGCTCATTATTCTAGAATACAGATGCCATAGGTTTAACAGAGTTAAGTGAGCAGGTCATGTTGCCTTTTTGGTAAGTTAAAACATGTCAGGAGTACTTAGAGATTTTATTGTTGGGGGATCATTCAGTGAAGCCATATGAATAGAAATTGGAAAGAAGTAGGAGAGGGTCATTCTAGTGCAGCTATATTATAGACTTCCCAATAGTTGACAGGAACTTAAGGTGCAGGTATATAGGGAAATTACTCATAGTTAAAGGATATATGGTTTTGTCATGTATGGGGTTGCACATTCTCATAGCAGTTCGTGTAACTCTATTATAGTGTCAATTCCCAGGTTCAATTCTGCCGCTGTCTATGAGGAGTTTGTACGTTATTCCCGTGACTGGGTGGGTTACCTCCCACATTCCAAAAATATATGGGTTAGTAGTTTAATTGGTTAATTGCGTGGCACAGGCTCATTGGGCTGGAAGAGCCTGTTACTGTGCTAGCTCTCTAAATTAATAAAACTAACAAAAAAAAAATTGGGAGATTTTAATTTCTCCAGTGTTGACTGGGTCACCCAGAGTGTTAAGATCCTGGACAGATTGGAACTTGTGAATTGTGTCCAGGGAGGTTTCCTAAGTCAATACATGGAGGGCATTACTTTGGAGGGTATAATACTGTACCTCCTCTTAGGGAAAGAAGTACAGCGAGTAACTAGTTCACACTGAATGGCAGTCAGGGAGTACTTCAGATCTGCTGACCATAATCCTATTCATTTTCAGATAGTGATGGGAAAGGATTGGCCAGGTCTACATGTTAAGGTCCCAATCTAGAGGAGAGCTACTTTTGGGGGAATTAGACAGGATCTAGCAGAAATTGATTGGGTAAGCCTCTTTCAAAGGAAAAGAATGAATGATATTTAAGAGTGTAATAGCAAGTGTCTGGGAGCAGCATATTTCTGTTAAGGTGAAGGGTAAAGCAGGCAAGTTTAGGGGACGTTAGCTGACTGGAGAAATTGAGGCTCTGGTCAAGGAAAAGAAGGAATCTTGCATTGGGTTTGGGAGGTCAGGATTGAATGAATCCCTTGATGAATCTAAACAAAATTAATAAATACTCATAAGTGGGAAATGAGGAGGGCAAAGAGTGGCTGTGAGATGGACATGGCAGGTAAAGTTAAGAAAAATTCCAAAAGGTTGTATAACTATATTAAGAGTAAAAAGGTGGCTAGGAAGAAAATAAGACCCCTTAGCAGGGTTACCTATATCTTGAGCTGCAGGATGTGGGTAAGATTTTTAACAAATATTTCTCCTTGGTGAAAATTATTGTTGCTCAAATATAAGGGAAACAAGTGGATTTGTTTGGTGGTCATTCATTTTACCAGGGAGGGCATATTTGTAGCCTCACAATGCATTAAAGCGAATAAATCTCTGCGACCTGACTCTGTGCATTCTCAGACCTTGTGAAGACTTATGGAGATATTTACTTCATTGTTAACCATTAGAGAAGGTGGCGATTTTGTTTATTGTTTAGAGATGGCAAGGACAAGCCAGGGAACTACCGACTGGTCAGCCTGACATCAGTAGTGAAGTAACTGGAGAGAGGATCTACCAGCAATTGGATGGACTGATTAGGAGGAGTCAGCATGGTTTTGTACATAACAAGTTGTGTTCAATGAACCTTTTAGTTTTTGGAAGAAGTAACCATAAAGGTAGATGAGGGTAGGGCAGTGTATATTGTGTGTGTGTGTGTGTGTGTGTGTGTACTTTCTTTGATACTATTGATTCTAAGATATCCTCTTATAGATGGCAGAATAAAAATCCCACGTTGTAAAAAATATTTACAGAAGTCCAAGAAAGATGGTGGTTTAGCATTGCCGAATTTAAGATTCTATTACTGGGCAATTAATATTCGATATTTAATATTTTGGACACAAGATTGGGATATAATTCCAAGTCCACAATGGGTAAACCCTGAAGGTTACTCTGCACAAGGGCTTTCATTGGTTTCTATTTTAGGAACTTCACTTCCCTTTGTATTTTCTAAATTGAATAAACAATTGGTTAACCCAATAATTAAACATACATTACGAATATGGTTCCAATTTCGTAAATTTTTTAGTTTGACCACATTCATAATATCAAGCCCTATTATATCTAATTTTTTTCCAACCCTCGGTTATGGATCAAGCCTTTTTGATATGGAAAAGGAAGGGTATAACATGTTTCCATGATTTATTTCTGAATAACTGTTTCATGTCTTTTGAACAGTTATCTAAGAAGACAAATCAAACTCCAATTCAACAACAAAGTTTGATTCTGCAGGAAAATGATATTATGATAACTCACATTAAAGGCAAAGATAATATCTTTGCGGATTGCCTTCCTAGATGTTAAACTTACAATGTATTTTAAGAATGGAGTGGATTATATGTTACTAGTCTGTAGTATGCTATATGATAACCATACATGTATTGTTTCGCATACTGTAGTGTGCAGTTAAAATTTTGCTCTTATAGATCAAAATTTTCCTTTTTGGGGGGAAGTGTTACCAGCCTGCGGTCGTGCTATGACGTCAGTCACTGGCTGCTGCGGACTTAAAATTCATATATAAGAGGGAGGGAAGGAGGGAGGGAGAGGGAAAGAGAGAGAGAGAGAGGAAAATAATAAGAAGAAAAAACAGTTACTCGCGCAGACTTGACAAGACTTGGAACTACGAACTGCTGAGGCAAGTTTGCTCCAGGGTGGGTGAAGTCTGAAGCTTTCCCATTAACCAAAAGATTGGGTTAATTGACGATACTGGGCACAACGAATGTGTGACCGTCACTTCGTATAATCCATAGGAGTGGATTTGGGGGATATCCTGTGGGACCACTTGTGTTAACCCTTGCCTGGGTATGTTGTGTGGTAACCACTCGAAGACGATATTCCTGTGACAGGTCACTTTTGGTGATAATTCGTATGTGGCTGGATTCTACGGACAAGATTTTCGGCGACTATTACTTTGTTTACCTGACATGGAACCTATGGAATACTTCGTACTTACCTTTTCTCTACATTACAGCATGGATTACAAAAATCTCTCTCCCATCATTTATTACGTGGATGACTGAACTTTCCTACTTTACCATCTCAAGACTGTAAGCCTTTGTTCCCCCAAGCTCGATATTTTGGGAGCTATACATATATACACATAACACGGTTAACTTTTGTTTATCTTGTTAAGTTACTATTATGAGTAGATACTAATAGAGATAGTGGTTTTAATGTTAAAACTCAGACTCAGTGTGAAATCTCTTGCTGCTGGTTCATTTCTAAAACATTACAATTTCGTAACAAAGTTTACTGATGGTATCACTGGCATTGACTAAGTCAAAGGTGGTGACGAATCGACATGTAGAAGGGAGATCACAGCAATAACCTCTCACTTATTGTCAGCAAAACAAGCATTGAACCAGTCTTTATTAGTGGATCAGAGGTGGAGTGGGACAGGAGCTTCAAATTACCTGGGACTAACATATTAGAGGATCTTTTCTGGGATCAGCCTGTAAGGGCCATCATAAAGATAGCACCTCTACATTCTTAGTGCTTGCGTAGATTCTGCTCATCACCAAAAACTTTGACAAGCTTTTATAGACGCACAGTGGCAAGTATCCTAACTGGTTGCATCATAACCTGGTATGGAAACACCGGATATAAGACAAAGTTCCTCCAGACCAAGGTGTAGAAGATAGTACGTATAATTCACACACATAACACGAAGTAGTGTTACCACAAATAAATTTAAAAATAATAAGGTGCATATATGATACAAGTTAAAAAGTAAGTAATATAATGCTACTGGTGCTGGAGACATTAATGGTGGCAAGGAGTTCAGTAGTCTTACAGCTTGGGGGAAGAAGCTGTGTCTCATCCTAACAATTCTTGTCCTAATGCTATCGTTTCTCCCGCCTGATGGTAGTTGGTGAAACAGATTGTTGGAAGGACAGGAGGGATCACTGACATTGCTAAGACCCTGCAGCACCCTTGATAAATATCTCTAATGAGTGGAAGAGAGACCTCGATGATCTTCTCAACAGTCCTCACAATCTTATGTAGGGAGTTCCAGACAGATGCCTTGCAATTCCCATACCAAATGGTGATGCAGCTGGTCAGGACACTCCTGATAGTGCCCCTGTAAAAATTGGTTAAAATGGGAGGGAGGTGGAAGCTTTACTTACCTCAATCTCTTCAGGAAGTTGAGATGCTGCTGTGATTTTAATAGTGAATACAGCCCTGTGCATCGCAGGCAAAGCTCTCTGCACCATTGAGTATGTTTACATAGAGTGCTGCCTCAAGAAAGCAGCATCAATTGTTAAAGATCCCTCCATCCAGGCCATGATCTCTTTGCACTACTTCTATCAGGCAGGAGGTACAGGAGATTTAGGTTACGTGCCACCAGGTTCAGGAATAGTTATTACCCTACAACCATGAGGTTCCTGATCTAGTGATCAACTTCACTTACCACAGTCTGAACTGATTCTATGACCTACCGACCCATTTTCAAGGACTCTTCAGTAGAACTAATAGTCTCACTGTTATTTTTGTTTATTTGCACAATTTGTCTTCTTTTGCACATTGGTTGTTTGTAAATCTTTGTTTATGTATGGTTTTCATAGATTCTATTATATTTCTTTATTTATCCTGTAAGTACCTGCAAGAAAATGAATGCCAAAGTAGTATGTGGCAACATATACACTCAGTGACCTCTTTAATAGATACAGGAGGTATGTTCGTGGTCTTCTGCTGCTATGCACATCCACTTCAAGGTTCGACGTGTTGTCTGTTCAAAGATGCTCTTCTGCACGCCGTTGTTGTAACATGTGATTGTTTGAGTTATGGTTGTTTTCCTGTCAACTTGAATTCTATGACCTCTCTCATTAGCAAGGCGTTTCATTGGTGAGGCTGCATTTGAAGTGCTGCATACAGTTTTGGTCACCCTATTTACAGGAAAGACGTGGTTCAGAGTTCAAAGTAAATTTATTATCTAAGTATGTATATGTCACCATACACCACCCTGAGATTCATTTTCTTGTGAACATTCACAGTAGATCAAAGAAATACATTACAATAAATGAAAAGCTACCCACAAACAAAGGCTGGCAAGCAAACAATGCAAATACAAAAAAAGTGATAGATACACAAGCAAATAAATACATACTTACATCCATATATAAATAAATAAATAGATAGATAATGTTGAGAACATGAGTGCTTGAAACTGAGTCCATAGGTTGTGGAATCGGTTCAGTATTCAAATGAGTGAAGCTATCCACTCTGGTTCAGGAGACTGATGGCTGAAGGGTAATAACTGTCCCTGAACCTAGTGGTGTTGGGACCTAAGGCTCTTGTATCTCCTCCCTGAATACATCAGCAAGAAGAGAGCATGACCTAGATGGTGAGGTTCCCTGAGGATGGATGCTCTTTACTTGTGGCAGCACTTGTAGATGTGCTCAATGTGGGGAGAGTTTTCCCTGTGATGGACTGGGCTGTACCCACTACTTTTTATCAGCTTTCTGTTCTTGGGCATTAGAGTTTCCATATACCAGGTTGTGATGTCACTGTCCATTTATGGAACTTCTTCAAATTTTTAGATCATATGCTGATTCTGTGCAAACTTCTGGGAAAGTAGATGTGCTACTGTGCCTTCTTTGTAATAGTATTTGGATGCTGATCCCAGGACAGATCCTCTGAAATGATGAAGCCAAGAAATATAAAGTTACTGACCTGTTCCACCTTTGATCCCCTAATGAGGACTGGCACGTGGACCTCTGGTTTCTTCTCCTTCAGTCAATAATGAGCTGTTTGGTTTTCCTGAAGTTAAGTGAGAGGTTGTTGTTGCGGCACCATTCAAACAGATCTTCATATTCTCTACTATGTGGTGATTCATCACAACCTCTGATTCAGCCAACAACAGTGATGTCTTTGGCAAACATCAATATGGCATTGAAGCTGTACTTAGCCTCTCAGTTATCAGCATATAGTGAGTAAAGCAGAGGGCTAAGCAGACATTGTTGTGGTGCACCTATGCTGATGGCGATTATGTAGGAGATGCTGTTGTCAATCTAACTTGACTGTGGTCTGCAAGTGAGGAAATTGAGCGTCCAGTTGCACAAGTGAGTATCGTTGCCTAAGTCATGGTATTTATTGATTAGTTTTGAAGGATGATAGTGGTTAAACTGGAAACTACAAAATGATTTCCGAGGATGTGAAGGACTAGTGTGATTATTAGAGCCATACATAAGGTGGACTCTAACAATTTTTATTTCTTCAGGGCAGGAGCGTCCAAAACTAGGGGTATAAGTTTATGGTGAGAGGATAAAGATTTAAAAGGGACCTAATGAATGGAGTTGCTGTAGAGGTCACCAGTAGGACAGCCATTTACTTTATGCCTTAAGAATCTGGTAAGAGCAGAAAGACAGAACTGGAGCAGGACACAGGGTTTCAGGTTCGTGGATAATTGGAACCCTTTTTGGGCCAGGGATGATCATGATGTTTAAATTACATCATAACTGAAGGGAATTTAATATCCTGCCAGGTATGTTCATTCTTCTACCTGGGAGAACTTAAATTATGTACATATATTGTTAGGAAGGCTAGAACCAGAGCACCAGGTCGCAGAATCAAGAGGTTGTAGTTAATTTAGATGTCATAAGCAACAATACTGTAAGGAAGGATTGGTAGAAGCTAGGGCATATAAGCAACATGACAGATGCATTGAGATGTGTTTATTTTAAGGAGTATTAAGAGGTAGGGCACTGAACTTTGAGCATAGATCAAGACATGGAACTATGATCTTGGGCCAGTTATGGACACCTGGTTGAAAGAGGGACAGGAATGGCTTTGGAAGGGAGGAGAAGATGGCGATGCGATACAGCGCGTGCGGCTGCTCCGAAATGATATCGTATTTGTAAGTAGGGGCCGTGCACAATCCTGATTTGATGGAGACAGACGTGAAAAGCACGGAGGAACATCTGGAGAAACTTCTGAAATGCCTTCTTCGCTGCGGTTGCTACTGTGCGATCGAGAATCTCCGGAGGGGAAGGCCCCAAATCCTCAGCTTTGCCTATTGCCTGTTGCCGGGGCCGGGGTCGAAGCGCTCGGCAGAGATGGTGCTTGGTGCTCGGTGTCAGAGGGCTGGTTGGAGGCTCGAAGTTTTCGGACGGACTCAAGAGTCAGCTGTGGTCGGGTGCTTCCAGGGTGCTGCATCGGCAAGTTTGCGGCGCTGGAAGTTCATAGCAGGAAGAGAGTTTCTCTTCCTTCTACCGTCTGCATGAGATGATGGGACTCTCAACAGACTTTGAGACTTTTTTTACCGTGCTCATGGTCTGTTCTTTATCAAATTACAGTATTGCTTTGCACTTTTGTAACTATATGTTACAATTATGTGGTTTTTGTCAGTTTTTTTAGTCTTGGTTTGTCTTGTCTTTCTGTGATATCATTCTGGAGGAATATTGTATCATTTCTTAATGCATGCATTACTAAATGACGATAGAAGAGATTGCGTGTCCTCATAATCTAATCTAATTTAACAAGGTTTTAAAAGATGTTTTAGAAGAGATAGGGATGGAGGTAAATGAGGAAGCGAGATTACATTACTACTTGGGAACAATGTTACAACTGGGCTGGGAACTCCTTAGAATAAAAGTTTTCAGATGGGGCAGTATATATTTCCCCTATTCCTTCTTCACCTTTCCTGCCTATCCCCTCCCTGCTTCCCCTCCCCCACCCCTTTATCTTTCCCCTTAATGGTTTTTCACCTGGAACGTACCAGCCTTCTCCTTCCCACCCTCCCCCCACCTTCTTTATGGGCCTCTGCCCCTTCCCTCTTCAGTCCCGATGAAGGGATCTGGCCCAAGATGTTGACTGATCGTTTCCACGATGCTGCCCGACATGCTGAGTTCCTCCAGTGTGTTGTGAGTGTTGCTTTGACCCCAGCATCTGCAGATTATTTTGTGTGCCCGAGAGAGTCCCTTGAAGCAGTAGAGTCCCAACTGGAGAGGAGGCTATACTGGACCTTGTACTAATGAACTTGGCCAAGCAACTGACCTTTTAGAGAGTGACACTTTGGAAACTGTGTTCATTAGTCATTAGCTTCACGGCAGAAAGAGTAGGCCTTGCAGGAAAGTATTCACCATGGATATCCAGTACCTATACACCTCCATTCTCCATCAGGAGGGCCCTAAAGCCCTCCGCTTCTTTCTAGACAACGGATCCAACCTGTTCTTGCCCTCAATAATTTCTCCTTCACCTCCTCCCAATTCCTTCAAACCAAAGGTGTAGCCATGGGCACTCTCATGGGTACCAGCTATGCCTGCTTTTTTGTTGGCTATGTGGAGCAGTCTGTGTTCCAAGCCTACACTCATATCACTCCCCAACTTTTCCTATGCTACATCGATGACTGCATTGGTGCTGCTTCCTGCACCTGTGCTGAGCTCATCGACTTGATCAACTTTGCTTCCAACTTCCACCCAGCCCTCAAATTTACCTGGTCCATCTCTATTTCTCGAGACAGCTTATCTACTGCTAACTTTTATGAACACACTGATTTTCACAGCTACCTGGACTACACCTCTTCCCACCCTGCCACTTGTAAAAATGCCATCCCCTTCTCCCAGTTCCTCCATCTCCGCTGCATCTGCTGTCAAGATGAAGCTTGCCATTCTAGAGCTAATGAGATATCTTCCTCCTTCAAAGAAAGGGACCTTCCTTCCTCCACCATTAACACTGCCCTCACCTGCGTTTCTTCCATTTTGCGCACATCTGCCCTTACCCCATCCTCTGGCCAGTCCAACAGGGATAGTGTTTCTCTTGTTCTCACCTACCACCCCATCTAGCATCCGCATCGAGCATAATTACCCCCACTTTCCATTTTCCTCAGGTATCACTCCTTACGTGACTCCCTTCTCCATTCATCCCTCCCCACTGATCTCCCTCCTGGTACTTATCCTTGCAAGTGGAACAAGTGCCATACCTGCTCTTGCACCTCCTCCCTCACTACCATTCGGCCCAAATTGTCCTTTCAGATGAGGCGACACATCATCTGTGAGTCTGTTGGGGTCATCTACTGTATTCAGTGCTCCTCGTGGGCCTTCTGTATATCAATGAAACCCAACGTAGCCTGGGAGACTGCTTCATTGAATGAGGGAAGCGGGATCTCCCGGTGGCCACCTATTTCAATTCTACTTCCCATTCCGACATGTCAGTCTATGGCTTCCTCCATTGCTGCGATGAAGCCACACTCAGGTTGGAGAAGCAGCACCTTGAATTCCATTTGGATAGCCTCCAACCTGATCGCATGAACCAATTACTCTAACTTCCAGTAATTGCCCCCCGCCCCAGCATTCTCCACTCCCATTTCCCTCTCTCAACTTATCTCCTTACCTGTCCATCACCTCCCTCTGGTGCTCCTCCCCCATCCCTTTCTTCCATGGTCTTCTACCTTCTCCTATCAGATTTCCCCTTCTCCAGCCCTTTATTTCTTTTAGCAATCTACTTCCCAGCTCTTTACTTCACCCCTCCCCCCTCCACCTTCTTACTCTGATCTCTCATCTTTTTCCCAATCCTTTTGAAGCTTCTTGGCCCAAAATGTCGACTGTTTACTCTTTGCATTGATGCTACCTGCTAGGCCTGCTGAGTTCCTCCAGCATTGTATGTGTGTTGCTACGAAAGTATGAACTTGGAGGAGGACAAATTATGAGGGCATCAGACAGAAGTTACTTGGGCAGAACTGTTTTCAGGCAACTCAACATCTTTTAACCAACTCCATATCTAACATGTAGAGATTGTTAAAAGATCAACTGCAAAGAGTTCAGGACTGGTTTGTTCTAGTAAGAGCAAAGGACAAGGAGTCTGGATGACAAGAAATGTGGTTAATTTAGTCCAGAAAAAGAAGGAAACATGTGTAAGGCTTAAGAAGCTGGAATCAAACAGGATGCCTGACAATAAAGGAGCCAGAAGGGAATTTAGGAAGAGATTTTTGGAAAACTTGATAGGGGTCATGAAAAGTTCTTGGTGAGTAGGATTAATGAGAATCCCAAGGCATTCTACACATAGATCAAAAGCAAGAGGATAACCAGGGAGAGGATCGGACTACTCAAGATAAAGGTGGGAACTTCACTGAGGAGAAGATAGTGAGCTCAGAATGCAGCATGCCTAGGTGCTAGGGCATTTTGAGATTAGGAAAGAGGTAATATTAAGTCTCTTGAAAAACATTAAAGTAGTTAATTAATTTGATACATTAGTTTATTATTGTCACATATGCTGAAGTACATTGAATGCCATTGTATGCCATTCATACAGATTATTTCCCTGCATTAGTGCATTGAGGTAGATCAAAGGAAAGCAATAGCAGAATGCAGAATAAAGTATTACAGTTACAGAGTAAGTATATATTATGTTTTGTAATTCTAAAACATTAAACTAATTGAAAGGAAAAGACAAGAATCCGAAAAGTGAGTCTAACATTGTGTTCACTTCAAGTGAAGCATGCACGTATGACGTGGTAGTGTCATGATATATGCAGTTCACTTACTTTTAGATATAACCTGTAATGAATTATTTAAATGAACAAGAATGGTTAATCAAACAACATACTATATTTTTAATATTACTCAAATACTACTGAAATATTTGAAATATTGTGGAATATTGGTAGCTTGGGTTGGCTATTTGGAAATTTGGTTAATCGCCAAGCTTGGTAAAATGTTTACAGGTGTTTCAGCTCCATTCAGGAAGCCAACATCAGTGTTCAGTTGAGGGTGTTGTCTTCTCAGAATGCCGGCTTGTATACTCCTCTGGGTATTGATTGGATATTGATTAGACATTGTGATCTGGTTGGCTGGTTTAAAACACTGAACAGTTTAGCAGTAGAAGATTCTGACTGGCTAGCTTCAAGTGAAGTCCATTGCAAGTGCTTGCTTCACTGTCCAGATCCTGAGATTACTGGAGATTCATTGATTGTTGACGTTGTTGTTTCTCTTTTCTCCGTAAGGGTTCATATACCAGATCTATGTCAATGTGTTTGTTGATAGATCCTTCTGTAGAGAACCACGCTTCTACTTCAGAATCTTCTACTGCTAAACTGTTCAATGTTTTGCACTAGCCAACCAGAGGATCATATAAGCCGGCATTCTGAGGAGACAACAACACCCTCAACTGTGCACTGATGATGGCTTCTCGATTGGAACCGAAATGTCTGCAAACATTTTACCAAGTCTGGCGATCAACCAAACTTCCAACTATCGAAATATTAAACATACAACAGTATAATGCAGGTAGACAATATGGTGCAAGGCCAAAACAGTAGATTATGAAGTCAAGAGTTTATCTTTACGGTATGAGGTCCATTTGATAGGATAGAAACTGTCCTTGAGCCTGGTAGTATGTGTTTTGAGAAGTTTTTAAAATTTTCTGTCCAATGGGGAGGCAGAAGAGAGGAAGTCCAGGGTAATTGTGATCTTTGATTATGTTGGTTGCTTTATTAAGGCAATGAGAAGTATAGACAGTCCATGAAGGAGAAATTGGTTTCCACGATATGCTGAATTGTGTCCACACTCTATGCAATTTCTTGTGGTCTCAAACCTAACAGTTGATACCAAGCTGATTGCAATCTGTTGGTCAGGAAGTCAAGGATCCAGTTTCAAAGGGAGATATTGAGCCCTGAGTCTAAGTGTTTGGAGATGAGTTTGCTTGGAATAGTTGTATTGAAGGCCGAGCTGTAGTCAGTAACAACTGCTCCAAAGATGAGTGCAGGGCCAGGGAGATGCTATACTTCATAGAATCATTTCAGCAGAAAGTGAATTGCAGTGGGTTGATGTTATCTGGAAGGTTGGAGTTGATGTGTGCTTCTCAAAGCACTTCATAATAGTCAATATCAGTGCCACCAGCTAGTAGTCATTAATGCATGCTAAGTATGGGAAGATCATGCTTAATATGGGAAGATCATGCTTTTCTTAAAGCAGATGGGAACCTCTGATTGAAGTTGGGACAGGTTAAAAATGTTGTAAGTACCTAGGACACAGCCAGGAAATCTATCTGGGCCAGATATTTACAGCAGGTTCACTGTCTGGAAGACTGATCTAATATCTATAATGGTAACTGAGGATATAGATACGTTTGTACATTGAAGACTGTTGGAGCAGATGGTGACATTTCATTCCCTTTCTGTTTGATATATTGAGAAAGTAAGGAGGCAAGGGATCCAAGGGGACATTGCTTTGTGGATCCAGAACTGGCTTGCCCACAGAAGGCAAAGAGTGGTTGTAGACAGGTGATATTCTGCATGGAGGTCGGTTACCTGTGGTGTGCCTCGGATCTGTTCTGGGACCCCTACTCTTCTTGATTTTTATAAATGACCTGGATGAGGAAGTGGAGGGATGGGTTAGATGACACAAAGGTTGTGGGTGTTGTGGATAGTGTGGAGGGCTGTCAGAGGTTACAGTGGGACATTGATAGGATTCAAAACTGGGCTGAGAAGTGGCAGATGGAGTTCAACCCAAATAAGTGTGAGGTGGTTCATTTTGGTAGGTCAAATATGATGGCAGAATATAGTATTAATGGTAAGACTCTTCGCAGTGTGGAGGATCAGAGGGATCTTGGGGTCCGAGTCAATAGGACACTCAAAGCTGCTGCGCAGGTTGACCCTGTGGTTAAGAAAGCATACAGTGCATCGGCCTTCATCAATTGTGGGATTGAGTTTAGGAGCGGAGAGGTAATGTTGCAGCTATATAGGACCTTGGTCAGACCCCACTTAGAGTACTGTGCTCAGTTCTGGTTGCCTCACTATAGGAAGGATGAGGAAAGCATAGAAAGGTGCAGAGGAGATTTACAAGGATGTTGCCTGGATTGGAGAGCATGCCTTAGGTTGAGTGAACTCGGTCTTTTCTCCTCGGAGCGACGGAGGATGAGAGGTGACCTGATAGAGGTGTAGAGATGATAAGAGGCATTGATCGTGTGGATAGTCAGAGGCTTTTTCCCAAGGCTGAAATGGATAGCACGAGAGGGCACAGTTTTAAGGTGCTCGGAAGTAGGTACAGAGGAGATGTCAGGGGTAAGTTTTTTACGCAGAAAATGGTGAGTGCATGGAATGGGCTGCTAGCGACGGTGGTGGAGGTGGATATGATAGGGTCTTTTAAGAGACTCCTGGACAGGTACATGGACCTCAGTAAAATAGAGGGCTATTGGTAACCCTAGGTAATTTCTAAGGTAAGGACATGTGCAGCACAGCTTTGTGGGCCGAAGGGCCTGTATTGTGCTGTAGGTTTTCTATGTTTCTACATGCATAGGTGTATTAAGCTGATCAGAAAGGGAAGCTGTATTATTGGGGATGTTGCCTGATTTTGTTCTGTTGCCTATCGTAGGATATAAACCTTATCAAACCTGGTGGCTGGTTCGGGACTCAATTTTGGACTGGTATTGTTTCTTTGCGTGACTGACAGCTTTATGAAGGTTGTATCTTGACTTCTTGCATAGGTCAGGATTACCTGGCTTGCACACCACAGTCCTAGACTTCAATAGGGACTGATCTTCTGGTATGTCCACAGAGCCTGATGGAATATATGTCAGGTATTTGAGAGAGGTGAGAGGTGAAATTTCTGCAGCCTTGATCAAGATCTTTGTATCTTTGCTAGCCACAGTTGTGGTGCCAGAGGACTGGAAGATAGCTAATGTTAATCCTTCATTCAAGAAGGATAATAGGCATAATTAGTGATAGGGAAACTAATAGAGAGGATGCTTAGGGACAGGATTTATGAGCATTTGGAGAAGCATGGTTGAATTAGCGATAGTCAGCATGATGTTGTGTGGGGAGCAGATCATGACTGACTAATCTGATTAATTTTTTTGAAGAGGTGATGAAGGTGATTGATGAAGAGCAGTGGTTATACATGAATTTTAATAAGGCATTTTTCAAGGTCCTACCTAGTAGGCTCATCCAGAAAATTAGAATGCATGGGATCCATGGTACTTAACTGAGAAGACAGAGGGTAGTGAACGATGGGTCATATTCTGAATGGAAATCTATGATTAGTGGTGTTCCACAGGAACCTTCTTAGGAACCTCTATTGCTTGCCGTATCAATAAATGTTTTTGATGAATATGTTGCTGTGTGTGTAAGTAGGTTTACATTCCACACAGACTGGTGGCATTGTGGATTGCAGCAAAGATTGTCAGAGAGTACAGCGAGATATAAATCACTTGCAAAAAAATGTGTGGAGAAATGGCAGATGGTGTTTAATCTGGGCAAGTGTAAGGTGCTACACTTAGAGATCCAACATAAATGGAGAGTACAGAGTTGATGATAGAATTCTTAACAGCATTAATGAACCGCTGGTTATGAAGGAATTAAAATATGGAAGAAACTATTGAACTCGAATAAGTCAAGGTGTCATGGTCCGGTCCGTGAAGTCCGCATTCCAGTTCACAGTCCGGTTCGTGGACTCAGGACTCCGGGTCTTCCAGCTGTCCCTTGTTTGGTTGAGTTAATCATAGGCAACTGATTCCCATCTTGAGGCTTGGAATATAAGTAGCCTTGGGGTTGAGTGTGGGCTGCTGCTGGAGAAGGGGGAGGAGGAGGTGGCCGGCTGAGTTGGCTTGACTGGAAGCTGGCTGTGTTTTGCTTGATGCGTGAATGTGGTTCGGAACCTGTTGAGGGAAAGAGAGTGGGGAAGGAATGGAAATTGCTGGGAGGGGGTCGTGTGGGTCCGGTAATGGCGGACAAGATAAGAGGCGGGGTTGAGGGAAAGAAAGTGGAGAAGGAGAGGGATAGAGACTTGGGACCAGAGGTAGGCAGCTGGGAAGAGGTGGATTATTGTGAAGGGAGAAATAAAGGGAATGAGGAGGTAGTGAGGGGTCGGATGAATAAAAACCAAGACAAAGGGAATAAAAGAGTAAGAAATGATAGTGGACAAAGCTCTGAAAGTGAGGAAGATGAACAAGCTCAGAGAGGAGGTGTTGTCATAATTAGGTTTAATGAGAAGGCTCAGGGGCATATGAAGAAAATTAACCCGTTTGTGCTAACAACAATTCTGACAAATAAGGTAGGGGAAATAGTATTTTCAAAAGTCCTTAATGATGGCAACTTATTGGTAAGATGTGCGAATGAGGAACAACTTGAGAAAGCACTCAAGCTAAAAGAGATAGGAAAATGCAAGGTAGAATACACTGGGAGGGTGGGAGCACAAAACAGTGGTTGTAAAGGAGTGATCACGGGGATACCAATGAGTATAAATATGGAGGAGATAAAGAGGAATATCAAAGGAGGGAAAGTAATGAATGTTCAAAGACTGAAAACAACAAAGGAGGGAGTGAAAAAGGAAAGTGAATCAGTATTGATTGAATTTGAAGAAGAAAGAGTGCCAAGGAAGGTGTTCCTGGGTTTCATGAGTTACCCAGTAAGGGTGTATGTGCCAAAGCCACTGAGGTGCTATAATTGTCAGAGGTTTGGACACGTGGCTAAAAACTGTAAAAGGCAGAGGAGATGTGCTAGATGTGGGGGTGATCATGAATATGGAAAGTGCGGAACAGGAGTTCAACCAAAATGCTGCAATTGTGGAGGAGCTCATAATGTTGCATATAGTGGGTGTGAGGTTGTCAGACGGGAGACTAAAATTCAAGAAATAAGAGTGAAAAGAAAGATCACTTATGCAGAAGCTATAAGAATGTCAAGAGAACAGAATAATGCTCCTAATGAACAGGGAGCAATAGGGATACAAGAGATGCAACAAAGAACAAATGACAGGATTTATGTAGACAAAAAGGCTCTAGTAACATTCATTGCAGGAGTGATTAATAGTACGGCTGAGGTAAAGTCAAAAAGTGACAAAATTCAGCTGGTGGTAAAAGCAGCAGTAAACCATTAGGGTTAGTAGGACTGACATGGGAGGAAGTGAGGGAGAACCTCAGTAATCAGTCAAGCCAGGAAGTGTCATGTGTTGGTTAATACTAATTATGGTGATTCTTTTACAATGGAATGCAAGGAGCTTACTGGCCAATAGCCAGGAATTCAAGCACTTTATTAAAGAAATGGTTGTAAAACCGGATGTAGTGTGTATTCAGGAAAATTGGTTAAAACCAACTTTAGGCTTTGTGGTATATGGGTATACAATGATAAGGAAAGATAGAAATCTAGGGGGAGGAGGGGGTTGTGCTATGTTAATCAAGCAAGGTATACCATATAGGGTACTGGAGAAAGGAGATGATCAGGAATACATAGTGGTGGAAGTGTGGGAGAGGGGAGAGGGGCGAGGGAGTGGTTATAATTAACTACTACAATCCATGTAAAAGGTTGGATTTGGACAGCCTATTAAAGATACAAGGACAAAACAGACATTAAGTAGTGTGGTGTGCAGATTTCAATGCTCATAGCACAATATGGGGGGATCAGATTACAGATCCAAATGGAAAGGTAATTGAAGATTTGATGGAAGAAAGGGATTTGGTGTATATGAATGATGGTAGCGGCACAAGGATAGATATAACAACAGGAGCTGAGTCAGTGTTAGATATTACGTTAGTGTCTAATACCTTGGCTGGCATTAGTAACTGGGGAGTTTGGACTGCTTCAACAGTAGGCAGTGATCACTACCCAGTTTTGTGTTCAGTGGGTGAAAGAGTTGAAGTAAGACCAGGTGGCGGAACCCCAAAGTGGGTGTTTGAAAAAGCTGATTGGGGTAAGTTCCAGAAGTTGAGTGAAGAAGGGTTGACAAAGATTGATATTTCTGGAAATGCAGATGAATTAAACAGTCAGGTGACTTCAGCAATTATCATGGCAGCAGAAGGATCTATACCTAGGAGTAAAAATAGGATGAATAGAAAACTGGTACCATGGTGGACAGAGGAATGTTGTCAGGCTGTAAAAAACAGAAATAGAGCATTCAGGCTAGTTAAAAGAACCCATAATATGCAGCATTTGGTTCAATATAAGAAAGCACAGGCAGTGGTGAGAAGAACTATATGTCAAGCTAAAAGGGCAAGTTGGAGGAGTTTTTGCGACAAGGTAGGAAGAACAACACCTGTGGGAGAGATATGGGGAATGATTAAGAGGATGGGAGGAGATAGAAGGGAATGGGAATATCCAGTAATGATATCTGAGGAGGAAACTGCAGTCTCCAGTAGGGATAAGGCTGAGGTCATGGCCAAGTCATTTGTACTGATACACAGTTCAGAAAATTTGTCTGAAGAAGGGAAAGAATAATGAGCCAACACCCAGGTGTGTTAAGCAGGAGGGAAGGAACAGATGATATAATTGATGATCCATTTACATTAGCAGAAATGGTGAGAGCAATAAAGAGATCGAGACCAACCTCCCCAGGGAAAGATCTGATGTGCTCTGTGATGCTAAAAAATCTAGGAGAAGGAGCGCTCTTGAAGTTGCTGCATTTTTATAACAGAGTGTGGGAGGAGGGAAGATTACCAAGTGCATGGAAAGAAGCAGTAGTAATTCCAATAAGGAAGCCTGGCAAGGATCCGTCAAAACCCACTAGCTACAGACCAATTGCATTAACATCAAGTATATGTAAGATAATGGAAAAGATGATAACAGAAAGGTTATCATATGAGCTTGAGAAAAGGGGAATGCTGGCAAGTTATCAGAGTGGTTTTAGAAAGGGAAGGAATTCCATGGACTCAGTGATTATGTTAGAGACTGAAATAAGGAAGGCCCAGGCAAATAGAGAGTCAGTAGTGGCAGTGTTCTTTGACATTGAAAAAGCCTATGATATGATGTGGAAGGAAGGATTATTAATTAAACTGCACAAGATGGGGGTTGGTGGGAGAGTTTTTAATTGGATTAAAGATTTTTTGTTTGGTAGAAAAATTCAAGTTCGGATTGGATCAGAATTATCAAAACAGTACATAGTGGAAAATGGCACACCTCCAGGTAGTGTGATTAGCCCGTTACTTCTCATCATTATGATCAATGATGTCTTCACAAAGGTACCAGTGGATATAGGTAGGTCACTGTTTGCGGATGATGGGGCCTTGTGGAAAAGAGGCAGGAACATGGACCATATAATCAGGAAACTACAAGAAGCAATTGATGAAGTGGTGGAGTGGGGTTATGATTGGGGATGTAGATTTTCAGTAGATAAAACTCAAACTGTATTTTTTTTACCAGGAAAAGGGTTGAGGTAGGGAAGAAGTTAAGAATGTATGGGGTTGAATTAGAAACGGTTGCATCATTTAAATTTCTGGGAGTTATATTTGATTCACGATTAACATGGGCAGACCATATCAGGAAAGTTGAGGAGAAATGTAAAAAAGTAATAAATGTGATGAGATGTTTGACTGGTAGGGAATGGGGAGCAAGTTGTTCAGCTTTGAAGAGAATGTATGTGGCTTTAGTGAGATCTGTATTGGATTATGGAAATATAGTATATGGATCAGCAGCTAGGTCTCTTATAAGGAAACTGGATGTGATTCAGGCTCAGGCCTTGAGAGTGTGCAGTGGGGCTTTTAAAACGTCACCAGTGTCAGCACTACAGGTAGAAATGGGAATAATGCCTTTGGAACTAAGAAGGATGCAACTGATGGCAAACTACTGGGCTAACTTGCAGGGGCACAATGATTCTCACCCTACTAAAGGAGTGTTGCAGGAGTGCTGGGAAAATGGGAGGTTTCAGAGTTACCTTTAGTCGGGTAGGGAATGATATTGCGAAAGAATGTGGAGTATTTGATCTGAGGATAAGTCCTTCAGTAGTTTATGCGGTTGTAGATCCATGGAAGCTTGTATGGCTTGACATAGACTGGCATTTGTTAGAGGTAAAAAGGAAAGAAAGATATAAAACAGGTTTGGTAAATGCATTTAACTGTCATGTGATGGAAAAGTATAGTGATTATACTCACATTTATACAGATGGTGCGAAGGAACCTGAAACAGGAGTGACAGGGTTTGGGGTGGTAATACCAGCAAAAGAAATTGGAATCAGCAGAAGAACATCTAATAAGTTAGGGGTGTTTACAGTGGAGATGCTGGCAGTGTTGTTTGCGTTGCAATGGGTGCAGAAAGCCAGACAAGCCAAAGCATTGATATGTTCAGAATCATCCTCAGTTCTAGCAAGTTTAAGGTCTTTTCACACAAACAGTCGGCAAGATGTACTTTATGAAGTCCTTCAGTTAGTTACAAGAATTGCAAATCAGGGAGGTCAGGTAAAATTTCTATGGGTTCCAGCACATGTAGGGGTGAAGGGGAATGAGAGGGTGGATGAGTTGGCAAAGAGGGCGTTAAAGAAAGAAAATGTGGACATGCACATTAGTATCAGTAAAGCAAAGGTTAAGTGTGTAATCTGGGAAAAAGTCAACCGAATGTGGCAAGAAAGATGGGACAGGGAGGGGAAAGGGAGGCATTTATATCAAATAAAAAAGAGTGTTGCAGGTACTAGGGTAGGTAATGGAAACAGAAGAGAGGAAATTGTGTGGACTAGGTTAAGGCTGGGGCATTGTGCATTAAACAAAATATTGAAAATGATAGGGAAACACCAGATAGGATTGTGTGAGGAATGTCAGGAAGAGGAGTCAGTAGAACATGTAGTTTTGTGTTGCAGGAAGTATGGGATACAGAGAGAGATGATGAGAAATAAATTAAGGGAGTTGGGGATGCAGGAATTCACATTAAAAGGGTTGCTGGGCATGGGTGAGAGAGCACAAGTCCGGGTATTTTTAGCGTTTTTAAGGGGTACAGGGGTTTTTCATAGAATATGACGAATAAACAGAAATAGGATACTAAGATAGTCAAAGATGGGAGGGTGAAGTGTAGGTTTGCATGTGTATGTGTGTGTGTGTGTATATGTGTATATGTATGTATATATATATGTATGTATGTATATATATGTGTGTGTATGTATGTGTGTGTGTGTATATATATGTATGTGTTTATATATATATGTATGTATATGTGATTGGGTGAAGGGATTTAGAATGTATGTCTAGTGCACATTCTGGAGCAGAGGGTGGCGGTAATGCACCATTAAGCTGCATGCCAACCGCCGTAAAACAAGATACAGACAGTGTGGGCTGCTGGTTTGTCTTGTCAGTCCCCCCTGGAGCAACCTGCTTTCACCCCCTAGTGAAACCATTTGTGATCTTTAGGCCTGGTTGGAGGACTACTGCTTCATGGAGCCTTGTTGACACTCATTGGAGTAGTCTTTGCGGCATGGATTTGGCTGTTTCCCGGGCCAGATGAGTGGCTGTCAGCCACTCCGAGCTAGGTAGGGATCTGGCTGTTCCTGTAGCCAGCGGAGGTTGCTGGCTGTAACTGCGACTCGGAGCAGCCCCGAAGCAGAGATGGAACTGTCTGTCATTCTTTGGTATTTGTCTCTTCTTGTCCTCGCCTCTGTGGGGTAAGTCAGGCCATTTTGCCATTGCCTTGTGGGGGGATGTGTCTTGCCTTGTCTTTGCCTCTGTTGGGTAAGTCTGACCATTCTGCCGTTACCCAACAGGTGGACCTGTCCCACCTTGGTGTGGAGATAAAGTTGAGTCTCGGCTTGTTTAAGGATAAGTCCCGGCTCTATGTCTATGTAATATCCGGTCTCGTGTTGGTGTCGTGTTAAAGGTGAGTCTTGGCTTTTCGATGGATAAGTCCCGGCTCTATGTTGATGTACAGTTCCCAGTCTGTCTCTGAGCTACAGCCTCCAAGTTATCAGCCTTCGCATTCCAAGAACCCAAGCCTCGAAGATTCTGCAGCTGAGCTCCAAGAACACAAGCCTCGAGGATCCCGAGCCGAGCTCCAAGAACACGAGCCTTGAGGATCCCGAGCCTCAAGAGCAAAGACCCTAGCCTGTCTCCAAGCTCAGGCCTCTAGGCCCCAGCCACGTCCTGTCCTGAAGCCATGTCATGTCCTTGCCTGGTTCTGGGGTCCGAGCCCGAGGCAAGACCCAGGTTCTGGGTCCTTGTCCAGTCTCGGGCTCGGAGTTGAAGCCTTGTCTCCTAGTCCATGGTTTCTAGTCCTGATCCAGCTTTCCCTAGTGCAAGTCTGCGTTCTGGTCCCTGCTCCTGGTCTGAATCCTGTCACGTCCCTACTCTAGTCAAGTCCTGTTCCTTGTATTTCAGTGTCTGTATCTTGCATTTGGGTCCGTTCTCAGCACCCCATTGTGACACAAGGATAGCAGAAGTAGACAAACCAAACGTATTTGTTTTTGCCATGTGGTTAAAAGAATGGAGGTTGCCATTTTGAGCTATCTTGTGAACTGGTTTTGTTTGAGGAGGGAGGGGAGGGAATGTCAACTCAGACCTTGAGAGGCCTGCGTCGGGCAGATTCATGCCTTACAAGGTGTGGATTGATAGTCTATGTGGGGCGTCACTCCTCGCACAGACAATGTGTATTTAAGTGCCTTGCTCAAGGACAAAAACATGCTGCCACAGCTGAGGCTCGAACTAGCATCTTTCAGATCATTAGATGAACGCCTTAACCACTTGGCCATGTGCCCAACACAAGCTACGTTTGAGAATAGCTGTATAAAAGTGCTTTAAAATGGATACAATGATGCTCCTGATAATCTGCTGAACTAGAGATAATTTCCAAATCAGAAGTTATTTTGTAAAGTGTTCTTTGGTAAGAAAGAACGTGCAAGCTTATGAATAGGGGAGTCTGTTACTAGGCTTGAGTAACCCAAGCCTAGTAACTAGTTGGTCTGCTCTGACTCAGAACACTTGTCACTTCTGAGAGGGGAATAAAATGATACTGGCTTGTACTAGAGCCAATGGGAAGCTGACACACGTTAGCCAGATAGACCAGAGCCAATGAGATTGAAACACAACATTTGAACTAATAAGGAAAGAGCATAAGAATGAAGGGCTTCAAATTTAAAGTGGTGAGAAATCCAGAGATTAACTATTGCAAGGAGGACCCCATACCAGGGGCTGGGAGAGGAAGGATCAATCATTTGGCCAATGGCAGATCCCCTATTTCAGTGTTATAAATTAGAGAACTGGTCTGAGTGAATGTCGGTACAGAAAGAACAGTAGAATTCATGTTTTAAGTTGTTGATCCGGAGTCAACATAGTTACGTTAATATTTGTGCAGAGATCATAAAGTGCAAACTTTGATTAATTAAGAATTGTGTGGTAAATTGCCTAACCTAGATCAGTTGATAATTGTCAACAGAGCAGAGAGATGTTGGAGTACATGACTCACTAGAAGGTTGATAAGTTGGCAAAGGTGTATGGCATGCTTGCTTTCATTAGTTGTAACATTAAATTCAATAGCTAGAAAGTTATGTTACAGCTTAATAAAGATCTAGTTAGGCCAAATTTACTATATGCAATTCGGCTCTAGTCACCTCATTATAGGAATGTAGACTTTGGAGAGAGTACAGAGGAGGTTTACCATGATGCTGCCTGGTTTGGAGGACATATGCTATGAAGAAAAGCTGGGGCTATTTCCTCTAGAGTAAGAGGTTGAAGAGAGATTTGACAGAAGTTCATAAAATTACATGAGGCACATATAGATTAGACAGTCAGCACCCTTTTCTCCGGATTGAAATGTCTAATACTAGAGAGCATGTATTTAAGGTGACGGGTAAAAGAGAAACGAGATGTGCGAGGTAGGTTTCTTTCACAGAGTAGTGAGGTCTGTCATGCACTGCCATGGGTGGTGGTAGAGGCAGATAGAACAAGAGTATTGAGAAACTTTTGGATGAATTTGCAGAAAAGGGGTGGGGGGAGAAAAGGTCAATGTGCTGGAAAGGGGTATTAGGTTAATTAGGAGGGTCATTGCTTCAATTAGTTTGGCACTCTGTTAAATTCATTACCACAGAGTCATTGGGTATATTTAAGGCAGTAGTTGATAGGTTGTCATTTAATAAAGGGATTAAGGTTGTACAGGGAGAATTGGAACTAAGAGTTTAAAAAAAACAGCCATGATTGAATGGCAGAGCACACTCAATACCCAACTGACATTCAGTGTGATAACTGATTTTTGCCTTCACCTGGCAATGATACTGTAGTTATTTCCTGAACTTGACTGAAGTTTCATCAAAATCTATATTCAAATTGAAACTGTTTACAGCTGTATTTTAAAAAAGTTGTACATGAACAGTTATTATCATAAAAAAATCTCCAATTCATTATAGTGAAGAAAATTTAATGATATTGCATGATAATTTTTTAAAGCTTTGGACATCTTCAGCAAATTGCATATTTGTTTAGATAAAATGCCCAAAAATATTTTGTTGTTTTAATGTAACTTCAGAATTTCTTTCTGATCTACATAGGTATTTATGGATGGTAATCCCAGTTTGTATGAACTACGGGCAAAAATTAAGTACTATGCTTCTATACAGCAAGAAATTGAGGAAGTCAGCCCCAACATTATAGTAGATTTTATTGAACTGAACACAGGTAAGCGTTAAAGCACATTTTTATATTAACTACAAATCTTCATAAATTTAAAATGTACTTCAATATTACCATTTCTATATCTACAGATTGAAGATAATTGCCTTGGGCCATATTTCTAATTTCTGAATTGTTTGTTTCTGATTTTCACAGTTCTAGTTATGTTTATCTTTTAATATAATTTAGTTTTAAAAGTTATTAAAACTTAGCATTAGTAAAAATAAGTTAGAAACGTTGAGTAAACAATTAAACTAAATAGACATGGCAGAATAGATGGTGCTGAAGGTAAATTGGTTTATTATTGACGTATGTACTGGCATACAGTGAAAAACTTTGTATTACATGCCATCCATTCAGATCATTTCATCGCAACAGTGCATTGATGTATTACAAGGGAACACAATAACAGAATGCACAGTAAAGCCATACAGTTACAGAGAAAGTGCAGTGCAGGCAGACAATAAGGTACAAGGTCCATAACGCGGTAGGTTGTTTGGTCATGTCCACTTATCACAGCAGGATAGAAACTGTCAAGCCTGATGGTATCTGCTTTCTAGCTTTGTATCTTCTGCCCCATGGGAATAGGGAGAAGAGAGAATGACCAGAGTGGGTGGGGCCTTTGATTATGTTGGCCATTGAAGAGCACTAGAATGTAACAATTCATGTGTAAAATGTCCACGTCTTGAGTGATTTTTTTAATATTAATTTCAGCTCTGATCCACAGATTCACCACCTTCTGGCTAAAGAAATTCCTCCTCATCTCTGTTCTAATGGGACTTCCTTGTATTCTGAGTCTGTGCCCTCTGATCATAGATTCTCCCATGAATGGAAACATCCTCTCCACATACACTCTACCTAGGCCTTTCAATATTCAACAGGTTTCAATGAGATCCTCCCCTCATTATTACTCAGTTCCACTCCTTCTTTTAATCAGCCTGTAGCCCTGTGACTAATTCCCTCTCACCTAACATCAAGCTCTCTGATTCTTTTGCAATTTAGGGTTAATTTACAGTTGAAAATTAAGTTACGAGCACACGTTTGGAATGTGAGTGGAAACCAGAACACCGGGCTGTGACTAGTGGTGTACCACAGTGACTGGTGTTGAGACTTTGCTATTTGTAGTATATATTAATAACTTCCATGCGAATGTAGGAGAAATTATTAGTAAGTTCAGGGATAACACAAAAGCTATAGCAGGGCATAGATTGCTTGGAAAGCTGGTTGGAGTTTTGGCAGATGGAATTTAATCCTGACAAGTGTGAGTTTTAACAAATCTAATGCATAAAAATTAGGAGTTATTTCTTTACATAGAGTAACAACAAATTAAAATGTATTGCTGCACGTACTATTGATGAATTTAAGATGTCCTCATACACGTATTGAGGATGGGCTTAGAAGGATAAAAAGTAGTCTAGAAAAAGATCATTCAAATAGAGAGAGCTTAAATACAATAAGCGTAACATACTCCATAGAGTCATAGAGAAATACAGCAAAAAAAAACAGGCCCTTTGGACTATCTACTCCATGCTGGAACTATTTAACTACATAGTCTGTTTCAGCACTACAAATTATATTTCGTTCCATGCAGAATGAGATGACGGACCCACATGTTGCCTGAAAACATTGGAACACATATTTTCCGGTGTGTAGCAAAAATTATTCTAAAAACTGCATCCCAAAAATTTAGAAAAATTCATTAGTTCCCCTCTACCTTTCTATCAAGATGCCTTATCCAAGTGGTTTATTCTGAACATTCCTCGCACACAATTTTATTGTGTTAAAATATATCATCCTTTAAAAATTGGACATATCAAACAGTTTAGGATCTGAAGTTAATATCAAAAAATGATTTCAACATTTTTTACAGATATTTATTTTTTATTTCCACAAGACTCTGTACTTATGAGGTATTCTTAAACTGCTTGGAGAATGACAAATGCATCAGTTGGAAGAAAAACAGTTAATATTTTTGGTTAAAACAAGATGGTTTAAAGTTGTAGAGAAGGTAGAGGATCAAACAAAGGTAACATCTGTGACAGGATGAAGCTAGAGCTGGCATGTAGTTAAGTGTAGTTCACACATGGAACAACATCTCCTTCACTCACTCATTTTCTCCAGAACAAATTTTCCCAGGCCCACAAACCCAAGATCTTTTTGTGTGAAGCATGAAACAGTCTTTGTTTAGTGCTACTTAGACTTCCTTCCTGAAATTATTCCCTAGTACATTGGTGAATGCATTGATATTGCTTCCTGCATTTCTAGAACTAGAAAATTTCATTACTTTTGCTGCCAGTTTTCATCCTCCTCTCATCTTCACGTGATCTATTTCTGATTCATCCCTTAAATTCTTCCATCTCAGGAGGAGGGCTAGCCATAAAACATCCATAATCCCATAGCTATTTGGACCATGCTTCCTTTTAACCTGCCTTTTGTATGAACTCCATTCCATTCTTCCAATTCCTCCATCTCCAATGATGAAACCTTCCATACAGATTCTTCTGAAATATATTCCTCCTTTTGGAACTATGGCCTTAGCTACTCAATAGTGGACTAAAATCTCAGTTGCATCTCATCCAGTTCCCACATTCCTTCTCTCATCCCTTTGCTACCTGCCCAGAACAAGGATGGAATTTCCCTGTTCCTCACCTTCAGCCACACTGGCCTTCATAGTCAATGGATCACAATTTGTAATTTACACCAGCTCCAACAGATCCTGTCACTATTCGCGCCTTCCTCTCCCCCTACTCATCAAGCAGTTTAAATGGGCTGTTCTCTTTGATTTCCTAGTCTGCTCTTCTATCTATAAACCACTTCTTGTATTTCAGCATTTTCGTTTTACCTTTCACATATCATTTCAGCTCTTCTCTTCCTACCATCCAAGGATCTGAACAACCTTTGCATGTGAAACAGCGATTCATTTTCACTTCCAATCTAGTGCACTGCACTTGGTGCTCTCCTATGTTGGAGAAACCAAACAGATTAACACACGATAAAGTACAGTGCAAGCCCTTCAGCCCACAATGTTGTGTTGAAGTTTTAACCTACTCCAAGATCAATCCAATGCTTCCCTCCACATAGAACTCCATTTTTCATTCACCCATGTGCCTATCCTGAGTCTCTTAAAAGTCTCTAATATATCTGCCTTTACCACTACCGCTGGCAGCACGTTCCATGCACCCACCATTCTCTGTGATATCCTCCCTATATTATGCTCCAATCACCTTAAAATTGTACACTCTGGTATTAAGCATTTCCTCCCTGGAAAAAAGTCTCTGGCTGTCCACTTTATCAATTCTCTTATCTTGTATACCTCTATCAAGTCACCTCTCATCCTCCTCCTCTCCAAAGGTAAAAATCCTCCAGATTCACTCAGTCATCAAGGAGAAACACCTTGATTGATACCATACAATTTTGACAGATATAATAATATATTTGACAATATAGGCTCACCTTCCCAATCTCACCACATTCTACCAGAACAACATTGAGAGTGTCTTCACCAGCTGCATCATTGTCTGGTATGCAAATTGGAATGCGTCAGATTGCAAATCCATGCAACGGATAGTGAGGACTGTTGAAAACATCATCAGGGTCTCTCTTCTTCTCTTTCATGACATGTATCAGAAGCTCTGCATTCGCAGTGCCTCCAGCATTATCAAAGAACCTTCCCATCCTTTCCACAACCTCTTTGACATCTAACAGTCAGGCAGAATATACCATAGTATAAGAAACAGAACTGTAAGGCTGGGTAATAGCTTTTTTCACGGCCAGTTAGACTTCTTGACATCCTGCTACCACCCAGCACACATACACATCCTCTTTTAATCCCATACCATAACTCCCTCCCACCGCTCCCCAATTCACAGATACGCACATCCTGTACTGGTCACTTCCTTTTTTTTATTGCTGCTGTTTTCTTCTTTCACATATTTATTTGACTAATTGTTTTATTATTGATAGGATGCAAAACTGGGCTGAGAAGTGGCAGATGGAGTTCAACCCAAATAAGTGTGAGGTGGTTCATTTTGGTAGGTCAAATATGATGGCAGAATATAGCATTAATGGCAAGAATCCTGGCAGTGTGGAGGATCAAAGGGATCTTGGGGTCTGAGTCCATAGAACACTCAAAGCTGCTGTGCAGGTTGACTCTATGGTTAAGAAAGCATGCGATGCATTGGCCCTTATCAATTGTGAGATTGAGTTTAGGGGCCGAGAGGTAATGTTAAGGCTGTATAGGACTCTGGTCAGACCCCACTTGGAGTACTGTGCTCAGTTCTGGTCACCTCACTATAGGAAGGATGTGGAAAGCATAGAAAGGTGCAGAGGAGATTTGCAAGGATGTTGCCTGGATTGGGGAGCATGCTTTATGAGAATAGGTTGAAAGAACTCTGCCTTTTCTCCTTGGAGCGATGGAGGATGAGAGGTGACCTGATAGAGGTGTATAAGATGATGAGAAGCATTGATCGTGTGGATAGTCAGAGGCTTTTTCCCAGGGCTGAAGTGGCTAGCACAAGAGGGCATAGTTTTAAGGTGCTTGGAAGTAGGTATAGAGGAGATGACAGGATGTTTTTTTTACGCAGAGAGTTGAGTGCGTGGAATGGGCTGCTGGCAACGGTAGTGGAAGCAGTTACAATAGGGTCTTTTAAGAGATTCCTGGATAGGTACATGGAGCTTAGAAAAATAGAGGGCTATGGGTAACTCTAGGTAATTTCTATGGTAAGGACATGTTCTGTACAGCTTTGTGGGCCAAAGGGCCTGTATTGTGCTGTAGGTTTTCTATGTTTTATGTTTCTATGTTTTATAATAGTGCCAGTAAGTAGAGCACCACCGAGTGTAGCGGTTAGTGCAAAACTATAAACAACTCATGACATTCCGGAGTTTGTACTTCAATACTGGCACCAACTGTAACGAGTTTTTATGTTCTCCCCCTGTAACCTTATTGGTTTCCTCCAGGTGCTCTGGCTTCCTCACACTACAGTTGTTAGTATGTTAATTAGTCTTTGTAAATTGTCCTGTGATTAAGCTAGTGTTAAATAGGTGGGTTACTGGGTGGTACAGCTTGTTGTACTGGATGGGCCTATTACACACTATCTCAAAATAAATAAAGCGATAAATAGACAAACAAACATTATACTGTCTTACATCAACATACACGCTGCACTTGATGTCAATCTGTTAATCATCAAACCATGCCACTCAGGGACTTGTATTAATATTATTTTGTGACTGTATGTGCTACATCATAACCATACAGTATGTGCTGTGTGTGACTATTGTTACGTACCCCATAACTGGGTTGCCAAACCAGCCGAAATGGACCACTTAGTTGGAGTCTGGTTTAACAGAAACTAATAAAGTTTTATTAAAGAAATAAGTAACACAGTACTCTAATCGTAAGGATGTAAATGCAACAGGTTAGCAATGATAATACACACGTGTACACAGAACTAGGGTAACAGGAATCAACCAAGCTCTATCGCAGTCTAGGGGTAAAATGATCAGTCTTAAGTGACGCAGAGTTCAGTTCAGCTTAGTACAGTTCGCAGTAATCGCTGTTGTGCCATTAGAGAGAGAGAGAGAGATGGCAAATTTTGATTCAGACAGACCTTTGATGTTCTTCGCAGTTGGCTTTTGGGCGGACCCTTTTTTATGTCTTCTGTGGTCACCGACTGTGACCCCTCCGTTCAGGATATGACCGTTCTTCCGTGGTGAACCCGGCACCCAGGCAAGGGCGGACACACACACCAGGTTCCCACCGATCGTACCCTTTTCACCCTGTGCGTCTATGGTCGGTTCCCGCAACCAGACCTCCAAACTCCAGCAACTTGTGGGGGCACACTGCTCTTCCAGGGTCTCGTTATCTCGTGGTGTGTGTTGTGCCTTAGCGAACCTGTTCTTTTTATCCCCCTGCTGGGGTATCGCCTGTCCATCAAACTTCAAACAGTTCAGGTTCAAAGCAACCGGTCTGTCAATATTCTGAAATGTGTTTCTTTCTCGTTAATCTCTCTCTTCTCTCTTATTAGCATTTCGAATGTTTCTCCATTGTCTCACTTATCTCTCTCTCTCTCATTAGCGTCAATCTTCTAATAACTTGGTTTTTCGTCACACCCCTATCCTTCAAAGGATTTTTACCGGGGTAAAAATTATGGGCATGAATACATTATTAGATACACACTAATATACATGGTCATCAGCTATTCGGCTAATACAGAGAACTTTAAGTTTTCAACACCTTGATAGACAGTCAGCAATCACATTTTCCGTTCCTTTTATATGTGTTATTTTAATATCCTCTACGACCAGGCTCCAACTTAACAACCTTTTGTTTTTATCCTTCATAGTGGCCAAAAACACTAATGGGTTGTGATCAGTGTAAATTCTCAGTGGTTTCCGTTCCGGACAAATATAACAAAGGTTGTCCCACACAAACTTAGCAAACTTGGCAAGAGTTTAGTAAGAGGGAGGGTAATATCCGCAAAGTTTTTGCAAAAGTTCCGATAGTACCCCACCATCCCCAAGAACCTTCTCAGGGCTCTCTTGTCTGTTGGGGTGGGGACTTCAGAGATAGCCTGCACCTTAGCCTGCATCGGAGCCAGCTGCCCCTGTCCTACCACAAGTCCCATATAAGTGACCTTCGCGTGGCCGAATTCACTTTTTGCGAGGTTCACTGTCAGACTGGCTTCAGCCAGCTTTTTAAACAGTTCCTGTACTGCCACAATGTGCTCCTCCCATGTGTCACTCCAGACCACTAAATGGTCAATAGATGCTTCTGTGTTCCTTGGCCCTTTTGTCACTGAATTAATCATCCTATAGGGGTGTTGCTCACTAGGCTGACCTGATGTGACAACAACACCATGTACCGGCTCTTTGCATCGCCTCGGGACATCCAGACGTGTGTGCGTGCCGGTTAATTAGCTTTCTCAGCGGCTCGTCTGTTCGGGGGTTAAGGGAGAGACCTTATCAGCATAGTTGGCCAAAACAATAGAGTTCTCCCATCTGGTCGGCACCATACTTATCTTTTCAAAATGGGTTTTCCCCTTATCAGGTGGCACCCTAGCCTCATTAATTTTTGTGATAACACCGACTAGGTCTGCTCGCTTATCGTTGCAAGCTGTTAGCATATCAATAGCCTGTAACTGTGTTAGCTCACATCTACGATAGTCAATAGCATCCTTCCTCCTGTGTGGCCAGTATAACTCTTTCATGATTCTATCGACTGTCTTCCTCACTCCAAAATGTCCACCGATGGGTATCTTGTGGGCCAGGTTAAAAATCTCGCCCCAATAAATTTTCGGCACTACCACCTGGTGTACCACCCCCCATTCCTCATCTGCGGGCATGGTACGTGGTCTCCATTTTCTTCTTAGTACTCCTTCCTTCACATAATAGCCCACTGGCTCCCTTTTTAATTCTGCTTTGGAGAGAGCTGTCTCCGCCAAAACCATCAGCTCCTCGTCTTGTTCCTGTGCCTGTATAAATTCCTTCCTTGCTAATGATAAGTCTACCTGAACTTCCATTTCACTACGCCCCTTCTTCTCACTTTCTAACCCCTCCTGGTACAAGGCTGGTATAAACGTCTCAGCTAAATCTACATTCGCTTCGGCAGCCTTTCTGGACATGCATAGAAGCAGGAATGATGAGTCTTGAGCCCTTTGGTAGCAAACCATCAAGAATAGAGTGCGTGTCTCTTTCAAGCCAGTAAGGTTTGAGTTTGTGAGCTCCTTTTGGAAAGTTGGCCATCCACGCTCACAGTATTGCTGCAGATTTGGTCTTTTTTCAACTCTGCAAATTTTATCCGGTTTACTCTGATACAGGAAAGCTTTCACATACCTGAGCTAAGTAGATGTTGGTGTCTTTCAGAGGGTGGAGTCAGATTCTATCCACTCACTTTTGCGTGACACCCTCTACAAAGTGTCTGGATTGTGAAAGGTTTTCCAGGGACATGTTCAATGTCATAACAGAGATGCTTAAACCTCATTCTGAATCTTTGCAGATGTGAAGGTAAGTCATCAAAGTGTTTTGAGATGAAGATGCAGACAAGTGGCTTTTTTTTTGTTTTTTTTGTTTCAAGTAGGAAATTAATGCCTATTAAGTGCAGCTGAAGTATTCACAAGCCCACATGAGAGCCAGCATCTCAGGAACATAGAAAACCCACAGCACAATACAGTCCCAAAAATGTACTTACTTTAGAAATTACCTAAAGTTACCAATAGCCCTCTATTTTTCTTAGCTCCATGTACCTATCCAGGAATCTCTTAAAAGACCCTATTGTAACCGCCTCCACCACTGTTGCCGGCAGCCCATTCCACGCAATCACCACTCTCCGCGTTTATATAAAAAAAACAACTTACCCCTGACATCTCTGTACCTACTTCCAAGCACCTTAAAACTGTGCCCTCTTGTGTTGGCCATTTCATCCCTGGGGGAAAAAGCCTGTGACTATACACATGATCAATGCCTCTCATCATCTAATACACCTCCATCAGATCATCTCTCATCCTTCGCCGCTCCAAGGAGAAAAGGCCAAGTTCACTCAACCTATTCTCATAGGGCATGCTCCCCAATCCTGCAACATCCTTGTAAATCTCCTCTGCACCCTCTCTATAGCTTCCACATCCTTCCTGTAGTGAGGTAACCAGAACTGAGCATAGTACTCCAAATGGGGTCTAACCAGGGTCCTATATAGCTGGAACATTACCTTTCAGGTCCTAAACTCAATCCCATGGTTGATGAAAGCCAATGCACTATATGCCTTCTTAACCACAGAGTCAACCTGAACAGCAACTTTGAGTGTCCTATGAACTCAAACTCCAAGATCTCCCTGATCCTTTACACTGCTAAGAGTCTTATCATTAATACTATATTCTGCCATCATACTTGACCTACCAAAATGAACCACCTCACACTTATCTGGGTTGAACTCCACCTGCCACTTCTCAGCCCTGTTTTGCATCCTATTGATGTACCGCTGTAACCTCTGACAGCCCTCCACACTAGCCACTACACCCCCAACCTTTGTGTCATCAGCAAATTTACTAACTCATCCCTCCACTTCCTCATCCAAGTCATTTATAAAGAATTACGAAGAGAAGGAGTCCCAGAACAGATCCCTGAGGCACACCACTGGTCACCAACCTCCATGCAGAATATGACCCGTCTACAACCACTCTTTGTCTTCTGTGAGCAAGCCAATTCTGGATCCACAAAGCAAGGTCCCTTTGGATCCCATGCCTCCTTGCTTTCTCAATAAACCTTGCATGGTGTACCTTGTCAAATGCCTTGCTGAAATCCACATACACTATATCTACTGCTTTATCTTCATCACTGTGTTTAGTCGCATCCTCAAAAAATTCCAGCAGGCTCGTAAGGCATGATCTACCTTTGACGAAGCCATGCTGACTATTCCTAATCGTATTATGCCTCTCCAAATGTTCATAAATCCTGCTTCTCAGTATCTTTTCCATCAACTGAAGTAAGACTCACTGATCTATAATTTCCTGGGCTACCTCTACTCCCTTTCTTGAATAAGAGAACAACATCTGCAACCCTTCAATCCTCCGGAACCCCTCTCGTCCCCATTGATGATACAAAGATCGTTGCCAGAGGCTCAGCAATCTCCTCCCTTGCCTCCCACAGTAGCCTGGGGTACATCTCATCTGGTCCCGGAGACTAATACAATTTAGTGTTTTCCAATAGCTCCAACACATCCGCTTTCTTAATGTTTATCTGCGCAAGCTTTTCAATCTGCTGTAAAGGCTGATTTATACTTGCGTGTCAAATGTACGTTGTATCTGCGTACCCTACACTGTATTCTACGCCGTAGCCTAACGCGCACTTCTCCCAAAATGTAACTACGTGTCGTGGCGACGCAGACCACAACAACTGTGATTGGTCTGCTTGGTAGCATTGCATTTCCTCCTATGCTGCAATAGCTTCCCATTGGGCGACTAAAGGGCAGGGAAGAAACTCTGGCTGCAATGCTTACCATAAAGCTTTACAGACTTCCGAAATTATGGAAGACCCTGTGCTTGACACCAGTTTGTAGCTAGCTGCTATACCCTGTTGACTTCCACCTGAAGCTAAAACTCGAATGGTGATTGCCAGTCTCTGAGTATACTGTGCATACACTGATGCAAAATAAATGGTTGAAGACGATGAACCAAATTGTCAAATCTACCTGCTGATATCTGAAAATATTTGAAATGCAATTCCTCGCCCATGTCTCTCAGTGGCTGGACAAGCACAGAAAATTCACCCTCCTTCAGTTTCAGTCGCCATTGTTTGAAGTTTGAGTTTCTTCGTTTTGAGTTTCAACACGAAGGAACTCAACATAGTGGCATAGAAACCCCACCACCAACTAGCGTTTTGGCGGTGAATTGCAGAGTGACCCAGACACACATTGCACAAGCATAAATGTTCACAACGGCATAGCCCACTTGCGTAGGCTACAGTGTCTGAAAAGAGGATACTGTCCAAGTTGCATGCCATCTTGGACAATGTCTCCCATCCACTACATAATGGACTGGTTGGGCACAGGAGTACATTCAACCAGAGACTCATTCCACCGAGATGCAACACTGAGCGTCATAGGAAGTCATTCCTGCCTGTGGCCATCAAACTTTACAACTCCTCCTTTGGAGGGCCAGACACTCTGAGCCAATAGGCTGGTCCTGGACTTATTTCCTGGCATAATTTACATATTACTATTTAATTATTTATGGTGCAACTGTAACGAAAACTAATTTCCCTCTGGATCAATAAAGTATGACTATGACTATAAGCTAGTATGCGCAAGTATAAATCGGCCTTAAGTCATTGCTACAATCACCAAGATCCTTTTCCGTAGTGAATACTGAAGCAAAGTATTCTTTAAGTATCTCTGCTAACTCCTCTGGTTCCATACACACTTTCCCACTGTCACACTTGATTGGTCCTATTCTCTCATGTCTTATCCTCTTGCTCTTCACATACTTGTAGAATGCCTTGGGGTTTTCCTTAATCCTGCTCGCCAAGGCCTTCTCGTGGCCCCTTCTGGCTCTCCTAATTTCATTCTTAAGCTTCTTCCTGTTAGCCTTACAATCTTTTAGATCTCTATCATTACCTAGTTTTTTGAACCTTTCGTCAGCTTTTCTTTTCTTGTTGACTAGATTTTCAACAGCCTTTGTACACCATGGTTCCTGTACCCTACTATCTTTTCTCTGTCTCATTGGAATGTACCTATGCAGAACAAAGTCAAAGCTGAACTTGAGAGAATGGAGGTGTTTGACATCATAACTAGCGTGAATAGACCTACTGACTGGTGTGCTGGCATGGAAGTATGTATCTCCTTTTTGATTTGGGCATAACACTGTTCAATAGGAGTCAGAGCTCTTTATGCACATGCCACTTGCTTCTATCCAAAATTTGGTTAATCCTCATCTGATTTCAGGAGTTGATGAGATGCCAAAAGGGAGTCTCTTGAAGGCATAACATCCATATAGTGTGATAAAGTTATGAGCTTCTGTGACTCACAGAATCTGCCAGAATCTTGAGTTTGCATCTAGTGTAGTGAAGAACTTTGCTCCACCCAGTATACCCAATATATGCTCAATAGAGTGCAGAATAAACTTCTCCTGCCTCACTGCATTATTCAATTTTGTTAGATCAACACCGGTTCTAACTGTACCATCTGGCTTGAGAACAGGAACAATGCCTGCACACCAGTCAGTAGGTCCATTCCCTCCAGTTATGATGTCAAACACCTCTATTCTCTCAAGTTCAGCTTTGACTTTGTTCTTCAATGGGACTGGTGTATGCTTTGCTGTGGTCAGAGAGTAGGGGGTCACTCTTGGTCTCAGTTAGATAAGGTACTCTTCTTAAAGTACCCCAGGCCTGTGAAAAACGCTGGGTACTTCTCCTGCCACTGAATACAATTCAGCAAATTCATCCTTGCAGTGAAGATCAGCGTTGTGATGGTGTGTTGTCCCAGTAGTTCTGAGAAGAGATTCAGAACAACATAGGCATCTGCTTTTAATTGTTTCTCATTTTTGTGGATGGAAGTAGTAAAACATTCCTTTCATACTGAGTTTATGTTTCCCCAGCCTCATGCCTCATGAGCACTTCCTTTGTTGGGTTTAACATAATGCCTGTTTTTTTTCAATAGTTTTATGAACATGAATTTGGGGATGGCTGTGACATTTGCTCCAGTGTCCATTTTGAATATCACTGACTCATTTTGCGACTGAACTGTAGTATATCAGCCTTGTCTATTTGAACCTAGAGCCCCAAGGAAAGCTCTTTCTTTGTCTGAATCATGGTCGTCTTTGACCTCCTGAAGAAGTGTTTTTGAGTGACATTGGCTTTTATTATGGCCAACTCCATCGCATTGGTAGCATTTCACTTCTTTTGCTGGACAGAGCTCTTTGGCGTGGAATGGAGACTTAAACATCTCCTGCAATTGGACTTTTTACCAGCTCATTGTTTTGCCTTACTGTTTTGTTTGAGCTGAGCTTTACTGCCACCTCGTTCTGTAGTCTTTCTGACTGCACCTTGTATCCATATTTTGCTATAACTTCAAGCTTTAACCCCAGCATTGTTTTAGTGCCTGAGTTCTGCCTGTTGCTGATAAACACTCTCACTTTGCTTGACCATAGTAACAGCTTTCTCTAGTGTGAGAATTGCCTGCAACTGAAGTCTCTCTGACAATTTGGTGTCTGGTAGCCCGACAACAATCCTGTCTTTAATGAGCTCTTCTCGCAGAATTCCATATGTATGGTTGTCTGACAAGGCGTATAATGCTATGCTGATGTCATTTACACTTTCATCTGGCTCCTGTTTTCTGGAGTTGAATTTAGCCCTCTCATATATCACATTTCGCTTTCCTGTGAAATATTCTTTGATTTTGTCTTGCACTGTTTTGTACTCCTTTTTCTGAGCAACTGTCAGCCCTAATCTACCCATGATGTTATCTGCCTTGTCACCCATGCAGTATATCAGTGTGCTTACGTGATGCTCTTCTGAAACCTGAATGAAATTGCTTGAAGCCCTAATTCTCTCAGGCATCTGAGCCATCAAAGTCCCCTGGTTAAGCGAAATCAAATGTCTTGGGGAGGGGGGGCTTTATTAGGTAAATAGACGTAGGTACTTCAGGTATTTGCAGAATTCTCCTGTTTATTTATTTCTTTTCTCTCCCTGAGAGATTGACTGATTCTGTGCTGTCTGAATCTCTGTGCATTTCCCCAGGCTAGTGGTCCACAGATTATTACAATGTATTCACAGTTGAGTGTAGCTCGAAGGCATTACCTAGCAACCCTGGCCTGTTTTCAGCTAGTGCCTCATGATGCATACAGTTAGTAAATTAGCATAGGCAGTTTAGTTGATGTCACTGGATATTTTTCATAGATATGTGCGAACAAAAACACTCTTACTGTAAATTCTTTCTTGTTGGGAATCTCACTTGGCCTGTAGCACCAATTCATCAATGATCAACCACTCAAACACCACGTTGTATTCATTATCACAGTGCAGAGTACACCAGGACACCAGATACTCAACTGAACTTTATTGATAACCTTGCTTGTACAATATATAAACCCCTCCCATGTGGGAGTGGCTTACTGAGTGGCATAGGAATAAAACTATTAACTACCACCACAAATAGCAAGAAAGAGGGCCTACAATATAACAAAAATTAATTCGAAGCTAGAGGATTAGGAAGATTTTATAAACCAACAGAGGCAAATAAAAATAAGGAGAGAAAAGATGAAATATGAAGGTAAGCTTGCCAATAATCTAAAAGAAGATGCTAAGTTTTATATATAGTATTAATCTTCACTATGGAAAACACCAGCACTATGCCAGATATTCAAGAATTTCAGGGGGCAGAATTGAGTGTAGTTATTGTTACTAAAGGGAAGGTGCTTGGGAAGCTGAAAGGTCTGAAGGTAGATAAGTCACATGGACCAGATGGACTTTACCTGAGGATTCTAAAAGAGGTAGATGAAGGGATTGTGGAGACATCAGTAGTAATCTTTCAAGAATCACTATATTCTGTAATGGTTCTGGAGGAATGGAAAATCAAAAATTTCATTCCACTCTTTCAAAAGGGAGGAAGGTAAAAGACAGGAAGTTATAGGCCAATTAGTCTGACTTCAATGGCTGGGAAGATGTAGGAGTCCATTATTACAGGTGAGGTTTACAGATAGTTGGAGGCACATGATAAAATATGTCAAATTCCGCATGGTTTCTTTAAGGGGAAATCTTGCCTGACCAATCTGTTGGAATTCTTTGAGGAAATAACTTACAGGATCAGCAAAGGAGTCGGTGGATTTTCAGCAAGCCTTTGAGAAGGTGGCACGCATGAAGCTGTTTAATAAGATAAGAGCCCATATAACAGAAAAGGTACTAGCATGGAGAGCAGATTGGCTGACAAGCAAGAGAAAATCTGCAGATGCTGGAAATCCAAGCAACACACACAAAATGCTGGAGGAACTCAGCAGGCCAGGCAGCATTTATGGAAAAGAGTACAGTTGACGTTTTGGGCCAAGACCCTTCAGCAGGACTGGAGGGAAAAAAACCGAGTTAGATTTAAAAGGTGGGGGGAGGGGAGAAAAAAACAAGGTGATATGTGAAACCTAAAGAGGGAGGGATGAAGTAAAGAGCTGGGTGATTGATTGGTGAAAAAGATACAGAGCTTATAGAAGAGGACAGAAGGCCATGGAAGAAAGAAAAGTGGGGCGGAGCACCAGAGGGAGTCTCTGGGAGGGCAAGGAGATGAAATGAGAGAGGGAAAGGGGAATGGTGAAGGAAGTGGGCAGGGGGCATTATTGAAAATTTGATAAATTGATGTTCATGCCATCAGGTTGGAGGCTACCCGGATGGAATATAAGCTGTTGTTCCTCCAACCTAAGTTGCTTTATCATGATAGTGGAGGAGGCCATGGATAGACATTTCAGAATGGGAAGTGGAATTAAAAAGGGTGGCCACTGGGAGATCACGCTTTTTCTGGCAGAAGAGGGTCGCAGAGAGCACACGGGAAGCAGTGAGAGAGGGTTTCACTGAACTCCTGTCAAAGGGAAGATTGAAACTTCTTCAGGGTAGGCATTCCTGGAAGAGATTTCGCAGTGTAGTAATACAATCACAAACATGAGAAAATCTGCAGATACTTGAAATCCAAGCAACACAAATCCAAGATTGGCTGATTGGCAGGAAGCAAAGAGTGGGAGCCTTTTCCAGTTGGCTGTTGGTGACTAGTGATGTTCCATAGGGGTCGGTGTTGGGATCATTTCTTTTCATGTTGTATGTCAGTAATTCGGATGACAGAATTGATGGCTTTGTGGCCAAGTTTGCAGATGATACGAAGATAGGTGGAGGGATGGGTAGTGTTGAGGTTGCAGGAAGGCTGCAGAAAGACTTAGGCAGATTAGGAGACTAGACAAAGAAATAGCAAATGAAATATAGTGTAGGGAGGTGTATGATCATGTACTTTAGTAGAAGGAATAAAGGTTAGTCTATTTTCTAAATTGGGAGATAATTCAAATGTCGAAGGAGAAAAGAGTCTTGAGAGTGCTCATGCAGAATTGGCTAAAGGTTAACTTGCAGGTTGAGTCAGTTGCAACATAAGGAAGGAAAATGCAATGTTAGCATTCATTTTGAGAGGACTAGAATATAAAAGCAAGAATGTAATGCTGAGGCTTTATAAGGCATTGCTCAGACTTGGAATATTGAGCATGTGAATGATTGGAAGATGTAATCAGTCAGAATTTTACAGTAAATGAAAATTTTAAAAAAAACTGCAGATACTGGAACCCTAAAATATAGGCATAAAATAAAGGGTGTTTCCTATAGGAGTATTCAGAGCAATTTTGGGCCCTTTATCGAAGAAAGGATGTGCTAACATTGAAGAGGATCCAGAGGAAGTTCACAGGAATGATCCTAGTAATGAAAGGTTAGCGTGTTGAAGATTTTGATGGCTCTGCACCTCACTCACTGGAAGTTTGAAGAATGGGGGGGGGGGGATCTCGTTGAAACCTATCGAATATTAAAAGGCCTAGATAGAGTGAACGTGAAGAGGATGTTTCTATAGTGGTGAAGTCAAGGATCAGAGGGCAAAACCTCAGTAAAATTGCATCCCTTTAGAACAGATGGGTACTTTGGCCAAAAATTGGTGATCTGTGGAATTTATTTCCACAGGCAGCTATGGGAGCCAAGCTATTGGGTATATTTAAAGCAGGGGTTGATAGGTTCTTCATTAGTAAGGACATCACCAATTATGGAGAGAAGGCAGTAGGGTGAGGTTGAGAGTGATAATAAATCAGCCATGAATGAATGACTGGATGGGCTGAATGGCCTATGACCTAATTATGCTCTTATGTCTTATACCAAGTTTGGCCAATAAGTTTTGAATAAGCTTGCATGGACTCAGAGCAAGGAGAGTTGATTTGTGGATCACGCATGGTCAAGTTAATGCAGGTCATGTGGGTGGGGGGAGATGGAGAAGGAAGAGAACTAGCTGTTCGAGCTGAATGGTTTAACATACTGCTGACAAAACATTCTGTTTGATTTGTACCCCATTGACTACAAATATTTAACGCTTCCATAATTTGCTCTATTATTCATGAGGAGCTATTCTACAGCAATTATGTGATCTCTGCTATCAAGGAGAAAGACATGAGAAAACCTCCACCTTTGAGGAGAGACTGGATAGGCTAGACATTTTCTCTGGAGAAGAGGAGGTTAGAAGGGTAAATAATTGAAGTATATAAATTTCTGAAAGGTATAGATGGGTAAACTGCATGAACGATTTTTCCCCTTGTTAGATGTTAATAAAACTTGAGCACGTATAATTAGGATATGCAATAATGATTTAAAGGGGATCTGAAAGGGATCTTTTCACCCAGAAAATGGTGAGTACCTGGAGTGCATTGTAGGAAAGGGTCTAGAATGATTACTACAGTGGGGTGCTAATCTGGTCAGCATGGATATAGTGGGCTAAATTTTCATTCTATATAATTTTATCATAACTTGGGAATATGTCTCCATTTTGTTGTTACCCATATCTAACAGCAGATCAGGAGTCCAATCACCAGAAAAAATCAGGATTCCAACAATGGATTAAAAAAATATGATCTGTCAATTCAGTATTCTTCATGTATTATCTAATGAAAATAGTCCTGCCCTTGTGTTGTACTAGGTTCATTCCACATAAAAAATAAAGCTGTTTTAGATTTCCTAGTTCCTAGGTATTGGTCATCTTGGAATGTAGGAGTAACAGGCAAACAACTCGCAGCAATTTGGTGCTTTGAGCAGTGACCAGTTCAAAGATCGGAAGCCTGAGAAGGTGTAGCTCACTCAGGTTTGCCGACTGAGTAGATGGCAGACCTTGAACTGGCCACCAGAGGGAGGCAGAAATGACAAGGCCAACCCCATCCTGCTTACCTGCATATTAGGCTAATTATTAGTTTGTGGTTATCATCTGTGCCTTGTTTGTAGCCCTCTGTAAGTTCCTTGTCCCTGTTTCTTTGCTCAGTCTTGGAATTACCTTTTGTAAGTGAATCTTTGCCTTTGTAGGCACCTGTAGTTTTTGGAGCTCTACTTAATTTTTTTTTTGAATTTTGACTTGGCCTGTGAGTTTTGTTTGGATCCTCTGCCTGTACCATGCCTGTAAAGGAATGCAGTATAGCCTCGGATTTTTTTCCTCTAATTTTTGCTAAGTTGCTCATTTAGGAACAGTAGAGATGCCAGGCAGGATAGTGGGATGCTGCTCATGCGGGATGTAGGAAGACAAGGAGACCTTCAGTGTCCTAGATGACTACAACAGCAGGAAGGGCATACAGCTGTAGCTTCTAACAATCTGAGTAAAGGAGTTGGAGTTGGAATTGGATGAACAGATCACTTGAGAGACTGAGGAGGTGATTGGACATAGGTGGTTATACCCAAGGTGCATGACACAGGAAACTGGGTGACGGTCAGGCAGGGGTAAAGGGTTAAACAGCAAGTGCAGAGCCCCTGAGGCCATCCCCCTCAACAACAGGTATACCACTTTGGATTCTTGTGAGGGTTGGGGTGGGATAACCTAGCAGAGAAAAGTCATAGCGGTCAGGTCTCTGGCACTTAGTCTAGCTCTATCACCCAAGGGAAGAGGGGAAGAAGAGGTGAGCTATGGTGTTAAAGGAACAGAAAGAAGGTTCTGTGGATGAGAATGAGATTCCTGGATGGTATGTTGCCTCCTGGGTACCAAGGTACGGGACATCTTGGATCAAGTCCTCAGCATTCTTTATTGGGAAGGTGAACAGCCAGAGATTATGGTCCATATAGATACCAATGACATGGGTAGGAAAAATGAAGTTCTGCAAAGTGAGTTCAGGGAGTTAGGTGCTAAGTTAATGGGCAGGACCTCCAGGGTTATGACCTCAGGAATGCTACCCATGGCGTGTGCTATTGAAGCCAGAAATAGGAAGATTATACAGTTTAATGCATGACTGAGGATAGTCTTCCTCTCGTTTTGTGACTTCTCTCTGCAATTGGGTTCACCACTATTCAGTGTGAAGGCAGTTAAAACTGAATCTGAATCAGAATCAGGTTTATTATCAGTGGCATATGTCATGAAACTTGTTAACTTAGCAGCAATTCAATGCTATACATAATATAGGATAAATAAATAAATTGCAGTACATGTATAATGAATATTTTAAAATCATGCAAAAACAGAAATAATATATTAAAACAGTGAGGTAGTGTTCATGGAATCAATGTCCATTTAGAAATTGAATGGAAGAGGGGAAAAAGCTGTTCCTGAATCACTAAGTGTGTGCCTTCAGGCTTCTGTACCTCTACCTGATGGTAACAGTGAGAAAAGGGCATGCCCTAGGTGTTGGGGGTTCTTAATAATGGACTCTGCCTTTCTGAGACTCCATTCCTTGAAGATGTCCTGGGTACTTTGTAGGCTAGTACCTAAGATGGACTCGACTAAATTTATGACCCTCTGCAGCTGCTTTCGGTCCTGTGCAGTAGCTCCTCCCCCCCCCCACCCACCCACCCATACCAGATAGTGATGCAGCCTGTCCGAATGCTCCCCATGGTACATCTATAGAAGTTGTTGAGTATTTTTGTTGACATACCAAATTTCTTCAAACTCCTAATGAAGTATAGACACTGTCTTGCCTTCTTTGTAGCTGCATCGATATGTTGGGACCAGGTGCAGTCCTCAGAGATCTTGACACCCAGGAACTGCTCACTCTCTCCACTTCTGATCCCTCTGAGGATTGGTATGTGTTCCTTCATCTTGCCCTTCCTTGAGGTCCACAATCAGCTCTTTTATCGTACTGACATTGAGTGCAAGGTTGTTGCTGCGACACCACTTCATTAGTTGGCATATTTCACTCCTGTACGCCCTCTCATCTCCATCTGAGATTCTACCAATAATGATTGTATCATCAGCAAATTTATAGATGGTATTTGAGCTATGCCTAGCCACACTGTCATGGATATAGAGAGAGTAGAGCAGTGGGCTAAGCTGAAGAAATTACTTAGTCAGCTATGACAGTAGAAATTACAATGGGAGCATGCCAAAAAAGGACATGTTACAATAGTCACAGGGGATCTCAGTATTCAGGTAGATGGGAAAATCAGGCTGGTGCTAGATTCCAGGAGGGGGAATTTCTAGAGTGCCTATGAGATGGCTTTTTAGAGCAGCTTGTGGTTGAGCCCACTAGGGGATCAGCTATTCTGGATAGAATGTTGTGCAATGGACCAGAATTTATTACAGGACTTAAGGTAAAAGAACCCTTGGGGCAAGTGATCATATGATCAAATTCACCCTGAAATTTGAGAAGGAGGAGCTAAAGTCAGATGTATCAGTATTACGGTGGAGTAAAGGGAATTACAAAGGCCTGAGATAGGATTTGGCTAGAATTGTTTGGAAAAGAACACTGGTAGAGGTGACCTCAGAGCAGCAATGGCTAGAATTTCTGGAAGCAATTTGGAAGGCACAAGATATATACGTGCCAAAGAAGAAGTAGTATTCTAAAGGAAAGATGACACAACCATGGCTAACAAGAGAAGTCAAAGCCAACATATCCTGATAATCCCTATATCCCCATGAGTATTGTAACATTGCCTCTTTGGCATGCTCCCATTGTAATTTGTAGGCCACATCCTTACTACAGTTTGTGGGTCCATATACAATTCCCATCAAGGCCATTTTACCCTTGCAGTTCCTTAGCTCTATCCACATTGATTCAACAACTTACAACCCCATGCACCTCTTTCTAATAATTTGATTTCATTTTTTACCAAAAGAACAACACCGCTCCCTCTGCCTTCCTGCCTGTCCCTTCAGTACAATGAGTATCCTTGACATTAAGCTCCCAGCTATAATATTATTTCAGCCATGATTCAGTGATGCCTAAAACATTATACCTGACAATCTGCAACTGTGCTGCAAGTTCAACTACCTTATTCAACATACTGTGCACATTCAAATATAACACCTTCAGTCCTGTATTTACCCTTTTTGATTTTGTCTGCCTTTTACATTGCAACTCATCCAGTTGACTGCAATTTTGCCCTATCAGCAGACTCTCCTCACTACACATTGCCTCTTTTTGTAAACCAGCTACCTCATCTTCAACACTATTTTCGGCTTTTTCAATGATATTTCTTGCATTGAAATATATGCAGCTTAGAACATTAGTCGCACCATGCTTGACTATTTGATTCCAAATTTGTAGTTTTACCGACATCTGCCTCCACAACCTCGCCACGAACTGTTCTGCCACTTTGATTCCCAACCCCTTGCAACTCCAGTTTAAACCCCACCATAAAGCATTAACAAACCTTCCCACTAGGATATTGGTCCCCCTCCAGTTCAGTTGCTGTACAGGACCCACCTTCCCTGGAAGGATCCAAAAATCTCCCTTCCTCCTGCACCAACTCCTTAACCATGCATTAAACTGTATAATCTTCCTAGTTCTGGCCTTAATAGCACATGTCATGGATAGCAATCCTGAGAACACAACCTTGGAGGTTCTGCCCTTTAACTTAGCACCTAACTCCCTATGCAGAACCTCATCACTCATTCTGTCCATGTCATTGATACCTACAGTACATGGCTGTACCTACTTCTGGCTGTTCACTCTCCCACTTAAGATTGCTGAGGACTTGATCTGAGGTATCCTGGGCCCTGGCACCTGAACAGCAGCATATCATCTGGGAATCTTGTTCTCACCCACAGAACTGCCTGTCATTTCCCCTAATTAATGAATCCCCTATCACCACAGCATGCCTTTCTTCCATTTCTCCCCTTCCTTTCTGAGTCAGAGGCAGAGTCGGTGCCAGAGACCCGACCGCTGTGATGTTAGGTTATCTCCCCGACAGTATCCAACGTGATATACCTGATGTTGAGGGGCTGGCCGCAGGAGTACTCTGCACTGGCTCTTTAACTCCTTTTCTCTTCTTGACTGTCACCCAGTTTCCTGTGTCATGCACCTTGGGTGTAACTACTTATCTATATGTCCTATCTATCACCCCCTCAGTCTCTGGAGTGATGTGGACCTCATCCAGTTCCAGCTTCAACTCCTTAATGCGGTTTGTTAGAAGCAGCTGGATGCACTTCTTGCAGCTGTAGTTGTCTGGGACACTGGATGTCTCTCTTTTTTCCATATCCTGCAAGAGGAGCATTCAACAAACCTGTCTGGTATCTTTATTAACCTAGCTGAGCAGATATAAAGAAGGGAAGGAAAAAATTTAACCTTGAGCTTTTCTTTCCTTTGCTTTCTCTGAATTCAGTCTCTCTTCGCGGAAGCCTCGAAGAGCTAAAGCTTCAAGATCACAACTGTGACTCTGTCCACTCAGTGGCCACTGTGATTTCCCCTGCACTCCTTTAATTCGGTCTTGCTTATCAATATCAAATGCCAGTTGGTCACTGAAAAAAAACTTTTTTTTGCTGTAGCGACCCACTGCTACGTTTGTACTCGGGCAGTGGACCTGATTGAAGTCCCCTCCTCTCAAAACTGACGATGTCCAGATTATCTGCTGGTCAAAGCTCTTTTGTGGAAGATTGATAGTTACAACAAATTCTGAAGGATATTGATAGGGAAAATGCAAGAAGGCTTTTTCCACTGGGGTTGGGTGGGACTACACCTAGAGGTCATGGCTTAAGGGTGAAATGTATAAGGGGAGCAAGAGGAGAAACTTTTTCACTGAAAGAGTCGTCAGAATGTGGAACGAGCTGCCAGCGCAAGTGGTGCATGCGAGCCTGTTTTCAATGTTTACGAGAATTTTGGATAGGTACATGGATGGGAGGGGTAAGTAGGGCAATGGTCCTGCTGCAGGTCAATAGGTGTAGGCAGTTTAAATGGTTCGGCATGGACTAGATGGGCTGAAGGGCCTGTTTCTGTTTTGTACTTTTTTATGACTAACCAAAAGTGAGTATTACAAACTTTTTAAAATGTCTTGGGTTAGTGTTGAAAATTAGAATAAGATTTAATCATGAAAAAAGGAAAACACAAAATCTCATACTTTTTATTGCATTGGGAGAAAAAGATTGCAGCTCAGGAAGTCATTGACCCCACTAATAATGCATGTCATGTTTTGAGGAACAGCCCACTTAGTCGCACTGCCAGTTTCTTAGAAACTTTACATACTTATCTACTTCCTTATCAGTCTAGGCATAATTCCACATACATCATTCTTTCTGAGCACTGCTTTCCAATTCCTAACAGTTTGCTACATTTCCTTGTTTATACATTTATGATAAGCATATGCTATCCGGTAATCAGATGTTTAATCACCGGAAATATTTTCTCTTTGCAAAAGCCGTCAATTAATTAATTGAAGATTATGTACAAAACTGCCAAGTAGATTCTTGCAAATATCTTTGCCTCTTTTTCATGTTCTTCCCATTTTGTCAGAAGTGAATCCTACTGGTGTAGGATTTTAAGTTTGGATTAAGTATTGTTACAGGTACGTGTTGGAATTCACAGGAGTAATTCCTATGTAATCAATGGCAGAAGAGCCTATAGAATTTTAAACCATAAAATGTATTGCTTTTATATTTAAATAACGCAATTAAACTTTAAATAACGCAATTAAACTTTAAATAACGTAATTAAACTTTAAATATCTATTTAAATTTTTTAACTATTATAATTAGAATAGTTTTCTGTTTTCTCCACACCTACATCCTTCTTCAACTCTTTCAGAAACAATAAAAATCGCCCTTACAGTAGAAGCTAAAGGTTGGAAAATTGTACTCAGTGGTTTCCTAAATGAACAGTTTAAGGAAAAAATGTCAGCAATATCAGCATTTATTAGCAAACAAATGAAGAATATGGCACGACCTATTCAGGATCTGGATGATGTTAGATTTGCCATGGATTCTTTAGCAGAAATACGAGAAAATGAGATACAGATGGATATGACTCTGGGACCCATTGAGGTTTGTGCTCTTCTGCTTTGGAACATGATATTGCATACCTTTTGCTATCATTACTCACTCTTATGGTTTATCAACATTTAAAATCCTAGATTTAACCTTATAAAATTATAAAGTAATACAGCCTGGAAATAAGCCCTTTGTGGAAACTGGTTGCAGAGTTTATGTTCGGCCGATAACTATGTAAGCCCCTCCCTTCAAGTGCCTCTTAAATGTCACAGTTTTATCATGTCCTCTGACACCTCATTCCAGGTACTCACTACCCTCTGTGTAAAGTTACCTTTTAGGTCTTTTTTTAAATCTCTTCCCTTTTGTAGCTGTGCTCTCTTAGATTTGGATTTCCTAACTCTGGGGGGAAAAGACTGTGACTGTCCACCTTATCCATATACCTCATGATTCTATGAACTTCTCTGAGGTCATTCTCCTGCACTCCAGAGAATAAAGATCCATCGTAGACAACCTGTCACTGTAACTCAGGCAACATCTTCATAAATCATTTTGTCAGCCTCTTCAGTGTGACTGTGTCCTGTAACAATGTGATCAAAATTGTACTTTAAACTCCAATTATGACCTCACCAATGACTTGTATAATTGCAACATAATATCCCTACTTCTAAACTGAATGCACTGACTTTAGAAGGCCAGCCTTCTTTACTATCCTGTCTACTTGTGTGGCCACTTTCAGCAGACTGTGCACTTGTGCTCCCAGATCCTTCTTTTCCACAGCACTCATCAGTGCCCTGTTATTCACTGTAAAAGTTCTATTCTGGTTTGACTGTACAAAATGCATCATCTTACACTTATCTAAGCTGAAATGCATTTTCCATTCCTCAGCCCATCTTCCTAAACTGTTCAAGATCTTTGAAATTCAATGTAACCTGCTTCACTATCAACAAGAGCTCCTAATTCAGTATAATTAGCAAACATGCTATGTATATCCATATCCAAATTATTTACATGAATAATAGTGGTCCTCACACTGACCCCTGGGACACCCCACTAATCACAGAATTGACCTTCGATAATCACTCTGTTTCTTAATATCAAGCCAATTCAGAATCCACCTCATTAGCTCCCCCTAATCCCATGCAATCTAACCTTAAAGATTTCCATGCGGGACCTTGTCAAAGATTTTACTAAAATCCAGATAGACAATATTCACTACTCTACATTCATCTCTTTAGTTACCTCTTTGAAAAACTCTAAAAGAATCATCAGACATGATCTCCCATGCACAAAACCACGTTAACTATTCCTGATAAGGAAATAGCATGAATCATGTAATATCACTCCATAATGTCTTCTGCTAGTTTGGTGACATTTTGAAAAAAGCATTTAAAAAATAGAGTACCCTGACTGACCTAACTTCATCAATTTTTTGCTGGATTCACATTTGTCTGCTGATCGGTCTTGATTGTAGTCTGTAAATAAGCCTTCAGAATGCATTGAAAGGAAGATTTACATTGGTTTAGAACCCTCTCCATAAATTTCTCTTCATTTCTGCCATAAATTGCTGACACCCCTATACAAAGATTGTGCTCTCTGATTTTAGATTCTCCACTGAAGTAAACAGCTTTGTGCCATGTTTCCTTTTAATCCTTCAATGAATCTTGTATAACACTAATACTACATAAAGCCGGGAAGAAAGTCTAGGGATAAAATTAAGAGAGAAAGTAGGAAAGCAAAGGGAGGAATAAAAAAAACAAAGGAAACCCAAAGAAGCTTGAGGAAATGCATAGAGAGCAAGAGGATAGTGTAAAGATAGTCATGTGTGGAAGCAGAAAATGTGGATATACTTAAATATTTTTGCAGCTGTTTCTATCGATAAGGGGAGATTATGTTGACGTTAAGAAAGTCTGCAAAGGGCTGTACTGGGAAATGTAGACCAGTAAGCCTAACATCAGTAGTAGGTATGTTACTGGAGTGGATCCTACAGGACAAGGTTTACAAGCATTTGGAAAGACGGCGATTGATTTGGGATAGTCAGCACATATTTTTCTATGGTAGATTGTGTGTCACAAATTAGAAGTACTGTAACCGAGAAAGGTGAAGAATAACAAATGGAGGTTGGGAGAATGAGTTGTGATCTAATGGAGGTGTATAAAATCATGCAGTCTTTTTCCCAGTATTGGAGAAATAAGAACTAGAGGGCATAGGTTTAAGGTGAGAGCGAAGGTTTAAAGGGAAACTGGGGCACCATTTTTTTTTACTGAGGAGGTGGTCAGTATATGGAATGAGCTGCCACAAGAAGTGACTGAGGTGGGTACATTAAATATTTAAAGGATGCTTTGACAGCTGCAAGGATAGGAAAGTTTCAGAGCGATGTGGGCCAAATGCAGGCAAATGGGACTCGTTTAGATGAACTAGTTGTGCTGAAGGCCACATTTCTATGCTGCACAACTCTATAACTATCTATGACTATATTGTTTTAAAGGAGGAAGTGTCAGAAATATTACGTGTGACAAACATAATAAGAGGCTTTAGTTTCTTTGATCAACTCCATGTTGGTCCTTTGGCTCAATAAAGAACAAGTTCCACTCCATGCCCTCATCCTTGGTGGTATGTTTAAACTTAATTGTGTAGGTTTAAACTGAGGACAGATTTCACCTGTGTATGGAATACCTGCCAGAGGAAGCTGTAAAGGTAGGTGCAATTGCGATGTTTACAACATGCTTAGACAGGTATGGTATTAGAAAAGATTTAGAGGGATATGGGCAAAACACAGGCCAATAGGACTAACTCAGGTAAACAATTTGGTTAGCAGGGACGAGTTGCGCCAAAAGTTCTGTTTTCATGCTGTAACTCTATGACTCTAACTTTGACAGAACAAAATTCTTCATTAGTTATTCTTAAATATGCGTTCCATTATTCTGAGACCATTCTCTTTGGTCTTTATCTCTCCCTTGAGAGGAAACATGCTTTCAAAATCTACCCTACCTAACCTTTTCTGGTGATTAAACTATCATTTATTCATCTAAACTCCAATGAGTAGAGACATAACCTTCTTGCTCCTTCCTACAACTCATCCTTTCCCTTTAGGACAATCCCTCATATCTGGGATCATCCCAGTGGATATTTCTGAAATGTCTGCAATTAAATAATATTTCTACTTGTGGAAACGGCAACACTTTTTACAGTACTCTAGATAGATCTGCTTAGTGCCTTGCATAAAGACTTCTCTACTTTAGCCTTCTTAAACTAAGGGCAAACATTCTGTTTTCCTTATGTACAGAGACAACTCCAAATTCTATTGTTATTTTGTTCTTCATTCCAAAATCAGCTGTTCAACAATTTCCATTCATCACATTCTTACCCAATCAGTTAATTAATCAATGTCTCTGCAAACTTTCTGTATCCTCCTCACAATTTTCCTTCTCACCTATTTCTGTATCCACTGTAAGTTTTCTTGCTCCTTCCTACAACTCAGCAATGCCAATCATAGATGAAGCTCCAGCACTATTCCCTATGGTATCTCAATAGTCCATAAAACCATGAGACATAGGAGCAGAATTCGGGCTCCTATCTGATCTGACATTTGATCATGGCTGAATTATTATGCCTCTCAACCTCATTCTCCTGTCTTTTCTCCCCAAACCTTTGACACTCTTGCTCATAAAGAATCTATCAAACTCTGCTTTAAATATATCCAATGAATGCCTCTACAGCTGTATCAGTGAATTTCACAGATTCACCACTCACTGTCTAAAGAAATTCCCTCCCATTGCTGTACTAAAGACACAGCCTTGTATACTGAGGCTCTGATCTCTGGTCCTAGACTCCCTCACCACTGGAAACATGCACTCAATCTCGGCCTTACTCCACCATTATTTTTCTTCCCTTTTCTTTTTTTAACCTCTGCCCACTTCCTCTGAGACCATCTCTCACAATTTAATTTAATTCTTATTTACTGTGCTACCCATCAGTTATTTCTTTCCACTTGTTCTATAAGCATCTCCTGTACCTAATAAAGTGACCACTGATTGTATGTTCATGATCTTCTGCTGCTGTAGCCCATCCACTTCAAGGTTCAACATGTGCATTCAAAGATGCTCTTCTGCATACCAGTGTTGTAACGTGTGGTTATTTCAGTTACTGTCACCTTCCTGTCAGCTTAAACCAGTTGGCCATTCTCCTCTGACCTCTCTCATTAATAAGGTGTTGTGCCCTCAGAACTGCTGCTCACTGGATGTTTTATTTTTGTTTTTTGTGCCATTCTCTAAACAGCAGAGATTGTGTGTGGAAAATCCCAGGAGATCAGCACTTTCTGAGATACTCAGACCACTCAATCTGGCACCCTCAATCATTCCATGGTCAAAGTCAATTAGATTACATCTTTTCCTCATTCTGATATTTGGTCTGAACAGCAAATGAACCTCTTGACCATGTCTGCATGCTTTTATGCATTGAGTTGCGGCACATGAATAGCTGATTAGATGGTTGCATTATTGAACAGGTGTACAGATGTATGTATTAAAGCGGCCACTGAGTGTATGTCCAATAATTATGAAAGTTGGGATAATCAGTGGAAAAGTAGAGGTGTTTGGAGGCATCTTTACAGGTTAGTTGTAAAACTGCATCTGGAGTACTGTTGAGGTTTAGTCTCCATAAATATGGACAGATATGCTTGCATTGGAGTCAATGCAGAAAATGTTAAATCTGGGGAAGAAGTGGTTATACAGAGAGGTTAGGAATATCTAGCTCATAATATACCAGAGTCTCTAATCTTGACATTTTGCATTTCAGATTCACTTATAATGGGCAATGTTTTAAGTTGTTTGAAGAATGTCATGTTTTGCATTATTTTATGATATGATAGAATTCACCCTGCAGTTTGAGAGGGACTAGCTAAACTTAGATGTATCAGTATTACCATTGAGTAAAGGGAATTACAGAGGCACGTGAGAAGAGCTGGCCAAATTTGATTGGAAGAGGACATTAGCAGGGAGGATAACAGAGCATTAATGACTGAAGTATCTGGGAGCCATTCAGAAAGCGCAGGATAGATTTTTTCCAAAGTAAAAAATGTATTCTAAAGGGCGGACAGATGTCAGAATCAGGGCTGACAGAGGAAGTTAAAGACAGCATAAAATCACTTGATTTTGGAATAGTTCTGAAGTGTAAAACTGCAAATATCATTCCACTCTAAGAAGGAAAGAAGGCAAAAGACAAGAAATTATAGGCGAATTAGTCTTACTCGATTGGCTGTGAAAATGGGGTCCATTATTAAGGATGAAGTTTTGGGATACTTTGCACATGCTGAAATAAGCCAAAGTCAGCATGGTTTCCTTAAGGAGAAACCTTGGAATTCTTTGATGAAATAGCAGGCAGGATAAACAGAGTGAATGGTGATTACTTGAATTTTCAGAATGCCTTTGACAAGGTGCTGCATATGAGGTTGCTTAATGAAATAAGAGTCTGGGGTATTACAGGGAGGTTGATACTTACATGGATAGAAGATAGTCTGACTGGCAGGAGGTAAAGAGTGGGGATAAATGGGGCTTGTTTTAGTTGGCTGCTGGTGACTAGAGGTGTTCTGCAGGGGCCTGTGTTAGGACCACTTCTTTTCATGTTATATGTTGATAATCTGGATGATGGTATTGACAGCTTTGTGGCTAAGTTTGCAAATGATACAAAGATAGCTAGAGGGGAAGGTCATGTTGAGGAAATGGGAAGTCTGCAGAATGACTTGGACCGATTAGGAAAAGGGCAGCAAAGAAGTGGCAGATGGAATACAGTGTGGGAAAGTGTATAACCATGTACTTTGGCAGAAGAAATAAAGGTGCAGACTATTTTTCAAATGGTGAGGAAATTTGGAAATCAGAGGTGCAAAGGAACTCAAGAGTCCTAGTGCAGGATTCCATGAAGATTAACTTGAAAGTTGAGTTGGTAGTAAAGAAGGCAAATGCAATGTTAACATTCATTTTGAGAGAATATGAAAGCAAGAACCTAAAGTCAAGGCTTTGTAAGGCATCATTCAGACCACACAAGGAATATGATGAGCAGTTTTGGGCCACAAGACCAAAAAAACAGGAGTAGAATTAGGCCATTTGGCCCATTGAGTCTGCTCCACCAATCATGGCAGATCCTTTTTCTCCCCCTCCACCTCAGCCCCACTCCACGGCCTTCTCCCCGTAAACTTTGATGCAGTATCCAATCAAGAATCTATCAAAATCTGCCTCAAGTATAACTATTGACCTGGCCTCCGCAACTACCTATGATAATAAATTCCACAAATTCACCACCCTCGGGGTAAAGAAATGTCTCTGCATTTCTGTTTTAAATGGAAACCCCTCTATCCTGAGACTACGCCCTCTTGTTCTTGACTCCCCCACCACGGGGAAACATCCTTTCCACATTTACTCTGTCTAGGCCTTTCAACATTCAAAAGGTTTCAATCAGATCACCCCTCATCCTTCTAAATTCCAGTCAGTACAGACCCAGAGTTATCAAATGTTCCTCGTATGATAACATGTTCATTCTCGGAATCATCCATGTGAACCTCCTGTGAACCTTCTCCAATGCCAGGACATTTTTTTTTAGATGAGGAGCCTAGCACTGTACACAATACTCAAGGTGAAGCCTCACCAGTGCATTATGAAGCTTCAACATTACATCCCTGCTCTTGTATTCTAGACCTCTTGAAATAAATGCTAACATTGCATTTGCTTTCCTCATCACTGACTCTGCCTGCATGTTAACCTTTAGAGTTTTCTGCACAAGGACTCCCAAGTCCCTTTACATCTCAGATTTTTGGATCTTCTCCCTCATTTAGAAAATAGTCTGCCCACTTATTTCTTCTACCAAAGTGCATGACCTTGCATTTTCCAACATTTATATTTCATTTGCCATTTTCTTGCCCATTCTCCTAATCTGTATAAGTCCTTCTGCAGCCTACCTCTTTCCTCAACACTCCCTGCCCCTCCATCAATCTTCATATCATCTGCAAACTTGGCAACAAAGCCATCTATTCCATCATGTAAAACATTGATATGAGCAGAAAAAGAAGTGGTCCCAACACCAACCCCTGCGGAACACCACTAGTCAATGGGAGCCAACCAGAACAGGAACCCTTTAATCCCATTTGCTGCCTCCTACCAATCAGCCAATGCTCTAATCCAGGGGTCCCCAACCTTTTTTGCACCGCGGACTGGTTTAATATTGACAATATTCTTGTGGACCAGCCGACTGGGGTGGGGGTTCAAGTAGGGTTAAACTCACCTCAACATGACTTTTACAGTTAGGGTTGCTAACTTTCTCACTCCCAAATAACGGACAAAAATAGCAGTCAAATCCCGGGACACTTTACCCCAAGAAAGACTACCATGACTATGAAGCTTTGCGCGGGCACCTGTGTACGCATGTGATACGCGTATGCGTGTACGTGCCGAATTTTTCCCCACAAATCGGTTGCCTTCATCTTCCCAACTACACTGTACATACATTATTTCTACTTTATATAGGCTGTGTATTTATATCATTCCAGCTTTTACTATATGTTAGTGTTAGGTTTTATGTGTTATTTGGTATGATTTGGTAGGTTATTTTTTGGGTCTGGGAATGCTCAAAAATTTTTCCCATATAAATTAATGGTAATCGCTTCTTTGCTTTACTCCATTTTGGCACAAAAGATTTCATAAGAACACTGTACCTTAGCGGGGGAAATGCGGGATAAGGGTGGTCCCGTATAGGACAAACCAATTTAGTCCAATATACGGGATGTCCTGGCAAATACAGGACAGTTGGCAATCCTATGTTCAAGTTCAACAGTGCGTGACAGGGAATGAGGAAAGGTGCAGCTGACTCGTATCGTTTCCTCACGGCCCGGTAGCACATGCTTTGTGGCCCGGTGGTTGGGGACCGCGGCTCTAATCATTACCAGTAATTTTCCTGTAATACTATGGGCTCTTAACTTGGTAAGCAGCCTCATGTGTGGCACCTTGTCAATGTATGCCCTCTCCTTTGCTTTTACATTAGCTTTGACTTCCCTTGTCAGCTGCGATTGTACTATTTTACCATTGAGTGTTTCTTCATTTTTGGAATACAACTATCCTGCACCTTCTTAATTTTTCCCAGAAACTCACCTCATTGCTGCTCTGCTGTCATCCATGCCAGCATCTCTTTCCAATTTACTTTGGCCAGCTCCTCTCTAATACCACTGTAATTTCCTTTACTCCACTGAAATACTGCTATGCCAGACTTTACTTTCTCCCTATTAAATTTCAAGTTGAACTCAATCATATTGTGATCACTGTCTCCTAAGAGCTTTACCTCAAGCTCCCTAATCATGGCCAGTTCATTACACAGCACCCAATCCAGTATAGTGATCCCCTAGTAGGCTCAGCAACAAACTGCTCTAAAAAGCCATCTCGTAGGTATTTAACAAACTCACTGTCTTGAGATCCATTACCAACCTGATTTTCCCAATTGACCTGCATGTTGAAATCTGCCATGACTATCGCAACATTGCTCTTTTGATACGCTTTTTCTATTTCCCATTGTAATCTGTGGTTCACATCCCAGCTAGTTGGGAGGCCTGTACATAACTGCCATCAGGGTCCTTTTGCCATTGCAGTTTCTTAACTCAACCCACAAGGATTTAAGCAACACACATCAAAGTTGCTGGTGAACGCAGCAGGCCAAGCAGCATCTATAGGAAGAGGCGCAGTCGACGTTTCAGGCCGAGACCCTTCGTCAGGACTAACTGAAGGAAGAGTGAGTAAGGGATTTGAAAGCTGGAGGGGGAGGGGGAGATGCAAAATGATAGGAGAAGACAGGAGGGGGAGGGATAGAGCCGAGAGCTGGACAGGTGATAGGCAAAAGGGGATACGAGAGGATCATGGGACAGGAGGTCCGGGAAGAAAGACGGGGGGGGGGGTGACCCAGAGGGTGGGCAAGAGGTATATTCAGAGGGACAGAGGGAGAAAAAGGAGAGTGAGAGAAAGAATGTGTGCATAAAAATGAGTAACAGATGGGGTACGAGGGGGAGGTGGGGCCTAGCGGAAGTTAGAGAAGTCAATGTTCATGCCATCAGGTTGGAGGCTACCCAGACGGAATATAAGGTGTTGTTCCTCCATCCTGAGTGTGGCTTCATCTTTACAGTAGAGGAGGCCGTGGATAGACATGTCAGAATGGGAATGGGATGTAGAATTAAAATGTGTGGCCACTGGGAGATCCTGCTTTCTCTGGCGGACAGAGCGTAGATGTTCAGCAAAGCGGTCTCCCAGTCTGCGTCGGGTCTCACCAATATATAAAAGGCCACATCGGGAGCACCGGACGCAGTATATCACCCCAGTCGACTCACAGGTGAAGTGATGCCTCACCTGGAAGGACTGTTTGGGGCCCTGAATGGTGGTAAGGGAGGAAGTGTAAGGGCATGTGTAGCACTTGTTCCGCTTACACGGATAAGTGCCAGGAGGGAGATCAGTGGGGAGGGATGGGGGGGACGAATGGACAAGGGAGTTGTGTGGGGAGCGATCCCTGCGGAATGCAGAGAGACAGGGGGAGGGAAAGATGTGCTTAGTGGTGGGATCCCGTTGGAGGTGGCGGAAGTTACGGAGAATAATATGTTGGACCCGGAGGCTGGTGGGGTGGTAGGTGAGGACCAGGGGAACCCTATTCCTAGTGGGGTCGTGGGAGGATGGAGTGAGAGCAGATGTACGTGAAATGGGGGAGATGCGTTTAAGAGCAGAGTTGATAGTGGAGGAAGGGAAGCCCCTTTCTTTAAAAAATGAAGACATCTCCCTCGTCCTAGAATGAAAAGCCTCATCCTGAGAGCAGATGCGGCGGAGACGGAGGAATTGCGAGAAGGGGATGGGGTTTTTGCAAGAGACAGGGTGAGAAGAGGAATAGTCCAGATAGCTGTGAGAGTCAGTAGGCTTATAGTAGACATCAGTGGATAAGCTGTCTCCAGAGACAGAGACAGAAAGATCTAGAAAGGGGAGGGAGGTGTCGGAAATGGACCAGGTAAACTTGAGGGCAGGGTGAAAGTTGGAGGCAAAGTTAATAAAGTCAACGAGTTCTGCATGCGTGCAGGAAGCAGCGCCAATGCAGTCGTCGATGTAGCGAAGGAAAAGTGGGGGACAGATACCAGAATAGGCACGGAACATAGATTGTTCCACAAACCCAACAAAAAGGCAGGCATAGCTAGGACCCATACGGGTGCCCATAGCTACACCTTTAGTTTGGAGGAAATGGGAGGAGCAAAAGGAGAAATTATTAAGAGTAAGGACTAATTCCGCTAGACGGAGCAGAGTGGTGGTAGAGGGGAACTGATTAAGTCTGGAATCCAAAAAGAAGCGTAGAGCTTTGAGACCTTCCTGATGGGGGATGGAAGTATATAAGGACTGGACATCCATGGTGAAAATAAAGCGGTGGGGGCCAGGGAACTTAAAATCATCGAAAAGTTTAAGAGCATGAGAAGTGTCACGAACATAGGTCGGAAGGGATTGAACAAGGGGTGATAAAACAGTGTCGAGGTATGCAGAAACGAGTTCGGTGGGGCAGGAGCAAGCTGAGACAATAGGTCGGCCAGGACAGGCAGGTTTGTGGATCTTGGGTAGGAGGTAGAAACGGGAAGTGCGGGGTGTGGGAACTATAAGGTTGGTAGCAGTGGATGGGAGATCCCCGAGCGGATAAAGTCGTTGATAGTGTGGGAGACAATGGCCTGGTGCTCCTTAGTGGGGTCACGATCGAGGGGTAAATAAGAGGAGGTATCCGCGAGTTGTCGCTGTGCCTCGGCAAGGTAGAGGTCAGTACGCCAGACTACAACAGCACCCCCTTTATCAGCGGGTTTAATAATAATGTTAGGATTAGTGCGGAGGGAGTGGAGAGCAGAGCGTTCCGAAGGAGTGAGGTTGGAATGGGGACAAGGTGTGGTGAAGTCGAGACGGTTGATGTCCCGTCGGCAGTTGGCAATAAAGAGATCCAGAGCAGGCAGAAGACCAGAGCGGGGTGTCCATGAAGAAGAGGAGGGTCGAAGACGGGAGAAGGGGTCATCGGTGGGGGTGGAAGAGTCATTCTTCTGATCCTATGTCACATCTTTTTACTGATTTGATGCCATTCTTTACCAGCAGAGCCATGCCACCCCCTCTGCCTACCTTCCTATCCCTCCAATACAATGTGTAACGTTGGACTTTCAGCTCTCAACTACTACTATCCTTCAGCCACAATTCAGGGATGGCCACAACATCATACCTGATAATCTGTAATAGTGTAATAAGATCATCCACCTTATTTCTTATACTCTGTGCAATGAGTTATAACACTATGAGTATTTGCTACCTTTTTTTGATTCTGCATCCCTAATTCCCTTATCCCTGCCCCTTATCTAAAAATGGATGTGCTGGCATCTAGAGCAGTGTTTCCCAACCTTTTTATATGCCATGAACCCCTACGGTTAACTGAGGCATTTGGGAACTCCTGGTCTAGAGAAAGTTCACAAGAATGATGGGTTAACTTATGAGGAGTGTTTGATGGCTCTGGGACTATATGTGGTATCCCAGAAAAAGTGAAACAAACGAAACATAAACACATAATATTTATGCATCAGTCACTTTATGGTGAATGAGTCAAGCATGTACTGCCCCTCCCCAGGCACTCTGGCAGGCATGAGCAATCAATTGTGTGCTGAAGATTGAATGCAAGCCCTTACAACTTCAATGGCAGATTCAGTGCTTCATACTATAAAATAATACCTTGCACACAGATTCTCAGAATTTTCAACTAAACACATGTGCATAAAAACATGCAATATCCCTTTTTTCCTCAGCATGAACTGATATTCACATTAAATATTTTCACACTTAAAAATTATTTGAACATTTACAACTAAATTGAACAGATATCAACCTTGTTATACACTCCCCCCCTCAAAAGTAGATGTTCTCCCAACATCTCCTCCTAGTGTTAGACTTGCAATCACTACTTTTCCTGTATGAAACATTACTTTGGTTTTTAGCAGGCACATGGTAGTTGATATAAGAACTGAGGAATAGGTGGCCATGAAGTCATTAACGTTACACAATTATAAGGCAAGGCCTGATACTGATGCGATCTACAGTCTGTATATTGTGACATATGAGAGTCCCAACCCTAACATAAGTAAAGTGTTTTGGTGATTGTCTTTCTTTGTGAAGAAATTTTGAGCTCCCTTTTCTTTGCTCCACCTGGTTTCCTGGCTAATCATTCAAAGGAGTAAATATCAGGAAACACACATTTAAAAAAAAAAAAAAAAATGCTCATGAACGCAGCAGGCCAGGCAGCGTCTATAGGAAGAGGTACAGTCGACATTTTGGGCCGAGACCCTTCGTCAGGACTAACTGAAAGAAGAGATAGTAAGAGATTTGAAAGTGGGAGGAGGAGGAGGGGGAGATCTGAAATGATAGGAGACAGGAGGGGGAGGGATGGAGCTAAGAGCTGGAAATTTGATTGGCAAAAGGGACACGAGGCTGGAGAAGGGAGAGGATCATGGGATGGGAAGCATAGGAAGAAAGAAAGGAGGGGGGGAGGCCCAGAGGATGGGCAAGGAGTTGTAGTGAGAGGGACAGAAGGAGAGAAAAGAGAGGGCGGAAAAGGGGAAAAGAAAATAAGGGATGGGGTATGAAGGGGAGGTGGGGTATTAACAGAAGTTAGAGAAGTCAATGTTCATGCCATCAGGTTGGAGGCTACCCAGATGGAATATGAGATGTTGTTCCTCCAGCCTGAGTGTGGCTTCATCTTGACAGTAGAGGAGGCTGTGGATAGACATATCAGAATGGGAATGGGACGTGGAATTAAAATGTGTGGCCACTGGGAGATCCTGCTTTCTCTGGCGGACAGAGCGTAGGTGTTCAGCGAAACGGTCTCCCAGCCTGCGTCAGGTCTCGCCAATATATAGAAGGCCGCATCGGGGGCACCGGATGCAGTACATCACCCCAGCCGACTCCCAGGTGAAGTGTCGCCTCACCTGGAAGGACGTTTTAATTCCACGTCCCATTCCCATTCTGATATGTGTATCCACAGCCACCTCTACTGTCAAGATGAAGCCACACTTAGGTTGGAGGAGTGACACCTTGCATTCTATCTGGGTAGCTTCCAACTTGATGGCATGAGCATTGACTTCTCTAACTTCCCTTAATGCTCCACCTCTCCTTTGTACCACATCCCTTATTTATTATTTTTTCTTTTCCCTTTTTTCTCTTTTCTCTCCCTCTGTCCCTCTCACTATAACTCCTTGCCCATCCTCTGGGCTTTCCCCCCCTCCCCCTTTCTTTCTCCCTAGGCCTCCCATCCCATGATCCTCTCCCTTCTCCAGCCTCTTATCCCTTTTGCCAATCAAGTTTCCAGCTCTTAGCTCCATCCCACCCCTCCCCCTCCCACTTTCAAATCTCTTATTATCTTTCAGTTAGTCCTGACGAAGGGTCTCGGCCCAAACCGTCGACTGTACCTCTTCCTATAGATGCTCCCTGGCCTGCTGCGTTCACCAGCATTTTGTGTGTGTGTGTTGCTTGAATTTCCAGCATCTGCAGATTTCCTCGTGTTTGAGTAAATATCAGGAACTGGTTTCGGTTCACATGCAAGAAATTCACTTGGATCACTTGGTTTGGATGAACATACAGGAATTGGTAATGATTTGCTATTGGTAAGTCATCTAGGTTACTTGGTACAGGTGAAGATGCAGGGAGTGGTACTGGTTCACATGCAGGAGAGATCAACACTAATCCTCAATTGCCACTCAGCAGGTTATATGGGCTCCACTTCAAAACTATTGCTGTCCTTGATACTGTGAGGTTGGAGGCATTCAACTTGGTAGTAATATTCATCCTCTCTGTTGCTGGCTGGTTCATTCTCTTCCCTTTCTTTAGGTGGACGAGTCCTGGTGCTCTATTTTGGCAGATGCCCCTGCTTTGTTGTAGTATCCATTTGCGGTTCAGCATCCAAAGGCAGTGTTCACATGATAAGAGAAGATTGTGATGTAGTACTTTGGATCTTTCCTTGTTCAGATTTTATTTCATAGATTGGCACATCCTCCCCAACTTTTCATACGACAATATGGATGCAGTCCTCCCATTAGTTTCAAAGCTTTCCTGGACCTCCGCAGGGTGTCCGATTGTTCATTAGGACACGAATTCCCAGGTTGTAATTCTGTAAATCTCACTCTGCTGTCATAATTTCTCTATTTCTCCCTGAGACCTTTTGCATATTATTCTTAGTAATCTACTGGACTTCTTGAATCTTTCCAAGTATTCACTGTGGGTTGCAGGACTTCTGTCAGTGTTCAGGCCAAAGAGTGTATCTATGGGCAACCTCAGTGATCTACCGAAGAGAAGGTAGAACGGAGAGAATCCTGTTACTTCCAACCTTTACAGTTGTAAGCATAGACCATTTTATTCAATGACTTTTTCCAATTTTCTTTTTGTCTTTCTGTTAGAGTTTTCAACATTTGTAGAAGGGTCCAGTTGAAACTCTCAACTTGTCCTTTCCCCTGGGGGTGGTATGGTGTAGCTCTTGATTCTGTACGCCACTGTGTTTTCTCAGTTGTGTGAAGAGTTGGTTCTCAAGTTCAGCCCCTTGGTCATGGTATATTCGTGATGGGAACCCAGATTTATACTTTATACTTCAGGGCAAAGTCATTAAAAAGATGGTCAGCGACAGTTTTTCCTGACTTTGAGGTTGTGGTGTATGCCTGTGCAAATCATGTGAAATGGCCAATAATCACCAGAATGTACTTGTATCCACTCTTGCACTTGTCTAGCTGAAGAATGTCAACTGACACAAATTCAAATGGCTACAATGTCTCAATGCTCTTGAGAAGTGACCGGGTTTCCCAACAGCTTTTTTTGCTTAGACAGGTACAGACTCTTAGCACATGGTGCTCAATGTTACTCTGCATGTGAGGCCAAAAAAATCTCTCTCTAACATGAGCTGATGTGCGATCAATGCCTTGGTGCCCATTTTGTCATGTAGCTCTTTCAGGACTGTACACTTGAACTTCTCAGGTAGCACCAGTTGTGTCTGTTGGATAGTTTACCGAAGAAGGATGCCACCCTTGTCCAATACTAATTTACCCCAGAAAGCACCTGGCTCGCTTATTTAATGTCTGTATGTGTTGAAAAGTATGCTTCGAACCTGAAAGTACAAAGCCAATTACCATTTGCTGTGCTTGCCGAATCTCTCTCCAGGACAGTGGTGGAACTGACATGTTCACCAAGTCAATGTTTACTGCGTCTAACGGTACAGATACTGCTTTGGACCAGGGTATGTCTGCGGTTTGCTGCACTTCAGTGGCCTGGACTGTGGCTCCCACTGAATCAGATGAGACTTGAGAGAAATCTTTAATGTACTGCTGATTGTAGTTTAATAGACCCAGAATCTTTCTCAGTTCTCCCACTGTGGCTAGCCTCTTCTCTTTCAGCATTGTTACTGCCACTGTGTCTGCATGATCCATCTGATTTCCCTCTGCCGACATAATTCTCCGTAGGTAGTGAACTTCAGCCTTGAAGAACTCACACTTGCTGGGTTTAAGTTTCACTTCATGTGCCTGCATTCACTACAGCACTCTTCTCACAGCATCAACATGCTCATTGAAGGTCTTAGTGAACACTAGCATGTCATCCAGGTATGATACACAGATTTTGTCTCTTAATCCTTTAAGGCACTCCCCCATGAAATGTTGGTAGGCTCTGGGTGCATTCATGAATCCAAAGGGAATTCAAACTCACTTATACAAGCCCCAGGGGGTTATGAAGACTGTTAGTGGCCTGCTTTCCTTCATCATGAATCCTTGGTGGTATGCTTTCCCCTGGTCAAGTACAGTAACAAGAACCAAGCTGTCTGTAATGGCTTGTACTCATAGAATGGACTGGCGGTCCAGAGTAGTTTTCCTGTTCAGGTCCCTATAGTCAATACAGAGATGAAAGGCTTCCAGCTTTCTTTCTGACACACACGATAGGGCAAGTTAGATTTTGCAATCCACCCATGGACATTTAGGCCATCCATGTAATCCTTCGTCTTGTTGGAGAGAGGTTTTGGAACTGAAATATAAGAGCAGGCAACCAGTTCATTTTTGAGAGAGAAACTCAGCTGCAAACCTTTGATACATGTAATGTCAATGTCTGATTTTGAAAAGGAGGATATTCTTCTCAAAGCATCTGCTTCACGATCTGCTGCTACTTTGTTATCTAGGTGGCTCACATCGACTGGGGGATCCCATAAATCGGAACTGAGTTCACCCTTATCCTTGTCAATAACAATGTATGGACGTGCACCTCTCTGAAGTGCTAGGAATGATTCACATAGCTCTATGCCTTCTGCCCACCGTGGGTTCACTTATGGTTCAAAGAGCATTATTTTGTCTTCTCTCACAAATGAAAACTCCATAGCATTAAACTTGCATTGTTGTTTGTTCTGGTATGATAACTTTCTCCTTTGTTATCTTTACTCAATACTCACAGGGATTCTCAATGCTAATCAGATTGATAAAGGCCTTGATTTTGCTTCTCTTAAGGCTAGGGAATGCAGCTCTTACTGTTTCATACAAAAATCTTCCCTTCCTGTCTTTAAGCCTTCTTCCGTCACTCTCCTTTATAATCTGTTAAATCACGTTGAATCCAATGATTGGATGAGGTAGAGGCCTGCCTTTCAGATCCAGAACTGGTATGATCAATTCTTTTGCACCAGGCACAGCTAATTTGAAAGTTATCTCAACCCTTTCTGCAACAAGATGTAATCCCTCGGGTGATTCTACTGCCTCCGAAACATCTCAACAGTTTAATTCCAGTTAAGCGCCTAGTTTTCCACTGCTCGTCTGTGATGCACACCTATGAACCTGTGTCACATATCACTTCACTTCGACGTCCCTGTAAGTAGCGTTCTACAAGGCACTGTCTGCTTATCAGTGAAGTTACAGATGAATGTTGATTGACTTGGCACAAGGCAACTAAAACACCAGTGGATGACTGTCTTACTCCTCGAGCTTTACATCCCACTAAGTGGTGCTTGCTGCTACCGCAGTTCTAACAGTGGGTGCAATGTTCCTCACACCCTCTCTGCTGACAGTGGAAACACTTTCTAGTTCGTGGTGAACAAAGCTGCTGAGGCAGGCCAGGATACGGACATATTGGGACTGGATACTGTTGTGCAACTCCATGCTGCTGTGTAATAATGAATAATTCTGTGGAGCTACTTGACATGGCTACTGAGCTTCAGACAGCAATGCATACTTTGCATACTGCTGAAATGGGGGGCAAAATGTTGTTGTAGATCTGGATATGATTGAGGCAGGACCGGTTCAATTTACTGTTTTTGCTTTTTTCACTGGTGCTTTTGTTCAGACCTGACAATGTTGTACCTCCTAGACGGCTCAGCCCATTTTGTACCCCACTCTGGCGGTTGCTGATAACTGTGTGCCAAGTCCTGCAGCTGAGAAGGAGTTGCTCTCACCTCCTATTTTTTATTTGAAACTGAAAAACATTGATGCATAGGTATAGGCTGTTGAAGTTGCTCCTTGACCTATACATTGTCTTCACTAAGTGTCTTCAACTGGGACACTAGGTCTATATGAGGCCTTTCTTTCTGACAATTATACTGAACAGGATGTTCCTCTAACTGTGCAGAGATAGCAATAGCAGTGCGGGCTGACCTAGCTGGCTTCCGTTTGTTCTTTTTCTCCGCTTCATTTGCACACACAATGTTCAGCTTCTCTAACAGTACCTCATCTGAGGTTTTGGGATCTAAAAGGTATGGCTGGAGGTCATTTTGAATACAATCACTTTGTAAACCAGTGAGTACAGTTTGTTAAAACCTACTCTGCTCTAAGACTGGATCATATTTCAGATCAAGCTCCGCTTCCTGTGAGGCAAACAGTACCTTCTGCTTCAGATCCAGAACACACATTAAGAAACTTCATGGCATCTCTGTACTGCGTTAACATTCTGCTGTCAGCTGCTTATACAATTTAGTTGCTCCTTTTTCCTGATAATGTGAGCAAAGGATCTGTCTAAGGGTAGATAAGTTCAAGTCTGATTTACCCTCAAGATAACTGCTCAATTGGAGCCCAGGCATAATTGCTCTGATCACTGCTATCGTCCTCTGGATAGCCTCTTTTTCAGGTGTTTTCTATCTGGCGAACAAGGCTAGAAGATAACTTGTTTTGCTGACTGGGCTCACCAACCTGACCAGATATTTTGAAGTCCTTGCACCATTCTGATGGGACAGTTTCCCTCTGAACTAATGGCTGCAGATCATTCAGGTTCATCCTGTTAGGAGCTGACCTTTGTATTGACCTGTAGGTTACTGCAATTTCCCTGTCTTCTTCCTCTGTTTCATCGGCCACAGCAGTTGTAGCAGCCACTAACTCATTTAACTTGTCTCTAACCTGCAGAAGTTCAGACAAGCCACTGTCCTCCAGATTTCCCAGCTCCTCTTTCCAGATGGTCACTTATTAGGGATACAAGAGACAAACATGTTTTCTTAACTATGTCCTCTCCTGAGAGCTGAAGGAAGCTACTGAGTTCTACCAGCTTGTCTTTAGGTAATTCACACACTTTCTCATTTATTTCTTCTTGGAGATTCCTAAGCACGTCTATTTTCTTTTCCCTTTGACAGTGGTGCGAGTTAAATTGTGGTGGCTGTAAGATTACCTGCTGTTGACTGGGTTCTGTAGCCTTTAGCATTCACTGTGCCTCAAGTGCATGCACTGCTCCATCACCTCTCAGCTTCACTTACTGTACCTTAATGAACTGCCTCACTCTGTTGCTCTAGACGATTAAGAAAAGGCTGGGAGCAGCTTTTCAATCTGGAAAGGAGATGGTCCACCTGCACACACAATCTCAACGGTGCCTCAAATTTTGTAGTACCCCTGAAAAGGGAACACAAATGAAACATAAATTATGTAATGTTTGTGCAACAGTCACTTTATGGTGAATGACTCCAGCGTGTACTGCCCCTCACCAGGCATTCTGGCAGGCATGAGCAATCAATCACGTGCTGAAGATTGGATGGCAATGGCAGATTCAGTGCTCAATGTTATAAAAGAATACCTTGTACACAGATTCTCAGAATTTTCAACTAAACATATTTGCATGTTTTAAAGTAATATCCCTTTTTCTTGCAATATGAAATGATATTCACATTAATTATTTTCACTTTTTAAAATTATTTGAACAATGAGGTGGGATCTCATTGAAACTGATTGCCAATTGAAAGGGCTACATAGAGTGGACATGGAAAGGATGTTTCCTTCAATGGGGGAGTCTAGCACTAGAGGGCACAGCTCAGTATACTAGCTCATTGCTTTGGAACAGGGATGAGGAGGAATTTCTTTAGCCAGAGGGTGGTGAATCTGTGGAATTCAGTGTCATGGACAGCTGTGAAATCTAAGTCATTGTGTATATTTAAAGTGAAAGTTGCTCGGTTCTTGATTAGTAAGGATGTCAATGGTTATGGGGAGAAGGTAGGAAAATGACTTTGAGGAGGCTAACTGGTTACTTTAATTACTGTTGTGAAATCTGACATTTTTATTCCTTCTATTTGCAAATCGTTATGTAGATTCATTGCTCAGATGCAAAGATGGCTGCTTTCTTTATTGCTACAGTGAGAATTAGGAATGCTCAGAACTGTATACTGCACCACTTTAGGAAAACCATGCAGTGTTCTTAAAAGGGAACTGCAGTAAAATAGAATAACAAAGGCACAAAAATACCACAACTTTCTTCCTGGGCTCTGGCTCTGGACATTGATCTAGCAGATTCCTGGTACAATGTGATGTTGTTATTTAAAGAAAAGAATGGGACAGACTGAGTAAATAACTATGACACCTTTATTCTAACAATTGTGATGTCCAAGTTACTTGAATCAACACTTAATAAGGTATGGTTAATCAAGGACTGTTAGCATGGATTTATTAAAGAAAGGTAGCATTGAACCATACTTGAACTTTTTTGAAGATTGATGAGGTGACATATTTCAAAGGCTACATTGATGCTAACAAGGCATTAGACAAAATGCTATGTAATAGATTGATCAGGAAAATAAAACCCCCACAAATCCCAATCATTTGAACTGAACACTGAAGTGAAAATTGGCCAAGTGGGGAAAAACAAAGAGTAATGATTAACAGAGCTTTAGAGATTGGAGGTAAAATGCTATTCCCTTTTCTTTATTCCTTCACTTCCACAGCAACTGTTCCCAGAATGCAGCCTTCCTTTCCAGGGCATCAGATGCCTTCCTTCAAAAAAAAAAGGGGTTTCCCTTCCTCCACTATTGATGCTGCCCTCACCCGAACATCCATGCTCTCCCCATCTTCCCGCCACCTTTAACAATGATAGAGTTTCTCTTGTCCTTACTGCTCTGAGCCGCCACATCCAACATATCATCCTCCGCAACTTACACCATCTCCAAAGAGATCCTACTACTAAACTTATCTTTACCTCCCACCCCTCTTTTTGTTTACCTGGATGACAAACTTGTCACCAGTGCATCCAAATCTGAACATGTATCTCATCTCCGCACACTTTTCGAGTGCTTAAGCCAAGACAAGTTGATAATTAACTCTGCTAAATGTCAGTTTGGATTGTCACCTATTGAGTTTCGCATTTCCACAGAAGATGCAAAACCCCCTTCCACCAAAAGTAGTCACTATTATGAATTTCCTACCACCCTGCACTAAAAAATCTACAAGAGTTTTTAGGTTAGTGAATTTCTATCACCGCTTCATTCCACAAGCTGCTGAACTTGTGCTCTCCCTGTATAGTGTGTCTAAAGGCAATACCCCTAATCATCTGCTAAAAGTGTATTTTCCCTCCTCCCCTCTTTTATTCCCCACTCTGGCGTTTTATCTCTTCTCACCTGCCTATCACTTCCCCCAGGTCCCCCCTCCTTCCTTTTCTCCTATTGTCCACTCTCTTCTATCAGTTTCCTCTCCAACCCTTTACCTTTCCCACCCACTTGACTTAGACCACAAGACTATACAATATAGGAGCAAATTAGGCTATCTGTCCCATCGAATCTGCTCTGCCATTTCATCACAGCTGATCCAATTTTCCCTCTCAGCCCCAACCTCTTGCCTTCTCCCCATATCCCATCATGCCTTGACCAAACAAGAATCTATCAATCTCTGCCTTAATATACATAAAGACTTGGCCTCCACAGCTGCCTGTGACAAAGAGTTCCACAGATTCAGCCCTCTCTGGCTAAAGAAATTCCTCCTTATCTCCGTTCTAAAAGGATGTCCCTCTAGTCTGAGGGTATGTCCTCTGGTCTTAGACTATCTTATCATAGGAAACATCCTCTCCACATGCACTCTATCAAGGCCTTTCACCATTTGATAGACTTCGATGAGGTCACCCCTCATTCTTCTGAATTCTACTGAATACAGGGCCAAAGCCATCAAACACTCTTCATGTGACCAGCCATTCAATCCTGGAATCATTTTGTGAAGCTCTTTTGAACCCTCTCCAGTTTCAGCACATCCTTTCTAAGGTAAGAGGTCCAAAACTGCTCACGATACTCCAACTGATGCCTCACCAGTGCTTTATAAAGTCTCAACATTACATCATTGCTTATATATTCTAGTCCTCTTGAAATGAATACTAACATTGCATTTACCTTCCTCACCACAGACTCTACCTGCAAATTAACCTTCATGAAATCCTGCACAAGGACTCCTAAGTCTCTTTATGCTTCAATTTTTTGTATTTTCTCTCCAATTAGAAAATAGTTAACCCTTTCATTTCTTCTACCAAAGTGCATGAACATACGATTCCCAACCATTTCTTTGCCCATTTTCCTAATCTGTCTAAGTCCTTCTGTAGCCTCTCTACTTCCTCAAACCTACCTGCCCCTCCACACATCTTCATATCATCTGCAAACTTTGCAATAAAGCCATCAATTCCATCATCTAAATCATTGACATATAATATAAAAAGAATCTCAGCAGCTAACCATAAAAGCCCCCCTTTATTCCCACTGTTTGCCTCCTGCCAATCAGCTACTGCTTTTTCCATTCTAAAATTTTTCCTGTAGTACCATGGGCTTGCAGCTTGTTAAGCAGCCTCATGTGTGGCATCTTGTCAAAGGCCTTCTGAAAATCCAAGTACACAACGTGCACAGATTCTCCTTTGTCTATCCTGATTGTTATTTCATCAAAGAATTCCAACAGATTTGTCAAGCAGGATTTTCCCTTGAGGAAACCATGCTGACTATGGCCTACTTTAACGTGTGCATCTAAGTACCCTGAGAGCTCATCCTTAATAATTGACTCCAATATCTTTGCAACCAGTGAGGTCAGATTAACTGTCTGGTCTTTCTTCTGCCTCTTCCCCTTGAAGAGTGGAGTGACATTTGCAATTTTCTAGTCTTCTGAAACCATTCCAGAATCTAGTGATTCTTGAAAGATCATACTAATGCCTCCACAATTTCTTGAGCCACCTCTTTCAGAACCCTGGGGTATACACCATCTGGTCCGGGTGGCTTATCTACCTTCAGACCTTTCAGTTTCCCAAGAACCTTTTCCTTGGTAATGGGAACTTCACACACTTCATGATCCCTGACATCTAGAGCTTCCACCATTTGGCTTCACATTTCACCTTCCAGCTGGTCTCCTTCCCTCCCCTCACCCAACTTCTGATTCTGGCGTCTTCCCCCTTCTATTACAGCCTAAAACATTGTTTATTTATTTCCATTGATTCTGCCTGACCTGCTGAGTTCATCCGGCATTACGTGTGTTGCACTGTTGGACTTTGTTCAGTGGGATGTTGCAGGACTTGTTAATAGGCCACTTGTTTTTTGTAATACTGTGTATATTATTAACTTGGGTTTAAATCTAAGAGACATAATTAAGAAGCTTGCTGATGATTCCAATATTGATAATATGCTTGATGTAAAGAGAACTTGAAGCTGCAGGAAAATACCAATAGACTAGTTAAATATGCATAAAATTTGCTCTAGAGAAGTGCAAGATAATACTTTTAGGGAATACAAGCAAAGCAAGGGAAAACCTTTTAAAAATAAAACTGAGGAAAATAATTATTATGGAGTGCATATCTACAAATTTAACCAGGGGTACAGGATAGTTAAGAAAGTACATCAGACATTTGCTTTTATCTACCCAGGCATTGAATATAAGAATAAGATGATCATGTTGGAACCTGTATTTTTTTTAAAAAAAAGTGAAGACACAGCTAGAGCATAGCACAGATTTCTTTTTACCACTCTATTGGAAGGATGTGGTAGCACTGAAGAGAGTACAGTGGAGATTTAAAAGGTTATTGCCAGAGTTAATTATTCACCCAAATGTAGTAGACACCTGGAACTCACTGCCTGAATGGGTGATGAAAGCAAGAAAACCTATAAGATTTAAAATTACCTAACTATGATTTATAAGACAATTATTTGGGAGATGGAGAGTGGTGGTAGCTAATATAAATGGATATGATTGGCTGAATGGTCTCCTGTGCCACAAGCTTCCATGTTTCTATGACGTGATAATGAAATCTTCATTCATCTCCCAAACCAAGTTTCAACCATTTCCTTGTCATGGTCTGACCCTCTCTTTCATTGCAATTCAGGCTTTAATTGCTGCCTGGGAAGTTAAGAAACTAAGTTGGTATCAAGTTTCAGGGAGGGAGGGGGAAGAAAAGGATAGGGCAAAGGGAATATCTCTTATAGTCCAAGACCAGGATTAATTTATAGTCCAAGACCATGATTGCCTTAAGAATATCCTGTAAAAGTGGTTAACTATGGCTATTAAGGAGAGGGAGCATGACCCTTGATAAACTCCATGAAATGAGGACACTGAGTATAAACAGAAACAATGTAAAAGTTGTGAAAAGTGGGACTATAGGATATGTACAGCAGATCAGGTTGTGCTAATGGACAGAGAAAAGAGTGAACCAAAACCACAAGAAAAAGTGCTGGAAACCAAACCATCAGTACATAAAATGTTGGAAATACTCAACACAGTCAAAATTTAGCTCTTTTTTAAGTCCCCATCAGCTCAGCTTGACTTGTTGGTCATGTCTTTTATATCAGGTTAATGGACAAAAGAAGTTTGCATCAACCAAGTAGCCCATAACAGCTAATACTACAGCATTTAGACTAATATTAAAATTAGTCTGTAATTAGTCTTAAAATAAACATAATATCATTCCTATATTTCATATTGTGGATGAACTGATGAAAGATGGCTGCATTGGTAAACTTATAGCCCCATCATTATTACATTATGCACTTAAAATCAAAGAAGGAGATCCTGAGGGATCTTTATCATTTGTCTTTTTCTGACCAGCAATTGCTTTATTTCTGCCAGTTGTGATATTCCAATTATGGAATTAGTTTTGTAGTTGCTACAACCTTTTTCAGTTATATAATAAGTATTTTCAATTTGTTTTGTGGCTTAATATAGATATAGCTTGTCACATACACAAGAGTGTTAGATTTTATTTATTGCTTCCTTATCTCATAGGAAGCATATAGTATCCTGAACAAGTTTGATGTGGAAATTTCAAAGGAAGAAGCAGAAGGAGCTGACACACTTCGGTATTTTTTTAACAAAATGCAAGTTAAAGCTGTGAGTATTGTATTCTAATTATATAATGACAAATCAAAGAATCAATGAAAGTTTGGAAGCACTTTAAAAGAGAAGTTAAATGATGATATTGGGGCTTAAGTTCTGCTCCTCTCATGTGTTTACCTCCTTTTAGGCAGTTCCTTGGAATCATGGATGACAATCCCACTCTGCTTCCATAAGCTCGGGCGCAGTGATAAGATCAATGGTTTACATAAACTTTTGCAATGTTTTTGATAAAGTCCTGCATAGTACACTGATCCATTTTAAGGCATAGGGGATCCAAGATCTGTTGACAAACCAGTCCAAAAGAGCTTGGAGACAGTGTGTAGTTGTCAAAATATATTTTACTGACTGAAAGTCTGCAACCAGTGGTGTACTACAGGGATAGTTTCAGAGACCATTGCTGTTTGTCATATACAGAAGTAGTCACAGAGTTAACTAACATGACAACTAAATTCTCTAGCTGAGCTAGTCCCAACTGCCTGCATCACTGGAACTGAAAAGTACTGAGTTAGTGGTGTGAAATAATACAAAAGAATATAAATCAGTTAGAATGTTGGATATAGAGTTGGCAGATGGAATTTAATACAAACAGGTGTGAACCAATGGATGTTAGGATTTCAAATACCAATAGGACATATAGTAAATGGCAGGGATCTGAGGAGTATTGATGTACAGATAGACTTTGGAACACAAGTCCATAAAACTGGCAAAACAAGAGGATAGGGTGGTGAAGAAGGCATTGGGCATGCATGACTTCAGAGTTATAGCTGTTCAAAATACTTGTCAGGCTGTACTTGGGAATATTGTGTACATTCCTAGTCACTCATTAGTGAGTGTAAAGACTGCAAAACATATTCACAATGATGTTGGCTGGAATGGAGGGCTTGTAAAAAGGCTGAAGGATGAATTTAAAGAGTCTTACAAAATTGTGAGGGGAAGGGTAGATGATCAGAGTCTATTTTCCTAGGGTATGGGAACTGAAAAATTGAGCCCTTATGTTTAAGGTGAGAGAAGAGGAAAATAGCATCTGATGGACAACTTTTCCACACATAAGGTGGTGGTTGTATGGAACAAACTGCTAGAGGAAATGGTAGAGCTGGATACAATTACAATGTTAAAAAGTCATATAGAAGGGTACATAAATAGGGAAGGAGTAGAGTGATACAGGCCTAATATAGACAAAGAGGATTAATATAGACAAAGGGGATTAATGTAGACAAGCATCATAGCTGACATGGATGAATTGGGCCTAAGAGCCCATTCTGCACTGTACAGTTCTATGAACTATCACTTCTAGTCATCTAGATAAACACTGTACATGGATAGGAGAGATTTAGTGGGCTGTGGACCAAATGTGGGCAGATCGGACTAGCTCGCTGGGCAACACAGTCACCATGAACAAGTTGGGCCAAAGGGCCTGCTTACATGTTGTATGGCACTATTACTTAATTTGAGGGTGTGCTGATATATTGAAGTTGTTAACAAATATCATAATTGTTGCATGCCATCAGAGGTGACATCTGAGATTTGAGGAATGGTTCACATTTAATAAGGTCTCACTATGAAACTTTGTCGCTTAGGGATTAGTATTATACAGTATGTGTTGTTTGGGAGAGGACTTTAGTCTTGCAGACATGTACAATGCCTATCCTTTTATAATTCTTCTGCCTATGAGGTGACAATAATTTGGAGGTTGTCCTTCAAACATCAACTGTGTGTTGTAGTTCAACTAGACTCAGAGGTATAGAGCAATACAGCACAGATGTAGGCCCTTTGAGTCATTGCCATCCATGGTGCTCAGCCAGCTAATCCCACTTTCCTGTATTTGGCCCACAGACCTCTGAGCACTGCCCCTCTATGTTCTTCTTATATGATACTATTGTACTGGTGACAACCACTTCCTCTTTCAGATTGTTTCATATACTCCCCACCCATTAAAGTTTAGCTTTATTTGTCGAATGTACATTGAAACATACAGTAAAATGTGATGTTTACATCAATGACCAACACAGTCCAGGAACGTGCTGGAGCAGCCCACAGTCAACATGCTTCCAACGCCAACGTAGCATGCCCACAATTTACTAACCCTAACCAGTGTGTCTTTTGGAATGTGCCAAGGAGACCTACGCGGTCATAGGGAGAATCTACATGGTTATGGGTTGAACCTACAGACTCCTAACGGACAGCAGCTGGAACTGAACTCTGATCTTACAGTTGGCACTGTATGCTACTGTGTCTCCCATACCAAATTTTCTCTCAGATCGTCTTAAAATCTTTCCCGTTTAATCCTAAATGTAGGCCACTTAGAATTTAACTCCCTAGTCTGGGGGAAAGACTAATGCTATCCACCTTATTTATGCCCCTTGTGATTTTATAAACCTCTGTAAGGTCACCTTTTCTCCTGAGATTTCAAGAAATAAAGACCTAACCTGGCCACTGTCTCCCTATAACTCAGTTCCTCTAGACGTGGTAATATCTTTCTAAATTTTTTCTGCACTCTTGCTAATTTAACCACAAATTTCCTGTAACAGGGTGATCAAAGGTGTACATTGTACTCCAAGATAGCGGTGGTGAAACCTAGTGACTTTCTGTGGGCAAATTACAAAACAACTTCTAAACTACTCAGTGCAATATGGAGCCTGTAAGTTCCCTTTAAGTGATGTACTTTAGAACAGTCTTGATGAACTAGTGATTTCATGATCTTCTGAAGGACTCCGTGAATTTAACACTCAGGAGGGCGGGTATGGCATATTTAAGCGGATAAATGTACATCTCTATGGCTGGAAGACAGGAAAGGGAGAAGGACTCCAAGCCAGACTAAAGTGGCAGGGTGTATAAGTTCCTGTACCCAGTACCTTGTTAGCGAATGTGCAGTCATTGGAGAACAGATTGAGGACCTATGGGCAAGATTGAGGGATATCTGTGTTCTGTTTCACAGAGACGTGGTGCACCTCAGACGTCAGTAAGACCTGAGGGCTTCACAATACACCAGATGGATTGGACTGGACTGCTGATTCAAAGAGGGCAAAAGGTGGAGGTCTCTGTTTCATGATAAACACTCCATGGTGCTCAGGTGTAGCGGACTTGTCGCACTCTTGTTCCCCCAATCTGGAACAGCGAATGATTAAATGCCAACTATTCTACTTACCAAGAGAGTTCTTCTCCATGATCCTGGCCGCAGTTTACATACTAAAGGCCGCGGTTAAGCAAACACTTGAGGTATTGAGTACGGTGACTAGCAAATGAGAAACAGCCTAGCCCAACGTGTTTCAGGGACTTCAATCAGGCTTGTTTGAAGAAATCTCTGTCCAATTATCATCAGCATATCTCCTGCAGCACGAGAGTTCTCAATGCACTTGACCACTGTTATACTGTGATTAGGAATGCCTACACTTCCATTACTAGAACACATTTCGGGAAACCTGATAATCTGGCTGTTCTTCTGCCTGCATATAGGCAGGGGCTAAAGAGCAAAACTCCAGAGATAAGAACAGCAAAGAGGTGGTTGTGCAAGGCAGAGGAGCAACTACAGGATTACTTTGAGTCAATGGCCTGGGCTGTGTTCAAGGATTCAGCAGAGGATCAGAATGAATACACCTTAGTTGTCACTCATAAATGAGCATTTCCACATAAAATCATTCAAATTCTTCCCTAACCAAAAGCCCTGGATGAATCAAAAGATCCGCAATCAGCTGAGGGCCAGATCAATAACATTCAGGTGTGGTGATTAAGTAAAATTCAAGACGTCGAGGTATGATCTCTAAAAAGCAATCTCACATGACAAGTGGCAATTTCAGACCAAACCTGAATCACTGAATGATGCTCAACAGTTGTGGCAAGGCTTGAATGCTATCATTTCCTGCAAAGTGAAACCAAGCGACATAGTTGACAACAAGGTTTTGCTCCCAGATAAGCTTAGTGCTTCTTATGCTCACTTTGACCATCAAAACATCGAGGCATCTTCACGAACTCTAACATTCCCCGCTGACCCTGTGGATTTCAGTCTCTAAGGCCAACATGAGAACATCCTTCAGGAGGTGAACCCACAGAAAGCATCTAGCCCAGACGGGGTATCTGGCTGAGTACTAAAGACCTGTGCTGATTAACTGGCTGGAATATTCACTGATACCTTTAACCTCTCACTTCAGCAGTCTGAGGTACCCACCTACTTCAAGCATGCTTCAATTATACCAATGCCTAAGAAGAATGTGGTAAACTACCTCAATGACCATTATCCAGTAGCACTTGCATTGTCTGTGATGAAGTGTTTTGAGAAGTTGGTGATGTAGTATATCAACTCCTGCTTGAGAAACAACTTGGATGCACTCTAGTTTGCCTACCATCTCAAGTCAGCAACATATGCCATTTCATTGGTTCTTTACTCAACCCTTGGATATTTGGACAGCAAAGAAGCATATATCAGGATGCTCTTCATTGGTTGCATCTTGGCATTCAATACTATTATCCCCTCAAAATTAGTCAATAAGCTCCAAGACCTTGGCCTCAATATCTCCTTGTTCAATTGGATTCTTGATTTCCTTTCTTGCAGACTCCAGTCAGTTGGGATTGGCATCAACATGTCCTCTACGATCACCGTCAGAACAGGTGCACCATAAAACTGTGTGCTTAGCCCCTTGCTCTTGTTCCTTTATACTTATGACTGTGAGTTTAAGCTCAGCTCCACTTCCATATTTAAGTTTGCTGACGACATCACTGTTGTTGGCCGAATCAAAGGTGGTGCCAAATCAGCATATAGGAGTGAGATTGAAAATCTGACTAGTGGAGCCTCAACAACAACCTCTCACTCAATGTTAGCATGAAAAGGAGCTGATTATTGACTTCAGGAGGAGGAAACCAGAAGTTCATGAACTATTCCTCATCAGGGAATCAGAGATGGAGAGTGTCAGCAACTTTAATTCCTCAGTGTTATCATTTCAGAGGATCTGTCCTGGGTGCAGTACATAAGTGTCATTATGAAGAAAGGCTTGTAGGATCTCTACTTTCTTAGAAGTTTGTGAAGATTTGGCACATCATCTAAAACTTTGACAAACTTCTATAGATATACAGTTTAAAGTATGTTGACTGGTTTCATCACAAACCTGGTATGAAAACACCAAGGGAAAAGCCTACAAAAAGTAGCAGATACAGCCCAGTTCATTACAGGTAAAGCCCTCACGACTGAGCACATCCGCATGGAGTGCCGTTGTAGGAAAACAACATCTATCATCAAGGGCCCCTTTCAACCAGGCCATGATCTTTTCTCACTGTTGCCATCAGGAAGGAAGCTCAGGAGCTGCAGGACCCACATCACCCGGTTCAGGAACAGTTATTAAGGCTGATTTATACTTGTGCGTCAAATGTACACCGTAGTTACTGCGTACCCTACGCTGTAGGGTGACGTGCACCTCCCCAAAAATGTAACTCACGTGCCACGGCGACATAGACAGCAACAACTGTGATTGGTCTGCTTGGTAGCATTGCATTTCCTCATACGCATTTCCGGTTGGTTTTCTCTGCCATGTCTGTACACTGATGCAAAATAAATGGCTGGAGACGATGAACCAAATCGTCAAATCTACCTGCCGACACCCGAAAATATTTGAAATACATTTCCTTGTCCATGTCTCTAACGAAGAAACTCAACACAGTGGCATAGAAACCCCACCGCAAACTAGCAGTTTGGTGGTGAATTGCAAAGCAACGTAGACACAACTATGCATGCTTGCTACGACGTAGGGCTACACAAAAGTATAAATAAAGCCTACGGCATAGCCCGTATGCACAAGTGTAAATCAGCCTTTACTCTTCAACCATCAGGTTCTTGAATCAGTGGGGATAATTTCAGTCAACTTCACTTACCCCAACACTGAACTCTTCCCCAACCTATGGGCTCACTTTCAAAGACTTTTCATCTTATGTTCTCTCTTTATTTATTTATTTACTTACTTACTTACTTACTTTCATATTAGCACAGTTTGTTGTCTTTTGCAGATTGGTTCTTTGTCTGTCTTGTTGTGTATGGTCTTTCATTAATTCTATTGTGTTTCCTGGTGTTTACTGTGAATGCCCAGAAAGAAAGAATCTCAGGGTTGTATATGTTAACATAGATGTACTTGGTTTATAAATTTACTTTGAATTTTGAACTTTGAAGTGTTGCCTCACCAGTGACTTAAATAACTGAATATTCATATATTCAATGCCCTAACCGATGAAGGCCAGTCTACTAAACTCCTTTATCACCAATATGTCTACCTGGATTGTAGCTTTCAATGAACCATGCACTTGTACTCCTAGTTATCTCTGTTATATTACACTCCGTGCCCTACTATTCACAGTGATGCACTTTTGAAAATGCATTCCTCACACTTATCTGTATTGAAATCCACTTGCTGCTCCTTGCCCCACTTCCCTAACTGATCAAGATCCCCCTCTAATCTATTGTAACCTTCTTCACCATCAAAACCTCCTAAATTCATGTCATCCACAAACTCACTAATCAAGCTCTCTGCATTGGCATTGAAATCATTTATATGAATGATGAATAACAAGGATCTCCACAGCAAAGTCTGTGGCACAGTGCTAGTCATCAGTCTTATCACTGTTCCAAGAAACAACCTCCAAACACCGTATTCTGCTTCCGACCTCCAAGCCAATTTTGAATTCACTTAATTAGCTCTTGACTCCATGGGATCTAATCATCCAACTAAGCTACCATGTGGAACTTTGTTGAAGGCCTTGCTGATGTCCAAATAGCCAAAATCCACTGCCCTTCTCTCAGTTACCTTTCTGGTTTACTGAGGCAGCAAGAAATGTAGACAGAATCCATAGAGGGGAAATGATTTTGAGTCCCAGGTTCTAAGATTTTGCTGATGAATTATAGTACTGAAGGGAGAGCTGTAGTCAATAAGTAAGAGTTTGACAAAGGTTTCTGTGCTGTCCAGATGCTCCAGAGATGAGTGTAGGTCCAGGGAGATGACATCTACCACAGACCTTTTTCAGCAGAAGGCAAATTATAGCAGCTCGAGGTTACCTATGAGACTGAAGATGATGTGCGCTGCATGTGAAAACGCCAATGGAAATGCCTACAATAAGTAATTGATACAGCCCAGTCCATGACATCCAGTGTAGTTGGAAGGTGGGATTTTATACAATCCATTACTAGCTGCTCAAATCACTTCGTAATTGTTGAGATCAGTGCTACTGGGCGGTAATTGTTTAGGCTGGGTGCTGAATGATGGTGGCTGCTCTGAAGCCTGCAGGAATATCATATTTAATAAGAGATATTAAAGATGTCTGTTAAGACCTCTGTTACCTAACGAGGTATATTGTCTGCCCCAATAGCTTTGCGTGTGTTTACCCTGGCTGGGATCTTTGTCATCTCAGCTATGGCTAGACAGGGTGTCTGTTCCTCGGGGAGAGGGATCTTTCCTTGATGATGCATCATTCAGTACATCAAATCATGCATAGAAGGCATTTAGCTTATCACAAAGGTGATAGTAGGCTAGTTGTTTTCAATGGTTTGTGTTGTGTATTTAATATTTGAGTAATCGTGTGTGTGTATGTGTGTGTGTATATGTATATGTATGTGTATATATATATATATTAGTTGATTAAGCATTCTTGTTTGTTTAAATAATTCATTATAGTTTATTTATGAATTCATGAAATGCATATGTCTTCACACTACCATGTGCTACATGCACACCTCACTTAAACTCAAAGTTAGACCCACATTTTTGGACTCCTGAGTCTTCCTTTGAATTAATTTAATATAAGCAAACATTTTGTTCCTTTTGATGGGGTGATTCAGCCGTTTCATATTGAAACTAAATAGGTTAATATTTTGAACCATTTTATACACCAATCAACATGTAATTAAAAGATCTGGCCATAGGTTATTAATACTAGAAAGCAAACCATAAGGTAAGGTATTCAAACAAGCAATTATATATTCAGCCCAACACAGCTCCCAGAGAAAAATAGGCCCTACCGCCTCCCCCACCCAATGCGAGAAAGCTGACCAATAGGCAGCCAGCGAGCTAAGAACAAAGTTCCCCCCCCCCCAAAAAAATCCTGTTGACAAAAAACTCCAGTCCTACAAGGTCATTATGTCCCTACCAAGACACAACATAAAAAGAAAAATAACTCAGTATTTGAAAATATGAAAGGGTCAGTTTAAACAAATTCAAAGAAAGCTGTATTAAAATAAAACCTCAAAAAGGAATATAATAAAAAAAAGTATCAAAAAATAATATAACAAGATAGTATATGAACAGCCAAAACGTAAGCTTAATGAAACCTTATTTCAAATTCATATTAACAGAAGAAAAAATTGATCAAGTAAGTAGCAGTTTTATACTTGATCCTTCAGAAACTCTTTTGCTTCTTCAACTGACTTTATTTTTTTTCGCAATCTGTTCTTCAAAACAATACTCAGATGGGCGGGGATCTGAAGGGATGGCTTATATCCTTTATTGTAAAATTCCGACATAACTTTATATTTCATGCAATCAGCCATAACTTCAAGCGAATACTCTTCCACAAGTCTAACCTTATAACTTTGGAAATCGATCATTCCTTGTCGACGGGTATGGCGAATTAAAAGGTCTTAATACGAAATTCATGAAAGCTTAGAATGACCGATCTGGGTCTCGCCGCCGCCGACAATGGCTTCGAAGTTGGTGAGCAATATGCTCGACTGAGCTTTGGCTCGGAAGTGAATAAAGCAGGGAATAGCTGTTTCAGAAAGTTTGCAAAAATCTTCGTAGGGTCAGCGCCTTCAATTGATTCTTCAAGACCCAGAATTCGCAAGTTATTTCTCCTGTTTCTATTTTCGAGACTGATGATCCTTTTCATCATTTTATCATTCGATAAAGATAACTCTTTGCAGAGTTTAATTGTATTGTCCAACGTCCTCTTCAAGTATCACCAGCTTCGCAGTATTTTCCTGAGTTCGGTTCTCATGTTCAGATAAAGTTTGTTGAATTGTATCCAATTTGTTGTTAAGTCATTGAAACTCCTCAGAAAATTCTGATTTTTTCAGTTTAAGGAAATCACTGATTGAATCCAAAGTGACTGGGGATTCCTTTTCTGTTTTTCTTTCTTTTGCAGAAGCTTTTGTTCTTTTCCCAGCCATAGTAAAGCAGTATTAAAGTATTATAATAAGGTTTCAAAATAAAGACTGGTAAGAGACAATTAAGTAAACAGGGTAGGAGCATTCTGAAACGATGTTACTCCATCAGCTGCCAACAGGGCCCTGGAATAGTATTTTGAAGCAAATGAAATAACCAATGAGAAATGAGCACCAATTTTGCTAAGTACGTTAAGTTTAAAGGCATATAGTTTCCTTCGAAGTTTAACTGCTCCAAGCTAACCATCCAAAATTAGTTTTGCTGATATTTTCAAAGTGATGCAGGAGCACTTAGAGCTAAAGCTATTATTGATTGCAGAATGCTTTAGGTTTCATAAGTGAAATCAAAATGAAAGGGAGTCTATTTCAGTGTACATGGCTGAATTGAAGCAATTGAGCATTGTCAGTTCGGTAAGAGTAGTTGAGTGCATTCTCCTTTGAGCTGGAGTTCATAGCTTACTAGGGAGGAATGTTGTGTATTTAATATTTCAATAATATTTGAGTAGTCTTTGTGTGTGTGTACATATGTATTTATATTTAGGTTGATTAAGCATTCTTAAATAACTCATTACGGTTATATGTATAAATATGTGAAATACGTCATCACGCTACCATGTGTTATGTGTATGCCTCGCTTAAACTAAACTTGAAGTTAGACCCACACTTTTGGACTACTGAATCTTCCTTTGAGTTTGCTTAACATTTTGAAGTTACACAACATAACAGTTTGGACCACAATTGTTGTTATTCCACTGTGTTTAAAAATGTTTTCAGAATATACTCTCATTCATTAATTGTTTCCTTCAGTTACTGGAAGTTTTGAGGCCTACAAGTACAATAGTATGGTGTGAGAGATTGTTTCATTTTCTGAGGAGTTGCAATGGGATTAATGATCCGTGAATGCGAATATCCCCACTTCCAGCCTTTCATTGAAAAGAAGGCCACTCGTAATGCAACTGGAGGTTGATCAATCTGGAACACCTTTCAGAGAAACTCCTGTGTAAATATCCCAAAGCTAGAATAACTAACATACAAAAACCATCTTTCTTTGTGGAAAGTGTGAGTCCAACTATTGAAGTAAAATAAAGACTGTCCCTTTTGTACAGTTAGTTCTGCAGCACATGTTCTTCGATGAGAGACGGAATTTTGTTAGTCCCTATTGCCAATGCTGCTTTATGTAAAGACTGGCTTCAGTGATGCTGAGAGTATAAGTAGGTAACAGAGGTGGATCATCTTTTTGCACATCTGGTTGCAGATGGTTGTAAATCGTACATCTCTGTCCTTTGCTCTTACGTTCTTGGCTCTACCATCTGTCAAAGAGGATGTTATTAGATCTTGCCCCTGCATTTGTCCTTTAATTATCAACTACTATACAAATCTAGATGTGGTAGGAACAAACATTTCATTTGATCCAATGGTTGTAGGATCGGTTGGTTTGCTGCATGACACCATCTTTGTTCTTTGGTATGTAGGTATGTTGACCCTGTGTTAGCATCTCAATTCTTTTGCAGTCCATTTTGTACAAGGAATGTCAAGAGACAATACCAGTCAAAAATCAAGTCCAGACAAGCCCTTATTGGTGTCAAGGCTTCCATGTTATAATAGGCCACAAGATGAACTTGGGCAGCACACTGACAACAGTACATCCCTTTATGATCTGCATAACACATTCAGATAAGTCTTCTGGAGTATGTACCCACATTAAGCCTCCGGACCAGGTGGAATCCCTAGCCATTTCCTCAGCTCCTGTACAGGCCTGCTGATGGGTACTTGCAGTCATTTTTAAATGTTTAACGTGGGTGTCTTTATTGTCTAGATGCTCGAGAGATGAATGTAGAACCAGGTGATGGTGTCCTTCTACTGCCACCCTCTCACATCTTTGGGCAAGACGATTCTGAATCCACACAGCCAAGTTTCCCTAATCCCGTGCCTCCTGACTTTCTAAGCCTACTATGGGGAACCTCATCAAATGCCCTTACTAAAATCTATATACACCATATCCACCATTCTACCTTCATTAATATGTTCCTCGAAGAAATCAGTCAGGCTCCTGAACACAACCTGCCTGTCATAAAGACATTATTGATATCCCTAATCATACTATGCTTATCCAAATTCTTTTAAATCCTATCTCTAACAATTCTTTCCAATAGTTTGCCCACCACTGAGATAAGACTCACTGATCTATAATTCCCAGGACTATCCCTATAATGTTTCTTGAACAAAGGTATAACATTAGCCACCCTTCAATATTAAAACCTACAGAGAGCAACTAGAAGAATTATTAGAAGGGAAAAGGTGAACTATGAAAGCAAGCTAGCAAATAATATCAAAGTGGATAGTAAAGGCTTTTTCAAGTATGTAAAAGATAAGAGAGATGAGAGTGGATATAGGACCACTAGAAAATAAGACAGGAGGAATAATAATGGGGGACAAAGAGACGGCAGATGAACAAAATGATTATTTTAGCAGTGTGCGAGATGTTGAGTCTGAAGGAAGAGAAGTGGGTGCAGTTACTATTACAAGAGAGAATGTGCTCAAAAAGCTGAAAGACCTAAAAGTACATAAGTCACCTGGACCAGATGAACTGCACCCTAGGGTTCTGAACAAGGTAGTGTCAGCATTAGCAATGATATTTCAAAAATCATTGGACTTTGGCATGGTGCCAGAGGACTGGAAAATTGCAAATGTCACTCCACTCTTTAAGAAAGGAGGAAGGCAGCAGAAGACAATAGACAATAGGTGCAGGAGTAGGCTATTCAGCCCTTCGAGCCAGCACCACCATTCACTGTGATCGTGGCTGATCATCCACAATCAGTATCCAGTTCCTGCCCTATCCCCGTAACCTTTGATTCCGCTATCTTTAAGAGCTCTAGCCATCTCTTTCTTGAAAGCATCCAGAGACTTGGTCTCCACAGCCTTCTGGGACAGAGCATTCCATATATCCACCACTCTCTGGGTGAAAAAGTTTTTCCTCAACTCTGTTCTAAATGGCCTACCCCTTATTCTTAAACTGTGGCCTCTGGTTCTGGACTCACCTATCAGCGGGAACATGCTTCCTGCCTCCAGCATATCCAATCCCTTAATAATCTTATATGTTTCAATAAGATCCCCTCTCAGCCTTCTAAATTCCAGAGTATACAAGCCCAGTCGCTCTAATCTTTTGACATATGACAGTCCCGCCATCCCAGGAATTAACCTTGTGAACCTACGCTGCACTCCCTCAATAGCAAGAATGTCCTCCCTCAAATTTGGAGACCAAAACTGCACACAGTACTCCAGGTGTGATCTCACCAGGGCCCTGTACAGCTGCAGAAGGACCTCTTTGCTCTTATACTCAATTCCCCTTGTTATGAAGGCCAGCATGCCATTAGCTTTCTTCACTGCCTGCTGTAATTGCATGCTTGCTTTCAGTGACTGATGTACAAGAACACCTAGATCTCGTTGTACTTCCCCTTTTCCTAACTTGACTCTATTTAGGTAATAATCTGCCTTCCTGTTCTTACCACCAAAGTGGATAACCTCACATTTATCCACATTAAACTGCATCTGCCCACTCACCCAGCCTGTCCAAGTCACCCTGCATTCTCATAACATGCTCCTCACTTTTCACACTGCCACCCAGCTTTGTGTTATCGGTAAATTTGCTAATGTTACTTTTAATTCCCTCATCTAAATTATTAATATATATTGTAAACATCTGCGGTCCCAGCACTGAACCCTGCGGTACCCCACTGGTCACCACCTGCCATTCCGAAAGGGACCCGTTAATCGTTACTCTTTTTTTCAATCCATGTCAGTACTGTGCCCCCATACCATGTGCCCTAATTTTGCCCACAAATCTCCTCTGTGGGAAATATAAGACCAGAAGGGAAATTATAGACCAATTCATCTGACCTCAGTGGTTAGGGAGATGTTAGAGTTAATTGTTAAGGACGAGGTGATGGAGTACTTGGTGACACAGGACAAGATAGGACCAGGTCAGCATAGTTTCCTTAAGGGAAAATCCTGTCTGACTAACCTGTTAGAGTCCTTTGAGGAGATTACAAGTAGGATAAATAAAGGGCATGCAGTGGATGTTGTGTATTTGGACTTTCAGAAGGCCTTTGACAAAGTGCCACAGAAGAGGCTGCTTACCAAGTTAAGAGCCCATGGTATTACAGAAAGGTTACTAACATGGCTAAAGCATTGGCTGATTGGTAGGAAGCAGTGGGTCCTTTTCTGTTTGGCTGCCAGTGACTAGTGGTGTTCTGCAGGGGTCGGTGTTGGGACCACTTCTTTTTATGCTGTGTATCAATGATTTAGATGATGAAATAGATGGCTTTGCCAAGTTTGCAGATGATACGAAGATTGGTGTAGGGGCAGGTTGTGATGAGGAAACAGGATGGAGAAGGACTTAGACAGATTAGGAGAATAGGCAAGAAAGTGGCAAATGAAATACAATGTTGGAAAATGCATGGTCATGCACTTTGGTAGTAGAAATAAATGTGCGGACTATTTTCTAAACGGGGAGAAAATCCAAAAATCTGCGATGCAAAGGGACTTGGGAGTCCTTGTGCAGAACACACTTGCAGGTTGAGACGGTGGTGAGGAAGGCAAATTAAATATTAGCATTCATTTCAAGAGGTCTAGAATGCAACAGCAGGGATGTGGTGCTGGGGCTTTATAAGGCACTGGTGAGGCCTCACCTTGAGTATTGTGAACAGTTTTGGGCTGCTCATCTTAGAAGAGATGTGTTGGCATTGGAGAGGGTCCAGAGGAGGTTCAAAAGGATGGTTCCAGAAATGAAAAGGTTATCGTATGAGGAACATTTGATAGCTCAATGTCTGTACTCGCTGGAATTTAGAATTCAATGAGGGGGAATCTCATTGAAACCTTTCAAATGTTGAAAGGCCTAGACAGAGTAGATGTGCAAAGGATGTCTCCTATAGTGGGGGAGTCAAGAACAAGAGGGCGCAGTCTCAGGATAGAGGGGTGTCCATTTAAAACAGAGAAGCAGAGACGTTTCTTTAGCCAGAGGGTGGTGAATTTGTGGAATTTATTATTGCACGTAGTTGTGGAGGCCAGGTTGATAGTTATATTTAAGGCAGAGTTTGATAGGTTCTTGATTGGATACTGCATCAAAGGTTGCAGTGAGGCCTTGGAGTGAGGCTGAGGAGGGAAAAAAAGGATCTGCCATGATTGAATGGTGGAGCAGACTCAATGGGCCAAATGGCCTAATTCTTGTCCTACGTCTTATGGTCTTATGACCCAAAACCACTCTCCATATTCCTCGTGTGGTCTGAATAATGCCTTACAAAGCCTTTACTCTATATTCTTGTTTTTATATTCTCTCAAAATGAATGCTAACATTGCATTTGCCTTCCTTACTACTGGCTCAACCTACAAGTTAATCTTTATGGAATCCTGCTGCAGGGCTCTTAAGTTCCTTTGCACCTCTGATTTCTAAATTTCCTCTGCATCTTTATTTCTTCTCTTAAAAATATTCTGCACCTTTATTTCTTCTACCAAAGTACATGGTCATACATTTCCCCACACTGCATTCCATCTGCCACTTCTTCGTCCATTTTCCTAACCTGTCCAAGTTGTTCTGCAGACTTCCTGTTCCCTTAACATGGGAACAGGATAGTGGGATGTCCATTCAAAACAGAGATGCGGAGAGATTTCTTTAGACAGAGGGTAGTGAATTTGTGGATTTGTTGCCATGTGCAGCTGTGGTGGCCAAGTTGTTGGGTGTATTTAAGGCAGAGATTGATAGCTTCTTGATTGTACGTGGCAAAAAAGATTACGGGGAGAAGGCTGGGAAATGGGGTGGAGCAGAAGAAATAAAAAGGGTCAACCATGATTGAATGGCAGAGCAGACTCAATAAGCCAAATGGCCTAATTCTACTCCTGTGTCTTATGGTCTTATATTCTGAAACTATTCCTGTGGCAAGTGAGGTTGCAAATATGATCGCCAAAGTTGCAGCAGTCTCTTCCCTTGTTTCCCTTATTAACACAGGGTATTTCCCATCCTGCACTGAAGAGTTGTCTATCCTAATGTTTTTCAAAAGTTCCAGCACATCCTCTTTCCTAATGTCGACATGCTCCAGCATATTAGCCTGTTATATGCTGACCTCACATTCGTCAAAGTACCTCCCACTGCTCACTGGTGAATACTGAAGAAAAATATTCATTACGACTACTCTACCTCCTCCAGCTCCAGGTACATGTTCTCTCTTTTATCCCTTATTGGTGCTACCCTCACTCTTGTCATCCTCCTCTTCTTCATGTATGTGTAGAACTCCTTGGGGATTTCCTTAATCCTACTCAACAAGGCCCTTTCAAGTCCCTTTCTAGATCTCCTAAGTTCCTTCCTAGCTACCTTTATAACTCATGTCTGATCCTTGCTTCTGAATCCTTCAGTATTTTTCTTTCTTCCTCTTGACTGAATGTTTCAGAATCACTGGCATATGTCATGAAATTTATTGTTTTACAGCAGCAATACACTGCAATAGAATAATAAATAATATCTATAAACTACAATAAGGAATATATATAAAATTAAATAAGTAGTTCAAAAAGAGAGCGAAAAAAGGAATAAAATAAGAGGTAGTGTATATGGGTTCATTACCCAATCAGAATTCTGTTGGCAGATGGGAAGAAGCTGTTCCTGAAACATTGAATGTGTGTCTTCAGGGTCCTGTACCACCTCCTTGTTGGTAGCAATGGGTGATGAGGGTCCTTATTGATGGATGCCATCATTCTAAGGCTTCACCTTTTGAAGGTGTCCTCAATGTTGGGGAACCCCGTGCCCATGATGGAACTGGCTGAGTTTACAACTTCCTGCAGCATTTTCTGAGCCTATGCCATGGCCTCTTCATATCAAACAGTGATGCAACCAGTTAATAAGCTCTCCATGGTACATTTGTAGAAATTTGAGTGCACTATTGGTGACGTACTAAATCTCTTCAAACTCTCAAAAAAAAACTACGGTTGTGCCTTATTTGTAACTGCATCAATATGTTGGGCTCAGAATAGATCTTCAGAGATGTTGACATCCAGGAACTTGAAACTGCTCACTCTTTCCACTGCTGATCAGGTGTGAACTTGTGTGTGTTTCCTCGACTTTGATTTCCTGGTCCACAATCAATCCCTTGGCCTAACTGACATTGAATGCAAGGTATGTATTCCAACACCACTCAACCAGCTGATCTTTCTCACTCTTGTACACCTCCATGTCACTATCTGAAATTCTTCTGGCAATAGTTGTGTCACTAGCAAAATTATAGTTGGCATTTGATCTGTACCTAGCCACACAATCGTGGATGTAGAGAGAGTAGAGTAGTGGGCTAAACACACATCCTTGAGGGCACCAGTGTTGATTATCAGCGAAGAGGAGATGGTATTTCCAATCTGCACTGACTGAAGGTCGGATTGTGTTCAATGCTGAGCTGTAATCAATAAACTGAAGCCTGATGTAAATATTGTTATTGTTTTGGTGATCCAAGACCAAGTAGAGAGCTAGTGAGATTGCATCTGCTATACACCTATTGTGGTGATAGGAAAATTGCTGTGGGTCCAGGCCCTTGCTTAGGCAGGAGTTGATTTAGTAATGACCAACCTCTCAAGCACTTCACAGTAGATGTGACTGCAACTGAGCAACAGTGGTTGAGGCTGCTCAACCTGCTCATCTTAAGGCTGATTTATATTTTTGCGTCAAATGTACGCTGTAGGTACAGCGTAGCCACGTACCCTACGCTGAACCCTATGCCGTAGCCTAACGTGCACCTCTCCCAAAATGTAACTATGCATCACGGCGTTGCAGACCGCAACAACTGTGATTGGTCCGCTTGGGAGCATCGCATTTCCTCCTACGCTGCAATAACTTTTCACTGGCAACTGAAGGGCAGGGAAGGAACTCTGGCTGCAATAATTTCCATAAAGCTTTGCAGATCTCCGAAATTATGGAGGGACCCTGTGCTTGACGCCATTTTATAGCTAGCTGCTACAGCCCGTTGACTTCCACCTGAAGCTAAAACTCGAATGGTGAATATACTGTGTGTACACTGATGCAAAATAAATGGTTGGAGATGATGAACCAAATCGTCAAATTTACCTGCCAACATCCGAAAATATTTGGAATGCATTTCCTCGTCCATGTCTCTCAGAGGCCGGACAACCACTGAAAATTCACTCTCCTTCAGCTTCAGTCGCCATTGTTTGAAGTTTGAGCTCCTTCGTGTTGAGTTTCAACACGAACAAACTCAACACAGTGGCAGAGAAAACCCACCGCCAACTAGCGTTTTGGCGGTGAATTGCAGAGTGACGCAGACACACAACGCACAAGTCTCCCATCCACTACATAATGTACTGGGTAGGCACAGGAGTACATTCAGCCAGAGACTCATTCCACCGAGATGCAGCACAGAGCGTCATAGGAAGTCATTCCTGCCTGTGGCCATCAAACTTTACACCTCCTCCCTTGGAGGGTCAGACACCCTGAGCCGATAGGCTGGTCCTGAACTTATTTCATAATTTACTGGCATAATTTACATATTACTATTTATTTATTATTTATGGTGCAACTGTAATGAAAACCAATTTCCCCCGGGATCAATAAAGTATGGCTGTGACTATAAATGCTCACAATGGCGTACCCCACTTGCGTAGGCTGCGGTGTAAGCTAGTACACACAAGTATAAATCAGCCTTTAGGAACTGGTATGATTTTCGCCCTTTTGAAGCAGGTGGGAACCTCTGACTGCAACCAGAGCTTTTGGTATGTCCTCAAAGCCATACACTCATTCACACAGGCTTAGATGAAATCAGTGACAACTGTGGCATATTCATTCAGAATCAAAGATGAATTCTTGAATATTGTCCAGTCTACTGACTCAAATCAGTTCTGTAAGTGCTCCTGTGTCTCCTTTAACCATACCTTCCTGGTTCTCATCACTGGTGCTATGGTCTTTAGTCTCTGCCTTACCGATAGCCAGGTGATTGAACTTTCCAAAGTGTGGGCGTGACATGGCACAGAAAGCATTCTTGAGGGTGGTATAACAGTGGTCAAATGTGTTGGCTCCTCTGGTTCCACAGGTACATTTAAGAGACTTTTGGATAGGTACATGGCGCTTGGAAAAATAGAGGGCTATGGGTAACCCTAGTAATTTCTAAGGTAGGAACATGTCCGGCACAACTTTGTGGGCCGAAGGGCCTGTATTATGCTGTAGGTTTTCTATGTTTCTATGTAATATGTTGGTAATAGTTGTTCAGGGACTTCTTCAAGCTCAGCTGCTTGAAATCCCCCTCAATGATAGGAAAACTATCAAGGTGTGCATTTTTGTGACTGCTGATCACGATGCTTAGTTCTGCAGTGCCTGGCTGACATTGGCCAGGGGTGAAATGCACAGCAATAGTAGGATGACAGCAGAAAACTCCCGTAGCAGATAAAATGGGCAACACTTGACTACTAGATGTTCTAGGTCGGGTTAGCAAGATTGCGACAGAGCCACCATGTCTGTGCACAATGATGAGTTAATCATAAAGTGTACTCCACCTCTTCTACCTTTAACAGACTCAGTTTCCCTGTCTTCAGTGGATAGTGAAACCTTCGGACTACAGCGTTATGTCCGTAATGGCAGGTATGAGCTATGTTTCTGTGAAGAAAAGTACACAGATGTCCCTCTGGTACTGCATTTTTCTTCTGAGGACTTCAGTTTTATTCTCCAGACACTGTACCTTCACCAGTAAGATAATCAGGAGTGGGGGATCTAAGGGCTCTGTATTTCAATCGTACCTTGTCTCCCATGCTTCCTTTTACTTATAGGAGAACTGCACTCATCATCTGCAGTCTGGGATCTGCCAATTTTTGAGTTTCGATAGATTATTTAACCGTCTTAAAACAACGTTGCTTACTGAAGTACCCATGGCTGTGACTATGGATTTCAGCTGTAGTAATCGTAAACGGGAATTTTTGATTATTCTTATTAGAGCTGCATGCAGAGTCACCACTTATCGGCACCATCTTCACCTCTCTTGTCAACTATTGTTCCTTCACCTTAGAATCGTTTCCCTGCCTCATGCAAGTGCTGCCAAAACAAAAAGTGCTCCATATTTCTGTTCCCAATATACATTCCCAAGTTTCCCATACCATCTGCTCCTATCCCTGTCCAATGCTATGCTAAAGGTCAGGGAGTGTGGACACTGACTCTGAGGTGCTCAACCACTAAGAGATCCATCATTTGACTATATTCATTGCCTAGTGCTAGATCCAGTATGGCCTCTTCTCTAGTCAGCCTACACACAGAGTATTTCAGGAATCCTTCCTGGACACTACTAACAAATTCCACTCCTAAGTATAGGCAATGACACTAACCACAACTATTATCTATATCAGTCTCCCATAAGTTTGCATCCTCGCCTCCACTCTAAATCCATCTACAAGTTCACAGATGATAGCACTGTAGTGGGCCAAAGTTCAAGTAATAATGAGTTGGAGTACTAAAAGGAGATAAAGAGCTTAGTGACATGGTGCCATGATTTTAAAAAACGCTTCTATTTGTATCAAAGGCTCTGGGGTTGATAGAGTGAGAGCTTCAAGTTCCTAGGACTGAACATCACTTATAATCATTTCCAGCTATGTATATGAAGCTCATCATAGAATTTGACATGTTCTCTTTGACCCTTACCAATTTTTATAGATACACCATAGAAAGTATCCAATCCCAATGCATCATGGCTGAGTATGGCAAGTGTGCTGCCCATGACCGCAAGAAACTGCAGACACTTATTGACAAATGACAGCTCATCATGGAAACCATCCTTGCTTCCGTGCACATTGTTGCTGCCTTGTTAAAGCAGCCAGCATCATTAAAGATCCCATTCACTTCAGAAATTCTCTCTTCTCCACCTTCCCATCAGGCAGAAGATACAAAATCCTGAAAGCACATACCATCAGGCTCAAGGACAGCTTCTAACCCACTGTTTTAAGACTATTGAAAATTACAGGCTGGAAGTATGATAAGGCAGACTCTGGTCTCCACAATCTACTTTGTTATGGCCTTGCACTTCACTGTCTATCTTATTCTCTAATGAGAACGAGATTTCCAGACGGTAGGTTGCCTCCCAGGTGGTCAGGGTCAGGGACATCTCGGATCAAGTCCATAGCCGCCTTAAGTCAGAGGGTGAGCATCCAGAGCTCGTGATCCATGTTGAATTGAATTGACTTTATTACTTACATCTTTCATATACATGAGGAGTAAAAATGTTACAACTCCGTCTAAATGTGCAATGTGCAATTTATAGTAATTTATAATAGTATATACAGCAGGATAGTCAATATAACATAGAAATACAGTTATGTCAGCATGAAATAAGCAGTCTGATGATCTGGTGGAAGAAGCTGTCCCAGAGCCTGTTGGTCCTGGCTTTTATGCTGTGGTACCGTTTCCTGGATGGTAACAGCTGGAACAGTTTGTGTTTGGGCTGACTCGGGTCCCCAATGATCCTTTGGGCCCTTTTTGCATACCTGTCTTTGTGAATGTCCTGAATAGTGGGAAGTTCACATCTACAGATGCGCTGGGCTGTCCGCACCACTCTCTGCAGAGTCCTGCGATTGAGGGAAGTACAGTTCCCATACCAGGCAGTGATGCACCCAGTCAGGATGCTCTCAATTGTGCCCCGAAAGAAAGATCTTAGGATTTGAGGGCCCATACCGAACTACTTCAACCATCTGAGGTGAAAAAGGCGCTGTTGTGTTTTTTTTCACCTCAGAGCCGGTATGTATAGAGCACCTGAGATCCTTAGTGATGTTTATGCAGAAGAACTTAAAGCTGTACATCTGCTCAACCACAGATCCATTGATGTCAATTGGGGCTAGCCTGTCTCCATTCTTCCTGTAGTCCACAACCAGCTCCTTTGTTTTTGCAACATTGAGGAAGAGGTTGTTTTCTTGACACCACTGTGTCAGGGTGATGACTCTCTGCAGAGTGCCTCATTATTATTTAAGGTTAAGACAATCAGTGTAGTGTCATTGGCAGATTGGAGCTGTGGGTGGCGACACAGAGAATCAAGGAGAGGGCTTAGTACACAGCCCTGAGATGGATGCATCTGTGTTGTGGGTCAAAGGGGCAGAGGTGAGAGAGCCTGCTCTTACCACCTGCCGCGATCTATCAGGAAGTCCAGGATCCAGCTACTCAAGGCAGGCTGGAAGGCCAAGGTCTCTGAGCTTCTTGTCGAGCCTGGAGGGAATTATAGTGTTGAATGCTGAACTGTAGTCCAAGAACAGCATTCTCACATAAGCATCCTTTTTCTTCAGATGTATAAGGACAGTGTGTAGAGCTGCGGCTATTGCATAGTCTGTTGATTGGTTGTGTCAATAGGCGAATTGTAGGGGGTCCATTGTGGGTGGTAGCATGCTACAGATGTAGTCTTTGACCAGCCTCTCAAAGTATTTGCTTATTATTGAGGTGAGTGTGACTGGACACCAGTCGTTCGGACATGTTACCTTGGTCTTTTTAGGTACTAGAACAATGGTGGATGTTTTGAAGCAGGAGTGCACTCTACGCTGAGAGAGGGAAAGATTAAAATTGTCTGTAAATACACCTGCCTGTTGTGCCACGCACACTCTGACAATGACATGGGTAGGAAGGGTGAGGAAGTACTGCAAAGTCAGTTCAGGGAATTAGTTAAAGATAGGATATCCAGAGTTGCGATCTCAGGATTGCTACCCATGCCACATGCTAGTGAGGCCAGAAATAGAAAGATCATAAATTTTAAACATGGCTAAGGAGCTGGTACTGGAGAGAAGGCTTCAGATTTTTGTACCTTTAGGCTCTCTTCCAGGGAATATGGGATCTGCACTGACGGGACTGTTTGCACCTGAATTTGGGGGGGCGGTGGGGGCGTGATATTCTAATATCCTAGAGGGAAGGTTTCCATTGCTGCACTGGCAGGTTTAAACTAGAATGCAGGGAAAGGGAGTGCCAGAGTAGATAGTGCAGTGGTTGTGGGGAAAGATGTAGTTAAACCCACATACAAAGACACAAATCAAAACTGTTTCCCCACGTGGATGGAATAATTTTGTGGGTTGCATCTGTTTCAATACAAGGTGTATTGTAAGTAAGGTGGATAAGGTTAGAGCATAGATCAATCAGCATGTGAAATTATAACTTTATAGCCATTAGTGAAACTTAATTTGCAAAAGGGACAGAACTGCCTGCTTAGTGTTCTTGTTTCTGTCGTTTTAGGCATGATAGAGTGGGAGGAATTAAAGGGGTTGAAGTGGCATTTCTACTCAGCGCATATACTGTGTCACAGCAGTGCTCAGACAAGACAGACTGGAGAGTTAGTGTATTAAGGCTATATGGGTAGAACTAAGGATTACAAAGGGGAAATAGGATTATATTATAGGCCACCCAATAGTCAGTGAGATTTAGAGAAGCAAATTTTTAAGGAGGTAGCAGTCAGTTGCAAGAAACATAAGGTTATGATAGTGTGTGATTTTAACTTTCCATACCTTGACTGGGACTTCCTTACTGCAAAAGGGCTGGATGGGAAAGAGCTTGTGAAATGTGTTCAGGAAAGTTTCCTTAATATAAAGAGGTACCAACCAGAGACAGTGTGATACTGGATCCCTTGTTAGGGAACAAGACTGGGCAGATGATAGAAGTGTAGAGAAAACTTTAAATCTAGTGATCATATGAAGATAGTTGTGGAGAAGATTAGAGCTGGTTCTTCAGTTGAGATTCTAAAATGAAGAAAGGCCAAGTCATAAGAACATAAGAAATAGGAGCAGGAGGAGGCCATCTGGCCCATCAAGCCTACTCCACCATTCAATAAGATCATGGCTGATATGACCATAGACTCATCTCCACCTACCTGCCTTTTCCCCATAACCTTTAATTCCCCTACTATGCAAAAATCTGCCCAACCTTGTCTTATGTATATTTACTGAAGTAGCCTCCACTGCTTCATTGGGCAGAGAATTCCATAGATTCACCACTCTCTGGGAAAAGCAGTTCCTCATCATCTCCATCCTAAATTTACTTTCCCAAATCTTGAGGCTATGCCCCCTAGTTCTGGTCTCACCTTCCAGTGCCTCTATCTTATCTATCTCTTTCATAATTTTATATGTTTCTATAAGATCTCCTCTCATCCTTCTGAATTCCAGCCAGTACAGTCCCGGGCGACTCAATCTCTCCTCATAGTCTAACCCTCTCATCTCTGGAATCAACCTGGTGAACCTCCTCTACACCACCTCCAAAGTCAGTGTATCCTTCCTAAAGTACGAAGACCAGAACAGCACGCAGTACTCCAGATGTGGCCTCACCAGTACCCTATACATTTGCAGCATAACCTCCCTGCTTTTAAATTCAATCTGTCTAGAAATGAAGGCCAACATTCCATTTGTCGTCTTGATACCCTGCTGCACCTGCAAACCAAGCTTTTGCGATTCATGCACAAACACTCCCAAGTCCTTCTGCACAGCAGCATGCTGCAATACTTTACTATTTAAATAATAATCTGTTCTTCCATTTTTTCTTCCAAAGTGGATGACCTCACATTTACCAACATTGTACTCCTTCTGCCAGACCCTTGCCCACTCACTTAACCTATCTATATCTCTCTGCAGACTCTCTGTATCTTCTGCATAATTTGCTTTTCCACTCAATTTAGTGTCATCAGCAAACTTAGATACACTATGCTTAGTCCCCTTTTCCGGATCATTAATGTATATCGTGAACAGTTGCAGGCCCAGCACCAAGCCCTGTGGCACACCGCTCACCACTGATTGCCATCCAGAGTAACACCAATGTATCCCAACTCTCTGCTTTCTGTTAGTGAACCAATCCTCTATCCCTGCTAAAACTATGCATCCTTATCTTATGGATAAGTCTTCTATATGTCACCTTATCAAATGCCTTCTGGAAATCAAAGTAAATAATGTTCATCTGTTCCCCTCTATCTACTGTGCTCATTATATCTTCAAAGAACTCCAGTTAGTTTGTAAACAGGACCTGCCTTTGCTGAATCCATGCCTAATGGATCCATTTCTTTCCAGATGCCTCGCTATTTCTTCTTTAATGATAGCTTCAAGCATTTTCCCAATTACAGATGTTAAACTAACTGGCCTATAGTTACCTGCCTTTTGCCTACATCCTTTTTTTGAACAGTGGTGAGACATTAGCGTTCTCCCAATCTGTCAGGACCTGCCCAGAGACCAGAGAATTTAGGTAAATTATCACCAAACCCTCAACTATATCCAATGCCATTTCTTTCAGTACCCTGGAATGCATTCCATCTGGACCAGGGGACTTGCTTATCTTCAGGCCCACAAAGTTTGCTCAACACTACCTCTTTAGTGATAGCTATTGTATCGAGGTCCACACCTCCCATCACATCCATATTATCTCTCTTTGACATGTTAGACATATCCTCCATTGTGAAATCCAACACAAAATAGTCATTCAAAGTCTCAGCCATTTCCTCATTAACCAGTATCAATTCCCCCTTCTCGTCCTCGAAGGGACCTACATTCACTTTGGCCACCCTTTTATGCTTTATATAATTATAGAAACTTTAACTATCAGTTATTATATTTCGCGCTAGTTTATTTTCAGAATCTAATGGTATCAGGATGGAGCTGGCATGTGTGAATTGGGACAGGTTAATTTTTGGCAAAGATGTGCTTGTTAAGTGGGAGACCTTCAAAAGTGAAATGTTGAGAGTACAGAGTTTGTATGTTCCTGTCAGAATAAAAGGCAAAGTTAACAATTTTAGGGAACCTTGGTTTTCAAGAGATCGTGAGGCCCTAGTTAAGAAGATAAAGGAGGTGCCTCGCAGATACAGCCAGCAAGGAACAACTGAGGTATTAGAGCAGTATAATAAATGCAAGAAAATACTTAATAAGGAAATCAAAAAGCTTAAAAGAAGACATAGGGTTGCTCTGGCAGACAAGATGAAGGAGTATCCCAAAGGGTTCTATGGATATATTAAGAGCAAAAGGATATCAAGAGGCAAAACTGGTCCTCTGGACGATCAGAGTGGTTATCTACACGTTGATCTGAAAGAGACTGGGGAGATCTTAAATGGATTTGTTTTCATTTGTATTTATTGGAGAGATAAGTGCAGAGTCTATATAAGTGAGACAAAACATCAGTGAGTTCATGGAATGCATACGGATTACAGAGGTGGAAGTGCTTGCTGTGTTGAGGCAAATTGTGTACTCCAAACATGTGTATTTGAAAAATGAAGAAATACTCAAATGGCAAAATAGTATAACCGTGGCTGACAAGAGAAGTCAAAGCTAATGTAAAAACAAAAAAAAGGGCATACAACAAAGCAAAAATTAGTGGAAAGGTAGAGGATTGTGAAGTTTTTAAAAACCTACAGAGAGCAACTAAAAGATGAAATATGAAAGCAAACTAGCAAACAATATCAAAGTGAATAGTAAAACCTTTTTCAAACATGTAAAAAATTAAAGAGAGATGAGAGTGGACATAGGACGGCTAGAAAATGAGGCAGGAGAAATAATAATGGGGGACAAAGAGATAGCTGATTGAACTATTGAGTATTTTGCATTAGTCTTTACTGTGGAAGACACTAGCAGTGTGCCACATGTTGTAGTGTGTGAAGGGAGAGAAGTGTGTGCAGTTACTATTACAAGGGAGAAGTAACTCAAAAAGCTGAAAGACCTAAGAGTACATAAGTCACCTGGACCAGATGAACTGTACCCAAGGGTTCTGAAAAAGGTGGCATTAGAGATTATAGAGGCAATAGAAATGATCTTTCAAAAATCATTAACTCTGGCATGGTGCTAGAGGACTGGAAAATTGCAAATATCTCTCCATTCTTTATGAAAGGAGGAAGGCAGCAGAAAGGAAATTATAGACCAGTTAGCCTGACATCAGTGGTTGGGAAGATGCTAGAGTCAATTGTTAAGGATGAGGTGATGGAGTACTTGGTGACACAGGATAAGATAGGACAAAGTCAGAGTGGTTTTCTTAAGAGAAAATCCTGCCTGATGAACCTTTTGGAATTCTTTGAGGAGATTACAAGTAGGGTAGATAAAGGGGATGCAGTGGATGTTGTATATTTGGACTTCCAGAAGGCCTTTGACAGGGTGCCACAGGTGAGGCTGCTTACCAAGTTAAGAGCTCATGGTATTACAGGAAAGTTACTAACATGCATGGCTGATTGGTAGGAGGCAGCGAGTGGGAATAAAAGGATCCTATTCTGTTTGGCTGCCAGTGACTAGTGGTGTTCCACAGGGGTTGGTGTTGGGACCACTTCTTTTTATGCTGTATATAAGTGATTTAGATGATGAAATAGATGGCTTTGTTGCCAAGTTTGGAGATGATACAAAGATTGGTGGAGGGGCAGGTAGTGTTGAGGAAACAGGGAGGATGCAGAAGGACTTAGATTAGGAGAATAGGCAAGAAAGTGGCAAATAAAATATAATGCTAGAAAATGCATGGTCATGTACTTTGGTAGTAGAAATAAATGTGTGGACTATTTTCTAAATGGGCAGAAAATCCAAAAATCACAAATGCAAAGGGGCTTGTGAGGCCTTGTGCAGAACACCCTGAAGGTTAACTTTCAGTTGAGTCAGTGGTGAGGAAGGCAAATGCTCATTTCAAGAGGTCTAGAATACAAGATCAGGGATGTGATGCTGAGTCTTTATAAGGCACTGGTGAAGCCTCACCTTGAGTCTGACCCTGTGGCTCAGAAGGGTAGGGAACTGAAGAGGATGGCAGCAGTTATAGGGGACTCTATAATCAGGGGGACAGTTAGGCAATTCTGTGGATGCAAAAAGGAAAAACGGATCCCAAGTGCCACGGTCCAAGATGTTTCTGGATGCATCCACAATATCCTGAAAAGAGAAGTTGAGCAGCCAGAAGTCGTGGAACATATTGGTACTAACAACATAGGAAGAAAAAGGGAGGAGGTCCTGAAAAAAAACGGGAGCTAGGAAGGAAGCTGACAAGCAGGATCTAAAAGGTAGTAATCTTGGGGTTACAGCCTGTGCCATGTAACAGTGAGCATAGAAGTAGAATGAGGTGACAGATAAATGCATGGCTGAAGAATTGGAGGATGGGGCAGGGATTCAGACTTCTGGGTAATTGGAACCTCGTCTGGGGCAGGAGGGATCTGTACAAAAGGGGACGGGTTGCACTTGAATCCAAGAGGGACTAATATTCTTATATTCTTGCGGGCAGATTTACTAGAGCTGTTGGGAGTGGTTAAAACTAATATGGCAGGGGGATGGGAACCAGGATGATAGAGCTAAGGATGAGTCAGCAGATTTATAAGTAGATGATGGGTGTTATATGAATGTAAGGAAGGACAAGCCAATGATTGGGTACAGATGCAGACAGAACAAAGAGTTAATTTGTACCACAGAGGCAAAACTCAAAAAGGGCGAAGAATGCAGGACTGAAGGTGCTGGATTTGAATGTGCATAGCATTCAGAATAAGGTGGACAAACTCATGACACAATTAGAGATTGGTCAGTATGACATTGTGGGCATCACTGAGTCATGGCTGAAAGAAGGCCACATTTGGGAGCTTAACATCAAAGGATATACTTTGTATCAAAAGGGCAGGCAGGAAGAAATAGGCAGTGGCTATGTTTGCAAGAGGTGGAATTATCTTTAGAAAGGGGTGATGTAGGGTCAGAGAATGTTGAATCTTTGTGGGTGGAGTTACGAAATTGCAAGGGTAAAAAGACCATTACGAGAATCGTATACAGGTCTCGAAATAGTAGCCAAGGTGTGGGGTTGAGGTTGCAAAGGGAACTGGAAAAGGCAAGTAATAAGGGTAATAACGCAATTGTAATGGGGGGGACTTCAATACACAAGGGAATTGGGAAAATCAGGTTGGTGTCAGATCACAAGTGAGAAAATTTGTTGAATGCCTACAAGATGGCTTTTTAGGGCAGCTTGTGTTTGAGCCTACTTGGGGAAAGGCTATCTTAGATTGGCGTTGGGTAATAACTTATTAGGGAGCTTAACTTAAAGGAACCCTAAGGAAGCAGTGATCATTAATATGACTGAATTCATACTGCAGTTTGAAAGGGAGAAGCATAACTCACATGTACCTGTATCTGTATTGCAATAGAATAATGGAAATTACAGAGGCATAAGAGAGGAGCCTGTCCAAGTGGATTGGAGGAGGATACTGGCAGAGATGACGGCAGGGCAAAGATGGTTGAAATTTCTGGGAATAGTTTACAAGGCGCAGGATAGATATGCCCCACAGAGGAAGAAGTTCTCAAATGGCAAGGGTAGGCAACTGTGGCTGACAAAGGAAGTTAAGGACTATATAAAAGCCAAAGAAAGGGCATATAAGGTGGTAAAAGTGAGTGGGAAGTTTAAAATCCGACATAAGGCAACTAAGAAAGCTCTATGAAGGGAAAAGATGAAATATGTGGACCGACTAGCCAATAATATAAAGCAGGATACCGTAAGTCTTTTCAGTTATATCAAGAGTAAAAGGGAGATTAGAGTTGATATTGGACCACTAGAGAATGATGCTGGTGAGGTAGTAATGGGGAACAAAGAAATGGCAGATGAACTTAATGGGTAATTTGCATCTGTCTACACTGTGGAAGACACTGGCAGTGTGCCAGAGGTCCGTGAGTGTCAGGGAGCAAGAGTGAGTGCTATTGATATTACAAAGGAAAAGGTGTTAGGCAAGCACAAAGGTCTTAAGGTGGATAAGTCACCTGGGACAGATGGACTACATCCCAGAGTCCTGAGAGAGGTTGCTGAAGAGATAATGGATGCATTGGTCATGATCTTTCAAGAATCACTTGATTCTGGCATGGTCCTGGAGGACTGGAAGATTGCAAATGTCACTCCACTCTAAGAAGAGAGGAAGGCAAATAAAGAAAATTATAGGCCAATTAGCCTAATCTCAGTGGTTAGGAACGTGTTGGAGTCTATCATTCGGGATGAAGTTTTGAGGTACTAATGATAAAATAAGTCAAAGTCAACATGGTTTCAGTAAAGGGAAATCTTGCCTGACAAATCTGTTAGAGTTCTTCAAGTAACTAACAAGCAGAGTGGACAAAGGAGAGGCAGTGGATGTCACAACACTGCTATATGACTCCGAAGCCTGGGTTTTGCAAAAGCAAATCTGGTTGCTTGAGTGCTTCCATCAGCACTACTTCTACTCCCTCAAGGGTATCAGCTGGCAGGATCGTGTCTCTAACAATGAAATCCAGGAGAAGGCTCAACTTCCAAGTATTGAGGCCACTTTGCTAATCAAGCGGTTCTGCTGGTCAGGCCACATTTCTCGCATGAACAACTCCAGGTTACTGAAAGCAGTACTCCATGGAGAACTCTCTCAGGGTAAAGAGATTATGGTACCCTGTGCAAGAGGTACAAAGACCAACTTAAGCAGCAGCTCTGTCAGGCAGATATCAAGGTCAATGAGTGGCAATAGCTGGCTTGTGACAGAGACTGCTGGAGAACACTGATCCACAGAGCAGCCAAGAAGTTTGAGGAATCAAGAAGAGCGACTGCTAAAGAGAAGAAGCAAGACAATAAGAATCCTGCTACCCAGGCACCCTCATCCCAACTGTTCCAGTATCCCTACTGCTCCAGAGTCTGTAAATCCAAAATTGGCAGAATTGGTCTCTACAGTCACCAATGATCATGCCGTCGTTACTGAGGACTCTTCTACGCTCCTGATCTTCGCAAGCGAAGAACCAGCCATCATCTTTCAATAGAAGTTAATTTCTTGTCTTTCCAAATTCCTACGTGATACAACTAGTCTGAAATTATATTTGTATTCAATTTCAAGCAGTTTATCATAAGCAAAAAAAATTCTGAGTAAGAAACTCTTCTGAAAAATTCGTCATCCAGTGTCAGAGCTTACAACAAATGTAAAGATATAGAGCCATCAGTATTTTATGGATCATTCATTATGTCGATTTGAGATTCAACTATTTAACAAAAATTTGAATCTTAACATATGGCTGAGTTATTGTCAAATGATAGGGCAAAGTAATGCTCTATCATGTATCCTTAATCTGGGAGATTAAAAAATCAATTTTGATAAATGTGATGACACTTAGCTGCAGTTTACTCTGACTCTTCCGCAGAAGTTGCCAGATGGTAATTGGTATCGGAAATTGGCTAGCTTTCTGCTAGACTCACTACTACCATCAAATTTACCCCTGCTGATCAGCAAACTTAATTGTGCCTGGCAATTTACCTGGAAGATTGATAGCCGTTATCTGCTTAAGTTGTCTCATTGAGGAGCATGGTTGATAGTGTGTTTGAACTTAGGACTTTGCAATGTTGATGAGCAAAATGGTTGACTATGCCTTAAACTAAATTTATATACTTACATGTTACTGAAAAATTTAGGCATATTCTACACTTACTCTACATTCTACATATTTCTATTCTGGATTTTTATTAGAAACTCCAAATTTCAAATAAATTTAGTCAATAAACTTGATTGCTGGGTTTGAACAATTTTCTTTTGATGTTTTAAGTAGTTCTGAATGCTTTTCTATTCATTAACTTTTTAACATGAACATAGTTTGTGTTGAACTATTCAAATCAAAGACATTGCAAAACCTTACAGTATCATGCTATAATTGCTTATCTCAACAGAGAAATGTGCAGGATGAATTGATGAAGGTTCAACCCAAATTTAAAGCAGACCTGCTGGAATCAGTTGATATCTTCCAGAAGGAAGTACTCAAATATGGTCGACAGTATGAAAAGGTAAATATTTTTATATGGTATTAATTCTGCAGACTATATCAGAAAAGAAGAGATCCTTATCATGTGCTTTTTTCCACTATTCTATCTACAGACACATCCATTCTTTTGGTTTCAATTCTCATGCTGCGATCCCTGATTGGGGGGGAGATGGGCTGGAGGAGTCAAATATATATAATTTATTTAAATTGACATTAACCTGCTACATTTTAAGTTTCTGCTACCAAAGTAATCAGTCCTGGAAGATTATTAACTTATTTAAATCATGACTGTGAAATACATTTGGGAGCCTGAATTGAGCAACTCGTGCTTCATTATGATATACCTATATTGTATTGTATAATGTTTGTTGCTGTGCCAGTGGTCCAGAAACCTATATTATAGTTTCCATATTGCCACGCAGATAAATTGAAACAACTTGTGTAGCTACCTCTGCATTGTAGTGGAGATTTGTTAAACCTTTGATGCATGGAGTAATTTCTGAACAAAAGAGAAGTAGATTGAATTCAAGATTCTAGACTCAAATTTATTTGATGTCACTTCTGGTATACAAGTGTAAAGGAGAACAAAATAAGTGTTACTACTTATTCAATGCAGCATATGAAAAATACACTAAGATAAAGAACACAATAATAAAAACACAATAAATATAAATAAGTTATCTTGTATACATTGATTATACAGTATGTACATAAAGTATGGTGGGGTGGCATAGCGTGTGGAGGTGTTGATCAGCTTTATTGATCGGAGATAGTAACTGATTTTTGAGTCTGGTGGTCATGGTGTGGATACTATGTAGCCTCCTCCCTAATGGGAGTGGGATAAATAGCCCATGAGAAGGGTGGGTGTGATCCTTCATGATGTTTCTGGCCTTTTTCTGGCATCTTTCTGTATATATGTCCTTGATGGTGGGTAGGCTGATGCCAGTGATGTGGTGGGCAGTACTTATTATACATTGTAAAGCCTTCCTTTTTCCCCACAGTGTAGTTCCTGTACCATACAGTGATGCAGCATGTTAAGATATTCCCTACTGCACCTCTGTATAAATTTGTGAGAATTGATGTGCATAGTCCAGCTCCTTTCTGCCTCCTCAGAAAAATAGAGGCATTGGTAAGCATTCTTGATTGTGTGGGATGAGTTCTGAGACCATGAGAGATTTTGCGAGATATGCACTCCCAGGAATTTGAAACAGCTTGTGGTTTCCACTGCTGTACCCCTGAAGTAAAGAGGGGTATGAATAGTGTGAGTTCTCCTGAAGTCAATAACTATCTGCTTTGTCTTGATGACATTCAGAAGAGGTTATTTGCATGGCAGCAGGCCTCAAGCTCTTCTACTTCCTCTCTATAGGCAGTCTCATCACTGTTGGTGATGAATCCCACCACTGTCGTGTCATGAGCAAACTTGACATCAATAATGTTGATATCTATAATAAGCAGCACAAGGCTGTGTGCTTAGCCCCCTGCTCTGCTCTCTTTGCTCCTATGACTTTCTGGCTAAGCACAACTCCAATGCCATATTTAAGTTTGCTGACAACAGTACTGTCATAGGCGGAATCAAAGGTGGTGACGAATCAGCATATAAGAAGGAAATCGAAAATCTGGCTGAGTGGTGCCACAACAAATTCTTACTCCATGTCAGCAAGACCAAGAAGCTGATTATTGACTTCAGGGGAAGGAAACCAGAGGGCCATGAGCCAGTCCTCAATGGGAGATCAGAGGTAGAGAAGGTGAGAAACATTAAATTCCTCGGTGTTATCATTTTAGCTGTCCTGTCCTGAGCCAAGCACGTAAGTGTAATTACAAAAAAACACAGCAGTGTCTCTACTCCCTTAGAAGTTTGCAAAGATTCAGCATAACATCTAAAACTCTGACAAACTTCCATAGATGTCTGGTGGAAGTATATTGACTGGCTTTGTCACAGACTGGTATGGAAACACCAATGACTTTGAATGGAAAATCCTACAAAATGTTGTGGATATGGACCAGTCCATCACAAGTAGAGCCCTCCCCACCATTGAGCACATCTACATGGATTGTTGTTGCAGGAAAGTAGGATCCATAATCAGGGGCCCCACCACACAGGTCATGCTTTCTTCTCGTTGCTGCCATCAGGAAGGTGGTACAGGAGCCTCAGGACTCACACTGCCACATTCAGAAACAGTTATTACCTCTCAACCATTGGGCTCTTGAACCAGTGGGGATAACTTCACTCAACATCATTTGCCCCATCACTGAACTGTTCCCACAACCTATGGACTCACTTTCAGGACTTTTCATCCCATGTTCTCAATATTTATTGCTTGCTTATTTATTTATCTCTCTCTCTCTCTCCTCCCCCCCCCTTTCCTTTTTTCATTTTTTTTTTGTACTTGCACAGTTTGTCATCTTTTTCACACTGATTGTCACCCTGTTGGTGTGGTCTTTCATTGATTCTATTATGGTTATTGGATTCATTGAATATGTCTGCAAGAAAATAAATATTAGGGTTGCATATGGTGACATATATGTACTTTGATAATAAATTTACATTGAACTTTGAATACTTCAGGAAGATTCTCAAAACTGACACTGCAGCAAGCTCTGTCATGGGAAGAGATTACCTGGTGGATGGAGGAAAGAATTTCAAGTATATTCTCAAAACTGCCTTAAAAATGCTGTATGCACAATGCCATCTTGGACAATGTCTCCCATCCACTACACAATGGATTGGTTGGGCACAGGAGTACATTCAGCCAGCGACTCATTCCACCGAGATGCAACATTAAGCGTCATAGGAAGTCATTCCTGCCTGTGGCCATCAAACTTTACAACTGCTCCCTTGGAGGGTCAGACACACTGAGCCAATAGGCTGGTCCTGGACTTATTTCCTGGCATAATTTACATATTACTATTTAATTATTTATGGTTTTATTACTATTATTTATGGTGCAACTGTAATGAAAACCAATTTCCCTCAGGATCAATAAAGTATGACTATGACTATGAATTGCTATGGAGAAGGATTTAAAATGACACTGAAACCCTTGAGTTCATTAATTAATTATTTACACACATAAGCTCTGTGTAAATGGCAGAAAAATTAAACCTTTTCAAAAACTACTCAATTAACTCTGTCCAAATATGGCAACATCTTCTGGGCACTTATTTATCTTACCTTACAACCCACAGAAATAGAATGGAAGCAAGTAACCTCAGTCCTGAGAAACTGCCTAAGAAGAAGACAATTTCAGGAGGAATCTGTGATTGAGAATTCTTTGGCACTTCTGACTGTATACACTTCAAATTGTTTGGCCTTATCTATTGCATTCATGTTCTGGGTACAAAATCACTAAAAATGAGGATGGTCATGAAGGCTCCACCTTCTACTGGTTAAATTAAGATCGTGGCTCAGACTTAGTTATTTCACTTGTAGAGATGGTTTTGGGGACAGCATGGGGAATTAGGGGACAGATTAAGTTTAGGAACAGGGATGAAGGGAAGCTAAAGGTTACAGGCAAGAGCCGGTGATCAGAGTCCAGATCAGAGCACTTCATGGTTAAAGGCTGGTGTGCCCAGTGGATGGATGAAGGACTAAAACCAACCATTGCTGTAGTCAATGACTGAGGTCAGTAGACCCCATGGACAAGGGCTGATGACTCCCACCCCCCCCCCACCAGGTTGGTGAGTACCCCTGGATCAAGAAGTCTTAGATTCTGAGGTCTTTGCAGGCAGGAGGTACGAGGGCTGTTGATCCCTCCAGGATGGCAAGTCTCAGGGTCAAAGCCCATGTGGGTTCTGAAATTACCCAGAGGCTGGCGAAGTCTAGAAGTTGAAGTCCAGGGATAGCCAAATACAGAAGTCAAAACCTGAAGTTCAAATACTGAAGTCAGCAAGTCCAGAGATCGAGACCCGAAGGTCAAGCCCTTGGGTCAACATGTCTGAGGGTCGAAGGTCTGAGAATCTGTGAGTCTGGGCCAATGACTGGAGATTAGAGGTTCAATATCTGCAAGTATGGGAGTCTAGTGGACTAGTGGTAGGAGACTCGGGGGTGGCCTGCCCTGGGGTTCAAGGTCTGTCTGTGAGTGTGAATGGATGGGTGGTTGAGAGGGTGAGAAAGGAGTTTGAATTGCTGTTGTTGTTTTATTGTTATTCTGATTGCTGTTGTTATTGTCATTGCTTGTGTTTTTCTGTGGAATATGGTGAGCCAGACAGAATGTTTAGTGACTCTTGTGGGCTGCCTCCAGCACATCCTTATATTATGCTAGTTAATGCAAGTGGATCTTCACTGTATATTTTAATGTACCTGTGATACATAAATGAATATGAATCTAAATAGCTATCCAGCATTTTTAATGACAAGATATAGCCAAAGACAGAGTTTTGATTTTGAGACTGTTTATTGATTCTCCAGTTTAGGATTACATAGAACACACAGGTAAAACAGTACAACACAGGAACAGCCCCTTCAGCATACTTTCCCCTCTCATCTTAAATGTATATCCTTTGATATTAGTCTGTTCTACCTTGAGAAAAATATTTTAATTGTTCAGTGTCTCACAAGATTTTATAAAGTTCTATCAGTTGTCCTTCAGCCTCTGCTGCTCCAGAGAACACAACCCTAAATAGTCTAACCTCTCCTTATAGTACATGTCCTCTAATCAAGGCAGCATCCTGGTAAGCATCTTCTGCACACGTTCAAAAACCACCATATTCTTCCCATACTGGGTGAAAAGAGATGGTTGTTGACCACAGGAGGACACGGAACGACCACTGTCCACTGAACATTGACGACTCCTCCATAGACATCATTAAGAGCACCAAATTTCTTGGTGTTCACCTGGCGGAGAATATCACCTGATCCCTCAACACCAGCTCCATAGCAAAGAAAGCCCAGTAGCGTCTCTACCTTCAGTGAAGGCTGAGAAAAGTCCATCTCCCACCCTCCATCCTCACCACATTCTACAGAGGTTGAATTGAGAGCATCCTAAGCATTTGCATCACTGCCTGGTTCGGAAATTGTGCCATCTCGGATTGCAAGACCCTGCAACGGATAGTGAGGTCAGCTGAGAAGATCATCGGGGTCTCTCTTCCCGCCATTAGTGACATTTACACCACACGCTGCATCCGTAAAGCAAACAGCATTATGAAGTATCCCACGCACCCCTCATACAAACCCTCCCTCCTGCCATCTGGCAAAAGGCACCGAAGCATTCGGGCTCTCATGACCAGACTATGTAACAGTTTCTTCCCCCAAGTCATCAGACTCTTCAATACCCAGAGCCTGGACTGACACCAACCTACTACCCTCTACTGTGCATATTGTCTTGTTTATTATTTATTGTAATGCCTGCACTGTTTTGTGCACTTCATGCAGTCCTGGGTAGGTCTGTAGTCTAGTGTTGTTTAACTTAGTTCAGTGTAGTTTTTGTATTGTTCATGTAGCACCATGGTCCTGAAAAACGTTGTCTCATTTTTACTGTGTACTGTACCAGCAGTTATGGTAGAAATGACAATAAAAAGTGACTTGACTTGACTTGAAATTGAATGGAATACTCCACATGTGGCCTAGACAGAGGTTTATAAAGCTGAAACATAGCTTCCTGACTGTTGAACTCAATTAATAACGGTAAGATACACTTTCTTTACAGACCTATGGACGTGTTGCCACTTTCAAGGAGCAATAGGTTTGAACTCCAAAATCTCTCTGCACATTGACACTGTTAATGATCCTGCCATTAGTTGTGTACTTTCTCTTTACATTTGATCTCTTAAGGTGCAACACCTCACTCTTGCAATTTGTCCATCTGCCATTAATATATCACAAACAGATACCGGTGAAACACCACTAGTCATGAACCTCCAGCCCATCAACTACTATCTTGTATTGGTAAGCTAATTCAGTAAACAAAAGGACGTCACCATGGATTCCACACATTTTAAACTTCTGGATAAGACTATCATGAAGGACCTTGTCAAACACCTTACTAAAATCCATGCAACATCCATTGTTCTACCGTCATCAATCACATCAAGCACTTCCTCTGAAAACTCGATCAAGTTAGTAGGACATGACCTGCCCTACACAAAGTTACGCTGACTATCCTAATTAGCCTATGCTTTTCCAAATGCTTATAAGTCCTATTCCTATGAATCCTTTCCATAAGCTTCCCTCCCATTAACATGAGACTCCCTGGCCTATAAATTCCAAAATTATCCCTATTTCTGTCCTAGAGCAGAGCAAGAAAATTAGCATTTGCTAGTCTTTTGGGATCTTGCCTATGGCTAGACAGCACATAAAGACTTTAGTTAATACCCAGCAGTCTCATCTCTTGCTTCTCTATTAGCCTAGGGTATATCCCATTTGGCTTTGGGGATACTCACATTAATGTTCTTCAACATTCCAAATACCACCACTTTCTTTATAAGACAATAAGATATAGGAGCACAATTAGGCCATTTGGCCTATTGAGTATGCTCTGCCTTTTCCTTATGGCTAATCCAATTTTCCTCTCAACCCCAATCTCCTGCCTTCTCCCCATATCCCTTCATGCCTGTGTCAAAGAAGCCCACGGATTCGCTATTCTCTGGTTAAAGAAATTCCTCCTCAGCTCCATTCTAAAAGGGTGCCCCTCTATTCTGAGGCAGTGGCCTCTAGTCTTAGACTCTCCCACCACAGCAAACATCCTCTCCACATCCACCCTATCAAGGTCTTTCTCCATTTGAAGATTTCAATGAGGTCACCCCTCATTCTTTTGAATTCTAGTGAATACAGGCCCAGAGCCATCAAATGCTGTTCATGTGACAAGCCATTCAATCTTGGAATAATTTTCGTGAACCTCCTTTGAACCCTCCCTAGTTTCAGCATATCCTTTCTAAGATACTGTAGGGGGTCCAAAACTTCTCACAATACTCCAAGTGAGACCGTGTTAGTGCTTTATAAAGTCTTAACATTACATCCTTGCTTTTATATTCTAGTCCTCATGAAATGAATGCTAACATTGCATTGGCTTTCCTCACCAAAGACTCAACCTGCAAATTAACCTTGAGAGAATCCTGCACAATGATTCCCAAGACCATTTACACCTCAGTTTTTGTGTTTCTCAACATTTAGAAAATAGTCTGCTCTTTCATTTCTTCTACCAAAGTGCATGTCCATACACTTCCCAACACTGTATTCCATCAGCCATTTCTTTGCTCATTCTCCTGATCTGTCTAAGTCTTTCTGTAGCCTCTCTACTTCCTCAAAAACACCTGCCCCTCCACCTATCTTCATATCATCTGCAAACTTGGCAACAAAGCCATCAATTCTATCATCCAAATCATTGGCATATAATGTAAAAAGAATCGGTTCCTACACAGATCCCTGTAGAACACCACTTGTCACCAGCAGCCAACCAGGAAAAGCTCCCTTTATTCCCACTCTTTGCCTCCTGCCAATCAGCCACTGATTTACCATGCTAGAAACTTTCCAGTAATCCAATCGGTTCTTAGCTTGTTAAGCAGCCTTATGTGTGACACCTTGTCAAAGGCCTTCTGAAAATCCAAGTACAGAACATACACCAATTCTCCTTGGTCTGTTTTGATATTTCGTCAACAGATTTGTCAGGCAAGATTTTCCCTTGAGGAAACTATGCTGACTACAGCCTATTTTATCATGTGCCTCCAAGTATCCTGAGACCTCATCCTTAATAATCGACTCCAACATTTTTCCAACCTCTGAGGTCTGCCTCTTTCCCTTCTTGAAGAATTAATGACATTTACAATTTTCTAGTCTTCTGGAACCATTCAAGAATCAAGTGATTCTTGAAAGATCATTACTAATGCCTCTGCAATCTCTTCAGCCACCTCTTTCAGAACCCTGAGATGTACACCATCTGGTCCAGGTGACTTATCTACCTTCAGACCTTTGAGTTTCCCAAGAACCTTCTCTGTAGTTATGGTAGCTTCATACACTTCATGACCCCTGACACCTGGAACTTCCATCATATTGCTAGTGTCTTCCACAGTGAATACTGATGCAAAATATTTATTCAGTTTGTCTGCTATTTCATTGTCCCTGATTACTACCTCTCCAGCTTCATTTTCCAGTGGTCATATATCTACTTTTGCCTCATGTATCGGAAGAAACTTTTGCTATCCTCTTTAGTATTATTGGCTTGCTTACTTTCATATTCAATCTTTACCTTAATGACTTTTTTAGTTGCCTTCTGTTGGTTTTTGAAAGTTTCCCAGTCCTCTAACTTTTCACTCATATTTGCTCTATTATATGCCCTCTCTTTGGCTTTTATGTTGGCTTTGAACTTTCTTGTTAGCCACAGTTATGTCATCCTGCGTTTAGAATACTTCTTCCTCTTTAGCATGTATCTATCCTGTGTCTTCTGAATTGCTACAGCAATTCCAACCATTACTGCTTTGCTGTCGTCCCTGCCAGTGTTCTTTTCCAGTCAATTCTGACCAATCCCTCTCTCATACCTCTGTAATTCCCTTTACTCCACTGAAATACTGATACACCAGACTTTAGCTTCTTCTCAAATTTTAGGGTGAATTCAGTCATATTATGATCACTTACTCCCAAGGGTTCTTTTACCTTAAGCTCTCCTATCAATTCTAGTTCTTTGCACAACACCCAGTCTAGGATAGCAGATCTCCTAGTGGGCTCAATCAGGAGCTGCTCTAAAAAGCTATCTCATAGGCACTCTAGAAATTCTCCCTCCTGGAATCCAGCATCAACCTGATTTTCCCAATCAACCTGCGTATTGAAATCCACCATGTCTATTGTGTGTGTACACGCGCGCACACACACACACACACACACACATCACAAAGAAGTCACACAACTGCAGGACATGACTGGTCATGGAACTCCAGTTAGGGAAACACCCCTCTACTTTAATATTCTGGAAAAGCCTTGTCAAGTACCCTCCTAAAAAAAAAAGTCCATATTAACAATATCTGCTGCACTACCCTCATCAATCTTCTTTGTCACCTCTTCAAAAAGCTCTAGCAAATTTGTAAGACATGATCTGTCTACACAAAGCCATCCTGCCAATCCCTAATGAGCTCAAGCTGGACCTTCCCACTGGAATTGTCTTTGTGCAGAGTCCTCAGCCTTTATATGGGGAGTAGAAAGGGTTTCATAGGGCAAGTTTGCAAGTTGATTTGCAAACTCCCCAGTTGCCTGTCATTTCTGAAACTGGGAGACGTCGTTGTATCATGTATGTCTGGAGTTTAAGAGGTTTCAGCCTCTATTTGAATATCTGAAGGGACTGTACCTCAGGTTTTGGATGCACTTCAGCCTCACACTACTGATCTTCACTCACCCGATAATGAGTTGGGTGAGTCAGTCCGAGGGTCTCCTAGTTTGTTTGCTCCTGGGCCTTGTCAAGGTGGCTGTTCACACGTCTTGGCAGCCAGCAGTTAAAATTTTAGTCTGAGCTGATTGCTTATCTTTTTTCAAAAGTTACATACCTGCCCTTGTGTTCCTGGAGAAGGACCACGCTGTATCCGAGCTACAATAAGGACTTCCAGGATTGGTGGGCATCACAGGAGCTCGATGGAGATAGCGATTCTAGATAGAGATGATTGTATTATAATTTGAAACTGTAAATAGTGTAAGCAGTAGAGCACGTACTATTGTAGTTATGTGATGCTGTCATCAATGAATAAACTTCCTTTAGAAAAAAAGAAAGCACATACTTTTCTAAATGCAAGTCTATCTTATCCCTAAGAGTTCTCTTCAGTAACGCTCACTGGACTACAGTATAATTTCCTGGATTATCCCTTTTGCAGCCTTTAACAAGCTAACAACATTGCCTACTCTCTCCTCCTCTGGCATCTTGCCATCAGCTAGAGAGAATACCAAGGTAGATACATAAAAGACTGAGATAGTGAAATCTGTAGGGTTATGTACACGCAACCCTGTAAAAGTATCAGCAGCAATAGAACACACCTGGAGTCTGGTGTCACTGTTAACAAATCACTATTTTAGTAGTAACTATGTAATATGGTAACTTAAACCAGGTAAATCAAGAGTTAGATGTTCTGCATATATAGGTGTATAGATAAAGTTCCCAAATTCATTCGAGCTCAGGTGGTCAGAGTTGCAGTGTTACTATGGTATGTAAGAAAGTTCAGTTCAGTCCACGGAACTGAGGTGAGAGAGAGGTATTTGTAATCCAAATAAACAGGTGTCATCGATCTTCCTGTTGTCCTCCGAATCCTTCAAGTTAGCCCAAATGTGACAACACTAAGGGTACTGTCTCTGTCTTCAAGTGGTAAAACTACCAACCCAGGCAAGGATTAAACACACCAGTAGTTCCCACAGGGTCACCCTTACACGCACTGTGACAGCCACTGATCAATCTCTCTTGATTGATCCTCAACCCACCCTCGCGGGCACTCAAAGAGTTCAGTCAGTGACTCTTTTGTCACTAGCCTCTGTGTGTCCGTGAGAAAGACAATTGACCTTGCTTAAATTCACACACGCTGAACATGAGCTGTCCATCATGTAGCTCCTTCTCTCTCTCTGTAGCGACTCAGTCAGCAGTAGAAGACAACTTCTTTTCGTAACATTGTATTCCGTCTCGGTCTCTGTCCCTCCTTAAAGGCATAGTCCATAACAAATGAAACTGAAGATCCTATCACAGTAGCAACAATAAGCTATTGGAGGAACCCAGCCTCTGTTGAGTGAGATGACAGTTCCTTTCACCCCCTCCCTATCCCTCCCCCACCCCCAGGAAACACATTAGGAATACAGTTAGGTCAGTATGTTCATGTATTGGAAAGTTTAGGGGGATATCAGCTAAGTGAAACAAGCTCAGGGAGCTTAACCTGGCTGAGTTGAGCTGAAGAGCCTGTTTCTGTGCTGTTTTACTGTATAACTGAAAGCACTTATTTGTTTATCCCACTAAATATGTATTGTAAGATTAATCTTCAATAATGATTGTAAACCAACAGTTGTATAATAGCTGCTTGTAATTCAGTTGAAGATATTCTTTCTCTTTGTATGTTTTGTAGGAGGGGCCTATGGTTCCTGGTATCCTACCTGCAGAAGCAAGCACAAGGTTACAGATCTTTCAGGTAACAGTTATGAAAAGTATCTCTATAACTGTTGGTACTTAAGGACCATAAAATCATAATGTATGTCTTAAAAGTTCTATCATATATATTGCATCTTTGCCGTTTTGCTGTTTTCCACATTAAGGAAAAGGAGTCCTATCATTCAATAATGGAAAATTTTACATGAACTTGGAGGTCCTTGCTTTTCCCATCTCATTAATAACATTGCACTTCTGCATGTATCCTGATGTGCTTTTTGATTTAGAGATTATAGATACATAGGTTTTGAATTGCTTTGATTTGATATTGACTCTTATTTACTAAAATGTACTCTGAGTTTAATTAGGAAGTCTGCAGTTAACTAATTCTACAATATTTTAAATTCAAGCTATATAATAAGTGTTCTCCAAAAGGATCATTAAACCTGCATTCTTTTATATGCTTTTGATTTCCCTTATGCAGAGGAGACCACAATGTGAATATGAAACTAGAAAAGGTATAAGTAAATCTTTACTACTTCTGAAGAGAATATTTGAAATCCTAATTGATGGAAAGGGAGTAACCTTAAGGACAGGAGGTTTAAAAAAAAAAGCACAGAAAGATGGCTACAGATGTACTGTATGTAGGTTCCCTCCCACTTTATGATAGTGTCAATTATACCAGTGCCTATGAAGAGCAGGGTGACTTGTCTCAATTAATATCATTTTGTAACTCTTTCACCTACTGTAGTAAATTGCTTTCTGAGGATTGTTTTGACTTGAATCAACACCTGCCTCAATAAGGAACTGGACCTGCATCACTTATCCTATCATCACAATAGGTATACAGCAGATGCTGTCTGGCTGACTCCACTCTGTCATGTACCATTTAGATAACTAAAACATGCCAGGTTGTTATTCATTCACTATAAATCAGTGTTCAACACCATCATCCCCTCAAAACATCATCAAGCACCAAGACCTAGGCCTCTATACTTCTCTCTGCAACTGGATCCTCAACTTGCTTATTGAAGAATACAATCAATGCAGGTTGGAAACACCATGTTGTTCTCACTGATCATCAAGGCAGATGCTCCTCAAGGCTGTGTGATTCTGTGTAGAACCCTGGGTACTCTCTCTGTGTCATAGGGCGGTGGCTAGGAATGGACCCAAGTTCAAGACACAGACACTGAAGCACTAGGGACAGGACTAGGATACAGGCTGAGGGCAAGGACATGGACACGAAAACCAGGAACCTGGAACAGGACTGAACAAGAGACCTAGGAGCCCGGACTTGGACTTTGAGCCAGAGACTGGACAAGGCCCCAGTACCTGGGCCTTGCCTCTGGCTCGGACCCCAGAACTAGGCAAGGACAGGGCTTGGCAGGCAGGCAGGCAGGACGAGGCTGGAGTCTTCAGGCTTGGGGCTAGAGGCGAGGCTTGGCAGGAGGCAGGAGGCTGGAGTCTTCAGGCTTGAGGCTAGAGGCGAAGCTTGGCAAGAGGCAGGAGGCTAGAGACTTGAGGCGAGGCTTGGCAGGAGGCTGGAGTCTTCAGGCTTGAGGCTAGGCAGGAGGCTGGAGTCTTCAGGCTTGAGGCTAGGCAGGGTCCTCCTGGGCAGGGCGTGGATCACCACCCGACGGAGGCATGGGACAGGAGGACCACCCCTGTCTGCCAATGGAGTAGCAGTATTTTTCTGCTGCTCTTAGTTTTCTTTCTTTCCCCCTAGTTTAAGCTTTGAATTTAAAATTTTTACTTGTTGATTCTTGAGGGGGAACAATATGTCTATGTCTACAAGAAGTGGGAAGAATATACCTGAACCTCATGATAAAGGTAATGGGAAAGGAAAGGTGCAAAAGGAAAGATCTGATGAAATGCCATCGTGGGCTGAAGATATCGTTCGGACAGTGAATTTAATTAAGGATCAGAATGGATCAATTAAAGACCAACTGGAAAAGAATAGTAATGAAATGAAGTCATTTCCTGGAAAACTTAAAGACCTGGAAACTCAAGTTATTTCACACGAAGAGGAATTGAAGATAACTAAGCAAAAGCTGTCTGAAGCTACAACTCATTTGGAAAGATATCAAAATAAGATTATAGACCTGGAAACTAGGTCCGACGAAGGAATATAAGAATTGTTGGGCTACAGGAAGGAGCTGAAGATGGAGATCTAATGGCTTACTTTGGTAAGCTTTTCCACACTTTATTTCCTAGCATTCTATCAAAGCTGCCTGCTATAGAAAGGGCACACAGGGCGTTTATCTCGAAATCGAAGGACTCTAGTAAACCAAGATCTGTTCTGGTTTGCTTTCATCACTTTAAAATTAAAGATCAAATAATACGACAGGCAAGAAAACAGACAGTTTTTAGATTTATGGAATCTGAGCTCCGCTTCTGCGAAGATTATCCAAGAGAGATAATGGAACAAAGATCAAAATTTGCCCTGGTAATGAAACAAGCATATGATAAGAATCTTTTCCCGTCTCTGAGGTATCCGACAAGACTTAAAATTTTCCCTCCTAATTCTCGTCCTCGTACGTTTTTTGATCCAAAAGCTGCACTGGATTTTGTTCAGGCTTTGCCTGCCGCTGTCACCGACACCGCTGTTGAATGATCCATCTGAAAGGCTGTTTGGCTATTTGTATATTATTCGCATTTTGGAAAGAGGATTTATGAAGGTCACTTGTATATTTCATCGAGAGACTAATTAAAGAACACGGGAAGTTGTTCTTTGTTGCATATTATTGGTTTTCATTTGGAAAGATTTATGGTTTAAGTATCTCTGCTCAAATGATCTCTGGACATTTTATCACTAAGGGAAGAAGATAAGGCAATTTGTTCCTTTAATTTAATACTTCGTAGCTAATTGGTAGTTTTTCCTACTAATAGGGCTTTTTATATATTTTTCTGTTCTATTATAACATTTTATAATTGAATTTAAAGCTTTTTAAGGGAATTAATACTAAACTTAAAGATGGCGCTGGTTTTTCTCTCTAAGAGATAACATTATTTTGGTTCTTTCTTGTTTATCAGTCGATGGAATGTAAGTACCTTTTTTCCCGAGACTTTATTGTCTTTTTCACAAGGTCACTCTACTTTTTTACTTACTGGGGGGAGGGAAAGAAAACACAGACAGAGCAGTCAGCAGCTTTGAATTCTATCGTAGATCGCTTGCCTTTTTCCGGTTTCCGGGTGTGGGTGGGTTTAGAGTTAGTTTTTTCCGATTGGGTGGTTCTGGAGCATGCGTGTTTTTTATTTGGTTGTATTCTTCATCACCGCCGTCTTTGATCATCCTGCGTTGGTATGTGCTTTGTGCATGTATAAAGTAGAATGAAATTATAGTACGCTGTTCAAACGGATTAATATAATAAGTTGGAATGTATGTGGTTGGAATCATCCTATTAAACGAAAGAAGAATTTTAAAATTATTAACCAATTCCAACCTGATATAATTTTTGCTCAAGAGACACATATCAGGGCGGGAGATCAAAATAGATTTTTTAGATGGTGGAATGGTTTGCAATTCCACTCTACTTCTCAGAGTAAAACAAAAGGCGTCTCTATTTTCATTAAACCTAATATATTTATTCAAGAGGACATTGAATCAGATTCTAATGGTAGATTTTTAATTGTTAAAGGAACAATCTGTAATAGAAAAGTTGTTTTGTTTAATTTGTATAGTCCTAACTTAGATGATCCTTTTTTTTAAAAAGGTATTCGCTTTACTGCCTGACTTAAATGAATATATGCTCATAATGGGTGGGGATTTTAATTGTTGTTTAAATCCTACGATTGATAAGAGCTCAACCAATCAGCGACTTCCAAATTGATCCACGTCATTTATTAATTCCTTTTTGATTGATTTTGGGTTGATTGATTTGTGGAGGTATCTTCATCCCGACAATAGAGAATATTCTTTCTTCTCACACGTTTATAAAAAAATATTCGAGGATCGATTATATTATAATCGATCCCCGCTTCTTGCCTAGTGTTAAAACCTGCAAATATGACGCTATTGCTATATCTGATCATGCGCCTCTGAGTTTGTCTTTTGAATTTGATGATGTCATTCTTGCCCGCCCACCTTGGCGCATGTCTCAGACATTATTGCAAAACTCTGACTTTGTCACTTCCATTGAAACCCAGATAAAAGAATTTTTTTCTTTTTAATGATATAGGGGGTATGTCTAAATTAGTTATATGGGATACATTTAAAGCATTTTTATGCGGTCAGATTATTTCTTATTCAGCTAAACTTAAAAAACAAACTAAAGCAGAATTAGATAGAATTTCAAAACAAATTAAAGATTTAGATAATATTTATGCAATTTCCCCCAATACTGATTTATTTAAACAAAGGGTGGAACTTCAATCACAATATAACCTGTTATTAACTCATCCCATTGAAGGTTATTTACTTAAGTTAAAGAGCCAATTTTATATGTCTGGAGATAAAAATAATAAACTGCTTGCATCTCAATTAAAAATGGCTGCAGCCAAAAGGCAAGTCATGAAAATTCATAGGAAAGATGGTACCTTAGCTCAGGAATATGAGGAAATTAATAACATTTTTCAAGACTTTTATGCTGAGCTATATAAATCTCAATGTCCATTAGATTCCTCTAAAATGAATGCTTTTTTACGAAAGATTGTTTTTCCTAAAATCTCGGCTGAGGATCAAAAGATTCTCGATGCTCAAATTACTGAAGCTGAAATTCATAAAGCTATTTTTTCAGTGCAATCTGGTAAGTCCCCAGGACTTGATGGCTATCCCGTAGAATTTTATAAAAAATTTGGAAAGTTGCTCTCTCCGTATATGTTGGAAATGTTTAAGGATTCTTTTGCGAAAGGTGACTTACCCTCTACTTTTTATGAGGCCTCTATTTCTTTAATTCTTAAAGATAAAGATCCCACTGACTGTGCTTCATATAGACTTATTTCATTACAGAATGTTGATGCTAAGATTTTGTCAAAGATAATGGCTAATCGGTTGGAGAATATTTTGGGTAAAATTATTTGTGAAGATCAAACAGGCTTTATAAAGGATCGCTATTCCTTTTCAAATGTTCGGAGACTACTTAACATTATATATTCATCCTCTTCTAAAATTCCACAATGTGTTGTATCTTTGGATGCTGAAAAAGCGTTCGACCGAGTCGAATGGAAATATTTATTCAATGTTTTAGAGAAATTTGGCTCTGGTGTTAATTTTAATAATTGGATTAAAATGATATATAAAGCCCCTATTGCTACTGTTGTTACTAACAATTGTAGGTCTCCTTTTTTTCAGCTTTCACGGGGGACAAGGCAAGGCTGTCCATTAAGTCCTTTGTTGTTTAATTTAATATTAGAACCCCTTGCTATTGCTCTTCGTGAGGCTAAAAATATCCATGGGATATTTGTAAATGAGACCATGCATAAGGTCTCTCTTTATGCTGATGATTTATTGGTTTATATATCTAACCCTGACGAATCCATTCCTGCCCTGCTAAAATTATTTAATGAATTCAGAGGTATTTCAGGATATAAAATTAATTTTAGTAAAAGTGAATTGTTTCCTTTAAATGATTCTGTTTCTATATATGATAATACTCCTTTTAAAGTTTCAGACTCTTTTAGATATTTAGGTATTATAATTACTAAAAAATATAAGGATCTTTAAAAAGCTAATTTTGTTCCCTTAGTGGACTCTATGAAGTATTTATTTAGTAGATGGAGTCCACTTACATTTTCACTTGTTGGTCCAATTCATATAGTTAAAATGATGATTCTACCGAAACTTTTATATTTATTTCAGAATATTCCTGTTTTTTTTGACTAGGAAGTTTTTTGATCGGATTGATTCTATTATTTTATCTTTTATTTGGAATAATAAAAGACCAAGAATTAGTAAATGTCATTTACAAAAATTGAAAAAGGATGGAGATCTTGCTTTGCCTAATTTTAGAATGTATTATTGGGCTGTTAATCTGTGATGTATGTCTTTTTGGTTACACTGGGTTGATAAGAGTGATTGGCCAATTTGGGTAGACCTGGAACTAAAAGCTGTAAAACAGTTTTACTTAACCTCGTTATTGGGGGCTCCTTTACCTATGCAATTAGGTAAAGTTGTTAATTTAAACTTATATCCTGTGATTAAGTATTCTTTACAAATTTGGCTCCAGTTCTGCAATTTTTTTAATCTTAAAAAATTCAAACTTTGTAGTTTAATTTACCGAAATTACTTTTTTAAGCCTTCTTTGAGTGATCCAATTTTTCTACTTTGGAAAAATAAAGGTATTAATTCTTTATTGGATTTATTTAAAGAAGATAGATTGATGTCCTTTGAACAACTAATTGATAAATATTCTCTTTCATACTCACACTTTCTGCAATACCTTCAAGTTAGACATTTTTTACAAAAAATATTTAAGTAATTTCCCTTACATATTGGAGGCTGACCTGTTAGATACTATTATGGGTATGAATCCTTCGATTAAGGGTTCAATTGGAAGAATTTATAATTTTCTATTACAATGGGATAAGCGTCCTTTGTCTAAGGTTAAACAGGATTGGGAAAAGGACCTTAATTTGACTTTTATGACAGAGGATTGGATGCAGATACTGAAGTTGTTTAACTCTTCTTCAATTTGTGCTAGCCATTCATTGATTCAATTTAAAATTGTACATCGTTATCATTTGACAAAGGAGAGACTTTCTAAAATCTTTCCTAATGTTGATAGTCACTGTAAAACTGAGATAGCTACACTGACACATATGTTTTGGTCTTGTTCTATATTGGAACAGTTCTGGAAGTCGGTTTTCTCAAAATTTCTAAAGCACTTAAAATTAATTTACAATCTAATAAATTAACTGTGCTTTTTGGAATAGTTCCTCAAAATGTTCATGGTATTCATGTTATTGCATTTGTTACATTGATAGCTAGGAGGGCCATTTTGTTGAAGTGGAAGGATACATCAGCTCCCACTTTGTCATAATGGTTCTCTCAAGTGATGCTATGTCTTAGTTTGGAGAAAATTAGAAGTCGAACCTTTGAACCTTTATCTGATTTTGAGAAAAGATGGGGCTCATTTGCTCGTTATTATCATTTAAGTTAATTGATATAATTTTTCCACGATCTAATTGTAAATTCTTTTAGCATATTTTCTTTTCTTGCTGGCAGTTTGATGTTTATTTTCAGAAGCTTTCTGTATGACGCATGGCTCCAGGGTTGTACACCTAATGGGTTCTCTTTTTTTTTCTCACTTTTCTGCTCAGTTGGTTTTTTTTTGTTATCACAAAATTTTGTTTTCAATCTTTAAGATGATGAGTTTTTTTTTGAGGCATTGTAAGTGTTGTTACTTCGATGTACTCATGTTATTTTACCTATATATGCAATAAAAAGATTTGAAAAGAGGCATGGGACAGGAAGAGACAGAAGCAACTGCAGATAACGGCAATACGGCCTGGCTTACCCCGACGGAGGCAAGGGACAGGGAGGGACAGAACCAACCGCAGGTAACAGCAAGACGGCCTGGCTTACCTGGGCGGAGGCAAGGGACAGGAAGGGAGCTAGGTATAGGGTGGCTCCAGGACAAGACTGCAGGCGAGACAAGGCGAGAGTTACCAGCAAGACAAGGCAAGGCTTCAGGCAATGCAAGGCGAGATGAGAACTTCAGGCGAGGCGAGAGTTACCGGCAAGACAAGGCAGGGCTTCAGGTGAGGAAACAGAAGGCAGAGGAAGGGATACAAGGAGTAAGGACAAGAGCAATCCAGCCACCACACCCTGGTCTCTGAAGGTATTTATGCAGCCAGCCCCATTGAGCATCAGCTGCCTTAATTAGTGCTTAACAGGAACAGAAACGGTAGACAGGAAAACCTGAAGCAAGGGTCGATGGACCGGAATGTGGACTTCACTGACCGGACCATGACACTCTGCACCTATGACTGTGTAGCGATGCCAAGCTCCAATGCTGTCTACAAATTCATCAATTATACCACTGTTGTTGGCAGAATCATGAATGGTGCCAAGTTAGGTCAGCTGATGAGTGACATCATAACAACCTTCAGCTCAGTGTCAGCAAGACCAAGAAACTAATTATGGTCTTTAGGAAGGGGAATTCAAATGAACATTCACCAGTCCTCTCTGAAGGATCTTCAGTGGAAAGAGTGACCAGCTTCAAATCCCTGGATGTTAACATCTCGGAGGACCTGTCTTGGGCCCAACACATAAATGCTTTCATGAAAGACCCATGCTTTTGTCTCTACTTTCTTAGTAGTTCAAGGAGATTTGCCATGTCACTGAAGACTGTCAGATATCTACGGATATACAGTGGAAAGCATTCTGGTTGCATAATGATCAAGTATGGAAATTCCAATGCATAGGAATGCAAGAAGTTACAGAGAATGGTGGATTCAGACAGTTCCATTGTAAGTACAGTTCTCTCCACCATCGTCAAGTGAAGTCATAGGAAAGTGGTATCTATAATCAGAGATCACTACCATCTCAATTCCTGCCATCAGGCAGGAAGAACAAGAGCCTGAAGACCCTCCCTCAAGGTTTAAAATCAGCTTCTTCCCCACTGGCCATCACGTTATTGAACTGACCTGAAAACCTCAGCATACGTCAGACTATTTATTTTCTCTTTCTCTCTTAATCTTATATTAATATCATCATGCTTTTGTTTATTTTGGAGAAGCTAAAGTTGTGTATGATATATGTTAATTTACCTAAGAACATAAGAAATAAGAGCGGGAGTAGACCATCTGGCCCGTCAAGCCCATTCTGCCGTTCCATAAGATCATGGCCGATCTGGCCATGGATTGATCTTCACCTACCTGCCTTTTCCCCGTAACCCTTAATTCCCTTACTAAAGCTCCATCACATTCACTTCCTTAATATCTACATGTTCAAGCTTTTCAGTCTGCTGTAAGTCATCCCTACAATGGCCAAAATATTTTTCCGTAGTGAATACTGAAGCAAAGTATTCATTAAGAACCTCTGCTATCTCTGGTTCCGTACACACTTTTCCACTGTCACACTTGATTGGTCCTTTTCTCTCACGTCTTATCCTCTTGCTCTTCACTTACTTATAGAATGCCTTGGGGTTTTCCTTAATCCTGTCCACCAAACCCTTCTCATGGCCCTTTCTGGCTCTCCTAATTTCATTCTTAAGCTCCTTCCTGCTAGCCTTATAATCCTCTAGATCTCTATCATTACCTAGTTTTTTGAACCTTTCGTAAGCTCTTCTTTTCTTCTTGACTAGATCTACAACAGCCTTTGCGCACCATGGATCTTGTACCCTACCATCCTTTCCATGTCTCGTTAGAACGTACCTACTCAGAACCCCATGCAAATATCCCCAGAACATTTGCCTAATTTCTTCCGTAGGTTTCCCTAAGAATATCTGCTTCCAATTTATGCTTCCCAGTTCCTGCCTGATAGCCTCATACTTCCCCTTACTCCAATTAAATGCTTTCCTAACTTGTCTGTTCCTATTCCTCTCCAATGCTATGGTAAAGGAGATAGAATTCTGATCACTATCTCAAAAATGCTCTCCTACTGAGAGACCTGACACCTGACCAGTTTCATTTCCCAATACCAGACCAAGTACAGCCTCTCCTTTTGCAGGCTTATCTAAATATTGTGTTAAGAAACCTTCCTGAACACACCTAATAAGCTCCACCCCATCTAAACCCCTCGCTCTTGGGAGATGCCAATCGATATTTGGGAAATTAAAATCTCTCACCACAACAACCCTGTTATTATTACACCTTTCCAGAATCTGTTTCCCTATCTGCTCCTCGATGTCCCGTTACTATTGGGTGGTCTATAAAAAACACCCAGTAGAGTTATTGACACCTTCCTGTTCCTAACTTCCACCCACAGAGACTTCATAGAGAATCCCTCCATGATTTCCTCCTTTTCTGCAGCCGTGACAGTATCTCTGATCAACAGTGCCGCGCCCCCATCTCCTTTGCCTCCCTTCCTGTACTCCTCATCTTTGTCCTATATCTACTTCCCCAACTCTTGAGGCCATATCCCCTAGTTCCAGTCTCACCTACCAGTGGAAACAACTTTTCTGCCTCTGTTTTATCCGTCCCTTTCATAATTTTATATGTTTCTGTAAGATCTCCTCTCATTCTTCTGAATTCCAGCAAGTACAGTCCGAGGCGACTCAATCTCTCCACATAGTCTAACCTCCTCATCTCTGGAATCAACCTGGTGAACCTCCTCTGCACCACCTCCAAAGTCAGTACAATCTTCTTCAAGTAAGGAGACCAGAACTACACACAGTACTCCAGGTATGGCCTCACCAGTAGCCTGTACAGTTGCAGAATAACCCTCCTGCTCTTAAATTCAGTCCATTCCATGGCCTTCTTGATAGCCTGCTGCACCTGCAAACCAACCTTTTGTGATTCATGCACAAGCACTCCCAAGTCGAGGCGAGAGTTACCGGCAATATTTTACTATTTAAATAATAATCTGCTCTTTCATTTTTCCTTCTCAAGTGAATGACCTTGCATTTACCAATATTGTACTCCATCTGCCAGACCCTTGCCAACTCACTTAACTTATCTGTATCTCTCTACAGGCTCTCCATATCACTATTTGGTTTTCTACTCAATTTAGTATCATTAGCAAACTTAGATACACTACGCTCAGTCTCCTCTTCCAGATCGTTAATGTATATTGTGAACGGTTGCAGGCCCAGCACCGACCCCTGTGGCGCACCGCTCTCCACTGATTGCCAACCAGAGTAATACCCATGTATCCCAATTCTCTGCTTTCTATTCATTATAACCAATTCTCTATCCATGCTAATATGTCACCCCTAACTCTATGCATCCTTATTTATGGATAAGTCTTTTATGTAGCATCTTATCAAACGCCTTCTGGAAATACAAGTAAATAACATTCATCTGTTCCCCTCTATCCACTGTGCTCGTTATATCCTCAAAGAACTCCAGTAACTTTGTCAAACAGGACCTGCCTTTGTTGAATCCATGAGGTGTCTGCCTGATGGATCCATTTTTTTTCCAGATGGATGCCTCGCTATTTCTTCTTTAATGATAGCTTCAAGCATTTTACCAACTACAGATGTTAAATAAACTGGCCTATAGTTACCTGCCTTTTGCCTACTTTTTTTTTGAACAATGGCGTGACATTCGCCGTCTTCCAATCTGCCGGGACCTACCCAGAGTCCAGAGAATTTTGGTAAATCATCACCAAAGCCTCTACTATAATTTCTGCCATTTCTTTCAGTAACCTGGGATCCATTCCATCAGGACCAGGGGACTTTAGGCCCACAAGTCTGCTTATAATTTAAGTTTATGTTAACTTATTTTTGCTCTCTACTTATAATGTACTGTGCCGCTGCTGCTGCAAAAACAGATATTCATGTGCACATATGCCCATGACAATAATAAACTTGAACCTGAACTTGTAGACGGAGCAGTGAACCAGAGCATTCCACCTTAAGATTAGTGAAAGGTGTGGGGACCTTGAAATCATATTTCAACTGTTAGAAATTAAGGAAGCTGATCCATTAAATCTGGAGGTTTGTATATTTGGAGTTGAAAGTATGATAAAATTATTCCTACAGATACAAGAGATAGCATGGCCCAGATGGTGAGGATCTTTGATGATTGATGTTGCCTTTCTGAGGCAGTGCTTCCTTGTATGTGCTACCGATGGTTGGGAGGGATGTGCCAGTGATGTATTGGGCATAGTCCACTGCTCTCTTGGGGGTGTTCAAGTAGCATTGCCAATTTTCTCACTCCCAAATAAGGGACAAAAGTAGCAGTCAAATACGGGACACGTGTTTACCCCGAGAAAGACTACCATGACCATGAAGCCTTGCGCGGGCACCTGTGTGCACATGCGTGCATGTGCCGATTTTCTTTCTACAAATCAGTTTTGGCTTAATCTTCCCGATTCTGTTAAGTGAAACTACACCGTACATACATTATTTCTATTTTATATAGGCTGTGTGTTTATCATATCATTCCTGCTTTTACCATATGTCATTGTTATTTTAGGTTGTATGTGTTATTTGGTATGATATGGTAGGTTAGTTTTTGGGTCAGGGAACGCTCAAAAGTTTTTCCCATATAAATTAATGGTAATTGCTTCTTCGCTTTATGCCATTTCGGCTTACGAACATTTTCATAGGAACATTCTACCTTAGCGGGGGAAATACGGGACAAGGGTGGTGCTGTATGGGATAAACCAATTTAGCCCAATATATGGGATGTCCCAGCTGATACGGGACAGTTGGCAACCCTATGTTCAAGTTCAACAGTGCGTGACAGGGAATGAGGAAAGGTGCAGCTGACTCATATCATTTCATATCGCCAAATCATATCGTTTCCTTGCGGCCCAGTAGCACATGTTTTACGGCCCGGTACCAGTCCACGGCCCGGTGGTTAGGGACCACTGCTCTTGAAGATCAGCTTGGTAATTTAAGTTTGCAGCCAAAAGAGATCAAGGAAATCTTAAATAATATTTTTGGATGTATTTTTTCTTGTCTCACTGCTGCCATCAGGTCGAAGGTACAAGAACCTCAGGACTCGCACCACCTAGTTCAAGAACAATTATTACCCCTCAAATATCAGGTTCTTGAACAAAAGAGGATAACTGCACTAATTCTATTTCTGGTGTTCCCACAACCAAAGATCTTACTTTAAGGACTCTTCATCCTGTTATTTCATGCTCTTGTTATTTATTGCTATGTATTTATATTTGCATTTGCAGTTTGTTGTCTTCTGTGCTCTTGCTGTTTCATTGATCCTGTTTACAGTTACTGTTCTGTAGATTTACTGAGTGTGCTCACAGGAAAAAGATTGTATATGGTGACATGTATGTATAATAATAAATCTTTGAACTTTGAACTTTACTTAGGAGATATAGAGCTGAAGCAAAAGAGTAGTAAGGTCATTGACTGTACCCAGATTAGTGACTTGGAAGAGGAACTATCAGCTATCAAGGCAAATTAGGGTAGATAAATCCTCAAGGCCAGTCATGTCCACTTTGACCTTGTGGGAGACTAATGCAGAAATTGTGAGGGCTCCAGCAGAGAAATTTTAAATGTCCTTAGTCACACGTGAAGTACTAGAGGACTGGAGGATAGCTAATGTTGTCCTGTTGTTCTGGAAAGGCTCAAAGAATAAATTTGATATTTATAGGCTTGTGAGCCCAACATCAGTCGTGTCTAAATTATAAATATCTATATTAATGATTTAGATGATACTGTGGTAAAATGGATCAGCAAATTTGCAGATGGCATCAGGATTAGGGGCATAATATATAGTAAGGAAAGCTATCAGTGTGATCCAGTCAGCTGGGAAATTGGGCTAAAAATGGCAGTTGGAATTTAATGCAGCCAAGTGTGAGGTGTTGCACTTTCGGAGGTCAAACCTAGGTAAGATCAACATAGTGAATAATAGGGTTTTGTGATGTGCCATAGAACTAAGTGACCTGGAAATACAGATCTTAATTCCTTGAAAGTGACATCACAGGTAGATTGAGTTGTAAAGAGAGCTTTTGGCACACTGACGTCCATAAATCAGGGCATTAAGTATAGGGGTATAGATGTTATGTTAAAGTTGTACAAGGAATTGATGAAGTCAAATTTAGAATAGTGTGTGCAATTTCAGTCTCCTACATACAGGGGAGATATCAATAAGGTTGAAAGATTGCACAGAAATTTTACAAAAATGTTGCCGGGATTTGAGGACCTGAGTTACAAGGAAAGGTTGAATAGCTTACGACTTTATTTTCTGCAACACAGGAGAATGAGGGGAGGGTTTATAGAGGTGTATAGAATTATGAGGTATGCATTCACCCTATCTCTACCCCTCATGTTGGATGAGACTTTAAAGAGAAGTCATAGGATAGGGTGAAAAGTGAAATATTAAAGGGGAATCTGAAGGGAAACCATCACTCAGAGGGTGGTGCAGATTTGGAATGAGTTGTTCGTGGAAATGATAGTTGCAGATTCAGTTATTACACTTAGGAGAAGTTTAGATAGGTACATGGGTGGGAGGGGTTTGGAAGGATACAGTCTGGGTGCACGTAAGTGGGACTAGGTAGAAAGTCAGTTCGGCATGGACTAGATCGGCTAAAGGACTTGATTCTGTACTGTAGTACTCTGTGATTCTACTTCGGTTAAAGTGTTCAGTACAATCCTAACCTTCTTAACCTCTTAAGAAAGTAAAGACACTAGCGTGAGTGTGAGTGTGTGTGTGCTTGTGTGTGTGTGTGTGAGAGAGAGAGAGAGAATGGGAACTTTAATATCTACCATTAAAAATGGCTCAGTAGCATCATGTGACTAAGCTGACTGTAGGCATTATTGGATAATGGGTAGCTACCAGAATCTTTGACAAGTGGTGAAACAACCAACATGACAGGAAAACAAAATGGCTTAATTTTAGTAGTGTTAAGGATCTGGCCTGAACACTGGGTTGAAGGGCCTCTGCTGGTAGCTCTGGATCAGGACAGTCTTTAATTTCTGTTTTCTTTCACCTGGCCATGTGGGTTCTGGCCCAGCCCCTTTCCTTTTTGGATTTCCTCCAATTACCTGCTTGTCTCCTCATTTGCGCCCACCCGTTTCCAATTTTCACTCATTATCCTGTCCATTTAAACCCTGCCTTGACAAGCATTCTCTGCCAGTTCGTCCGAACTCTGACCTGTGTTGTTCTAGCCTGCCATTGCAACTTCTGCCAACCGATTCTGCCTGATTCTGTGTTCTGGATTTTGCCTGTTCCTGGACCTGATTTTTGCCTGTGTTCTCTGGATTGTCTGCCCTCGCCTGACTGCCTTTCCGGTAAGACCTCTGCCTGCCATTTTGGATTCGTGCCTGCCTTCTGTTTTTGAAAGACTGTTGCCTTTGTGCTCCCTAATAAATCCTGGTGAGAAAGTATTCATTGGTCTGCACTTGAGTCCCACCGAAACCCGACAAGTAGTTACTAATCTATCTAGCTCAAATACATCTGTCATGGACAATGATTCTAGGGGTAACTATGGTGCTGTTCATATGTTAACAGTCTAAAGACAACCTCTGTTGGACAATGTGGGTCATCATTGTGATAAATGAAATGGATTTACAATAGTTCTGTCAACTCTGAATATATTATTGAAATTATCCAGGAGACTAACTTCATTCAATAAGGTGTCTGGAAGACCACATGAATTCTGTTAGTCTTATTAAGTTACAACATAAAATTTATGTTCAACAGCAGAAGTAGCTTTGAGGAAGAGAGCTAAGTGGACTTGCAGTCAACAGATTATATTTTCCAAGGATATTTCCATCCCTAGCAATGGTGAAACAGTGAATAAATGCAAAAGACAAAACTAACAAACCTTTGCTTCTTGTAGTTTGAGGGCTAACTTCAACGACTTCATCAATGACCTTCCCTCTATGATGAGGACAGAAATGAAGTTTAAGCTGTGTTCAATTCCATTCACAACCCCTCAGATAAAAAAGCAATCTGTGCTCATGTGCAGTAAGACCTCCATGCAGCCACAAGCTGCAGTGTTCATTGTCATCATTATGGCTCTGGGCTTCTATTCACTAGAATTCAGAAGAATAAGGGGTGACCTCATTAAAACCATTCAAATGGTGAAAGGCCTTGATAGAATGGATGTGGAGATGTTTTCTATGGTGGGAGAGTCTAAGATCAGAGGACACAGCCTCAGAGTATAGGGGCATCCTTTTAGAATAGAGAAGAGGAGGAATTTCTTTAGCCAGAGAGTGGTGAATCTGTGGAATTCATTGTCACAGGCAGCTATGGAGGGCAAGTCCTTATGCATACTTAAAGCGGAGATTGATAGATTCTTGATTGGTGAGGGCATGAAGGGAACAGGAATAAGGCAAGAGATTAGGGCTGAGAGGAAGATTGATTAGCCACAATGAAATGGCAGAATAGACTGGATGGGCCAAATATCCTAACTCTGCTCCTATATCTTTTGGTCTTTTGTGCCGTGTCATATGACATGGGCGATCATGGTCTACGCCTACGATTGTTCTTGGAAAATTTTCAGCAGAAGTGGTTTGCCAGTGCCGCCTTCTGTGCAATGTCTTTACAAGACTGGTAACTTGAGCATTAATCAATACTCTACAGAGATTGCCTGGCATCAGTGTTGCATAAACTGGGTGTGATATGCACCAGCTACTCATACAACCATCCACCACCTGCTAAGCAGGTGCTACATCTTGCCCAAGGGTGACCTGCAGGCTAGTAGAGGGAAGGAGTGCCTTACACCTCCTTAGGTAGAGAAGTATCTCCAACTTGCCACTCAGGCTACAAAGTTATAAGTAACAAATGCATTATACAAATGAGCAGCAATAAATATTACCGAAGAGATTCTTGCAACTATCCTTTAATGTTCATCTGCTTTATCATCACAAAATCACATGAATGTCCCTGAGGTAATTATTACCTGCTAAACAGAGAAGTCAAGAAAGGTTTGACTGTTTTCAAGGACATGTCAAAGGTTAACAATTCTATGGCCAGTGATCACTTACTCAATCCTTTCTGATAACTATGAGATCCAACTCATGAATTTGATTAGATTATCTCCACTTGTCTTGATGACTGCGACTTAAGTAAGAGTAAATTCTAATTGAAATTCTGAAAAACAGTAGAATCTGTAAATACTACACAAAAACAAAAAATACTGGAAATGCTCAGCAGGTTAGGCCACATCAAGGGGACCAAAGTTAACATTGCAGCTTGGAAACTCTTCATTAGAAATAGAATGGTATGCACAGTAAAATTATCTAGCTTACATTAACTAAAGCTAAAGTTGAATTTCGTAGACTCATTGAGGTCATGATTTATAACAATATTTATATTTACATTTGCACAGTTTGTTGTTCATTGATCCTGTTACAGTTACTGTTCTATAGATTTGCTAGGTTTGCCTGCAGGAAAAAGAATCTCAGGGTTGCATGTGGTGACATGTATGTACTCTGATAATTTTACTTTGAACTTTGAACCAAGTTAGAAATCTCTTGATAATAGTAGGAAAGGCTTAGTAGTCACTAGATTTGGTGAACGTCAACAGCTATCTATTTGTATTTACTTCGGCATTCCTGGCTGATAAGTTATACAATGTGCATTATTTCATACTTATCTGATAAGGCTAGGATATACATAATATAATGATTGGTAGGGTCCAAGGAAGTATTGAGCAATAGACGGACCTTGATGCCTTATGATCCCTGATGGTAGATAAGATTGGGAAGAGATGCAGAATACTAATCTTCATTAGTAAGTAATAGAATATTAAAGCAGGGAGATTATTGTGCAGCTTTATAAAATATCGTCAGGCCACAGCCAGAGTACTGCATGCACTTCTGGTTACCATACTATAAGAACGATATTATTGTACAATAGAGGTTGTAGAGGGGATTCACCAGAATGTTGCCTAGAATATAGTTTTTAACCTACGTGGAAAATCTGAATAAGCCAGGTTTGTTTTCCTTGGAACAGAGGAGGCTGAGGGGGTACCTCACTGAGGTATACAAAATTATGAGGGCCATAAATTAGGTAGATAGTAGGATACATTTCCTTATGGCAAAGGTGTTAAACATTGGTTTAGGAGGAAGAAGTTTAGAGGAGATCTTAAGACTTTTTTTCCACCCAGAGGGTGGTTATAATCTGGAATGCACTGCCTTAGTTGGTTATGAACGTAGTTACTCTCATAACATCTGAGAAGTTTCGAGATGAGCACTTGAATTGCCAAGGTACAGCAGGTTAAAGACCAAATTGGGTAAATTGAATAGCGTAGAGGGGTACTTGATGATTGGCATGGTTGTGATTAAACAGATGGTTTTGCTGTGCTCTATAACTCAATGACTCATTGAAAAGAAATGCATTGATAAACAAGATACAGATCAGTCATGAATTATATGCATGGCATTAAAAGCTTGTGAGCCATCTACAGTTCCTTAACCCCTCAACATAATCAACTGAAATTGGCACACACCAGTAATCTGAATCGCAAGTGGAAAAAAATGCATCAAAAATGCAAATGTAAAATGAATGGAATTTATAATCTGTGTCGAGCATTAAAGAATCACCATTGCTGTCAATAGTGCTTGTACCTGCTCTTTCTTTGCTTCAGAGTTGGTTTGATGACTTATGGAGGAAGTTTGAGACATATTCATCAGGAGAACGATTATTTGGATTGCCTGTCCAGGATTATGAACTACTACAGAAAAATAAGTAAGTATTATTTATAACTTCCCATGCTGGTTAATTTACTACTTTTTGCATCCAGATCTAGACAGATCTTCAGATGAATCTGGAAAACAAAACTATTTAAATAGAAGTAAGGCCAATACAAAAACTTTTTCAAAGATGTGCTGTAAAAAAGGCAATGCTAAATGGCTTCTTTTATGTTATACAGTCCTTTGGCAGGGAATTTAAACTAATGTGTGGTTTGAATGTCAATGGGGGCTAAAAATTCAGGCAATATCTATCTGTATTATGAAACCAGCTTAAATCCTTTATTAGCTGCTTCTGAATGAAGTCCTAGGGCAATTTACGTTGCTTATCAGCATAGACTAGTTGGTCTGGTGGACTGAAATTTCAATAAAATTTGCACTTTATTTGATATATGGTTTCCCAGCTTCTTTAAAACTCGTAAGAAAGAGCATGGCAGGAGCATAGTAACATTTCAGAGTTGATTTGAATTCATGGAAATATTACAATACCCACATATATTTGCAGGTACTTTCCTACTTACCAGTGAACGGAATTTGTCCAAGTTGCTTTTACTGAGAACCTACTTTACACAGTGTAGAGATTTTCTAGAAGCAGCATTATCACCAACACCGACATGATTTTGAATAATCCAACCACCAAGCTTCTAAACCTGAGCTATTGTAGCTCTCCCTGTAACTGAATTCTTGACTTTCTCATCAGGAGACCATAGTAACGATCGGTGATAACATATTCACCTTGCTGACAATTGGCACAGATGCACTTCAAAGATGCATGCTTTGCCCAGTGCTCTCATCTCTCTACACTTATGACTCTGTGGCTAAGATCTATAAATCTGAAATAACTTCACTATTATTGGTAAAATCTCATGGTGATGAGGAGGCATACAGAAATGAGATAAATTAGTTGAGTGGTGTTGCAAAAACAACCTCACATTCAATGTCAGCAAGTTCAAGGAATAGGTTGTGGACTATGGGAATGGGAAGCCATAAACACCAGTCCCCATTGAGGGGTCACTGGTAGAATGTGTAAGCCGTTTTAAATTCCTTGGTGTCAGCATCTTGAGGTTCTATCCTGCATCTAGCACATTGAGCCAATCATGAAGAAGGCACACCAACAGCTCTACTTCACTGGGAATTCAAGGATATTTGATGTGTCATCAAAAACTTGCAAGTTTCTATAGATGTATGGTGAAGAGCATCCTGACTGGTTGCGTCATAGCCTAGTATGGAGACTCCAAAGCACAGATTCACAAGAGGCTGCAGAGGGTTTGAGAATCAGTGAGCTCCATCACAAGTACAACCCCCCCCCCCACTTCACTGAGGACATCTTCATGGAGTGGTGCCTCAAGAAGATAGTGTCCATCAGTAAAGGCTCTCACCATCCAGGGCATGCCTTCTTCTTAGACCATAAGGCATAGGAGCAGAATTAGGCCATTTGACCCACTGAGTCTGCTCTGCCATTTGATCATGGCTGATTTATTTTCCTTCTCATCTCCATTCTCCTGCCTTTTCCACATAACCTTTAGCACTCTTACTAATCAAGAATTTACCAAACTCCACTTTAAATATACCCAATGGCCTAGCTTCCACAGCCCCCTGTGGCAATGAATTCCACAGATTCGGCACCTTTTGACTAAAGATATTCCTCCTCACCTCAATTCTAAAGGGACACCTTTCTATTCGGAGGCTGCACTCTATGGTTCCCAGATTCTCTCACTATTAGAAACATCCTTGCCTTGTCCACTCTATCCAGGTCTTTCAATATCCAGTAGATGTCAATGATACCTCACTTTGCTAAATTCCAGTGAGTACATGCCCAGAGACATCAAATGCTCCTCATATGATAACCCTTTCAGTCCTAGGATTATTCCTATAAACATACTCTGGATCCTCTTCAATTCCCACACATCCTTCCTTAGAATTGAGACCCAAAACTGCTCACATTCTCCTTATGTAGTCGAACCAATGCTTTATAGGCCTCAACATTACATCCTTGCTTTTATATTCAAGTTCTGTCAAAACGAATGCTAACTTTACGTTTGCCTGCCTCACTACCGACTCAACCAGCAAGTTATCCTTTAGGGGATTCTGCACTAGGACTCCCAAGTCCTTTGCACCTCCAATTTCTGAATTTGTTCTCTGTTTAGAAAATAGTCTACGCCATTATTCCTTCTACCAAAGTACATAACCACACACTTTCTGATGTTGTGTTCCATCAGCCACTTCTTTACCTGTACTCCTATCTGTCCAAGTCCTTCTACAGACTCCTTACTTCCTCTAAATTTCCTGCCCCTCCATCTATCTTTGTACCATTGACAAACTTGGCTACAAAGCCATCAATTCTGTCATCCAAATCATTAACATATAATGTGTGAAAACTAGTGGACCCAACACTGGCCCCTGCAGCACACAACTGGTCATTGACAGCCAACCAGAAAATACCCGCTATATTTTCACTCTTTGCCTTCTGTCAGTCAGCCAATCTTCTATCCATGCTAGTGACTTTCCTGTAATACCATGGAATCCTATCTTGTTCAGCAGCGTCATGTGTGGCAACTTGTCAAAGGCCCAAAAATCCAAGTAAGCAACGTGCACTGACTGTCCTTTGTCTATCCTGCCTGTTAGTTTCTCAAAGAATTGCAACAGATTTCTTGGGCAAGATTTCCCCTTAAAAGGAAACATGCTGACTTTGGCCAATTTTATCATGTGCCTCCAAGTACTCCAAAACCTGCTCCTTCCGACATGCTTCACAGTTGGGATGAAGTTTTGGTGTGCAGTGCCCCTTTTCCTCCAAACATAGCAGTGTGCATTTCTGCCAAAAGGTTTAACTTCTGTCTCGTTTGTCCACAGAACATTGTGCCAGAAGTGTTGTGGAACATTCAGGTGTTTTTTTTTTTGCGAACTAGAGACATACAGCAAATTTATTTCTGAAGAGCAGTGGTTCCCTTCGTTGTATCCTTCCATGAACACCATTCTTGTTCAGTGTGTTTTTATAGTGGACACATCAACAGAGACTTTAGCAAGTTCTTGTGATTTCTGCAGGGCTTTTGCTGTTTCACCTCCTTCAGAATTGCATGTTGTGCTCTTGCTGTGATCTTTGCAGGATGATATTCAATATTCAATAATTCAATTATTCAACAATAACGATATTCCTCCATTTGTAGACAATTTCTCATTGTGAACTGATGAACACTCAGGTCTTTAGAAATGCTTTTGTAGCCTATTCCAGCTTCATGCATCTCAACAGTTCTTCATTTAAGGTCCTCTGAAAGTTGTTTTGATCGAGGCATGGTGCACATAAACAGATCTTTCTTGAGAAGAGGAGGCTCTGTTAGGAACCTGATTTTGTGTGCCTTTTTTATAAGGCAGGTCACTTCCAATTCCAACCTGGCTCCAAACAGCTTTTGTAGAAGGCATTACCCCAGAGGTTCACATAATTTTTCCAACAAATACATCAAATATTGGATCATTTTTCTCAATAAATAAATGAACAAGTATAACGTTTTTGTGTTTTTATTTAATTGTGTTCTCTTTATCTAGTTTTAGGACGTACGTGGAGATCTGATCACATTTTAAGCCATATTTATGCAAAAATAGAGAAAATTCTATAGGATACACAAACTTTCTAGCACCACTGTATGTCTCCATACACAGCCCTGAGATTCATTTTCTTGCAGGCATTCACAGTAAATGCAAAGAAACACAATAGAATCAATGAAAGACTGCATACAATAAGATGGACAAACAGCCAGTTTTCAAAGACCACAAACTGTGCAAATACAAGAAAAAAATAATAAATAAATAAGCAATAAATATCAAGAACACAAGATGAAGAGTCCTTGAAAGCAAGTCCACAGGTTGTGTTCAGCTCACTGTTGGGGTGAGTGAAGGTGAGTGATGTTATCCCCTTTGGTTCAAGAGTCTGATGGTTGAGAGTTAATAACTCTTCCTAGTGATGTGAATCCTGGGGCTCCTGAACCTCCTTCCTGATGGCAACAGCGAGAAAAGAGCGTAGCCTGGATGATGGGGATCCTTAATGATAGATGCTGCTTTCTTGTAACAGCACTCCATGTAGATGTGTTCAATGCTGGGGAGGGCCTTACCCATGAGGGACTGGGCTGTTCCTTCATCATTTTGAGCTCAGATGCAAAATTATTGATCTAAAATGTTAACTTTGTTCCTCTCAGTAAAGATGTTGCCTGAATTACTGATTATTTTCAACATTTCTTCTTTTCATTTTAATTTAAAAATAATAATTTGAAATCATTTTAAAGTGAATTTTAGAATAAGATTCATATCATGTCCTAATTTTTCATAAGTTCCAGCACCTGACTTAAAGAATAAATGATAGTCACTTACTTTAATATTAATAGCTGCTACTTTTGTTGTTTTCTTTCCAGAAAAGAACTAAGTCTTCTGCAGAAATTGTATGGGCTGTATGATACAGTGATGAATAACATTAATGGCTACTATGATGTTCTGTGGGTGGAACTGGATATTGAGAAGATTAACACTGAACTGTTAGAGTTTCAGAATAGGTAACTGAAGTAAACAGGCCGGTTTGTTATTTACATTGCTATTGGTAAAGCAAATATTTTATCAAACTTTTATTTCACAAATATTAAGTATGTTACATATTTTGTGAGTGTGCCAATGTATCTGCCCAAGTTAATCTTTCCATTGAAATTACAGTAGTGTAACCTCAACAGGCCTAAGAAGGAATTTCTAAGAAATAAATCTCTCCAGCATTCTGACTTTCCATAATTGTTGATAGAAGCAACAAGTACTCTGGACTATATCCTAATCAAGGAGGTTTGGCCATGTAATGCTCACTCAAGATGCCTGTGGATGCATGCCATACAAAATTAATATTACTTTCAAGTACTTAGATCAATTACAAAATCACCAATTCAAGTTCAACATTTACAAAATTGTAGATAGAAGCTATGTTATGTATTTATATTATTGTGTTTTTATTATTATTGTTATCGTGTTCTTCTATTTTTTTTGTTCTGCATCGGATCCGAAGTAACGATTATTTAATTCTCCTTACACTTGTGCACAGGAAATGATATTAAACAATCTTGAATCTTGAACATAATTATGTTTTAACAAAATATATTTTCTTCAGTTATATTCAACCCTGATACTTCGGGCAAATGCACAACTTTGGCCTCATTATGTTAAAACAGGTTGCAAGCAGAAGTAGAATCCATTCAGAAATCATCTAATCTTTGATAATGATTCAATTTTTTCATGGTTCATTTGGTGGGTAGGGTTTCACCCTTCTAAAGCAACATATGGATTGAATGGTTGATTGAAGATCCTAAATTTAATGGGTAATTCGCTATGGAAATATTGAGAGGGATAAGATTGCAATTAGTAGGCACAGGAGTGGTTATTTCAGGGGTGGAGAACTTGAGCAAGCATGCCCAAGATTGCATGTGCAAGCATTGTGTTGGCACGCAGTATGCTGTGCCACCCAATTCTTTAAACCACCCATAACAAAAAGCTACATAGTGATTTTCTTTACTGCCAAATGAAGGAAATGACTTTTTTACAACCTGAGAGCAGTGGGATGTTTTCCTAGGAAATGTCTCACGCAAGCTTAGCTAGGTGTTGGCTAGATGGTTGCAAGAATATGTTAAGTTGGATGATACATTTTGAAATCCTCACAGACCTAATGTACACATCAGTACTTGGATAGTAAGCAGTTGTAGTACTTTATTGTCGCCAAACAATTGATACTAGAGCGTACAATCATCACAGCAATATTTGATTCTGTGCCCGGCACTCCCTGGAGTACAAATTGATAGTAAATATTAAAAACTTAAATTATAAATCATAAATAGAAAATAGAAAAGGGAAAGTAAGGTAATGAAAAAAAAACGAGAGGCAGGTCCAGGTATTTGGAGGGTACGGCCCAGATCTGGGTCAGGATCCGTTTAGCAGTCTTATCACAGTTGGAAAGAAGCTGTTCCCAAATCTGGCCGTATGAGCCTTCAAGCTCCTGAGCCTTCTCCTGGAGGGAAGAGGGACGAAAAGTGTGTTGGCTGGGTGGGTCTTGTCCTTGATGATCCTGACAGCACTGCTCCGACAGCGTGCAGTGTAAAGTGAGTCCAAGGACGGAAGATTGGTTTGTGTGATATGCTGGGCTGTGTTCACGATCTTCTGCAGCTTCTTCTGGTCTTGGACAGGACAACTTCCATACCAGGTTGTGATGCACCCTAGAAGAATGCTTTCTATGGTGCATCTATAAAAATTAGTGAGGGTAACAATACTATTTAGAAATGAAGTTATTTTTCAATTATTTTTAAAAGATTAATATTATTAATTTTTGAACAGGTTTTCTAAACTGCTTCATTTATATTCTAATCTGTCCTTATACTTTTATTAATGGTAAAACAGTGAATATACATAAGTAAGCAGTAGGACATAATTTTTCCTTAAAAATATTATAGTTATTGTTGCTAATTCATTAATCAATGATAATCTCAGTGCAAAATTACTATAGCACATGAGAGAATTTTTTAGAATTTTATCACCAATTTGGGTGTCATCCTGAGCCCAATCTTGAAATTGCTCAGCCATTCAATAGATCATCACTTTCCATTCCTCAAATCCATTTGCCTGTTCTTTTTTCCATAACTTTTGATTTGTCCAGATAAAGGGTCCCAACCTGAAATGTTGATTATTTATTTCTGTCCAGAGATGCTGTCTGACCCACTTAGTTCCATAAGCACTTTGTGCATGTAATGTCCCTGGTAAGAAGGATTAAGGAGAATCCCAAGCCTTTTTATACTTCCATTAAAAAGAATAAGATAGCAAGGAGGGCATTTATGCTTGCAGATGCAAGATCTGTGCAAGGTACTAAAGAAGTAGTTCGTGTCAAGATTCACCAAGGAGGACATGGAAGATAGTGAGATCAGTGTGGTGCTTCCTAATGGCCAAGAGCATTTCGAGATCAAGAAGGAGGAATGCTGTTTTTTTTTATGAATATTAAGGTAGTTGACCCCAGGGCCTGATAAGATATACCCCAGGTTTTTAAAAGAAGCAAGGGGGTAGATTGCTCAGGCCTTGATGAAGATCTTTGTATTATCACCAGCAACAGACAAAGTCCAAGAGGATTGCAGAATACTTAATGTTTTCTCTTCAAGGAAGGAAATAGGGATAATCCCAGAAATTAAAGGCTGATGAGCCTCCCATCTGTGGTAGGAAAAATATTGGAGAGGATTCTTCGTGTTATGATTTGTGTGCACTTGGAAATGCATGACCTGATTAGGACAGTCAGCATGGCTTTATGTGCGGCAAATCATGTCTTACAAACTTGCATGAATTTTTGTTTCAGGAAGTGATAAAAGTGATTGATGAAGGTAGAACAGTGGAGGTTGTCTGCATAGAATTTAGTAAAGCATTTGACAAAGTCTCTCATGGTAAGCTGATCCAGAAGATAAAGATGTTTGGTTTTAGAACTGGCTTGAACATAGAAGACATAAAGTAGTGATGGAAGGATGGTTCTCTGGCTGGAAGCCCATGACCACTTGTGTACTGCAGGAATAAGTTCTGGGACCTCTGTTGTTTGTAATATACTGTGTATATATATATATATATATATATATATATATATAAATGACTTGAACTAAAATATAGATGAGTGAGTTAGTAAGTTTTCAGACAGTATATAGGGTTGTAAAGGGATACAGCATGATATACAGTAGATCATTTACAGATATGAGCAAAGAAGTAGTTTGATGGAATTTAGTCCAAGCAAGTGTGAGGTGTTCACTGTGTGAAGTCAAACTTATGTACAGAGTGACCTTGGGATCCAAGTCCATAATTGCCTGAAAGTGACCACAAAATGTCAGTAAGACCAAGGAATTGATTATAGACTTCAGGAAGGGTAATTCAAGGGAAAACACACCAGTCCTCATTGAGGGATCAGAAATGGAAAAAGCGAGCAGTTTCTAGTCCCTGGGTGTCAACATCTCTAAGGATATATCCTGGGCCCAACATATTGATGCAGTTACAAAGAAGGCACAACACTGGCTACATTTCAATAGGAGTTTGAGGAGAAATGGTATGTCACCAAAGACACTCGCAATTTCTACAGATATACCATGGAGAGCATTTTGACTGGTTGCATCACCACCTGGTATTGAGGGGGCCACTGCACAGGATCAGAAAAAGCTGCAGAAGGTTGTAAATTTAGCTGTCTCTATCATGGGCACTCGCCACTCCAGCATCGAGGACACTTTCAAAAGGCAGTGCCTCAAAAAAGCAGCATCCATCATTAAGGACTCCCATCACCCAGGACATGCCCTCTTCTCATTGCTACTATCAAGGAAGAGGTACAGGAGCCGAAGGACACACACTCAACATTTCAGAATCAGCTTCTTTCCCTTCGCCATCTGATTTCTGAAAGGACAATGAAACCATAAACACTTCCTCAGTATCTTTCCCTTTCTTTGTGTGCTACTTACTTAATTTCAACGGTTCAAAAGTACAATTTAATACCAGAGAAATGAAAACAATATATATCCTGAAATAAAAACAACAGGAATTCTGCAGATGCTGGAAACCCTGACGAAGGGTTCCAGCCCGAAACGTCGACTGATCTTTTCCACGGATGCTGCCTGACCTGCTGAGTTACTCCAGCGTGTTGTGAGTGTTGCTTTGACCCCAGCATCTGCAGAGTATTTTATGTTAGTAAAGACACAGACTTGTAGTTGCCCCAGAGACTTAGCCTTTCACCTAGTATTCGACATAACGCAGGTTCTCTCTCTCTCCCCAATAAGGGAGAAAGAGGTGTCTCCATTTTCCCAGCGAGTGGGAAGACATAACAAATAACTCGCTGGTTTACGATATTAAAAGTTTGCCATGCTGCTTTTTTTGACCCCTGTGCTCAAAAAACTGGGCGCACAGCTGCAGATACCCCAACTCCCCCGATGGCACACGGGTCGCCTGTCATGACACCAATCCTTGATCTGTCCGTCTCCAGAGCCCCTAGATCCTAGGGTTCCAAATCTGAGCTGGACTCTTAGGCCGAGCCTTTGGCGTACTGAACAACCACGGCCAGTTGTGAAGCCCCGAGAGCAGGTCCCATTCCTGCAAAGAACCATAGTCAGCATGTAACTCCAGGTTGGGATCTTCAAAAGAACTTTGAAAGGGAAAAATAGAGATATTAAAAATGGAAATAGAACTGTTTCTGAAGATGCAAGCAAAGGAGTCGCCATTAGGCACCATTAACCCTCCTAATTTATATTTTATTTTTATATATACTTATTGTAAATTATAGTTTTTATTACTATGTATTTCAATGCATTGTTGCATTAAAACAACAAATTTCACAATATATTCTGGTGATGTTAAACCTGATTCTGATTCTGCAAGTAAATAGTTTAGTAAATAAGATGAATGGGATGCTTATCTTCATAGAACAGAGCATCAAGCATAAAAATAAGGAAGCTGTGCTGCAGCTACTTAAAACTTTGGTTAGGCTGCACTTGGAATATTTTATGCAAATTTGGTCACCTCCTTGCGGGAAGCATATGGAGGGTTTAGAAAGGGTACAAAAGAGTTTACTAAGAAGCCACCTGAATGACAGGGTATAGCTGCAAGGAGAGGGTAGACAAACTTTGGTTGTTTTCGCTGGCATATTGGATTCTGAACGAAGACCTGATAAAAGTTTATAAAATCAGAAGAGGTATTGATAGGATAGACAGTCAGATTCTACTTCCAGAGTAAATGTCAAATGCTAAAGGATATGCACTTAAGATGAGAGGGGAAAGCTTAAAGAAAATGTGTGGGACTGGGACTGTTTTTTTTCAGAGTGGCAGGTGCTTGGAACAGGCTGGCAGGGGTCATGTTAGAAACAGATATCGTAGTGGTTTTTAAGAAGCTTTTCAATAGACACGTGAATATACAGAGAATGGATGGATGATTTAGTTTTAATTTGCAAATGCATATGATAAAGACAAATCATAAAAACTGAAGAGTCAGTTCCTGTGCTATTCTGTTCTGTGGATTATGTTCTAACTCAGAATCAAAAATATAATGATCTTTTTGCTGGAGTTATAGTCATAGCATGAGATAGAGGAGAGACAGCAGAGTGATTTAAGAGTAAAGGAGAATTCCACTTACTCAATATTAACCAGGACCATTTTAATGTGAAAGGCTCAGAAAAGATGAAGGCTGTTTTGATGGAAAGATTAGAGAAGGTCATAGTACTGGACATAATCTTAGAATCATAAGAATTATACAGCATGGAAACAGGCCCTTTGATCCAACTTTTCCATGCCAACCAAAGTGCTTATCTGAACTAGTTCCATGTGCCATTTCCCTCCAAAATGTTTCTATCCAGGTACCTGTCTAAATGTCTCTGGAAGTCCAAACCTCTATCATCTCCTATTGCAGCTTGTACCATATATCCACCACTCTTTATATGAAAAGCCTGGCCCCAAGACCCCTTTAAATCTTTTCCCACTGTCCTTGAAGCCATGACCTCTAATTTTAGACTCTCCTACACTTGGAAAACAACTGTGACCAATCACCTATGCTACTCATGATTTTTCTACCTGAATAGGTTCATCCCTCAGCTTCCTATGCTCTAGAAAAGTAACTGTATCCTATCCAGTCTCCTTCTATAGCTCAAGCTGTCCGATCATGGCAACATCTCTATGAAGCTTTTCTGTACCCTTTCTAGCTTAATGACATTCTTCCTTATGGCCAGCTGACCAAAACTGCCCACAAGTGCAGAAATGTTGACAAGTGGTTGGGATGTCAGTGGGAGAGGTCTTTGGAGTTAGTGACTATAACTTTTTAAGTTTCAAAGTGATTATGAAAAGGAATAGGATGATCTGGAAATTAAGATCTTTGATTGAGGAGGGCTTATTTAATCTCATTAGCAAAGCTGGGGAGAATGAAACTGATAGCTTCTACTTGCAGAAGAATCTTTATTAGGCAAGTGAAACTCATTCAAAAGTGAAATAGAGTTCAAGGCTAAGATATTCCTGTAACGATGAAAAAGAATGACACTAAGTCCAAGGAATCCTGAACATGAATGGATATTGAGAACTGGATAAAAATATTATATAAGTTGATATTATGGAACATGTTTGCTATATCTGCACTCTACTGCTGCCACAAAACATCAAATTTTATGCGTGATGTCAGTGACAATAAACCTGATCCTGATTCTTATTCTGAGTAGGAACAGAAATATGAATTTGTGTTGAGCAGGAGGATGTAGTTGACATCTTAAGTGAGTATTTCTCACCTGTAGTCTCTAAGAAAAAGACCATTACGGCTGAAGAATTCAGGAAACAGAATGGTGAAATTCTAGAATGTTATCATTAAAATTACAGGTGCAAGATGTCTTAGCGGGTTTAAAGATAGATGAATCCCTAGAATCTGATGAGATCAAGTCAAGGCAAGTTGGGTTTATTGTTATGTGCACAAAGGTGAGTGGGCATATTCATGGCAGATGCAATTTAATGTGGATAAATGTGAAGTTATCCACTTTGGTGGCAAAAACAGGAAAACAGATTATTATCTGAATGTTGGCTGATTAGAAAAAGGGGAGGTGCAATGAGACCTGGGTGTCATTATACACTAGTCATTGAAAGTGGGCATGCAGGTACAGCAGGCGGTGAAAAAGGCGAATAGTATGCTGCCATTCATAGCAAGAGGATTAGAGTACAGGAGCAGGGAGGTACTACTGCAGTTGTACAAGGCTTTGGTGAGACCACACCTGGAGTATTGTGTGCAGTTTTGGTCCCCTAATCTGAGGAAAGACATCCTTGCCACAGAGGGAGTACAAAGAAGGTTCACCAGATTGATTCCTGGGATGGGCAGGACTTTCATATGATGAAAGACTGGATGAACTAGGCTTATACTCGTTGGAATTTAGAAGATTGAGGGGGGTCTGATTGAAATGTATAAAATCCTAAAGAGATTGGACAGGCTAGATGCAGAAAGATTGTTCCCGATGTTGGGGAAGTCCAGAACGAGGGGTCACAGTTTGAGGACAAAGGGGAAGCCTTTTAGGACCGAGATTAGGAAAAACTTCTTCACACAGAGAGTGGTGAATCTGTGGAATTCTCTGCCACAGGAAACAGTTGAGGCCAGTTCATTGGCTATATTTAAGAGGAAGTTAGATATGGCCCTTGTGGCTAAAGGGATCAGTGGGTATGGAGGGAAGGCTGGTACAGGGTTCTGAGTTGGATGATCAGCTATGATCATACTGAATGGCGGTGCAGGCTCGAAGGGCCGAATGGCCTACTCCTGCACCTATTTTCTATGTTTCTATAATATGAAAAACTTGCATTGTAGCCACCGACAGCACATAATGTATCCCAGGCTGTTATGGAAGGCAAAAGAAACAGATTGCTGGAACCTGGCAGATAATTATTAATCTTAACTGACCACGGGTGATGTTCCAAATGACTGGAAAACAGCAGATGTGGGGTATATTGAGGGACTAATTAGCAGAACAAGTGATATACAGGCGACCTTTTGTGTTATGGCAACTCGAGTTATGAAAATCACTCCATAAAAATTTGAGGCACCGAATAGAAATTGCTGTCATATAATTTGAGTAAAAAAGAGCAAATAAATCGCCATTATTTTAAAAATTTCAATTCATGTTTCTTAACGGCCTGTTTTCTAGGAATCCAACCCTCACCCCAGCCCCCTTTAATGTAGGTCACGTATTAGAATTCATAAGTAGATTAAACAGATCCACTTGTTCTGCAAGCTGGACTTTCCACTGTACTCTCCACTCACCCATACTAACATATGGGTGCAGAGATCCCTTCAAACGCGGTTTCCCATGCCGGAGTTGGGCAGGGAAGCATAGCAAGGTTCAATGGGAATTTGTCCAAGGCAATAGATCTCTGAGGTCTTGTCTTGGATTATCCCGATTTGACAACTTGCCTATCCTGGCAACAGTAAAGTGCAAAATATAGCCATTTTTACATATATTTGATAGTCAGAATTATTTAAAATGCCAATGCTGTCCAAAGAGTTCGTGGAACAAGATCTCATCTTCTGAGCGGATGTTGGAGGCAAGTACTCTCACAGCATTTAACAAGTATCTAGATTAGCATTTGACCTGTCAAAAAATCTTGTTCGTCCGTTGTGCAACAAGAAGAACTGCTTTAGTCATTGGGGATTTGTAGAGCTGGACTGGTCTGTGAGTACACAAATGGCTGGAGAAGCCAATCCTTGTTCGAAAAATTCTTTGGCAGTGTAGACCAAAGATGGCAGCCACATTAGGTTGGGAGTCACTGGCTCGAGCTTTCCTGGCCAGCCTACATCTGTCTTCTGCAGTCGTTCATTCTGCACCATATGTCACTGCATCTTTATGGACAGAGGAGTGTCACTCAGCCCAATATTGGGCGATATGTTCCCATGTGTCCGGGTTAATGCCAAAGGCTTTTAGTAGAGTTCCCAGGGTGTCTTTATAGTGTCCCCTTTGGCCTCCATGGGAATGCTTTCCTTTCTGTAATTCGCTGTAAAGCAGTGTCTTAGGCAGCCAGTGGTCTGGTATACAAGCTATGTGGCTTGCACAGAGTAATTGGGACTGCATCAGGATGGTGTACATACTGGGCAGACCTGCCTTGATAAGTACCATGGTGTCAGGGGCTGTGTTTTTGTCACTTAATGTTGAAGAGCTTTCTGAGACAGACTGTGTGGAAATGGTTCAGTTTCTTGGCATTTTATTGGTATACTTTCATGTTTTGCAGGCATAAAGCAGAGTGGGAAGTACTATAGTCCCATACATTTTCAGCTTTGTCTGTAGACTTGTGCCTCTACTGTTCCAGTCATTGGCATAGAGTCTGCCAAAGACTACACTTGCTTTGGCAATCCTGGCATTTACTTCATTATGATGTTCATTTGATGTTCTGGGATAGTGTGCTACCAAGATAGATGAACCCGTTCACTAGGTTGAATCTTTGACCATTAATTATGAAGTTTGGCTCAACATATGATTTCCCTGGCACTGACTGATGCATTACTTCAGTCGTCTTAGTGTTGATGGTAAGCCCAAAGTTGATACACACATCAGAATACTTGTGGACAACGCGCAGCATATCGTCATTTGAACTAGTGTTGAGGCATAGTCATCAACAAAAAGGAAGTCCCTGATGATATCTGTAATAACCTTAGTTTTTGCTTGGAGCCTCCTAAAATTGAACAGTTCCCCATCAGTATGGAATCTGATGCCAATACCTGCATCACCATCTCTGAAGGCATCAGTCAACATAGCAGAAAATACCTGACTGAATACTGCTGGCGCCAAGACACAGCCCTGCTTGACCCTGTTTGAGACAGGGAAGGGCTTGGATGTCTCACCATTGTCCTGAAAGCTAGATTGCATGCTGTTGTGGAATTGCTGCACCATGGTGATGAATTTCCTTGGGCATCTGTACTTCACCATGATCTTCCACAAACCTTCTCTGATAACGATGTCAAAGGCCTTAGTCAGATTGACAAAGCAGGAGAACAGGTCAGTGTTTTGCTCCTGGCATTTCTCTTGCCAGCTGCCTTGCAGCAAACATCATGTTGATAGTCCCACATTCTTTCCAGAATCCACTCTGCCTCTCTGGTAGGAGTCCCCAGTCAAGATGTGAAGCGAGATGGTTGAGAAGAAGGCTGGCAAAGATCTTTCCTGCAAAAAACAGCAAGGATAATCCCTGATAATTATCACAGGACTATTGGTTTCCCTTTTGCTTATACAGGTGGATGATAGATGTTTCTTTAAATTCCTGTGGAATCATTGCTTGCTGTCATATGAGTTAGAAGAACTGATGGAATTTTTCTGTTAGCGCTACACCACCATCTTTGTAGCCTCACCTGGTATCTGATCATGGTACTTCGCCACTAGAGATGTGATGTATCGCTTTCTGGATCTCAGCAAAGGTCTGTGGAATATCCAGTACTTCATTGACAGGTACTTGGAGCAGACGATTCATGGCTTCATCATTTAAAGTCAAATGACAATTCAGAACAGTGTTAAAGTTTTCAGCCCACCTATGAAGAACTTTCTCTTTGTCCATGATTAGTGTGTTCCCATCAGCACTAAGGAGAGGGAGGATCCTGATGACGTGGGGATATGCCTGGATATCATCAGTATTATTGTTCAGCCAGGAATCCTGCACCTGATGCAGTTTGTGTTGTATGGTCCTTTGTATGTTATTGAAGGCATCCTTTTTTGAGATTGACTTAGGATCGCTGAGGAAAGCTTTGAAAAGATGATGTTTCTCTTCCGGCATTTGCTTTATTTTAACATAGTATTCATCAAACCAGTCCTTCTGCTTCCTGGTAGCATGCCCCAAAATCTCTGTAGCAGTGTTGTGGGCCAGTTCTTGAAGGGTTGACCAAGCAACTTCCACATTCTGATTGTCCAGAGGGTAGAGTTTAAGCGATCTTCCAGAGTGCCAACAAAAGACTGCTTTATGTTGCTGCTTTTCAGCTTGGAGACCTTCATCCATCTTGGGGCTTTCTTTCTTTGTGAGCATCTCTTGGGCTGGGTATGGATGTTCAGTTTAGAAAGCCAGACAGTACCACTCCAAGCATCAGCACCTCCCACATCCTCCTCTATAACAATCTTATCCACCTCAGCTACTAATGCTTCTGCAGCAGTACTTGTGCTTGTAACTAAGATTTTCTGAAGCTAGTCACCTTTGTGTAATTCTGAAATAGTCATCACTAGTGCTGTGAATACCTGCATCAGTACAAGTGGCCTGGAAATAATATGAGCCACAAATACATGGTGAAAAATAACATAGGTTTCAACTCAAGTTGCACACCGTTTTGAACTACTATGCATGTCTTAGCTCCTCTGGGTGTTAACATATAAGTTGAAGGAAGGACTCAGAAGTCAAGTTCATGGAATTTGTTCATCTTGCAATTAGTACTGTTTAGCATTATGCTTTTAATTGAAATTGAAAAAAAGGAGTACAGAAAATGATGAAAGCTTACAATCCATCTTTCTAGATAACTGTTTTTCTGTACATATTCTCTATATCATGTTTAATAATAGTTAATATTAGGTTACAGGTTAGCTTATTGATGTAGATACATTTCAATTATATTTGCATTCTTTTATATGGATTACTTGTAGGTGTCGTAGACTACCAAAAGCCTTGAAGGAATGGCAAGCGTATCTAGATCTGAAGAAGAAAATAGATGATTTCAGTGAGTCATGTCCTCTCCTAGAGATGATGGCTAGCAAATCAATACAACCAAGACATTGGGAACGAATAGCTGCAGTAACAGGGCATAAATTTAATGTGACATCGGAAACATTCTCTCTGAAACATGTTATGGAGGCTCCACTGCTTCAATTTAAAGATGAAATTGAGGTATGATATGAGGAAGGGAAATTAATTTATGGAAATAGTAAGAAATTAGCAAAAGCAAATCAGAATTTATAAACACAAGAGATTCTGTAGATGCTGGAAATCTCCAACACCATACACAAAACGCTGGAGGAACTCAGCAAAGTTCGTCAACATCAATGTAGGGGAATAAACGGTCAACATTTCAACCCGAGTCTCTTTATCAGGACTGGAAAGGAAAGAAGCAGAAGCCAGAATAAAATGGTTGGGGTAGGAGGAGTACAAGCTGGCAGGTGATAGGTGAAACCAGGTGAAGAGGAAGGTAGGTGGGTAAGGAGGGGGATGAAGTAAGAGGCTGGGAGGTGATAAGTGGAAGAGATAAATAAAAACTGAAGAGGAGGAAAGCTGTTAGGAGAGGACAGTGGACCATGGAAGAAAGAGGTGGAGGAGGAGAAACAGAGGTGATAGGTAGAAGGAGAGAGGGTAACCAGGATGGAGGATTGAAAAAGAAGATGGGAGGGGAGGATTAATTACAGGAAGTTAGAGAAATGGACATTTATGCCATTAGGTTGGAGGCTACCTAGACGGAATATGAGGTATTGCTCCTCCAACCTGAGTATGGCCCCAGAGTATTAGTAGAGGAGTCCATGGACCAACATCTTAGCATGGGAATGGGAAGTCGAATTGAAATAGGTGGCCACCAGGAAATGCACACAAAATGCTGGTGGAATGCAGCAGGCCAGGCAGCATCTACAGGAAGAAGAACTGTCCTGATGAAGGTTCTCAACCCAAAATATCGACTGTTCTTCTTCCTATAGTTGCTGCCTGGCCTACTGCGTTCCACCAGCATTTTGTGTGTGTTGCTTGAATTTCCAGCATCTGCAGATTTTCTCGTGGCCACCAGTGCCTTTTGTGGCAGATGGAGAGTGAAGGTGCTCATAGAAGTACTCCCCCAATCTATATTGGGTCTCACTGATGTAGATGATGTTGCACAGGATACAACAGATAACTTCAACAGACTTACAGGTGAAGTGTCACCTCACTTGTGAGAACTGTTTGGCACCCTGAAAGGTATAAAGAAGGTGGAGCACTTGTCCTGCTTGCAGGAATAAGTTTCAGGTGGGAGATCATTGGGGAGGAATGAGTCAACAAGAGAGTCACATAGAGAGCAATCACTGTGGAAAGTGGAAAGTAAGGGATAGGAAAAATATACTTAGAGGTGGGATTTCGTAGGTGGTGGAAGTTGCAAAAAATGATGTGCTGGATATAGAGGCTCAAAGAGTGATAGATCATGTCCAGAGGGCATGGGGTGTTGGGGAAAGGGGATTGTGGGTACATTGGAATAGGGTGGAAGTTTAGAAGGATTAGAGGTGAGTTGAAAACTGCTTTTTATGCAGAGAGGTTAGCATTTTAAACCCTAAGTCAAAAAGTGTATTCAGAAATAGCACATTTTAAGAGTTTGGATGAGCACTAAGTACAAGGCCATTGGGTAAGACATGAGAAATAGGAAGAGACAAACTAGATATTTTTGATGGTATAGAGAATGTCTTCTTCAGTACTGTAATGATTACAGAAAAGAATTAAAGACTGACAACAGATTTTACTGTGTGATCTTTTTCAGGATATCTGTATATCCTCCGTGAAAGAGAAGGATATTGAGGCAAAATTGACTCAGGTGATGCAGACTTGGGTCAGTCAGACTTTGAGCTTTTCTCCATTTAAGGGGCGAGGAGAACTATTGTTAAAAGGACTGGAGACAACTGAAATCATAACAATGATGGAGGATAGTTTAATGATACTGAGCTCTTTACTCAGCAACAGGTACAAAAATCAAGAAATATACTATAAATTCTTAGGCTAACATAAGAAAGCGTATAATAGATCATTAGTGTTATACAGCATAGAAAGAAGTCTGGTAACATGCTTATGAAAGTTTTCTGCTCTTTCTAGCTTAATAACATTTTACCTTTAAGCCGTGACCAGAACTAATACACCAAGTACAGTATCACCAATGTTTTATTTAGCTGTAGATGATGTTCCAGCTGTTGTACTCAGTCCTCTGCCAATGAAAGCAAGCTTGCTGAATCCCTTCTTCACATGCTGTCTGCCTAAATCACCATTTTCAGGGAACTGTGTACTTGTTCTCTAAGTGGCTCTGTTCTACAACTTTCACCAGGGCTCTGCCAATGCTGTGCAAGTCTGGCCCACTTATGAATTCCCAAAATGCAATACTTTGCAGTTGTCCAAACTAAATTCCATCTACCATTATTTGACTCATTTTCCCAGTTCATATCGACCCTTTTCTGGCTAGAAGGTGGCTAAATCAGTGACGAAGTTACGATGAACTTTGTTAAAGAGGTACCTTTTATAAACATATTTTATTAAGTTGTCTGCAACATGACAGTTCCCAACACCACAAAAATCATTATGTTACATATCTCCAGAGCTTCAAGAGGATGATCACTTTGTTGGGATTGTACAATAATAGTCAACAGAAAATCGAGGAACAAATATGCAGGGAGATTGTGGAATCTTGCAAAAATAATCGGGTTGTAATAGAACATAGAACAGTACAGCACAGTACTGGCTCTTTGGCCCACAATATTGTGATGATCTAACCCTTCCCTCCCACATAGCTCTCCATTTTTCTTTCATACAAGTGCCTATCTAAGCGTCTCTTAAGTGTTCCTAATGTATCTGCCTCTACCTCCACCCCTGGCCCCTGGCCCCTGGCAGCTTGTTCCAAGCACTTAGCACTCCCAATGTAAAAAATCTACGTCTGGTATCCCCCAAACACGAGGAAATCTGCAGATGCTGGAAATTCAAGCAACACACACAAAATGGAACGCAGCAGGCCAGGCAGCAAAAATGCTGGTGGAAGAGGTACAGTGGACGTTTCAGGCCAAGACCCTTCGCTGACGAAGGGTCTCGGCCCAAATCGTCGACTGTACCTCCTTCCACCAGCATTTTGTGTGTGTTGTCTGGTATCCCCCTATACTTTCCTCCAATCATCTCAAAAATATGTCCTTTGTATTGGCCATTTGCAATCTGGGAAAAGGCACTGACTGCCCTTTCTCTCTATACTTATTTATCATCTTCCTCGTTCTATAGATTGGACTGCCATTGTGATGAAGGATAAGATAGCATGGAATTTATTAAATAGGTTTAGGAGAGTTTCCTCAGGCAATATCTAAAAAGTGCGACTTAGAGGGGATAGGGCGGGCATACTCAATTAATCCAATAACCATGATAGAATCAATGAAAGACCACACCAACTGTGTGTACAACCAGTGTGCAAAAGACAAACTGTACACATACAGAAAGAAAGAAGAAATAATAATGGTAAATAAGCAAGAAATATCAAGAACATGAGATTAAATTTGAAAGTAAGGCCATAAGTTCTGGAAACATTTCAATGATGGGGCAAGTGAAGTTGAGTGAAGTTATCTCCTTTGGTTCAAAAGCCTGATGTATGAGGGATAATAACTGTTCCTGATCCAGGTGGAGTGAGTCCCAAGGGTCCTGTACCTACTTCCTTATGGCAGTAGCGAGGAGGGATCATGGACTGGGCGGTGGGGGTTCCTGAAGGTGTTTGCTGCTTTCCTGTGACAGTGCTCCCTTTAGATGTGCTCAATGGTGGGGAGAGCTTTATCTGTGATGGACTGGGCTGTATCCACTACTTTTGTAGGATTTTCTGCTCAAGGGCATTTTTATTTCCATATCAGGCTATGATAGAGCCATTCAATATACTCTCTCCCACACATCTATAGAAGTTTGTCAAAGTTCATGTGGAATCTTTGCAAACTTCTAAGGTAGTAGAGACCCTGTCATGCTGTCTTCGTAATAGCACTTATGTGCTGGGCCCAGCACAGGTCTCTAAGAGCGAGGAATTTAAATTGCTAACCCTACCCACCTCTGATTCACCTGATGTGGACTGGCTCATGGACCTCTAGTTTCCTCGTTATGAAGTCCAAACTCAGCTCCTTGGTCTTGCTGACATTGAGTGAAAGATTGTTATTGTGGCACCACTTAGCCAGATTTTCAATCTCCCTCCTATATGCTGATTTGTTGCCACCTTTGATTTGACCTTCAACAGTGGTGTCAGCAAACTTGAATATGGTATTGGAGCTGTGCTTAGCCATACAGTCTTGAGTATAAAATGAATAGAGCGGGGACTAACCATACAATCTAGTGGTGCACCTGTGCTGATGCTGATTGTGAAGGAGATGTTGCCAGTCCAAACTGACTGGGATCTACAAGTGAGGAAATCGAGGATCCATTTGCACAAGGAAGTGTTGAGGCTAACATCTTGAAGTTTATTGACTAGTTTTGAGGGGATAATAGTATTGAATGCTTAGCAGTAGTTGATAAAGAGCATCCTGATGTGTGCATCTTTGTTGTCTCGATGTTCCTGGTTTGAGTGAAGAGCCAACGGGATGGCATCTCTTGTGAACCTGTTTTGCTGGGAGATAAATTGGAACAAATCCAATTTGCTTCTCCAGAAGGAGTTGATGTTTCACCATCAACTTCTCAAAACACTCCGTCCCTATGGATTTAAGTGCTACTGCATGGTAGTTACTGAGGCAGGTTACCATGCTCTTCTTAGGCACCAGTATAATTGAAGCCTACTTGAAGCATGTGGGTAGCTCAGACTGCCGAAGCAAGAAGTTAAAGATCTCATTGAACACTCCATCCATCTGATCAGCACAGTTCTTCATTACTTGGCCAAGTACCCCATCTTGGCTACATGCTTTCCAAGGGTTCACCCTCCTGAAAGATGCTCGCACATCAGCCTCAAAGACTGAAATCACAGGATCATCAGGGGCTGTGTGAGTCTGTGTTAGTTACTCCACGTTTTGAGAGTCAAAACAAGCATAGAAAGCATTGAACTCATCTGGAAGCAAAGGCCCTGTTGTTACCTATGTGGCTTGATTTTACTAATTTTACTTTTTAAGAGGTGATAGCATTCAAGGCCGGCCACAACTGTCAAATAACTGAAAAAGGTTTGTCAAACATGAAATCAGTCGGATGAAACTCAGTGACAGGAAGAAACCCACAGTCCGCAGAGTATCAGCACCCTACGCGATGTGGAAGAAGTTTCAGGCACAAGCAGCAGTCCAAGACACAGCCAGGCACATCGTAAAGTGAAGAACATGCAAGGACGTAAGCCATTGGTGAAATGGCCAAAGTCTAACAGCAAGGAGTGGGAAACCATCAATGCAGATGTGAGCCTGATCTTAAGTGGCATCAAGGGATCAGCAGAAAAGAAGGTGGAGAGGATGGGTGACCTGATCTACAGCTACGGAAAGGAGAAATTTGGAGTGAAGGAACAAGTCAGCAGGAAAGATATGCCTCCTCCCCCCAAATCCCGTCGTCTCCAGGAAATCCAACGACTTGTTAAAGAGAGAAGAGGCCTGAGGAAGTTGTGGAAAAAAGCAACAGCAGAAGAAAGGGACGGCATCAACCTCCTTCAAGTGGACCTAAAACAGAGGTTTTGGAAACTGCGCAGAGCAGAGAATTTAAGGAAACGACGCAAAAAGAAGGAAAAAGCAAGAACAGACTTCTACAAAGATCCCTTTAAATATGTGAAAGGCATTTTCACAAAAGAGAAAAGCGGATACTTGAAAGTATCAAAAGAGGAAGTTGAAAGACATCTCAGAATCATCCACACTGATAAGTGAAAAGATGAACCGATATTTGTCCACATCAATTTAACATCAGCCCTCCCAAGATGAGCGAGGTGAAAGAGGCAGTGAAGAAGGCAAGATCGGCATCAGCACCAGGCCCTAACAGTGTTCCATATTGTGTCTACAAGAACACCCCAGATGTTCTGAAATTCCTTTGGAAAAACATGAGGGTTACGTGGGAAAAGCAAATTATCCCCAAAGCCTGGAGAAGAGCGGGGAGAGTTCTGATCCCAAAAGAAAAGAATTCGTCCACCATCGAGCAGTTTCGCCAAATAAACCTTCTGAGCATAGAGGGCAAGATCTTTTTCAGCGTGTTGGCACAAAGACTTACAAAGTATCTGAAACAAAATCATTTCATTGATACGTCAATCCAAAAGGCTGGCATAGCAGGCTTCTCGGGATGCCTTGAACATACCAGCATAATATGGCATCAAATCCAGATGGTTAAGAAAGAAAGCAAAAGGATCTGCGTGTCTTGTTCCTTGACCTGGCCAATGCCTATGGATCAGTTCCTCATTCCCTACTGTGGACTGCTTTTGAATTCTTTCAGGTGCCTGCAACAATAACAAATCTGGTAAAACACTACTTCCAGGATCTGCAAGTCTGTCACAACATCAGACTTCACCACAGCGTGGCAACCACTGGAAGTAAGCATCATGGTGGGATGCACCATCTCCCCATTGGCCTTCACTATGGCAATGGAGCTCATTATCAGAGCCTCAAAATGGGTTGCGGGAGAAAAAGGGCTACAGTTTGGTCAATGGTTACCACCGATATGAGCCTATATGGACGTTATAACAACACTGACGACATCTGTCCCCTGCACCAAGAGACTGCTGGAAAAGCTTCATCAGAACATCACATGGGTAAGGATGAAGGTCAAGCCCAGCAAGTGCAGAAGCATCTCCATTGTCAAAGGTCAAGTCACGGATAAAAGATTTCAGATTGATGGGACACCTGTACCAACTGTTTCAGAAATGCCAGTGAAGAGCTTGGGCCGATGGTATGATGCTAAGCTCAAGGACACTGAGCAGTTTGAAAAACTCAAAAAGGATACCGTTATGTACATAGCTCGCATCAACAAGACCTTGCTGCTGGGAAAACTCAAGCTGTGGTGCTTCCAGTTCGGCGTACTCCCAAGACTCATGAGGCCTTTAACAGTGTATGAAATCCCCATCAGCAAGGTTGAAAAGCTTGAAAGAATGATCAGCACACATGTAAAACAGTGGCTTGGACTTCCACGATGCTAAAGTCCTGTTGGATTGTACGGTAACGGCAAATTGGAATCACCAATTGCAAGTCTTGTGGAAGAATTCAAATGCACCAAAGCAAGGTTGGTCATGACTCTCAATGAATCTGAAGATACTGTTATTCGAACAGTGGCCCCCCATGTGGCAATGGGGAGGAAGTGGACCCCATCTGAAGCTGTTCAGAGTGCTAAGTCTGCTCTTCGCTTCAGGGATGTGGTTGGCCAAGTCCAACATGGGAGAGCCGGGCTTGGGCTCGTCCCAAAGGCTCCTCAATGGCACAAGGTAACATCAGTGCAGAAGAGACGACTCGTGGTGGAGGAGTTGAGAAGACAGGAGGAGGCAGAGCGACACGCCAGGGCCGTCTCAATGACCAAGCAGGGCCACTGGACTAATTGGGAGAGCCTGGAAAAGAGGAAACTTAGCTGGCGTGACATCTGGGAGATGGAGGGATCTCGGCTAAGTTTTGTCATCAGAGCCACTTATGACCTCCTACCCACACCCCAGAACCTGAACCAGTGGTGGGGAGAAGACCCCGCTTGCTCTCTTTGTCAAGCACCCGAATCACTAAGGCACATTTTAACAGGATGCACCACGAGCCTCACCCAGGGGTGGTACACTTGGCGGTATAACCAAGTTCTCAGACAGCTGGCTTCAATCTTGGAACAGAGGCGAATCATCACTGGTCAAAGAACACTGAGGCTGTCTACAAGAAGGGTCAGAGCCGTCTCTATTTCCTGAGGAGACTGAGATCCTTTAACATCTGCCAGATGATGCTGAGGATGTTCTACGAGTCTGTGGTGGCCAGTGCTATCATGTTTGCTGTTGTGTGCTGGGGCAGCAGGCTGAGGGTGGCAGACACCAACAGAATCAACAAGCTCATCCGTAAGGCCAGTGATGTTGTGGGGATGGAACTGGACTCTCTCACGGTGGTGTCTGAAAAGAGGATACTGTCTGAGTTGCATGCCATCTTGGTCAATGTCTCCCATCCACTACATAATGTACTGGGTGGGCACAGGAGTACATTCAACCAGAGACTCATTCCACCAAGATGCAGCACTAAGCATCATAGGAAGTCATTCCTGCCTGCGGCCATCAAACTTTACAACTACTCCCTTGGAGGGTCAGACACCGTGAGCCAATAGGCTGGTCCTGGACTTATTTTGTAATTTACTGGCATAATTTACATATTACTATTTAACTATTTATGGTTCTATTTATTATTTATGGAGCAACTGTAACGAAAACCAATTTCCCCTGGGATTAATAAAGTATGACTATGATTATGGCTATGACTAAATGCTCTCCCACAAACATTGGCAGGAAATGTCCACATTACACGATTTGTACCAGCAGGCCAACCTCCAGAGCACCATACAACATCAAAAGATGTAAGCATTCTGCAGGTTGCTTGGGATTGGAAAATGGATGTGGATTTAGAATAAAAGCTTGTGTTTCCCCCAGACATTGCAGCTACAACACTCTGGCCAGACATGGTCCTGTGGTCCACAACAGCCATGCTGGCATATGTTGTGGAATTGACAGTACCATGGGAAGATGGTGTCGAAGAAGCTTATGAGAGGAAAAAGACCAAGTACTCTGACTGGCAACTGAAGCTGCCCAGAATGGCTGGAAGACGAAGGTTTTCCCTGTAGAAGTGGGATGCAGGGGATTTGTTGCTACATCTATGACCAGTCTATGAAAGAAGATGGGGGTGAGGGGTCACTCCCTCCAACAAGCAATTAAGTCCTTGTCAAATGCAGCAGAAGAAAGCAGTAATTGGATTTGGATTAAAAGGAAAGACAACAACTGGGCTGCAAGATGAAGACTGGAGGGTATGGAGTGGGGTGTAAAAGCTTTTATAGATATGTAAAAAGGAAAAGACTGGTAAAGACAAATGTAGGTCCCCTACAGACAGAAACAGGTGAATTGATTATTGGGAGCAAGGACATGGCAGACCAATTGAATAATTACTTTGGTTCTGTCTTCACTAAGGAGGACATAAATAATCTTCCAGAAATAGTAGGGGACAGAGGGTCCAGTGAGATGGAGGAACTGAGCGAAATACATGTTAGTAGGGAAGTGGTGTTAGGTAAATTGAAGGGATTAAAGGCAGATAAATCCCCAGGGCCAGATGGTCTGCATCCCAGAGTGCTTAAGGAAGTAGCCCAAGAAATAGTGGATGCATTAGTGATAATTTTTCAAAACTCGTTAGATTCTGGACTAGTTCTTGAGGATTGGAGGGTGGCTAATGTAACCCCACTTTTTAAAAAAGGAGGGAGAGAGAAACCAGGGAATTATAGAACGGTTAGCCTAACGTCGGTGGTGGGGAAACTGCTGGAGTCAGTTATCAAAGATGTGATAACAGCACATTTGGAAAGCGGTGAAATCATCGGACAAAGTCAGCATGGATTTGTGAAAGGAAAATCATGTCTGATGAATCTCATAGAATTTTTTGAGGATGTAACTAGTAGAGTGGATAGGGGAGAATCAGTGGATGTGGTATATTTGGATTTTCAAAAGGCTTTTGACAAGGTCCCACACAGGAGATTAGTGTGCAAACTTAAGGCACACGGTATTGGGGGTAAGGTATTGATGTGGATAGAAAATTGGTTAGCAGACAGGAAGCAAAGAGTGGGAATAAACGGGACCTTTTCAGAATGGCAGGCAGTGACTAGTGGGGTACCGCAAGGCTCAGTGCTGGGACCCCAGTTGTTTACAATATATATTAATGACTTGGATGAGGGAATTAAATGCAGCATCTCCAAGTTTGCGGATGACACGAAGCTGGGCGGCAGTGTTAGCTGTGAGGAGGATGCTAAGAGGATGCAGGGTGACTTGGATAGGTTGGGTGAGTGGGCAAATTCATGGCAGATGCAATTTAATGTGGAGAAATGTGAAGTTATCCACTTTGGTGGCAAAAATAGGAAAACAGATTATTATCTGAATGGTGGCCGATTAGGAAAAGGGGAGGTGCAACGAGACCTGGGTGTCATTATACACCAGTCATTGAAAGTGGGCATGCAGCTACAGCAGGCGGTGAAAAAGGCGAATGGTATGTTGGCATTCATAGCAAGAGGATTCAAGTACAGGAGCAGGGAGGTACTACTGCAGTTGTACAATGCCTTGGTGAGACCACACCTGGAGTATTGTGTGCAGTTTTGGTCCCCTAATCTGAGGAAAGACATCCTTGCCATAGAGGGAGTACGAAGAAGGTTCACCAGATTGATTCCTGGGATGGGCAGGACTTTCATATGAAGAAAAACTGGATGAACTAGGCTTGTACTCGTTGGAATTTAGAAGATTGAGGGGGGATCCGATTGAAACGTATAAAATCCTAAAGGGATTGGACAGGCTAGATGCAGGAAGATTGTTCCCAATGTTGGGGAAGTCCAGAACGAGGGGTCACACTTTGAGGATAAAGGCGAAGCCTTTTAGGACTGAGATTAGGAAAAACTTCTTCACACAGAGAGTGGTGAATCTGTGGAATTCTCTGCCACAGGAAACAGTTGAGGCCAGTCCATTGGCTATATTTAAGAGGGAGTTAGATATGGCCCTTGTGGCTAGGGGGATCAGAGGGTATGGAGGGAAGGCTGGTGCAGGGTTCTGAGTTGGATGATCAGCCATGATCATAATAAATGGCGGTGCAGGCTCGAAGGGCCGAATTGCCTACTCCTGCACCTATTTTCTATGATTCTATGTATCTGGGACGCCAGGTAGCACCGTTGAGCCCTCTGGAGATGTCATGGGCTTATCAACGAAACGTCAAAGAAGAAGAGTGCCCACCTGATGACCCCGATGACGTACTACCCTCCCTCCTTGTCACCACTCCAAACCCACTGCCAACATCAAGAGTGCCAACTTACCATACGGATTGAAACATCAAGTCCTAGCAGCTCTACAAATATTGGTGACCTCCCTCACTTGTCCCCTTCTTGCACAGTCACTCAATTTTTGAAGACAGCTTGCTGTAGGCAGATTTACAGCTGTGCAATATTCTTTCCATTCCTTGATGATTGACTTATATGTACTTCAAGGGATATTCAATGATAAAAATGTTCTTGCATCCTTCTCCTGCCTTGTGCTTTTCAATAACCTTTTCATGGAGTTGCTTGGAGTGTTCTTTTGTCTTCATGGTGAAGTTTTTGCCAGGATACTGGCTCACCAGCAATTGGACTTTCTAGATACAGATGTATTTTTACTACAATCAATTGAAACACCCTGAATGCACACATTGATCTGCATTTAACTAATTATGTGACTTCTAAAACCAATTGGCTGCATCAGTGATGATTTGTTTTGTCATATTAAAGGGAGTGAATACTTATGCAATCAATTGTTTTGTGTTTTATATATAATAAATTTAGGTCACTTTGTAGAGATCTGTTTTCACTTTGACGTGAAATAGTCTTTTTCTGTTGATCAGTGTCAAAAAAAGCCAAATTAAATCCACTGTGATTCAACATTGTGAAACAATAAAACATTAAAAACTTCCAAAGAGCTGATCAGATGGCCTAGTTCATCAGACAATGTATCTTGGAAGCAGTTCGATGATGACCTGGATTGCACCTTGGAAGCTAGATTGGCAGGAAATTCGACTCCCTCAGAACCATTGTGTTCAGCTTTGCTAGACAGTGATTTGGCCCAATGGAGAAGAAAGGGGATCTTAAACCATCACGGCAACCAAACAAGAAGGAAAGGGAGATTGGCCACTTGAGAGATGAGATAAAGAATCTGAACAAACAAATTTAAAAGCAGTTCACCTGGCGAAAAAAGAAAAGTGTTAAAGATCTAACTTGCAAACTGTTGAAACAGCTGTGCAAGCTCAGGAGGGTGGAACAACAGTGAAAATGAAAAAGGGAGTAAGAGAGTGCAGTTTGTTAAAAACCCATTCAGGTTCACCAAGGTTCTTCTATGCAGTGAAAATCTGGCCCCCTAACCAGTTCAAAGCAAGAGGTGGAAGAATTTCTGTGGGAATCACACAGCGATCCCCATAGGAATCAAGGACTAGAATTTAATCCAAGAGTCACCAAGCAAGAATCCCAGCAACTGAATGTAGCAGAGCCCAAGTGGCAGGAGGTCCAGTATATCAAGAGAGCAGTCAGCTGCCACTCCATAACGAAAGTGGTATACCCTACAAGGAATATAATAAATGCCCAAAACTCCTTCAGAGGCTGTGGAAGATAATGAGGAAGATTTGGATCAAAGGCTCTATCTCACTCAGCTGGAAAATGGCTGAAGGATGCTTTGTTCCCAAGGAAGAATATTCCTCCACAATTATCCAGTTTAAGAACATAGGAACAGGAGTAGGCCATCTGGCCTGTCAAGCCTGCTCCACCATTCATTAGGACCATGGCTGATCTGACCATGGACTCAGTGCCACCTACCTGGCTTTTCCCAATAACCCTTAATTCTCCTACTATGCAAAAATCTATCCAACCTTATCTTAAATATATTTACTGAGGGAGCATCCACTCCTTCATTGGGCAGAGAATTTCACAGATTCACCACTCTCTTCACAGTTCCTCCTCATCTCCATCCTAAATCTATTCCCCCGAATCTTGAGGCTATGTCCCCTTGTTCTAGTCTCACCTATCTGGTGGAAACAACTTTCCTACCTCTATCTTATCTACCCCTTTCATAATTTTGTATGTTTCTGTAAGATCTCTCATTCTTCTGAATTCCAGTGACTACAGGACCAGACGATTCAATCTTTCCTCATAGTCTAACCTCCTCATCTCTGGAATCAACCTAGTGAACCTCCTCTACACCGCCTCCAAAGCCAGTACATCCTTCTTCAAGTAAGAAGACCAGAACTGCACACAGTACTCCAGGTGTGGCCTCACCAGTACCCTGTACATTTGCAGCATAACCTCCTTGCTCTTAAATTCAATTTGTCTAGCAATGAAGGCCAACATTCCATTTGCCTTCTTGATAGCCTGCTGCACCTGCAAACCAACCTTTTGTGATTCATGCACAAACACTCCCAAGTCCCTCTGCACAGCAACATGCTGCAATTTTTTACCATTTAAATAATAATCTGCTATTCCATTTTTTCTTCCAAAGTGGATGACCTCGCATTTACCAACATTGTACTCTATCTGCCAGACCCTTGCCCACTCACTTAACCTAACTATATCTCTCTGCAGATGCTCCGTATCTTCTTCAGTCTACACAATTTGCTTTTCCACTCAATTTAGAATCGTCAGCAAACTCAGATACACTACACTCGGCTTCCTCTTCCACATCATTAATGTATATCATGGATGGCTGCAGGCCCAGCACCGACCCCTGCGATACACCATTGAATGCCAACCAGAGTAACACCCATGCATCTCAACTTTCTGCTTTCTATTAGTTAACCAATCCTCCATCCATACATCACCCCCAACTCTATGCATCCTTATTTTGTGGATAAGACTTTTATATGGCACCTTATCAAATGCCTTCTGGAAATAGGACAATCTCCCTCCTCATCATGGACTGCAATATATTTTTCTCTGTGCTTGTGAGAAGGCTGACCTCTTACTTAATGGAGAACCACTATATCAACACATCCATCCAGAAAGATGGCATCCCAGGTTTTTCTGGCTGCCTTAAACACACCTTAATAATCAGCCAATTGATCGGTGAGGCCATAGAAACCTAGAAACATAGAAAACCTACAGCACCAGTACAGGCTCTTCGGCCCACATGTACTTACTTTAGAAATTACCTAGGGATACCCATAGCTCTCTATTTTTCTAAGCTCCATGTACCTATCCAGGTGTCTCTTAAAAGACCCTATCATATCCACCTCCACCACCACCGCTGGCAGCCCATCCCATGCACTCACCACTCTGCGTATTTAAAAAAAACAAAAAAAAACTTACCCCTGACAACTCCTCTGTACCTACTTCCAAGCACCTTAAAACTCTGCCCTCTCGTATTAGCCATTTCAGCCCTGGGAAAAAGCCTCTGGCTATCCACATGGTCAATGCCTCCCATTATCTTATACACCTCTATCAGGTCATCTCTCATCCTCCGTAACTCCAAGGAGAAAAGGCCGAGTTCACTCAACCTATTCTCATAAGGCATGCTCCCCAACATCCATGTAAATCTTTTCTGCACCCTTTCTGTAGTTTCCACATCCTTCCTGTAGTGAGTTGACCAGAACTGAGCATAGTACTCCAAGTGGGTTCTGACCAGGGTCCTGTATAGCTGTAACAGACAGAAGAAAGGCGACCTAACAGTTGTCTGGTTAGACCTAGCAAACGCCTGTGGATCAGTTCCACACGTCCTTATCCAGATTGGCCTGGACCACAACCATATCCCGCCATTACGAGAGACATGGTCACCAACTCCCTAGGAGGATTCAAGCTGTGCTTCACTTCAGCCTACTTTATATCTAGGCGGCAAGACGTCCAAAAAGGGATTCCAACCGGCTGTACCATCTTTCCCATCTTCATGTCATGCTCCTCATATCATCAGCCCAGACGTAACCTGAAACCCAGTGTTGGAGCCCAGCATCTGACAACCTGCAATACAGGGGTTCATGAATGACATCGCAGTGACTGTTGGAAACCCTGGACAATGTTGCTACCTGTGCTAAAATGACCTTCAAGACCAGGAAGTCCAGATACATGATGATCAAAAAGGGTAAGGTTACTAGCAGGTTCAGTTTTTAAGTACAGGGAGAAGTCATTCCATCCATAGAGAACAACGCAGTAAAGTTTCTTGGAAAATGGGTTAATGCATCAATGACAGACATCACCAACATCACCCACACTGTCTAGCAGACTGAAGAGTAGCTGAAGAAGATCTGCGAAACTGGCCTCCCTGATAAATTTAAGACATGGCTGTACCAACATGGTCTTCTACCAAGGCTGCTCTGGCTTTTCATGGTGTACAAATTTCCCATGACCACTGTAGATGGCATTGAGAGGAAAGTCAATAAGCACCAAGTTTTTCTTCAGTGGGGCTCTACATAAAATCAGCCCGACTACAGCTGCCATTATCAGTAGTGGAGGAGTTCAAGTTAGCAAAGTGTAGAGTTGTGTTAACCCTGAGGGGTTCCGATGACAAAGCTAAACCAAGTAGGAGTTACAACAAGATCAAGATGAAAGTGGGCCGCCTACTCGGCCATAGACCAGGTAGTGAGCTCCCTGCAATTGAGAGACATCATTGGCAACCTATGCTTGGGATGGCAAGGCCTCGGCTCTGCACACTTCCAACAATGGGGTAGTGCAAGTGCAAGGGATAGGTGTGACATCATTCAGGCAGAGGTACGGAACCGCAAGGAGGAAGGGCAGAGAAGTTGGGGGAATCAGTGGGCGCCTGTACAAAATGGGATCATCTTCGGCAGAGCTTTGGAAACTGGACCCCTTCGGCATTTCATTCCTCCTGCGGTTTGTGTATGACACACTCCCTACATAACCACAGCTGCACACATGGGGTCTAACAGATGACCCTAACTGCAAGTTTTATCATCAGCAGGGTTCACTAGCACACATACTGTCAGGAAGCAAAACAGCTTTAACACAAGGATGGTATAGATGGAACCTGCTGTCCCTTGCTGACACACTGGAGCGGGAGAGGTATAAAAGAGACCAGCTGACAGAGAGGCAAACAGGGCAGTCGTTTTCATCAAGGAGAGGGCCATGCCAGTCGTATCAAAGAGGCCTAAATTCAGTCTGCTGCAAACTGCCAAATCATGGGAGATTAGAGTCAATGTGAGGAGGAAGCTACGGTTCCCAGAGGAGTTGCAAACCACACTTTGACCAGACATCGTACTGTGGTCCATCGAAGACAAGAAAATTATCCTGGTGGAGCTCACAGTATTATGGGAGGAAGGATGCGAGGAGGCACACGAGGTGAAGGCCCTGAAATACGAGTTCTTAGTGCAGGAACAAAGGATGGCAAACATGACTATTCCCTATGGAGATCAGCTGTAGAGGGTTCCCAGCAAGGTCGGCAAGGAGGTTGCTGTCTGCGCTGGGCCTTGATGAAAAGAGAAAAAATCAAGCAGCTCGCAGGATGGGGGAGGAAGCAGAAAGAGCCTCTTGCTGGATATGGAGCAGGCGAGGAGAGTTGAGCTGGAAGTCAGGAGCAGATGGGCAGTGACTTGGCCACCACTGCTGACCTGCCAGCTGGAAAGTGTTGTGGTAAGGGTTGAAACTTTCTTTGAAGGTTGGGCAGCATCTGACGACATCTGCTGCTGGCCAAAGGCTCTGGTTACCTCATCAGGTAAATGAAGAAAGCACCCCAATGTATGATGTAAGATTACCTTGTAGAGGTATATTTTCACATTGATACCAAAGAGTCTTTCTATATTGTTCAAAAAGGCCCAATTAAATTTACTGTGTGACTCAATATTGTAAAACAATAAAACATGAAAACTTCCAAGGGGAGTGAATACTTTTTATAGGTACTGTAGCTATAGAAACTGCCAGATCCATCTCACACCCTTTGCTCTCCAAGTTTCCTTTTTTGGCGTATTCTTAATCATTTTATAGTCACCAAGGGATTTTCTCATATCCCTTAAAATGAATATATCCTTCCTTTTATTTTCTTAACCAGAGCCTCAAATCACTCACTATTTCATTGGCTAACCCAAGCTCATCCCCTAAGAGGAAGTCCAGCATTGAACCCTCCCAAGTAGCATCGTCTATGTATTGACTCAGAAAACTTTTCTGGACACACTTCACAAATTCTATCTTGTTCAGGCCATTAACACTTTGGCTGTCCCAGTCAATATCACTAATAAAACACCATTATTCTTACAACTGTGAGTAATTTCTCAACACACCACCTTAATTCCTGCGGACTACTAGGACGTCTATAATACAGACCCAGAAGAGTGACCCTCCCCTTCTTGTTTCCAGGTTCTACCCAGATGTTTTCACTGGATGATACTCAAGAATGTCATCTGTAAGTGCTGCTGTTACATCCTCCCTTATCAAAAAGACTGCACTCCCTCCTCACTTACTTGAACCTTTGTCACACCTGTGGCATTTATATTCTGGAAGCAGCACCCATCATTAGTGATCCTCACCACCCAGACTATTCTCTTTTCTTATTGTTGCCATCAGGTAGAAGGTACTAGGGCCTCAGGACTATGTTCAAGAACAGTTACGACCCCACAATCATCAGGCTCTTGAACAAAAGGGATAACTACACTCAGTTGCCCATCCATTGAGATGTTCCCACAACCAATGATCTCACCTTCAGGACACTTTATCTTGTTATCTCATGTTCTTATTACTTATTGCTATTTATTTATATTTGCATTTACACAGTTTGCTGTCTTCTACACCTTAGTTGATCTTTCATTGATCCCGCTGTAAGTAGTATTCTATAGATTTACTGTGTATGCCTGCAGGAAAATTAATCTCAGGGTTATATATGGTGATAAATATGTACTTTGATAATAAATTTACTTTGAACTTTGAACATTGAGCTGCCAAACCTACCTTTTCTCAGCCATGTTTCTGGTGCAGCTATAACATCCTAGTGCTCAAACCAAATACTCTCTTCCTGACCTGTTAAACCTTGAGTATTGAACTAAAAGCAGTTTAACTGAGTATTCCTGTCCCTGCCTTTACTGTGTCCACAACTATCAAGATTACTGGATTTGCTCTTGCTGGCTACTGCTTTGTTGCTTGTTCCAGCTCAGACTCCAACTCCACTACCAACCTAGTTTAAACCCTCCTGTGTAATATTTCCAAATTTCTAAATGACTATATAGTAGTTCAATTAGTTTTAAATTAGTTATGCGAAGGAACAGATCTGGTTCACAAGATAAAGTTCTAAACTAAGAGAAGGCACATTTTGACAGTATTAGATAGGAACTTACAAAGGTTGATTGGAATAGGATGATGGACTTCGATATTCTTAGCGTCATGTGAAAAGCTGAAAGCTTCATAGACACGAACTTTACTGAGTTTATGGTGCATGCTGTAGATAGTTAGGTGACCACCAGGAGAGGTAAGGAGAAGAGAGAGACAGCACAGGGTTTCCCTGTGGCCATTCCCCTCATTAACAAATATACACCTTTGGATACTGCTGTAGGGGAGAGCGGAAATGAACCTTCTGGACAGAGCAGCAGAAGCTAGGTTAGTGGCACTGAAATCAGCTCTGAGGCTTAGGGGGTAAGGGAAAAGTCAGACTGAGCAGTGGTAATAGGATAGCCAGGAGATTCTATGGCTGTAAATGAGATGACAGGATGATGTATTGCCTCCTGGGTTCCAGGGTCATAGCGTAGAACTCTCAGCAGCTGCAGAGCATCCTCAAAGGGAAGGGTAAACAATCGGAAGTCATGGTACATGCACCAATAAATGGTATAGGTAGAAAGAAGGATATCCTGTGCAGTGCCTACAAGGAGTTAAGTGAGAACTTAAAAAGCAAGACCTCAAGTGGACTGATCTCTGGATCACAGCCAGTGGCATGTGCTCGTGAGGATAGAAATAGATAGCTCAAATGAATGTGTGGCTGAGGAGTTAGTGCAGGGGGAGGGATTCAAGTTCTTTGATTATTAGGATCTCTTCTGGGAGAAGGATGCTCTCTACAAGAGGGATAGTTTGCACCTGAACTGGAGAGAGATCAATATACTGGCTGGGAGGTTTGCTAGTGTTACTCGGGAGGGTTTAAACAAGAGTTACAGGGGGTGGGATCCTGAACAGTAGTGTAGCTGAAGAGAAATCAGGGGATAATACATTAGCCAATGAGATCGAGTTTAGTCATTAGGATAGATAGGAGCACAGTAAAGGGAGAGGAAAGATAATTGGTATAATCTGCATTTATTTCAATGAACGAGGCTTAACAGGTAAGGCAGGTGAACTTAGGACGTGAATTGTCTCTAAGGTGTGGGATATCATAGCCATAACAAAAACATGCCTGAGGGAATGATGGGATTGGCAGCTCAGTGTTCCAGAATACAGATGCTACAAGTGAGGCAGATGAGTGGGAGTTGTCTTCATGATAAAGGAAGACTTAATAATGTTCCTTTGAGAGGATATTTGTGAGGAAATTATGCAATGAGGAATATAGAGAGAACCTAAATACAAAGGAACGGTCAATCCGATGGGATTGTACTACAGGCCCCTGAATAGTCAAAGAGAATTTGAGAAGTGGATATGTAGAGAGATTGAAGCTAGCTGTATACATAAATAATATAATTAGTGGGAGATCTTAACGTCCCTGATATTGACTGGGCCTACCATAGTGTGAAAGACTTGGACAGAGTGGAATTTATGAAATGTGTGGGATTTTCTTTATCAATATATAGAGGAACCTACTAGAGAGGTGCAACACTGGACCTCCTCCTGGAGAATGAGGTATGTGATGAGATAAAAATATCTGTCAGTGAACACTGTGTTCAGTGACCATAATTCTTTTAGCTTTAAAACAATTATGAAGAATGATTCACAGATTAGATCCTGAACTGGCACCAAGCAAGTTTTGGAGCCATTAGGTGTGATCTTTCAAAGCTTGATTTGCTGGGATTTTTTGCAGGGAAAAGGGTATTTACCAAGTGGGAGGCCTTTAAAAGTGTGATGTCAAGGCTCAGAGCCTGCAGGTTCCTGTTGTGCTGGCAGGCTTCAGGATCCCTGGTTGACAGGACAATTTGAGGCTGGTTTAAAAAAAAGAGGGAGGCATACATAGTGTATGTGTAATTGGGAACTAGTAATTTTTTGATGACTGCAAGAAATGTAGGAGTGCACGAAAGACAAGTTGGGAGGGCAGGATAGGATATGGGAGAGCTTGGTGGGGGCAGACTAAGGCAAAACCTGAAAAGACTTGGAGTACTGTGCTCAGTTCTGGTTGCTTCACTACAGGAACGATGGGGAAACCATAGAAAGGGTGCAGAGTTAACCAACTTCAATATCCGCATCCAATCCTCCATCATAAAAGTCAAATTAAGTTCCTTTTCCCAATCCTGTTTAATCTAACACAAAGGACACTTATCCCATTGTAATAGTAAATTATAAATTCTTCCAATACAACCCTTAATCAGAGGATTCATACTCATAATAGTATCTAACAGGTCAGCCTCCAATAATATGTAAGGGAAATTACTTAAATATTTTTGTAAAAAATGTCTAACTGGGAAGGTATTGCAGAAAGTGTGAGTATGAAAGAGAATATTTATCAATTAATTGTTCAAAGGACATCAATCTATCTTCTTTAAATAAATCCAATAAAGAATTAATACCTTTATTTTTCCAAAGTAGAAAAATTGGATCACTCAAAGAAGGCTTAAAAAAGTAATTTCGGTAAATTAAACTACAAAGTTTAATTTTTTTAAGATTAAAAAAATAGCGGAACTGGAGCCAAATTTGTAAAGGATACTTAATCACAGGATATAAATTTAAATTAACAACTTTACCTAATTGCATAGGTAAAGGAGCCCCCAATAACAAGGTTAAATAAAACTGTTTTACAGCTTTTAGTTCCAGGTCTACCCAAATTGGCCGATCACTCTTATCAACCCAGTATAACCAAAAAGACATATATCGCAGATTAACAGCCCAATAATACATTCTAAAATTAGGCAAAGCAAGACCTCCATCCTTTTTCAATTTTTGTAAATGACATTTACTAATTCTTGGTCTTTTATTATTCCAAATAAAAGATAAAATAATAGAATCAATCCGATCAAAAAACTTCTTCAATTTGTGCTAGCCATTCATTGATTCAATTTAAAATTGTACATCGTTATCATTTGACAACGAGAGACTTTCTAAAATCTTTCCTAATGTTCTTAGTCATTGTGATAGATGTAAAACTGAGATAGCTACACTGACACATATGTTTTGGTCTTGTTCTATATTGGAACAGTTCTGGAAGTCGGTTTTCTCAACAATTTCTAAAGCACTTAAAATTAATTTACAACCTAATAAATTAACTGCGCTTTTTGGAATAGTTCCTCAAAATATGGTATTTCTGTGTCTGACCAACATGTTATTGCATTTGTTACATTGATAGCTAGGAGGGCCATTTTGTTGAAGTGGAAGGATACATCAGCTCCCACTTTGTCATCATGGTTCTCTCAAGTGATGCTATGTCTTAGTTTGGAGAAAATTAGAAGTCGAACCTTTGAACCTTTATTTGATTTTGAGAAAAGATGGGGCTCATTTGCTTGTTATTATCATTTGAGTTAATTGGTATAATTTTTCCACGATCTAATTGTAAATTCTTTTAGTATATTTTCTTTTCTTGCTGGCGGTTTGATGTTTATTTTTAGAAGCTTTTTGTATGACGCATGGCTCGGAGGTTGTACACCGAATGGGTTCTCTTTTTTCTCTCACTTTTCTGCTCAGTAGGTTTTTTTTTTGTTTCACAAAATTTTGTTTTCAACCTTTAAGATGATGGGTTTTTTTGAGGCATTGTAAGTGTTGTTACTTCGATGTACTCATGTTATTTTTTCCTATATATACAATAAAAAGATTTGAAAAGAAAGAAAGAAAGGGTGCAGAGGAAATTTGCAAGGATTTTGCCTGGATTGGGGAGCATGCCTTATGAAATCAGGTTGAGTGAACTCGGCCTTTTCTCCTTGGAGCGACGGAGGATGAGAGGTGACCTGATAGAGGTGTATAAGATGATGAGAGGCATTGATCATGTGGATAGTCAGAGGCTTTTTCCCAGGCTGAAATGGTTGCCACAAGAGGGCACAGGTTTAAGATGCTTGGGAGTAGGTACAGAGGAGATGTCAGGGGTAAGTTTTTTACGCAGAGATTGGTGAGTGCGTGGAATGGGCTGCTGGCAACGGTGGTGGAGGCGAATATAATAGGGTCTTTAAGAGACTTTTGGATAGGTACGTGGAGCTTGGTAAAATAGAGGGCTGTGGGTAAGCCTAGTAATTTCTAAGGTAGGGACATGTTCAGCACCACCTTGTGGGCCGAAGGGCCTGTATTGTGCTGTAGGTTTTCTATGTTTCCAGGGAGAGAAAAGATCAGCATGACTATCTGTGTGGGGATCAAATGGAAATGGGAGAGGTTTTTAATGAATATTTCTCTTCAGCTTTTACTATTGTGACGAAAAACCAAGTTATCAGAAGATTGATGCTAATGAGAGAGAGATAAGTGAGACAATGGAGGAACATTCAAAATGCTAATAAGAGAGAAGAGAGAGATTAACGAGAAAGAATATTGACAGACTGGTTGCTTTGAACCTGAACTGTTTGAAGTTTGATGGACAGGCAATACCCCAGCAGGGGGATAAAGAGAACAGGGTTCGCTAAGGCATGACTCACATCACGAGATCACGAGATAACGAGACCCTGGAAGAGCTGTGTGCCCCACAAGTTGGTGGGAGTTTGGAGGTCTGGTCACGGGAACCGACCGTAGACGCACAGGGTGAAAAGGGTACGATCGGTGGGAACCTGGTGTGTGTGTCCGCCCTTGCCTGGGTGCCGGATTCACCACGGAAGAACGGTCGTATCCGGAACGGAGGAGTCACAGTCGGTGACCACAGAAGACATAAAAAAGGGTCCGCCCGAAAGCCAACTGCAAAGAACATCAAAGGTCTGTCTGAATCAAAATTTGCATTCTCTCTCTCTCTCCAATGGCACAACAGCGATTACTGCGAACTGTACTAAGCTGAACTGAACTCTGCATCACTTAAGACTGATCATTTTACCCCTAGACTGCGATAGAGCTTGGTTGATTCCTGTTACCCTAGTTCTGTGTAAACGTCTGTATTATCATTGCTAACCTGTTGCATTTACATTCTTACAATTAGAGTACTGTGTTACTTATTTCTTTAATAAAACTTTATTAGTTTCTGTTAAACCAGACTCCAACTAAGTGGTCCATTTCTGCTGCTTTGGCAACCCAGTTACAGGGTACGTAACATAAGTGGGGATCTCGTCCGCGATTTTGAACGCCAAATTTGGGACTGGGTAAATTGATTGGGTTAAAATTCCCAAAAGAAAGAAAGGGCAAACAGCAGAAATGGAGATTGAGGAATTTCTAAAGGCGCCAACCTTGGAGGCATTAGAAGATGCCAGGAAATCAGAATTGGCAATTGTGGCCAAACGGTTGAATCTTTTTAAGGGGAAGTCGACAATGAGGAGAGCGGAGATGCACAGAGCTATCATAGAGCATTATGTATCTAAAGGTGTGTTTTCCCAAGGGGAGCTGGAGGTGGTATCTATGGTGTTACGTACCCCGTAACTGGGTTGCCAAACCAGCAGAAATGGATCACTCAGTTGGAGTCTGGATTACTGGAACTAAGAAAGTTTTATTAAAGAAACAAGCAACACAGTACTCTAATCAAAAGGATAATAAATGCAACAGTTCAGCAATGATAAACACACATGTACACAGAATTAGGATAACAGGATCAATCAAGCTCTATCGTCGTCTAGGGGTAACTGACCAGTTTCAAAGTGACGCAAAGTTCAGTTCAATTGAGTTCAGTTCAGTTCACAGTAATCACTGCCGTGGCGATGGACAGTGGGGGGAAGGAGAAAGAGAGCAAAAACGAATGAATATTCAAACGGCTTCCACACAGACCTTCGATATTCTTCGCAGTCAGCTTTCGGGCGAGCCCTTTGTGATGTCTTCTGAGGTCACCGACTGTGACCCCTCCGTTTCCAGATACGATCTTTCCTCAGCGGTGAACCCGGCACCCAGGCAAGGGCGGACACACACCAGATTCCCGCCGATCGTATCTTTCCACCCTGTGCGTCTCTGACTTGGTCCCGCGACCAGCCCTCCAAAGACTCCCACCGACTTGTGGGAGGCGCACCGCTTCCAGGGTCTCGTTACCTCGTGGTGTCGTGTGTGTCCTGCCTTAGCGAACCTGTCCCTTTTTATCCCCCTGCTGGGGTATCGCCTGTCCATCACTTCAAACAGTTCAGGGTTCAAAGGGGAGCCGATCTTGACAGCTCTCCTTCCGTTAAACTCTCCCGTCCCTTCATTAACATCTCCAAATGCTGCTCCATTGTTTTCCTTATCTCTCTTTCTCCTGAAGACAGGTGGCAGACCAACTGCTGATCCCACTGGTGTCAGCACAGGACAGCTAACATCTTAATCTATGTGTACTCTCGTCACAATGGGCAAACCTGGTGGAGAAGCAGTACAGCTGCAGATGGAAAAATTGAGACTCGAGCACGAGTTCCGGGTAAGACAGCTAGAACAAGAAGAGAAACAGTTAGAATGGCAAGAGAGAGAGAGGCAGTTAGAGTAACAAGAGAGAGAGAAACAGAGGGAAAGGGAATTTGAGCTGGAGAAGTTAAGGATGACGATAGCGCAGGGCCCCATGCCGAACCAAGGTGGAGGGTTCAGGGCGACCCAGGAGGTTAGGCTGGTTCCCCCATTTGAGGAGGCCGATGTTGATCAGTACTTTCTACGTTTTGAAAAAATCGCTGCAAGTCAGGACTGGCCGAGGGATAAATGGGCTGTTTTGCTTCAGAGCGTACTTAAAGGGAAAGCTCAACAAGCTTACTCGGTATTGTCCGCAGAAGATGCCCAGAGGTATGGTGTGGTGAAAGAGGCGATACTCAGGATTTATGAGTTGGTCCTGGAGGCATACCGGCAGAAGTTCCAGAATGCGAGGAAGCAGTGGGGCCGCACGTATTTAGAGTTTGCCCGTGAGATGCAGATGTATTGTGAGCATTGGTGCGCCTTGAAAGGGGTCAGTGGGGATTATGACAGACTGCTACAGCTAATACTGATTGAGCAGTTTAAAGGTTGTGTCCCTGAAGGTATGAGGCCCTATTTAGATGAGAAAGAGGCAGAAGCCTTAGCCGCAACTGCTAAGTTAGTGGATGAATACGCGTTAACGCACAAAGCGAAGTTTACCCCGAGTAAAAGCTACCAGAAGGGTAGTCAAGAGGGTGGAGAGAGTCCGCCAGAAAAGTCAGAAAGTAAGCCGGAGACTAGTGAGAAGGATAAGGAAGACCGGGACCAGTTTGGTAGGAAGTCTCCTGGGGTCGCATGCTATAATTGTGGGAAAGCTGGTCACTTTGCGTCCAGGTGCTTTGCCCCAAAGAAGGAGACGGGGAAAGGAAAAACGACAGTTCCGACTGGCTGTATTGAGCTGGCAAACAAACCGCTAGGGGAGAAGAGGTCTGATAAAGTTCAGGAAGGGCGCGAGAAGTTTATCTCAGCCGGATTGGTGTCGGTGAAGGAGGGGTTAAACCCGGTTCCAGTACGGATCTGGAGAGACACTGGAGCTTGTCAGTCATTGATCTTAAAGAGCGTGTTAGACTTTAGTTCAGAGACCCAGACTGGGGAGGTCAGGGTGACAAAAGGCATTGGGAAAGGGACTGAAGCAGTACCTTTGCACCAGATACACCTAAAAAGCGACTTGGTCTCCGGACCGGTCACGATAGTGGTGAGGCCTGAATTACCGATGGGAGACGTGGATGTCTTACTCGGTAGTGACCTCGCCGGCGGAAATGTGTTCTCAGCAGTAAAACTGACAAGCCAGCCGGCCAGCATTGAAGCCCCGCCCATGGACTCACAGGTTTATCCCGTTTGCGCAGTCACTTGGTGCATGTCCAAAAAAGCTGCCGAAGTGAATATAGATGTAGCTGAGACGTTTTTACCAGCCTTGTACCAGGAGGGGTTAGAAAGTGAGGAGCATAGTAGAATGGAAGGAAGTGAGGGAGTTGAGGTAGACTTATCATTAGCAAGGAAGGAATTTCTACAGGCACAGGAATGAGACGAGGAGCTAATGGTTTTGACGGAGACAGCTCTCTCTGAAGCAGAATTGAAAAGGGAGCCAGTGGGCTATTATGTGAAGGAGGGAGTACTAAGGAGGAAATGGAGACCAAGTACCGTGCTCGCAGATGAGGAATGGGGGCTGATAGTGCCGAAAATTTATAGGGATGAGATTTTTAACCTGGCCCACAAGATACCCATCGGTGGACATTTTGGGGTGAGGAAAACAGTCGATAGAATCATGAAAGAGTCTTACTGGCCGCACAGGAGGAAGGATGCTATTGACTATTGTAGACGTGAGCTAACACAGTTACAGACTATTGATATGTTAACAGCTTGCCACGATAAGAGAGCAAACCTAGTCAGTGTTATCACGGAAATTAATGAGGCTAGGGTGCCACCTGATAAGGGGAAAACCCATTTTGAAAAGATAAGTATGGTGCCGACCAGATGGGAAAACTCTATTGTTTTGGCCAACTTTGCTGATAAGGTCTCTCCCTTAACCACCGAACAGAGCGAGCCGCTGAAGAAGCTAATTAACCGGCACGCACACGTATGTCCGGATGTCCCGGGGCGATGCAAAGAGACAGTACATGGTGTTGTTGTCACATCAGGTCAGCCTAGTAAGCAACACCCCTATAGGATGATTAATTCAGTGACAAAAGGGCCAAGGAACGCAGAAGCGTATATTGATGATTTAGTGGTCTGGAGTGACATGTGGGAGGAGCACATTGTGGCAGTAGAGGAACTGTTTAAAAAGCTGGCTGAAGCCAGCCTGACAGTGAACCTTGCAAAAAGTGAATTTGGCCACACGAAGGTCACTTATATGGGATTTGTGGTAGGACAGGGCAGCTGGCTCCAATGCAGGCTAAGGTGCGGGCTATCTCTGAAGTTCCCACCCCGACGGACAAGAGATCCCTGAGAAGGTTCTTGGGGATGGTGGGGTACTATCAGAAGTTCTGCAAAAACTTTGCGGCTATTACCCTTCCTCTTACTAAACTCTGACCAAAGAATGCTAAGTTTGTGTGGGATGACCTTTGTTATATTTGTCCGGGACGGAAACCACTGAGAATTTACACTGATTACAACCCATTAGTGTTTTTGGCCACTATGCAGGATAAAAACAAAAGGTTGCTAAGTTGGAGCCTGGTCTTAGAGGATATTAAAATAACCCATAAAAGGAACGGAAAATGTGATTGCTGACTGTCTATCAAGGTGTTGAAAACTTAAAGTTCTCTGTATTAGCCAAATAGCTGATGACCATGTATATTAGTGTGTATCTAATAATGTATTCATGCCCATAATTTTTACCCTGGTAAAAATCCTTTGAAGGATAGGGGTGTGACGAAAAACCAAGTTATCAAAAGGTTGATGCTAATGAGAGAGAGATAAGTGAGACAATGGAGGAACATTCAAAATGCTAATAAGAGAGAAGAGAGAGATTAACGAGAAAGAATATTGACAGACCGGTTGCTTTGAACCTGAACTGTTTGAAGTTTGATGGACAGGCGATACCCCAGCAGGGGGATAAAAAGAACAGGTTCGCTAAGGCACAACACACACCACGAGATCACGAGATAACGAGACCCAGGAAGAGCGGTGTGCCCCACAAGTTGGTGGGAGTTTGGAAGTCTGGTCGCAGAACCGACCATAGACGCACAGGGTGGAAAGGGTACGATCGGTGGGAACCTGGTGTGTGTGTTTCTGCCCTTGCCTGGGTGCCGGGTTAACCACGGAAGAATGGTTGTATCCGGAATGGAGGGGTCACAGTCGGTGACCACAGAAGACATAAAAAAGGGTCCGCCCAAAAGCCAACTGCGAAGAACATCAAAGGTCTGTCTGAATCAAAATTTGCATTCTCTCTCTCACTCCAATGGCACAACAGCGATTACTGCGAACTGTACTAAACTGAACTGAACTCTGCATCACTTAAGATTCATCATTTTACCCCTAGACTGCGATAGAGATTAGTTGATTCCTGTTACCCTAGTTCTGTGTACACGTGTGTATTATCATTGCTAACCTGTTGCATTTACATCCTTATGATTAGCGTACTGTGTTACTTATTTCTTTAATAAAACTTTATTAGTTTCTGTTAAACCAGACTCCAACTAAGTGGTCCATTTCTGCTGGTTTGGCAACCCAGTTACGGGGTACGTAACACTACGAAGAAAATGATGAAGCTATGGAAATGGGGGAAATGAATGGTGTGTCTCGGGCAACATAAGGATTATCAGGGAGGAGGTATTGGAGACTTAGAGTGCATTAAGGTTAATAAATCCCCGTGGCCTTACCTGATGCAGGATAAGGTAGGATAAATTCCACATGTTTCCTTAGCCTGATGAACCTGTTGGAATTATTTGAGGAGATTACAGGTAGAATAGATAAAGGGGAAGCAATGGATGTTGCCAGCCCCCTAGGCCTGAGTCGACGTAGTAATAGTAATGGATGTTGTATATTTGGACTTTCAGAATAGCTTTGACAAGGTGCCACACATGATGCTGTTTACCAAGTTAAGAGCCCATGGTATTACAGGAAAGTTACTGGCATTGTGACAGCATTGGCTGATTGGTAGGAGGCAGCGAGTGGGAATAAAAGGATCCTTTTCTGGTTGGCAGCCAGTGACTAGTGGTGTTCCGCAGGGGTCAGTGTTGGGATTGCTCCTTTTTGTGCTGTATATCAGTAATTTAGATGATGGAATAGATGGCTTGTTGCCAAGTTTGCAGATGATACAAAGATTGGTGGAGGGGCAGGTAGTGTTGAGGAAAGAGGTAGGCTGCAGAAGAATTTAGACAGATTAGGAGAATGGGCAAGAAAGTGGCAAATGAAATATAATGGTCACGTACTTTGGTAGTAGAAATGAATGTACAGACCACTTTCTAAATGGGGAGAAAATCTAAAAACCTGAGATGCAAAGAATCATGGAACACCCTAAAGGTTAACTTTCATAATGAGTCAGTGGTTAGGAAGGCAAATGCAATGTTAGCATTCATTTCAAGAGGTCTAGAATACAAGAGCAGGGATATGATGCCGAGGCTTTATAAGGCACTGGTGAGGTCTCACCTTGAGTATTGTGGACAGTTTTGGATGAGATTAAGAGAAGGTTCACAAGGATGATTCCGGGAATGAAAGGGTTATCATACAAAGAACATTTGATAGCTCTGGGTCTATACTCGCTGATATTCAAATGGATGAGGGGGGAACCTCATTGAAACCTTTCAAATGTTGAAAGGCCTAGACAGAGTAGATGTGGAAAGGATATTTCCTATGGTGTGGGAGTCTAGGACAAGAGGGCACTGCCTCAGGATAGAGGGGCGTCCATTCAAGGCAAAGGGTGGTTGTAGATGGTTTGTACTCTGCATGGAGGTCTGGTCCACAGGGGTCCTTTCTGGGACCCTCCGCTTTGTGATTTTTATAAATGACGTGGATAAAGAAGTAGTGGGCGGGTTAGTAAGTTTGCTGATGACACAGGGGCTGGGGTGTTGTGGATAGTCTTGAGGGTTGTCAGAGGTAACAGCGGGACATTGATAGGATGCAAAACTGGGCTAAGAAGTGGCAGATGGACTTTAACCCAGATAAGTGTGAAGTGGTTCATTTTGGTAGGTCAAAGTTGAAAACAGAATATATTAATGGCTGCTGCACAGATTGACAGTGTTGTTAAGAAGGCATATGGTTTGTTGGCATTAATCAACCGTAGGATTAAATTCAAGAGCCATGAAGTAATCTTACAGCTATATAAGACCTTGGTCAGACCCCACTTGGAGTATTATGTTCAGTTCTGGTCACCTCATTACAGGAAGGATGTAGATACTATAGAGAGAGCCAGAGGAGTTTTAAGAGGATGTTTCCTGGATTGGAGAGCATGCCTTATGAGAATAGGTTGAGTGAACTTGGCCCTTTCTCCTTGGAGCGACGGAGGATGAGAGGTGACCTGATAGATGTGTATAAGATGATGAGGGGCATTGATCGTGTAGATAACCAGAGGATTTTTCCCAGGGTTGTAATGGCTAACTTGATGGCTTGGAAATGGGTACCGAAGGGATGTCAGGGGTAACTTTTCACAGAGAGAGTGGTGGATGCATGGAATGCACTGCAGGTGGCAGTGGTGGAAGCGGATACAATAGGGTCTTTTAAGAGCCTCTTAGATAGGTACATGGAGCTTAGAAAAATAGAGGGCTAGGCGGTATGGAAATCCTAGGCAATTTCTAGAGTGGATTACATGGTCAGAACAAAATTGTGAGCCAAAAGGCCTGTAATGTGCTCTAGATTTCTATGTTCTATGTCCTAAAACAGAGATGAGGAGAAATTTCTTTAGCCAGAGGGTGGTGAATTTGTGGAATTTTTTTTGTCACAGCCAGCTCTGAAAGCCAGGTCGTTGGGTGTATTTAGGCAGAGCTTATCAGGTTCTTGTTTGGACATGGCATCAAAGGTTATGGGGAGAAGGCTGGGGATAGGGCGGGGGGGTTGGAAAAGGATCAGCCATGATTGAATGGTGGAGCAGACTCAATGGGTCAAAATGGCCTAATTCTTCTCCACTGTCTTATGGCTTATGGACATACCAAATCTCCTCAAATTCCATACGAAATATAGCCACATTCATGCCTTCTTTGTAGCTGCAACGATATGCTGGGCCCAGGATAGATCCTCAGAGGTATTGACACCTAGGAGCTAGAAGCTTGAAATTGCTCACTTTTTCCACTTCTGATTCCTCCAAGAGGACTGGTACGTATTCCCACATCTTACCCTTCCTGAAATCCACAATTAGTTCTTTGCTCTTACGGACGTTGAGTGCAAGGTTGTTGCAGTGACACCACTTAGCTAGCTGATATATCTCACTCCTGTACACTCTCTTATCATCCAGAAAGAGATAGCTGAATGTATTTTATAGTTGGGTCAGTGGTAGAAGCAGAGGGTGGTGGTCAAAGATTGTTTCTCAGACTGAAGGCCAATGCCACAGTGGTTGGTACTGGATCCTTTGTTGTTTGTAATTTATGTGAATGATTTGGATATAAATGTATAAGGCATGGTTAGTAAGTTTGATACTAAAATTGGTGGTGTTGTAAACAGAGTAGCATCACAGGGAGATCTTGATCAGCTAAGTATTGGGCTAAGAACTGGCAAATGATTTTCAAACCAGATAAATGTGAAGTCTTGTATTTTGGGAGATGTAATCAGGTAGCACAGTGAATGGTGGGTCCCTGGGAAGTGTTATGGAACAGAGGGACCTAGGAATGCAAGTGCATAATTCGCTGAAAGCACCATCACGGTGTAAAGAAGGTATTTGGCATGCTGGCCTTCACCAGTCAGGGCATTGAGTATAAGAGTTTGGAATTTCTGTTGTAGTCATGTGTATAAGACATTGGAGAGGCTGCACTTGAAGTACTGTGCATAGTTTTGGTCATCCTGTTATAGAAAAGATGTTATTAAAGTACAAAGAGTGCAGAAAAAGATTATCAAGATGTGTCCTTGACTTGGGGGCCTCAGTTACAAGGAAGGGTAGTACAGACTAGGTTAGGACTTTATTCCCTGGAATGTAGGAAATTGTGGGGTGACCTAATAGAGGTGTTTAAGATCATAAAGGGTATAGAAAAGGTGAAAGCACAAATCCTTTTTCTCAAGGAGGCATAGGTTTAAGATCAGATACAAGCGATTTAAAAGGGTCTTCTGAGGTGGCTTCATCCCACAAAGGCTGATGCATATTTAGAATAAACTGCCAGAAGAAGAGGCTGATGCAGGCACATTTGCAACATTTAAAAGCCATTAAGATAAGTAGATGGATAAGAAAGATTTAAAGGCGTATGGGTCAAACAGGGACCCAAATAGGACTTGCTCACTAAGCAACAGAGTCAGCATGGACAAGTTGGACCAAAGGGCCTGTTTCCATATTTTATGACTCTGTGTGATCAGATTATGAAGCTTTCAGATTTGGGACAATTATGTGAAATCACACGTGCATTCTCCCATGCGCGCATTGGTGTTATCTGACTGAAGAAGAATACTCAGGGTGCCTTCCCACAATTCTTCAAACATAATTCTAACAAATAACAGAGTCTTAATAGTGCCCTGAACTTGAAACTCATTTTGGCTCAGCAAATGCACTGAATAGAAATGTATTTTTCTGAAAATTGACTCTAATCCACTTATACTTTCCCAAATGTTTTTCTCTGCTACAGGTATAATTCTTACTACAAGAAGGATATTCAAACCTGGGTGCACAGTCTGACAGCGTGCACAACTATAATAGAACAGTGGCTTTTAGTTCAAAATCTGTGGATTTACCTGGAAGCTGTTTTTGTTGGAGGAGATATTGCCAAACAACTACCACAGGTAACAAATAGCATTAATCTAGGCATTCAAAATACAAGCTGAGTATAGAGGCAGAAAATCAAATTGGGTGATACTCCATGCAGTCTTACCAACAACATATATAACAGCAACACATGGTTCCTACTCCTAAACTTGATGCCCTGGAAGTTAAAAGTCAGCATCTTCTTTCTTTTTTTTCTTGCACAGACACTCTCAATGAACTGTGCATTTGTACTTCCAGGTCCTTCCATTCCAAAACACTTGTCAGTCCCTTGCCATTTACTGTATAGGTTCTACCCTAGTTTGAATGTACAAAATGCATCACCTCACACTTAGCTAAGTTAGAAATCATTTGCCGTTCCTCAGTCCATCTCCCTAAAAGAGCAGGACCACTTCACAATTCATTGAAACCTGCTTTCAATTTCAACAAGACCCGCTAATCTGTCCTGGGTCCTGCACATAAATACCATCACAGAGAAAGCACGGCAGCACCTTTACTTTTGTAGAAATCTGAGAAAACTCGGGATGTCATCTAAAACTCTGACAAACTTCTATTGGTGTGTGGTGGAGGATATAGTGACTTTGCATTACGACCTAGTAGGGAAACACCAAAGCCCTTGAATGGTAAAGCCTACAAAAAGTGGTGGATATGGCTCAGACAATCACAAGTAAAGCTCTCCCCACAATTGAGCATATCTGCATGAAGTGGTGTCAAAGGAAAGCAGCATCTATAATCAAGGACCTCCACCATCCAGGTGATGCTATCTTCTCACTACTGCCATCAGGAGGACAGTATAGGAGCCTCAGGAACTGCACCACCAGGTTCTGGAACAGTTATTACCCCTTAACCATTAAGTCCTTGAACCAGAGGGGATAACTTCTCTGAACTTCACTCACCCCAACACTGAATTGTTTCCACAACCTCTGGACTCACTTTCAAGGACCCTTCATCTCATGTTCTCAATATTTTTTGCTTATTTACTTATTTATTGCATTTGTGCAGTTTGTTGTCTTTTGTAGATTGGTGCTTAGCCGTCTTGTCCTGTGCAGTTTTTTTTATCAATTCTATGATGTTTCTTTGTATCTACTGTGAATGCATGCAAGACGATGAATATCAGAGTTGTATATGGTGACATGTATGTACTTGGATAATAAATTTACTTTGAACTTAATTTAAAATCATCAGCAAACTTGCTAATTATTCATATCCACTTTATTTGCATATGTTATGAATACTGAAGATCTTGACAGCGACCTTGTGCATCCCTCTAGCCACGTCCTTCAGTCAGAGAATTGACCTTCAACCATCACCTTCAGCTTCATATTGAGCCAATTCAGAATCCACTTCACCAGCTTGCCTTGAATCCCTTGCGTCCATATCAGCCTGACATGCGAGACCTGATCAAAAGCCTTACTCAAGTCCATATAGCCAACCCCACTGCCCTGCCTTCATCTATCCCTAAGTTCATCATCATCAAGTGCCATGGCCAGTTTGAGCTTTGACTGCCATGGCCCACACACTTCCGTTTCGGGTCAAGTGGATCAATTCATTTGTATTCATTTCCAGTTCTCTGGCTGCTGTCTCCATCATCATTTGTCTTTGTCTTCCTCTTGCTTTCTTCCCTTCAATCTTTCCCATAATTACCGTGCGTTCTAACTCCTCTTTCCTAATCATATGTCCAATGAAGTTGCATTGCCTTTTCATGATCTCATACATTATTTCTCTTTTTGTGTTTGCTCTGTTCATGACATCCTCGTTAGATATTTGTTTCATCCATGATATTCTTTGCATCCTCCTCAAAAACCACATCTCTGCTGCTACAATTTGTTTCCTCATGTTACTAGATATTGTCCAACATTCTGATCCATATAACATAACTGGATAAACGTAACATTTCAGTACTCTAAGGTGGGTTGTCATGCCTAGTTTAGTATTGGTCAGTATGCTCTTCATTCTCGTAAAGGTGTCTTTTGCCATCCCTATTCTTCTTTTGATGTCCATGTCACACCTGCCATCTGATGTCACCCAGCTTCCTAAGTAGCCAAAGTTCTGTACTTGTTTTATGTCTTCCCCGTTTATTCTCAGCCTGTAGATAGGATTCTCCTTCTTTTTGGGTATCACCATACATTCTGTCTTTTTGCAATTGATAGATAGACCCATTTTTGCACTTTCTTCAACAATTATATCAATTAAGTTTTGTAGTTCTTCCTCCGTACTTGCAATTAACACAGTGCCATCTGCATATGTGAAATTGTTGATGTTTTCACCGCTAACTTTGATTCCCAAGTTGTCTCTTATTTTTTTTGTAATATTGTTTCACTGTACACATTAAACGTTTGTAAATCAGAGGAGAAAACACAGCCTTGTCTAATGCCTCTCTTGATTTTCGTAAACTGACTCACTTCTCCATCTATTCTTACAGCGGCGGTTTGTTCCCAGCACAGATTTCTGATTAGGTGGAGGTCTTTCGAATCTAGATCTAGAGTTTTCTGTAATATTTCAAATAACATTGTGCTTCACTTTATCAAATGCTTTTGTGTAGTCGATAAAACAAACAAACAAATCTTTTTGCACTTGAATAGCTCGTTCCGATAGTATCCTTAACATCAATATTGCGTTTCTCGTACCTTTTTCTTTCACAAAACCACATTGCTCTTTACCTATTTCAGCTTGTATCTTACTTTTAGCTCTTGTTATCAAAATTCTTAGAAGTATCTTGGCGATATGACTCATTAAACTTATGGTCCTATGTAATTCACATTCTATTGCTCCAGGTTTCTTAGGAAGAGTGATAAATACTGATTTTTTTCATCTCTTCTGGTATTATTCCAGTCTCATAAATGTCATTGATTAAATCAATAAGTTTCTCAATTCCATAATCTTCAAGGGCGATAACTTGTTCTATTACTAATTCATCAGGACCTGCTGCCTTTCCTTTCTTCATCTTATTTATTGCATTACGAACTTCAGATTTTAAAATACTTGGACCTTCAATGTTTTTCTTAATTTCTGATTTTTCACCTCAATCATCTTCAAACAATTCCTGAATATACTCAGTCCATCTGTTCATAATCTCATCTTTTTCCATGATAATGGTACCGTCCTTTGCTTTCAAACATCAACCTGAAGAACAGAGGAGCTTTTTACCAGTGATATTTTTGATTTGTTGATGTAACCTTTTTGGATCAGTAATAGGGATTCTTTCTATTTACTCACTTTCCTGGTTTAACCATTCTTCTTTGGCTTTTTGACATAAACTTTTAACTTTTTTATCTTAGGACTTATATTCTTATAGGATTTGCTTTCTTCCGTCTCCTTTCTTCCATCAGATTTTTGATTTCATCTGTCATGCATTTATTCTTTGTGCTTTTTTCTTTTTTAGGAATCACTGACTTTGCTGATTCTACCAAGGCATCCTTTGGAGAGTAAAATTTCATTTCTACATGATTGCTATCATCTTCAACAGATTCTATTTCTAGACTTTCTTCTTCCTTACTTCAATTGTAAATTTTTGTCTTAAGTTTTCTTCTTTAATTAATTGCAAGTAGTCAAGGGATTGTTCAGGTTTTTGCTTCTTTAGTTTTTTACTTTTACATGACATACTACTGGGTTATGGTCACTATTACAGTCTGCACCTGGATATGTTTTGCATTGAGTCACTGAGTTTCTAAATCTTTGGTTTATAGCAATAAAGTCCATTTGATTATCACCTGGACTTTTTCAGGTCCACAAGCCTCTTGGATGGTTTTTAAAGTAGGTATTCATAATGACCTGATTATTTGTCTTGCACCATTCTACCCATTTCTCACCTCTTTCATTTCTTTCCCCTAGTCCAAATTTTGCTATGGTATTTCTATCAGAACCTTGTCCTACTTTAGCATTTAGATCTCCCATTACAATAAGAATATCTTGAGATTTGCATCCATTCTTTGTTTGTTCAAGCTCTTCATAGAATTTACCTATATCCTCATTTGTTCCATCTGTTGTTGGTGCATATACCTGTATAATTGCTAAATCAAATGGTTGTCCTCTGGATCTAAGAAGGAGCACTCTTTCTGATATTGCCCAATGTCCTGAAACACTTTTTGCCATGTTTTCATCCATAAGAATTCCTACTCCATTCATATAGGATGTTCCACAAGAATAAATTAGTGTTTTATTTATATCCTTTTTTTGTAATTTATTTTATATTGAATTTCATCATCAAACAAACATTTCCATAAGATGTATTTCAGATACTGTACATATATATCATATAATCATAGGTGACACAAATCTCCACATAACATTTATCTGAGGTATACACTTGTAGAGAGGAAAGAAAGAACAATCGAAAGAAGAAAACTATGTACAGAGTAGGGAGTGATCTTTTTTTTACAACATATGCATTGACTTGTGAGAATAAAAAAGGCCTATGAGGTGTTATGTAGTTAAACCATTTTTCCCAGTATGAATAAAATTGTTCCAACTTATGATTAACAGATGCTGTTATCTTCTCCATTTTGTAAATGTCCATTTAATTTCCATCCATACATTTAAAGTTGGGCTCTCCTGTGATGACCATTTCCTGGTAAGGGTCTTTTACCAGCCACCAGCAGTACATTCATTAAATATTTATTAAATATTTTCAACCATTCTTGAGGTACATACCCAAAATATATGGTGTTACTCTCTAAGGGTATCTCACATTTAAAGATGTCTTGCAGGGCATTATGTATCCCACTCCAACAGTCTTTGATAACTGGTAAAGACAAATGTAGGTCCCCTACAGACAGAAACAGGTGAATTGATTATGGGGAGCAAGGACATGGCAGACCAACTGAATAATTACTTTGGTTCTGTCTTCACTAAGGAGGACATAAATAATCTTCCGGAAATAGTAGGGGACAGAGGGACAGAGGGTCCAGTGAGATGGAGGAACTGAGCGAAATACATGTTAGTAGGGAAGTGGTGTTAGGTAAATTGAAGGGATCGAAGGCAGATAAATCCCCAGGGCCAGATGGTCTGCACCCCAGAGTGCTTAAGGAAGTAGCCCAAGAAATAGTGGATGCATTAGTGATAATTTTTCAAATCTCGTTAGATTCTGGACTAGTTCCTGAGGATTGGAGGGTGGCTAATGTAACCCCACTTTTTAAAAAAGGAGGGAGAGAGAAACCAGGGAATTATAGACCGGTTAGCCTAACGTCGGTGGTGGGGAAACTGCTGGAGTCAGTTATCAAAGATGTGATAACAGCACATTTGGAAAGCGGTGAAATCATCGGACAAAGTCAGCATGGATTTGTGAAAGGAAAATCATGTCTGACGAATCTCATAGAATTTTTTGAGGATGTAACTAGTAGAGTGGATAGGGGAGAACCAGTGGATGTGGTATATTTGGATTTTCAAAATGCTTTTGACAAGGTCCCACACAGGAGATTAGTGTGCAAACTTAAAGCACACGGTATTGGGGGTAAGGTATTGATGTGGATAGAGAATTGGTTAGCAGACAGGAAGCAAAGAGTGGGAATAAACGGGACCTTTTCAGAATGGCAGGCGGTGACTAGTGGGGTACCGCAAGGCTCAGTGCTGGGACCCCAGTTGTTTACAATATATATTAATGACTTGGATGAGGGAATTAAATGCAGCATCTCCAAGTTTGCGGATGACACGAAGCTGGGTGGCAGTGTTAGCTGTGAGGAGGATGCTAAGAGGATGCAGAGTGACTTGGATAGGTTGGGTGAGTGGGCAAATTCATGGCAGATGCAATTTAATGTGAATAAATGTGAAGTTATCCACTTTGGTGGCAAAAATAAGAAAACAGATTATTATCTGAATGGTGGCCGATTAGGAAAAGGGCAGGTGCAACGAGACCTGGGTGTCATTATACACCAGTCATTGAAAGTGGGCATGCAGGTACAGCAGGCGGTGAAAAAGGCGAATGGTATGCTGGCATTTATAGCGAGAGGATTCGAGTACAGGAGCAGGGAGGTACTACTGCAGGTGTACAAGGCCTTGGTGAGACCACACCTGGAGTATTGTGTGCAGTTTTGGTCCCCTAATCTGAGGAAAGACATCCCTGCCATAGAGAGAGTACAAAGAAGGTTCACCAGATTGATTCCTGGAATGGCAGGACTTTCATATGAAGAAAGACTGGATGAACTGGGCTTGTGCTCGTTGGAATTTAGAAGATTGAGGGGGGATCTGATTGAAACGTATAAAATCCTAAAGGGATTGGACAGGCTAGATGCAGGAAGATTGTTCCCAATGTTGGGGAAATCCAGAACGAGGGGTCACAGTTTGAGGATAAAGGGGAAGCCTTTTAGGACCGAGATTAGGAAAAACTTCTTCACACAGAGAGTGGTGAACCTGTGGAATTCTCTGCCACAGGAAACAGTTGAGGCCAGTTCATTAGCTATATTTAAGAGGGAGTTAGATATGGCCCTTGTGGCTACGGGGATCAGGGGGTATGGAGGGAAGGCTGGGGCAGGGTTCTGAGTTGGATGATCAGCCATGATCATAATAAATGGCGATGCAGGCTCGAAGAGCCGAACGGCCTACTCCTGCACCTATTTTCTATGTTTCTATGTTTCTATAACGGGGTATTCCCAGAAAATATGATAATGGTTTGCATTTTGATTTCCACAATTTCTCCAGCAAACGGGGGGGGGGGGGTTACTATCATAATGGGATTTCTGAGAGGGCGTAATAAAATATCTTATCAAGTTTTTCCACCCGAACTCCCTCCATTTCTGTGAACTGGTACACTTCCATTGATACCTCCATATTATTGTCCAGTATTCCTCAGATATTATTATCCCTCCTTCCTTCTCCCATTTTGTTTTAATGTATAAAGTCCAATGTGTTTTAAGATTTGACAAACCCTTATGCACGCTTGAAATGATTCTACTACCATTGTCTGAATTTATATGCTTTTCTAAATAGCTCTATCAGACATGTACTTGCCTTGGTTACATTTTTAACCGTCCTGTTAACATACTGTCGCATCTGTAAATACTGGTAAAAGTCTTGTTTTTCTAATAAGTGTTTCTCTTTGAGCATTTGAAAACTGAACAGTGTTCCTTCTTTCATCATATTGCAAATAGCTGTTATTCCTTTAGCTGTCCAGTCCTTAAATCTAGCATCCAGTTTATTCGGTGTAAAATCCGAGTCATATGCACACCATTTAAGAATTGCAATGTCTCTCTCATTTATATTCTTTTATAATAGTTTTCCATATTTTAAGAGTCCATTTCACCCATGGGTTATCAATAGTATTTATGTAACTTTGTAGGTTGTTATCAGCCAAACTTGCCTGTATGGAAATGGAAAGTATCCTCTCCTCAATGTTTTTCCATTGAGCGTCATATGATGGGTTGCACCTGCATATCACAGCTCTCAACTGTGCTGCAAAATAATAATCTCTGAGAGAAGGCAGGCCCCATCCCCCCCCTTTTCCTTGTCTAATTGCAAAGTTTTGAGATGAACCCTAGGCCTTTTATTTCTATTCTGACATGTTCCAGCACCTATCCAACGAACTTTGCTAATTCCCATGATGTTATATTTTTAGTCTTTCCATTTCATTTATCACATTGTCAAATCTTCCTGCTTGATTTGTCCTGGGTATGACTCTAAACTGCAACTGGTGATGAGACTCTGATTGGGGACTTTCAGAGCTTTGGGGAAAGTGGAGTTACCCCTTAGTCATTCATTGCTCCCAGGGCTGCTCTGACCTGGAATGGTAGCCCCTGCACGGGTTCCTGCACAGGATACGAGTGAAGGCCAACAGCACATCTGGCAGGTTCAGCAACTGAACTTATGACGGAGAAGGCGGATGAGCTAGGACCTCAAAAGTCAACAGCTATAGTACAGGCGGATGAACATTTGGGAAGAGAAATGGCGATTTCTTCAGTTCGCCCAATGGTAGGCAACAGTAAACCACTGTTGCTAGATACTAGGTTTCCTAGAATCTATCTGCTGAGAAAACCATGGTCAAACTCACAAAATGTATCACACAACAACAGCATCAAGAGGATCTTCAAGACAATTTTGAAGATGCTTCGCTTGGTAGGGTTGATTCTGATCAGCAGGGGATCCCCGACCGTCATCAAGCTACTGCTCATAAAATTCAGGTAACACAAAAGAAAATTATTGCCACTTAGAATGTAAGAACCCTATGTCAAGCAGGAAGATTGGACAATGTGATAAATGAAATCCCTATGTTACCTCTTTAAAAAAACTCCTAAAAAGATTTGTCAGACATGACTTCCCATGCTGACTACACATGATCAAGCCTTGACTATTCAAGTGATGGTAGATCTTAGCCCTTGGAATTCCCTTCAGTAACTTCCCTACAATGGAAGTTAGGCTCACCAGCCTGTATTTCCCTCGCCTATCCTTGCTTTGCTTCTTGAACAACGGAACAGCAATAGTCACCCTGTAGATCTGTTCTATTTTTTTCAATAACTACTTTAAAACTAAAAGAATGGTGGTCACTGCACCCAAAATGCTTTCAACTGCTACTTTGGTTACTGGGCTCATCTTGTTTACTAATAAACTCTTTGGGAGAGTATATCAGTAAAAATCTAAGCAGTTAAATTGAATCTCAGAAAATAAAGTTTGTGCCGATGTGGCAAAGACTTCAGAAGGTAAACTGGAAGGAACTGCTTGACGTTGAGTGACTTGAGGAGCAATGGGGTTGATTTAAAGAGGTAATACACAAAGTGCAGTAAATGTTCATACCCAAGGGTCAGGAGAAGCAATAAAAACAATAGATCAACTACCATGGATGAATAAAGATATACATAAAAATTATTGAGGAAAAGACAGCTATAGAATACACAGTACAGTAATGACATACCATAGGGCATATGAAAATATAGTCAAGAGGGAAATTCTGATTGCCAAAAAGGCAGGTTCAGAAGGACGTTGCTGATAATGCCAAAAATTGACCCCAAGATCTTTTTCAGTAATCTTTGTGCCTCTGGCAATGACCTTTGCATCATCAATAGTGACGGAAGAGGTTCTGGAGGATTGGAGGGTTGCAGATGTTGTTCCTTTATTCAAGAAAGGGAGTGGAGGTAGCCCAGGAAATTATAGACCAGTGACTCTTACTTCAGTGGTTGGTAAGTTGATGGAGAAGATCCTGAGAGGCAGGATTTATGACCATCTGGAGAAGCATAATATGATCAGGAATAGTCAGCATGGCTTTGTCAAAGGCAGGTGGTGCCTTACGAGCCTGACTGATTTTTTTGAGGATGTGACTAAACACGTTGACAAAGGTAGAGCAGTAGATGTAGTGCATATGGATTTTAGTATTTGATAAAGTACCCCATGCAAGGCTTATTGAGAAAGTAAGGAGGCATGGGATCCAAGGGGACCTTGCTTTGTGGATCCAGAACTGGCTTTCCCACAGAAGGCAAACAGTAGTTGTAGACGGGTCATATTCTGCATGGAGGTTGGTGACCAATGGTGTGCCTCAGGGATCTGTTCTGGGACTCCTTCTCTTTGTGATTTTTATAAATAACCTGAATGAGGAAGTGGAGGGATGGGTTAGTAAATTTGCTGATGACACAAAGTTTGGGGGTGTTGTGGATAGTGTGGAGGGCTGACAGAGGTTACAGCAGGGCATCAATAGGATGCAAAACTGGGCTGAGACGTGGCAGGTGGAGTTCAACCCACATAAGTGTGAGTTGGTTCATTTTGGTAGGTCAAATATAATGGCACAATATAGTATTAATGGTAATACTCTTGGCAGTGTGGAGGATCAGAGGGATCTTGGGGTCCGAGTCCATAAGACACTCAAAGCTGCTGTACAGGTTGACTGTGTGGTTAAGGAGGCATACGGTTCATTGGCCCTCATCAACCGTGGGATTGAGTTCAAGAGCCAAGAGGTACTGTTAGAGCTATATGGGACTCTGGTCAGACCCCACTTGGAGTGCTGTGCTCAGTTCTGGTCACCTCACTACAGGAAGGATGTGGAAACTATATAGAGAAGGTGCAGAAGAGATTTAGAAGGATGTTGCCTGGATTGGGCAGCATGCCTTATGAGAATAGGTTGAGTGAACATGGCCTTTTCTCCTTAGAGCGACAGAGGATGAAAGGTGACTTGATAGAGGTGTATAAGATGATGAGGGGCATTGATCGTGTGGATAGTCAGAGGCTTTTTCCCAGGGCTGAAATGGCTAACACAAGAGGGCGCAGTTTTTAAGGTGCTTGGAAGTAGGTGCAGAGGAGATGTCAGGGGTACGTTTTTTATGCAGAGTGGTGAGTGCGTGGAATGGGCTGCCCCAACGCTAATGGAGGCGGATACGATAGGGTCTTTTAAGAGACTCCTGTATAGGTACATAGAGTTTAGAAAAATAGAGGGCTGTGGGTAATCCTAGGTAATTTCTAAAGTAAGTACATGTTCACCACAGCATTGTGGACAGAAGAGCCTGTATTGTGCTTTAGGTTTTTCATATTTCTATGTTTCCAATACTTTAGTAGTAAAAGTCAAGGAGGAAGTTAAGTGTATGAGAATTAATAGTGAGGTATTAAATTATGAAGAAAAGGACAGTGGATTCTCTTAACTCATATTTTGCTGAAGTATTCACCTGCTAAGATGTTAGCAAAATGTCTGTAAGTGTAGAGAAAAATAAGGTTGTTTTAAGTGACTTAGGGATCATAGAAAGTGTTGTCCTGCTTAAGTCGAAAAGAATGAAAGTTAATAAATAAACAGGGCCAGACAACCACAGAACACTACAGCACAGAAAAGGCCATTCAGCCCTTTTAGTCTGTGCCAGAACTTTATTCGGCTAGTCCCATTGACCTGCACCCAGTCCATAACCCTCCAGACCTCCCTCATCCATGTATCTATCCAATTTATTCTTAAAACTTAAGAGTGAGCCCGTATTTAGCACATCAGATGGCAGCCCGTTCCACACTCCCACCACTCTCTGAGTGAAGAAGTTCCTCTTAATGTTCCCCCTAAACCTTTACCCTTTCACCCTAAAGCCATGTCCTCTTGTATTTATCTCTCCTAATCTAAGTGGAAGGAGCCTATTTGCATTTACTCTGTCTATACCCTTAATAATTTTGTAAGCCTCTATCAAATCTCCCCTCATTCTTCTACGCTCCAAGGAATAAAGTTCTAACCTGTTCAATCTATCCCTGTAACTCAACTCCTGAAGACCCGGCAACATCCTAGTAAATCTTCTCCGCACTCTTTCAATCTTTCTGATATCCTTCCTATAGTTCGGTAACCAGAACTGCACACAATACTCAAAATTTGGCCTCACCAATGTCTAATACAACCTCACCATAACATCCCTATATCAAGGGTACCTAAAGAGTTCCGTGATTATATATACAAACCCCTAACATGTATTTTTCATCAGTCAGTGAAGACCAGTGAACTCCCTAAGGACTGGAAATGAGCTAATGTTGTCCTGGTGTTGAAGAAAAGTGACGGTACTGACCCTCGTAACTATAGACTAGTTAGCTTAACTAACGTTCCGTTATATTGGCTCGTATATGTCTAGGGGAAATCCCACCCAGCACCTGCCTCAACGCTCCCCACAGGGTCGGTTGCCGCCCGAATCAAGCCCAAACATCAATCATCAGCCAGCACACCCAGTAAATTTTAATAAGTACACTTTATAGATATTACTAATTCTATGACATTAATATAAATTCGATACAGAAAGGGAAGTAATGGAAAAAAAAGGCGCCAACACTTATCAAAGTCCAAGTTCTTCACGCGCAACCGTTGGAGCTCAATCGAATCCGGACGACCACCTGAATCCTGTCGACTCACGGCTCGGGACCACCAGAAGTGATCGACCAGAGCCTCTCCGCACGTCTGCCGTCCTCCTCGTCTCTCCTCCGACTCCCCGCCAAAAACCCCGTCCACAGTAAAAAGAAAGACCTCGTACACGTGTATCATAGGTCAGATAATGGAAACATTAATAAAGAATGAGATTGGAAAGAAGCTGATAAGAACAGGCACGTTAGCAGAAAGCCAGTATGGGTTCAGAAAGGGGAAATCATGTTTTACTAATATGCTGGAGTTCTATGAAGAGGCAACTAAAATTCATAATAGTAGACAAGTTGGTATCATTTACTTTGACTTTTAGAAGGTTTTTGACTAGGTACCCCACTGGAGGTTAATAACCAAATTACCGGAGGTAGGGATTCAAAGTAAGTTGTACAATTGGGTGCAGAACTGACTCAGTAAATACCAGGAAAATTGAAATTTCCCCTTGCACTACTTTTCTATTCTCACAACTAAGTGTAATTTTTCAGTGTATCCTTCGCAGGTTCCTGCTGGCTGTTGAAAGAATTAATAATGTATTGGAAACTAACTTTGTCTGATGATCAAAAGCATAAGATTATCTACAATCTATCAACTTTCAACATCCTTTCTGAGATGATACACCATGACTTTTGTCATATTTCTGAGATTCTACCTATCATAGACTTTATTTTTGTTCATTTTACCTACCAACTCTATGTGCACCTCCACACAGGTTAACTACTTTTCCTGGTTCTGATAAAATATTATTGATGTATGATTTGGGTCCTAGCTCCACAGATGCTTCTTGACAGTTCAAAATCAGAATCAGGTTTATTATCACTGCCTTATTTGACATGAAATTCATTGTTTTGCAACAGCAGTACAGTGCAAAGAAATAAAATTACTACAAATTAAAAAATAAATAATAAAAGGAATAATGAATTTGCATTCATGGATCATTCAGAAATATCACAGTGGAGGGGAAGAAGCTGAATCCAAATCATTAAATGTGGGTCTTCAGTCTCCTGTACCACCTCCTTGATGGTAGTAAAAAGAAAAAGGCATGTTCTGGAATGTGAAGGTCCTAATGATGGATGCCCCCATCTTAAGGCAGCACCTCTTGAAGATGGCCTTCATGGAAGAGTTAAGTCCATGTTGGAGCTGGCTGAGTCTTCAAACTTCTGCAGTCTCTTACAATCCTGTGCATTGGAGCCTCTATACTGGGCTGTGATGTAAGCAGTCAGAATGCTCTCCACTGTACATCGATAGAAATTTGCCAGTAAATAGAGATTTACCATATCTTTTCAAACTCCTCACAAAGTAGAGCAACTGATGTGCTTTTTCCCATATTTTTTATTACTGTCTTTGTTTTTGATCTGATATTTTCCAGTTATGCCAATGCAATTTCTTCATTCCAGGGAAGTTCTTACCTTGTAAAGTTGTAACTGATGATATTGTATTTCTTTTATCTAGGAAGCAAAACGTTTTCATAATGTTGATAAATCATGGATAAAAATTATGCAACGAGCTCATGAAATTCCAGCTGTGGTCCAGTGTTGTGTAGGAGATGACATTATGGGGCAGCTTCTTCCTCACTTACAGGAGCAATTGGAAATTTGCCAGAAATCACTAACAGGGTATGTACCCAATCTTAATGTGTGGCTTATTGGCAGCGAGATATGTTTCCTTAAAACTAAAGTGGTTCTGTTTTGAAAGGAAGGATATTTGATGGCATCCATTATAATTATTTTCTTCAAACATATAAGTACTTGAGTTCCTGGCATGTTCATTATTTCTGATGATAACTAATTACCTTTGAAATGGTGGTAGTGTGTCAACTTGCTGGGTTGAGCTATTAAGTTCTGAATTATAGCAATGTTTTCTTCTGAAATGAAGGAACATTGATATGTTTCAGGCTGGTGAAGAATAATTAGAATTAGGAAACACTATTAAAAGTTTCTCACTGAATTCTATCATTGACACTAAACTTTTAATACATGCATGGTACGCTCATATATAATAGAGGATTGACATAGACAAAATGGTAGACAAGCTTCACATGGACCCCAGGAAGTTGTTTGACAAGGTTCCTCATGGGTGGCTGGTTTAGAAGTTAATTCACATGGAATCCAAGGTGAGCAAGCCAACTGGCTTTGTGGAAGGAGGAAGAGGATGGTAGAGGAGGATATCTTTTAGATTGGGGGCCTGTAAACAATAGGTGTGCTACAGAACATTCTGGTGCAATTCTATACTGCCATCATAGAGAACATCTTCACATTAGCCATTACTATCTGGTTTGGTGCAACATCTTCTCATAATATACAGAAACTAAAGCAAACTGCAAGAGCAGCAGAAAAAGGTCACTGACTGCAACCTATCATGTGCCAGCACCATGATACATAAGATCATGAGACATAGGAGCAGAATTAGTCCATTTGGCCCATTGAGTCTGCTCCATCCTCCCAACCCCATTCTCCTGCCTTCTCCCCATAACCTTTCACACCTGACCAATCAAAAATCAATCAACCTCCACCTCAAATGCACCCAATGGCCTGGCCTCCACAGCCATCTGCGGCAACAAATTTCACAGATTTACCACCCTTTTAAATAAATCCCTGCTCATCTCTGTTCTAAATGGACGCCCCTATATTTTGAGGCTGTACCTTCGGGTCTTAGAGTCCCCCACCAAAGAAAACATCCTCATAACATCCACTCTATCTAGGCCTTTCAACATTCAATAGATTTCAACGAGATGACCCCTCGTTCTTCTAAATTCTAGTGAGTACATGCCCAGAACTTTCGATTGCTGCTCATATTATAATCCTTTCATTCCTGGAATCATTTTTGTGAATCTCCTCTGAACCCTCTCCAGTGTCAGCACATCCTTTCTTAAATAACAGGCCCACAGCTGCTCACAATACTCCAAGTAAGGCTGAACGTGTGCCTTATAGAGGCTCAGCTTTTATATTCCAGTCCTCTTGAAATGAATACTAATATTCTATTTGCATACATCACCACCAATTCAACGTGCAAATTGACCTGTAGGAAAACCTGCATGAGGACTCCCAAGTCCCTTTGCACCTCGGATTTTTGAATTTTCTCCCTGTTTAGAAAACAGTATATGCTTTTATTCTTTTGATCAAAGAACATGACCATACACTTCCCAACACTATATTTCATTTGTCACTTCTTTGCCCATTCTCTTAATCAGTGTAAATCCTTCTGCAGCCTCTCTGCTTCCTCAATATTACCTTCTCCTCCAACTATCTTCATATCATTTGCAAACTTGATCACAAAATCATCAATTTCATCATCCAAATTGATGACATACAACATAAGAAGTCGTCCCAATACAGACCCTTATGGAACACCACTAGTCACTGACAACCAACCAGAAAAGGATTCCCTTAGTCCCACTCTTTGCCTCCTGCCAATCCATGCAAGTATCTTTCCTGTAATACCCTGGGCTCTTAACTTGTTTAACAGCCTCATGTGCGGCACCTTGTCAAAGGCCTTGTGAAAATCCAAGTATGCTACATAAGCTGATGCTTCTTTGTCTATCCTGCTTGTTATTTCTTCAAAGAATTCCAACAGATTTGTCATGCAAGATTTTTCCTTAAGGAAACCATGCTGACTTCGACCTATTTTTATCATGTGCCTCCAAGTACCCTGAAACCACATCCTTAACAATTGACTCCAACACCTTCCCAACCATTGAGGTCAGAGTAACTGGCCTATAATTTCCTTTCTCCTGTCTCCCTCCCTTTTTGAAGAGTGGAGTGACATTTGCAATTTTCCAGTCCTCCGGAGGCATGCCAGAATCTACTGATTCTTAAAAGATCATTACTAATGCCTCCACAATCTCTTTTAGAACCCTGGGGTGTAGTCCATCTGGTCCAGGTGACTTATCTACCTTCAGACCTTTCAGTTTCCCAAGCACCATCTCCCTAGTAATAGCAACTGCCCCTTGATACTCTCGAACTTCTAGCACACTACTAGTGTCTTCCATGGTGCACACTGATGCAAAATATTCAGTTCATCCACCATTTCCTTGTCTCCCATTAATATCTCTCCATTGTCATTTTCCACCTGTCCAATATCTACTCTTGCCTCTCTTTTACTCCTCCTCCTATGCCTACCTGCCTGTCCTTTCAATAGATTTTGTATCCTTGGATATTAAGCTCCCAACTACAATTGTTTTTCAGCAATGACTCTGTGATAACCACAACATCATACCTTCCAATCTCTAACTGCGCTACAAGATCATCTACCTTATTTCATATACTGCACTGAAAAATAATACCTTCAGTTCTGTATTTGTCACCCTTTTTCATTTTTTCCCATATGATCAAGAGGTTCCCGTGATACATGCAAACATAATAAAGAAGTTCAGTTGTTCAGACTAACCACATTAGACAACAAAGATTTTGATTCCTCAATACTTTTGGGTGTATCTTATGGATCTTGTGCTGCTAATCACAAAAATCACCATGAAATTTCCCTCTCACCTGCCACTTTTTGGAAGTCGCCTTTATTTGTTATTTCAGTTCATGATTCAATTCAGAATAACTGATGCCAAGATTAAGGAAGATATATCCGTTGGTCCACAAATCAAACAGGTCATCAATGACAGGCAATTTGCAGTACTTCCAGTAGGACCGGAGAAAATCACATGGAAGGCATTCAAGGAAGTTGCTGAAATTTTCTGAGGAAGCAACTTTTGAAAATATTTGTTATCTAATGTCGTCAGAATGGGAAAGAAATGTGATCTGAGTGACTTTTAATGTGGAGTGAATGTTGGTGCCAGACAGGATGGTTTAAGTATCTCAGAAATTGCTGAACTTCAGGGATTTTCACACACAGCAGTATCTAGATTTTACCGAGAATGGTGCAAAAACAAAAAGAACATCAATTGAATGGCAGTTCTGTGGCTGAAAACACCTTGTTAATGCGAAAGGTCAGAAGAAAATGGCCAGACGGGTTCAGGCTGACAGGAAGGCAACGATAACTCAAATAACCACGGTTTGCAACAGTGCAGAAGAGCATCCCTAAATACACAACACATCAAACCTTGAAGTGGATGGGCTACAGCAGCAGAAGACCACAAACATACACTCAGTGTCCACTTTATTGGGTACAGGAAGTAGCTAATAAAGTGACCACTGAGTGCATATGTGTCCAGGACAAAGAAGCAGACAAAAAGATCACTGTGGACATTACCCATTCAGTAAACTGCCTTTTCCTAAAACACTTTTCTGGAAAGCACTATAGGGCTATTAAAACAAAATCTTCAGGTCATCTTGCAAACACGAGAAAATCTGCAGATGCTGGAAATTCAAGCAACACACACAAAATGTTGGTGGAACACAGCAAGCCAGGCAGCATCTATAGGAAGAAGTACAAGTCCTGACGATGGGTCTCAATTCGAAATGTCGACTGTACTTCTTCCTATAGACGCTGCCTGGCCTGCTGCGTTCCACCAGCATTTTGTGTGTGTTGCTTCATGTCATCTTAATAGTTTTTCCCCCAGGCAGTTAATCTAATCAACCATTCTAGTTAGCCACCACCCCCCCTCCATCTATTACCTCAGCCTCTGCATTGCAAACACTTTAAACCACATTTTATAGTACTGTTAATATTGTAAATACATTCTGATTTTTATGTACTTATGCACATTTTATTTCATATCTTTTCAATGTAATTCATTATTCTGAATAATTGTTGAATGTTGTCTTTTCCATTGCATGTAGTGCCAACTCACCACAACAGTTTCCTAACACATGTAAATATATGGTCAATGAAGTTAATCCTTGATCTCTGATTCTTGGAGAGTATCCTAACAGGTTGTATCACAGCCTGGTATGGAACACCAATCCCCAGGAAACAAAAAGAATACAGCAAGTGGTGCATATAGCCCAGTCTATCACAGGCAAATCCCTCTCCACCACTGAGTACCTTTACATGGAGTACTGGGACAAGAAGTCAGCATCTATCATCAAAAACACCTCATCATCCAAGCCATGCTCTCTATTCACTACTGCCTTTGGGCAGGAGGTACAGAAACTTTAGATCTCACAGCACCAGGTTCAGGAACAGTTTTAACTCTGCAACCATCAGGCTACTGAACTGGCTTAAATCAATTCACTCACCATAACTGATTCCATGATTCACTTTCAAGGACTCCTTACAAGTCGTATTAGCAGCATTTCTCAATTCACACAATTTGTCTTCTTTTGCACATTGGTTGTTTGTCATTCTTCATTTATGTTTTTTTTTCATAGATTCTATTGTATTTCTTTATTTTTTCTGTAAATGCCTGCAAGAAAACAAATTTTAAAGTAGTATGTGGCAACATATACTTACTTTGATAGTAAATTTACTTTGGACTTTGAGAGAAAGTAGTAGAAATGGTACAATTACAACACAAAAGTCGTTGAGACAGATACAGTACATGAATAGGAAAGGTTTAGGTGCATATGAGCCGAATATAGGCAAATAGGACTAGCATGGATGGCATGGACACACCAGCTCAAAGAGCTGTTTCTGTGTTGTATATAACACAATCTACTTGTTCACCTTCATCCATTATGTTTATTACTTCCTCAAAGAACTGTTAAATGCAGCTTTCCTTTAATATTGCTTAATTTTAATTATTTTTTTCTGATGTTAGGATTTTTGACTATAGTGTGCTGCTAATATTTTAAAAATACTATTTCTGACAACCTAGGCAATAATGTTTAAGTGTTACACTGCATATATTCCTGTGATTTGTTAATAGTGACCCCAATGGAAATCTGCTATCAGTTATAACAAAACAATCAATATTGAAAATTCAGAGTTAGATAACATTCTCTAATTTTCCATATGATTTTATATTAATATTTTGGCAGATACTTGGAAAAGAAAAGACTGTTATTTCCACGATTCTTTTTTGTCTCTGATCCAGCATTATTGGAAATCCTTGGCCAGGCTAGTGACTCACACACTATTCAGGTTTGTTTAAGCAGTTTTATGATGTTCTGAAGTCTAAGAACCTGTGAAGCAAATTAAATTATTTGCATTAGTTTATTGATGTAACTTCTGAAACACTTCTGTAAACAGCCAGGAAGAGTCAAGCACCAGATATGAACATTATGATTAATAATTTTAAAAATTTTTATTGGATCACTTTAAAATCTTCTCTCCTGAAGAATCAGTCCAAACTGATTTGATCATTTCTGATTTCCTACAGCCCACATAAGTACAAACCGCACACAGAGACAATTAAGTCAATCTTCAAGCATAGCATATGCAACAGATGCTAACAACTCTCTTTGGATCTCTACAAACATAACATTTGCTGCTCACCAGTAGTTTATCTGCACTACTTGGATACCAATCTATAATTTCTTGGAAAGTCCTGTAATGATTTGATTCAAAATGAAAGATGCTAAAAAAACCAAAAGGATCAATAATAGAAATACTATTATTCACAATTTACACTGTTAATTTGGACTTTGAAACAGCTAATCAAAACTTATTCTTAAAATTTGCAAGTATCTGCTAGAGTACAACACTGAGGATGAATGCAACTTTATACATTAAGAATTATACATTAGGACACTTGCAGAATAGTTAAGAGGAAGTTTAGATTAGATTATGAGGAAACTCAGTCCTCGTTTATTGTCATTTAGAAATACATGCATTAAAGAATGATACAACATTCCTCCAGAATGATATCACAAGAAAACACAGGACAAACAAAGACTAAAACTGACAAAACCACATAATTATAACATATAGTTACAACATTACAAAGCAATACCATAATTTGATAAAGAGCAGACCTTGGACACAGTTAAAAAAAAAGTCTCAAAGTCCCAATAGACTCATCATCTCACGCAGGCGGCAGAACGGAGGAATCCTCCCTGTCATGAATCTCCAAGTGCCGCCAACTTGCCCATGCAGCACCATTAGAAGCACTCAACCGCAGCGGACTCTGAGTCCGTCCGAAAACTTCGAGCCTCCGGCCAGCCCCTCCGATGCAGCCTCTCCGAGCACTATCCTCTGCCGAGCACTTCGACCCTGCTCCGGCCGCTGAGCAACAAGCAAAGCCGAGGACTCAGGATCTTCTCCGGAGATTCTGGTTAATCATAGGATCTCAGCAGTTCCCCAGAGTCCTGCAAATTTCTCTTCAATTTCTTTGTTTACACAACTACTACCCTCCATTCCTCACCCCACCCCCAAACACTATATCATCTGACCATTGGTGTGTGTTTTGGTTCCCTGGTACTTTATCATCTCACCTAAAACCATCATGATCTTGTATACAACTATCAAATCTTTTCTCAACTTTCTTTCTGGAGAAAACATCTCCTATTTAATCTCGTCACTGAAATCCCTCATGTCTAGAACTGTTTTATTGCACCTTTTCTAAAGCCTTCATATTCTCTTTAACTTTGTGTGAGCTACTAAAGGAAAATAGAAATTTAACCTGTTCTTTAGAAAGCTGTATTGTAAGTTAGTAAAGTTATAAAAGTGTTTAAAAGCTCTTGGATTTATTATGTTCAGGGAGAGTGGCATTTAAAGGACTGAGGTTACATTTTTATAGAACATAGAACAGTACAGCACAGGAATGGACCATTTGGCCCACATTGTTGTGCCAAACCAGCTAAAAAAACAAATCAAAAACACCCAATCCTTCCTACGATACATGTCCATATCCCTCCATCTTCCTTGCATCCATGTGCCTATCCAAATGTCAATTAAAAGCCTCAAATGTTCCCTCTACCACCAAACCAGGCAGTGCAATCCAGGCATCCACGATTCTCTGAATAAAAAACGTACCCCTCATATCACCCTTGAACCTACCCTTTCTCACCTTCAATGCGAGCCCTTTGGTACTAGACATTTCAACCCTGGGAATATGTACTCTCTCTTTCTTTCTTTTTAAATCTTTTTATTGAGTAAGTATACAAAAAGGTAAGCCATATAGGCACTAATACACTGTTAGAATATAATAAAATTACAGAAGATATTAATACAAAAAAATACTACAAACAATGTAATTTAAATATAACATACCAAGGTAACATAATAGTATACTAATTTTTATATATATATATCAATAGAGAAAAGGAAAAAAAAACCCCAAAAAAACCCACCGTGCAACTAACTAAAAGCAAAGCAAAGCAATGGGCTAACTTGAAACCAAACAGAGTTAAAAAAAACTTAAAATCACGTCCTCAATCCCGACCTCCATTAAAAACAGTAAAAAATACAAGAAGGGTATATATTACATTAAATGAAAATATTGAATAAAAGATCTCCAAGTCTGTTCAAATTTAAATGAGTCATAAAGATTGCTTCTAATTTTCTCCAAATTCAAGCATAATATCGTCTGAGAAAACCAAAAAAAGGTAGTTGGAGCATTAAGCTCTTTCCAATGTTGTAAGATACATCTTTTCGCCATTAAAGTAAGAGGGAATATGTACTCTCTGACCACTCTACTTATGCCTCTCATAACCTAGCAGACCTCTATCAGTTCTCCCCTCAGCCTCCGATGGTCCAAAGAAAACAACCCAAGTTTATCCAACCTCTTGTGGTAGCATATGCCCTCTAAACCAGGCAGCATCCTGGTAAACCTTTACTGCACCCCCTCCAAACCCTCAACATCCTTCCAACACAGTAGACCTCTGCTACACTATGAAAAGGAATGCCTATCATTCCCTTCTGAGACCATATTTTGGCAAGTCAGATCATTTGGCTGTACTTCTACTACCTGAATACAGACAGAGCTTAAAAAGCAAAGCTCCAGCGATCAAGACAACTAAGCGGTGCCTTGAGTCAGCTGTGTCGTGTTCAGTAACTCACCTGAGGACCTGAATGACTACACCAAGGTTGTAACAGACTTTATTAAAACAGCTGTGGATGAGTGTGTCCCCACGAAATCATTCATGGTTTATCCTAATCAAAAGCCTTGGATGAACAATGAAATCAATAATTTGCTGAGAGCCAGATCAGAGGCATTCAAGTCTAGAGATCAAGAATGCTATAAGAGATGCTGGTATAATCTCCAGAAAGCCAGCTCACAAACGAAGTGGAGATTCTGACGAAGTGGGATCAACGAGGAATGCCCAACAGCTGAAGATGAAATGCAGGCTGCCTTCAAGAGAGTGAATCCAAGGAAAGCATCTGGTTCAGACAGAATACCTGGTCGATTACTGAAGAGCTATGCTGACCAACTGACTAATTTATTCACAGATATCTTCAACCCCTTGCTCCGGCAGTGCATGGTACCCGCCTACTTCAAGCAGGCTTCAATTATACCGGTGCCCAAGAAGACTGTGATAACCTGTCCTAATGACTATCGCCCAGTGGTGAAGTGTTTTGAGAGGCTGGTGTTGAAGCATATCAGCTCTGGTCTGAGTGGCGACTTAGATCAGCTCTAATTCGCCTACTGTAGCAACAGGTCTACAGCAAATTCCATTTCATTGGCTCTTCACACAACCCTGGAACATCTGAATGGCAAAGATGCAAATATCAGATGCCCTTTATTGATTACAGCTCAGCATTTAATACCAGCATCCCCTCAAAACTAATCAGTAAACTCCAAGACTTGGGCCTTAATACCCCCTTGTACAATTGGATCCTGGATTTCCTCACTTGTAGACTTCAGTTAATAAGGATTGGCAAAATTATCTCCACACAATCTCCATCAGCAAAGGAGCACCACAAGAATGCGTACTTACCCCCCTGCTCTACTTGCTTTACACCTATGACTGTGTGGCTAAGTACAGATCCAACACCATATACAAGTTTTCAATAATGCCACTGTTGTGGGCTGTTGTGTGATGAATCAACATACAGGAGGGAGACTGAAAATTTGGATGAGTGGTGTAATAACAACAACCTCTCACTCAATGTCAATAAGACCAAGGAACTGATTGTGGATTTCAGGAGAGGGAATCCAGAGATCCATGAGCCAGTAATCATGAGATGATCAGAGGTGGAGAGTGTCAGTAACTTTAAATTCCTGGGTGTCACTATCTCAGAGGATCTGTTCTGGACCCATCATATAAATGTAGTTGTAAAGAAAGCATGACAGCGCCTTTATTTCCTCCAGAGTCTGTTGAGATTTAGCATATAATCAAAAAACTTGGCAAACCTCTTTAGATCTGTAATGGAAAGTGTGCTGACAGGCTACATTACATCCTGGTATGGGAACACCAGTGCCTTCGAGTGGAAAATCTTGTAAAAGGTAGTGAATTTGGGCCAGTCCATCACATATAAAACCCAACTATTGAGCACGTCTATATGAAACATTGCTGTAGAAAAGTAGCATACATCATCAATGATCCTCACCGCCCAGGCAATGCTCTTTTCTCTCTGCTGCCATCAGGTAGAAGGTACAAGTGCCTCAGGACTTGATCCACCAGGTTCAAGAATAGTTACTACCCCTTAACGATCAGGCTGTTGAACAGAAGTGGATAGCTACAATCATTTTACTTCTGGTGTTCACGCAACCAATGATCTCACTTTGAGGACTCTTTATCTTATTATTTCATGCTTGTTATTTATTGCTATTTATTTATATTTGCATTTGCACAGTTTTTTGTCCATTGATCCTGTTTACAGTTGCTGTTCTATAGATATGCTAAGTATGCCCGCAGAAAAGAATCTCAGGGTTGTTTGTGGTGACATCTAGGTATTCTGATAATAAATGTTACCTTGAATTTTTGAACCTTGTACTATAGTGGGGCGACCAGAACTGTACCCAATAATCCAGATGTGGCCTAACCGGAGTTTTATAAAATTGCAACATAGCTTCTGGAATTTTGAACAATGCCTTGACTAATAAAAGCAAGCATTCCATAAGCCTTCTTAACCACCTTATCGACCTGTGTAGCTACTTTCAAGGAGCTATGAACCTGGATCCCAAGATCTCTCTGCTTAGCAACACTATTAGGATCTTGCCATTTCTCAGCCAAAATCTGCAATTGATCGACATTGTGCTATATTCTTTGCCAGTCTTCTATACTAGCCACTTCTCCACCAATCTTGGTATCATCTGCAAATTTATTACCCTCCCATCTACAATTTCATCCATGTCATTTATATACATCACAAACAGCAGAGGTCCCAGCACAGATCCCTGTGGATCTCCACTAATTACAGACCTCCAGCTTGAATAAGTCCCTTCAACTACTGTGCTTTGTCTTCTATGTGCAAGGCGGTTCTGAATCCAACAACCAATTCGCTACAGACCCCATGCATCTTAATCTTCTGGATTAGCCTCCCGAGGGACTTTCTTTAACGCGTTACTAAAATCCATAAAGACAACATCCTCTGCCTCATCAATCTCTCTCGTCACCTTGTCAAAAAACTCAATCAAATTGGTAAGGCACAACCTGCCATGCACAAAGCTATGCTGACTCTCCCTAATTAGGCCATGGGTTTCATAAAGCTCATATATATTATCCCTAAGAATTTTCTCCAACAGCTTCCCTACAACTGACGTGAAACTCTCTGGTCTATAGTTCCCTGGGTTTTCCCTTGTTTGCTTCTTAAATAGAGGTACAATATTAGCCACTCATCAGTCCTCTGGGACCTCACCCATGGCTCAAGAGAACACAAAGATATTGGTTAAGGGCCCAGCAATCTCGTCTCTTGCCTCCTTCGACGACCTGGGGTAAATCCCAACAGGTCCTGGATATCTTAGTACTCATTGTCCTTGACTTCCAAACACCCTAACATATTTATAGACTCATCACTGATCTCCTGATCCTCCATATCCTTGTCCTTGGTAAATATTGAAGCAAAGTACTCATTAAGTTCCTCACTCACATTCTCTGCATTCAAGCAAATGTTCCCTCCTTTATTCTTAACTGGTCCCACCCTCTCCCTAGTTATCCTCTTACTCCTGATGTATGTATAGAATTCCTTAGGATTCACCTTAATCATACTTGCCAAGGACTTTTCATAGCCCGTCCTGGCTTTCCTAATTCCCTTCTTTAGTTCTTTTCTGACTTCTTTATACTCCTCATGTGTTTTGTTTGATTCTAACTTCTGAAGATTTACATTCTTTTCCTTTTTCTTCTCGACTAAATTCATCACCTCTCTGGACATCCAAGGTTCTCTTATCTTTCTATCCCCATCCTTTCTTCTAACAGAAACATACCTTTCCTATACTCTGTGCAACTGGTCTTCAAACACCCTCCACATGTCTGATGTGAACTTGCCGGAGAAAAGGTGTTTCCAATTAATGCTTCTTAGTTCCTGCCTAATGCCCTCATAATTTGCCCTACTCCAATTTAAAACTATTTCACAAGGATCATACCTATCCTTTATCTATAGCTATCCTGAAAGTTAAGGAGCTGTGGTCGCTATTCCCTAACTGTCCACCCACTGAAAGTTCAGTCACCTGGCCAGGCTCATTACCCAAGTCCAGTACAGCCCCTCCTCTCATTGGACCATTCACATATTAATTTAGAAAACCTTCCTGGATACACTTAACAAATTCTGCCCCATCTAAACTCCTTACACTAAGAAAGTCCCAGTTTATATTAGGGAAGTTGAAGTCCCCCATGATAACAACCCTATTAATTTTACACATTTCCTTAATCTTCAATGTCCCAGTGGCTATTAGGGGGTCTTTAGTACAATCCCATCGGTGTCTGACCTATGTCTCCCCTGAGTACAGCTGTGATAACGTCACTGATTAGCAGTGCATTCCCAGAAAAGGTTCCAATGATACAAAAACTTGAAACCCTGTCCCTGCACCATCTCCACAGCCACTCCTTCATCCATTCTATCACCCCTTTCTTACCTGCACTAACCCATGGCACTGGGAGTAATCCAAAGATTACTACCTTGAAGGTCCTCTTCAGCCTCTTTCTTAACTCTATGTACTCAGTGCATAGGACCTCTTCCTCTTTTTTGCCTATGTCATTAGTGCCAATGTGCACCACGACCTCTGGCTGTTCCCCCTCCCCCTTGAGAATATCCTGCAGCCTCTCCAATACATCATGGACCCTAGAACCTGGGAGGCAACACACCATCCTGGTGTCTCGTTTGTGGCCACAGAATCTCCTTTATGTCCCCCTAACTATTGGGTCCCTACTGCACTGCCTGACTTTACCTTTCCTGTCGAGCCTCAGAGCCGGCATGGGGCCACCAGCCTTGCTGCAGCCGTGATCTGATACGTCATTCTTCCCGCAGCAGTATCCAAAGTGGAATGCCCACTGGGGAACTCTGCACTAACTTCCTAATCCCCTTACTTCTCTTGGTGGTCATCCATCCACTTTTCGAAGCCTGTACTCTGGATATGACTACCTCTTCAAAAGTCTTATCTATAATGTCTTCGGCCTCCTGAATGATCCAAAGGACATCCAGCTCCTTGACCTGGTCAGTCAGGTGCTGAAGTTGGGTGCACTTCCCACAGATATAGTCATCAGGGAAACTGTCAGGTATCCTGAACTCCTACATCTGACAGGAGGAGCATTCCATCCTGACTACTCTGTACTAAAAGAAGGAAAAAAAACTTGCCTCTTCTTAACTGTGCCTTCACCTGTTCAAGTATTCATGCGACTCTAAGAGTACACACACAATTTGCTTTCTAAATTATACAAAGGACATGAGATCAGCAGAAGGATATTAGAAAAGATTGAATCAGTATAGACAGTTTTTTTTAGGTGAGTAAATACTTAAAAGTGTTATGAGATTAACAAGACTGACTTAATCAAGATGGAGAAAAAGCTATTGGCTAAGAGAATCTAAAACTAGCAGCCACAATTGTAAGACAAAATACTTTTGGATCATTGGGTAAATTATGGAAAACTTCTTCTCTCAGAGAAGTTGTGGCATTTATTACCACAGAAATGGTAGAGGCAGTTAGCTCATATTTTCAGAAGGAAATGGGGTGATCACATAGGTGGGAATGTATGTTTGAAGGCTGATAAAAGTTGCATGTAAGTAGTCTTCTATGGGGCACAAAAGTGATGACAGCATTGTTGGCAATATATATTCTTTGAATATAACTGTATGATTTGTAATGAAAAACTTATTTGGCAATCTTAAATGCCCTATTTTTATGAAATGTAACTCTAATGACCTCTTGAGTCCTGGACCCAGAGAAGGACCTGCCACTGTCTGCTACACAGGGGCAGATTTGAGCACAGGCACCATAATTATTTGTCAGGCTGGGTGTTAAGGCAGGACACTGATAGGCTGGAGCACTATGTGTAACTCTACCAACCTGCTTTCCATAGGCAAAGTCATATCAGTTCTATTGACAAAGATCCATTTTTTTCAAGGATATTTCTAAATATTTTACTGTCAATAAAGTATTGTTTTAATGTGTATGTGAGATGTGGTAGCCAGTTGCACATTACAATCTACCATGAAGAGTGCTATACTGATCAAATAATTAATACTTTTTAGTGACGTTCTTTGAGGAGTAAATATTAGCCAAAATAGTGTTGACTCTTCTACCAAATGCCACAACTGAATGTAGGAGAATGAAGGGCAACCTTAGAGAAATGTTTAAAATTATGAGATAATGAGCGGTGGATGATAAGAGATTTTTCCCAAGGATAGGGGAGTCGAAAACTAGAGGGCACAGAATTAGGTTGAGAATTGAAAGATTTAAAAGGAACCTGAGGGGTAACTTTTCATGCTACAGGTGGTGAGTATATGGAATGTGCTACCAGAGGAAGTGGTTGAGACAGGTACAACAGTATAATTTAAGAAGCACTTAGATAGGTATGTGGAGAGCGGGACTTGGAAGTGTATGAGCTAAACATAGAAAACTGGGACTAACTATGTGGGCAGCTTCTTCTGTGTGAATGGTTGGTCTGAAGGGTCTGTATCCATGTTCCATTGCTCTACAACTGTATAACCCATTGGACAGAAGAAATAGGAACAGGATATTTAACTCCTTAAAACTACTTCACCATTCACTAAGATTATACATGATCATACATAATCCATTTTCATCTCTGGTTTCCTTTTTATCTAAAATTTATCAATTTCAGCCATGACTCAATGACTCTACTTGATCTGCAATCAAATGATTCGTAGTGTTCTGACAATAAATTTCTGTGCATCTCGCTTTCAAATATAAAGCCTTTATCCTCAGACTATGTCAGTACACTCAGGTATGTATGACCAAAATGCACGATCTCTGTCTACCCTATCAATCTCTGAAAATCTTGTTTCAATGAGATAACTTTCATTCTTCTACACTGCAATGGGATATGCCCATTTGCACTGCTTCTGCTCATAAATCTTTTTGTGAGAATCAAAATGTGAATCATCATTGCACCACCTGCAAGAAAAGAATATTCTTCCTTTGGCATGCTGGCCATTACTGTACATTGTGCTTGTTATGTCCTTCCTGATTTGGTTTGTTACTTTATTTCTAATTACTAGATCTCACTGCTTACTTGTAAATCCATAGCTGTTGTTGATTATGTATTATGGTATTTTTAAGCAATTAGCTTTTGTAATTAGGTTGGCATTTTTATATCGTTTCTACAGCTCATTTAGTCGCTATTAGTTAGAAGCACTTTGTTAGAAGTTGAAGGAATTTTAATCAATATTTGAATCTACCTTTCATGAGAATGCCGAGAAGTATTCTCTTTTTACTCAGCTCCTTGTGTACTGTAACTTGTTGGTGAACAATAAAACCGCCTTCAAACTACAACTACACCAGGACTGGAGTTCATCTGTCTTCCTTGCTTAAGAAAATGGGGAAGTCTTGAGCGAGGGTAGAATAGTGCTCCAGGTGCGATTTATCCAACTTTGCAGTGAAGATGATTAAGTCATGGCCTACTTATTTGCCTCAAGTACATGCAGGTTATCTTTTTTTGAATTCTTGTACAAATATAGCAATGTCTCTCTGTACACTAGTTTTGTTCATTTCTTACCCTTAAAAAAGTTATTATGTTCTTCCTTCCAAAATAAATTCTGACTTCACATAGAACACTGAGCATAGAACAGGTTGTACGGCCCATTATGTCTGTGCTGAAAGTGTTTGCAAATTAAGTTGGTAATTTGTTTTACTATTGTCACGTGTACGGAGGTATACGTCTTGCATACCATTCATAGAAATCTCGTCTTGCATACCATTCATAGAAATCAATTCATGACAACAGTGCATCAAGGTAGTAAAAGAGAAGACAATACCAGAGTGCCAAATAAAGACTGTGACTGTCCACTTTATCTAAACCACTCATGATATTATAAACTTCTATGAGGTTACTTCTCATTCTCGTATGCTCCAAAGAACAAAGACCCAGCATGGACAACTCCTCCCTATGTTTCAAGCCCTCTAAGCCAGGTAGTATCCTCATAAATCTCTTCTCCACTCTCCCCAGCTTGACAATTTCTTTCCTGTATCAGGGAGACCAAAACTATTCACAATACTCCAAGTGTAGTGTCACTAGTGACTTATTTAACTGCATCATAATGTTGCTACTCCTAAACTTGATGCCCTGACTAATAAAGCACAACATGCTAAACGATTTCAGTGCCTACTTGCATGACCACTTTCAGTGAACTAGGCTCTTGTACTCCCAGAATTTTCTCTTCCACAACCCTCATCAGTGCCCCTTAACAAGGCTCCTTAATTTTTAAGAATCAGCAAACTTGCTAATCATGCCATGTAAATAATGATTAACATGGGTCCCAATACTGACCCCTGGGCCCCAATACACTCACTCCATTAGTCACTGATACAGTGTGCGGCAATGGCCCAAGTGAAGAGGGAGAAAAGCCATAAGACCATGAGATATAGGAGCAGAATTAGGCTGTATGGCCCATCAAGTCTGCTCTGTCGTATCATCATGACTGATCCATTTCCCTCTTGGCCCCAATCTCTTGCTTTCTCCCTGCATTCCTACACGCCCTGACTAATCAAGAATCTATCACCTTCTGCTTTAAATATACTCAATGTCTTGGCCTCCACAGCCACCTGTGGCAATGAATTCCATAAATTCACCACTCTCTGCCTAAAGAAATTCCCCCTCATCTCCATTCTAAATGGATGTCCCTCTATTCTGAAGCTGTGTCCTCTGGTCTTAGATTTCCCCACCAGAGGAAACATTCTCTCCACATCCACTCTATTAAAGCCTATGTCATTGGTGCTCCAAAGAGCGCTATATGAGGTCATTCTTAACCTTGGCAACTAGACTCTATAATGAGTCAACCTATAGCCGGGGAAGTGATGACCCCCTCCTGTTAACTGTTTGTGGTAACTTTTTTTTATTCTTTCTACTTCTCTTCTAATATTTATATCTGTGCATTTGTAATGCTTTTGTGATGCTATAATTTCCTTTTGGATCAATAAAGTATCGATCTATCTATCTATAGGCCTAGAGCCATCAAATGCTCTTTATATGATAAGCCTTTCAATTCCAGAATCATTTTTGTGAACTTCCTATGAACACTCTTGAACGTCAGCATGCCCTTTCTTAGATAAGGGGCCCAAAACTGCTTACAATACTCCGAGTGAGGCCTCACCAGTGCTTTATAAAGCCTCAACGTTACATCCTTCCTTTTATATTTTAATCCTCTTGAAATGAATGTTAACACTGTATTTGCCTTCCTCACCACCAACTCAACCTGCAAATTAATCTCTCGGGAGTCCTGCACAAGGACTCCCAAATCCCTTTGCATATCAGATTTCTGTATTTTCTCTCCATTTAGAAAATAGTCAACCCTTTCATTTCTTCTACCAAAGTGGATGACCATATGATTCCTGACACTGTATTCCATCTGTCACTTCTTTGCCCATTCTTCTAATCTAAGTCCTTCTATAGCTTCTCTGCTTCCTCAGCACTACCTGCCACTCCACTTATCTTCGTATTGTCCGCAAACTTGGCCACAAAGCCATTCGTTTCATCATCCATGTCATTGACATACTGTATAACATAAAGACAAGCAGAATACAGACCCCCTGTGGAACACCACTAGTTAGCAGCAGCCAACCAAAACTGGTTCCCTTCATTCTGAATCTTTGCCTCCTGCCAATAAGCCAATACTTTATCCATGCTAGTATCTTTCTTGTAATACCATGGGTTCTTAACTTGTTAAGGAGCCTCATGTGTGGCACCTTGTCAAAGGCCTTCTGAAAATTGAAGTATTGTAGTTGCGCTAATACGCAACGAGTGAAAGCAACACACTGAGTTGAGCAGGCTCTGGTTGAACTGTTTACTGTTTCAATCTGCGCGCGCTTAAGTGCCCACTCCCAGCATCCCCCGCTCTTTGCAGGGCAAAAGTGACGTCGGCTTCCGGGCCAAGGTCTTCCCCACACTGAGAACCCTCTTGGTTGTTCCTGACTGCAGATTCGCCCGTGACTGCTGGAGACAGTTCGCTTGCCGTGTGGGCGAGCCGCCACATGACCCCTCCCCCACAGAACCCACGCTAGGAGGTGCAGAGTCCACAGCCTGCACACTGTCAGTTTTTTTAGGTGGCCGGCCTCGTCGTCGTGGGGGTGGCACCGCAACCGGGCGTTCAAGGTCTAGATGCACCGGTTTGAGACAGTCAATGGTAAAAGTCTCTTCACGGCTGCCGATGTCGAGAACGCAGGTCGTCCCATTATAGCGCACCACCTTGTAGGGTCCTTCGTATGATCGCTGCAGGGGTGGTTTGTGCACGCCTCGGCGAATGAAAACATACTCGCTCTGTTGTAGGTCCTTGGGCACGAAAGAGGGTGTTGTTCCGTGATGGGATGTTGGGACTAGGGCAAGTGTTCCAAGCCACTCCCAGAGTTCAGTTAGGACTGCCGTAGGTGTGTCCTCCTGGCCACAGGGTGCTGGCACAAACTCACTGGGAACTGTGAGCGGGGCACCGTAAACAAGTTCAGCCGATGTTGCGGCCAGGTCCTCCTTGGGTGCTGTGCAGATGCCAACAGCACCCAGGGGAGTTCGTCAACCCAGTCTGGCCCTCGGAGGTGTGCCATCAGGGCTGACTTTAAGTGCTGGACTGCGGGTGGTAAGCAGTCATTCAGTGGAGCTGGATTCCAAGGAGTTGTGCCAGAGCAGACCACAAAGCTGATGTGAACTGCACATCCCTGTCTGAAGTGACGTGGGCTGAGAGACTGAACCGTGCCACCCAGGTGGTAATCAGGGCTCTGGCGCATGTCTCAGTGGCCGTGTCTGCGAGTGGGATAGCTTCCGGCCACCTCATGAACCTGTCCACCGTGGTGAACAGGTATCTCGCTCCTCTCGAAACCAGCAGTGGGCTGACGATGTCCACGTGGACATGTTCAAACCTCCTATGTGTCAGCTGGAAGGGTTGTAGTGGGGCCCTCACGTGCCTCTGGATTTTGGAGATTTGACAGTGCGTGCATGTCCTGACCCAGTGCCCGACCTACTTGCATAGGCTGTGCCACACAAACCTGTCTGTGATCAGCCGGATGGTCACCCGGATGGAAGGGTGGGCTAAACCATGCAAGGAGTCGAAAACGCGGCGCATCCAAGTGGTTGGGACAATGGGCCGAGGTTGCCCGGTGGACACATCACAAAGGAGCTCATTACTTTCGGACCCAATGGGTATGTCTTCGAGGCGGAGTCCTGAGACTGCAGTTCGGTCCACCAGCATCTCGCTGTCCAGTCTTTGCACCTTAGCTAACGCCGCATAATCTACCCCCGGAGACAGAGAGAGCACTCATTGGACGGAGGTGCGTGACAGTGCGTTGGCTACCACATTGTTCTTCCCGGAGATGTGCTTGATCGTGTTGGTAAACTCCGAAATGTACAACAGGTGGCGTTACTGGCAGCCTGACGACGGGTCCGACACTTTGGCAAACGCGAAAGTAAGGGGCTTGTGGTCTGTGAAGACGGTGAACTCCCTTCCTTCCAGGAAATACCTGAAGTGCTGGATGGCAAGGTACAGGGCCAGCAGCTCCCTGTCAAAAGCACTGTACTTAAGTTCCGGGGGTTGTAGGTGCCGGCTGAAAAAAGCGAACGGCTTCCACTGGCCTTTGATGAGCTGCTCGAGCACACTGCCAACTGTTGCATCGGAGGCATCCACAGCGAGGGCAGTGGGGACATTGACCCGGGGGTGGACCAAGAGTGTGGCGTTTGTTAGTATGTTCTTGGCTTGTTCAAAAGCCGCCGACGCCTCCTCTGTCCAGGTGACCTCTTTGACCTTGCCAAACATCAAGCTGAAAAGGGGCACATGATCCGGGCTTCTGAGGGCAGGAAACGGTGATAGATGTTAACCATCTCAACAAATTCCTGCAGGCCTTTAACAGTGCTGGGTCTGGTGAATTGGCAGATGGCTTCAACTTTTGCCAGCAGGGGCACAGCTCCATGGCGATCGATCCGGTGTCCCAAGAAGTCGATGGCGGGTAGACCGAACTGGCACTTGGTGGGGTTGATAGCTAGGCCTTAGTCGCTTAAGCGGCGGCAGAGCAGGCGTAAATGTGCTAGATGTTCCTGGCGGGAGCGGCTGGCGATAAGTATATCATCCAGGTAGATGAACAGAAAGTCCAGATCTCACCCTACTGCGTCCATCAGGCGCTGGAACGTCTGCACCGCATTTTTGAGCCCGAACGGCATCCTGTGGAATTTGAACAGGCCAAAGGGGGTAATAAGGGCCATCTTGGGTACATCGGCCGGGTGGACTGGGATCTGATGATACCCTCGGACCAGGTCAATCTTCAAAAAGATGTGCACCCCGTGCAGTTGGCCGTAAAGTCCTGGATGTGTGGTACCGGATAGCGATCGGACGTGGTGGCGTCGATCAGCCTCCTATAGTCGCCGCACAGTCTCTACCCTCCCGTGGACTTGGGCACCATATGGAGTGGGGAACCCCACGGGCTGTTGGAACGCTGCACAATCCCCATCTCCTCCATCTTCTTGAATTCCTCTTTTGTCAGGCGGTAGCCTGCAGGCCCGGGCATGAAGGGGGCGGTCCCTGTGTGGGGATGTGGTGCATCACGCCATGCTTGGGGTCTGTTGAGGAAAACTGCGGCATGATGATAGATGGGAACTCCGATAACACTCTGGCGAACCCGTTGTCAGAATAAATGACGGAGTCCAAGTGCGGGACCGGTAACCTGGCCTCACCGAGGGAGAAAGTCTGGAACGTCTTTGCATCGACCAGTCGTCGTCCCTTCAAATTCACAAGCAGGCAGTATGCGCGGAGGAAGTCCGCACTCAGCAATGGCTGTGATACTGCGGCCAGTGTAAATGTCCATGTAAAGCGGCTGGAACTGAACTGCAAGGGGATGGTTCTTGTGCCATAGGTGCAGATGGTGCTGCTGTTGGCTGCCGTAAGTTCCGGTCCTGTTCTTCTAGTTCGGGTATCGTGGCTCGAGGGGGGTAGGACACTGATTTCCGCCCCTGTGTCCACCAGGAATCTACGCCCGGAGTGCTTGTCCCAAACGTAGAGGAGGCTATCACGGTGACCAGCCACCGCAGCCATCAGTGACGGCTGGTCCTGGCGTTTCCCTGGAACGAGCATGGCGATCGGCAGCAGCGGGCCCCGAAACCTCACCTTTGGTAATAAAAACACCAAGTCTCAGAAGTGGTGCCATTCCTTGGTGTGGGTATTACGTGCTCCGCTGCTGGGGTGTGGGAGGGCTGGACTTTCGGCCGTACTGCAGCTCTAATTTCTATGGTGGTTCCGCCATTTTGTTTGGTGCGCCAAATCATGTCCGAGCAGGCAGCCACCCTGTGCGGGTCTCGAAGTCTTCATCTGCTCGCAGGAGGCGGATGTCTCCTGGTATTTGCTCCAAGATCTGTTCAAAAAGCAGGCAGGGCTGATGGCGCACGGTTGCCCAGGCCGTCCATATGCAGTAAGCGCGCGGCCCGTTCACGGCGGGAGAGGCCAAATGTGCGGATTAACAGGGCCTTGAGTGCCTCGTACCTGTCTATTGCCAGAGGCTGATGCAGAAAGTCGATAATGCGGCCCGCTGCCTCCTGATCGAGGGCGCCCACCATGTAGTAATACCTGGTGGTGTCTGAGACAATTTGCCTGTCCTGGAACTGGGCCTCTGCTTGCTCGAACCAGACCAGGGGTTGAGTGGTTCAGAAGGTTGGCAGTTTAAGGGAAACTGCATTCTGCAGAGCCCAGTCGTTCATGCTGGTCCAAATGCCGTTGGACCGTCGGGGTCAGCAATGTAGTCGCACTGATACGCAATGAGTGAAAGCAACACACTGAGTCGAGCAGGGTCTGGTTGAACTGTTTACTGTTTCAATCCGTGCGCACTTAAGTGCCCGCTCCCTGCATCCCCCGCTCTTTGCGGGGTGGAAGTGACGTCGGCTTCCGGGCCGAGGTCTGCCCCGCACTCAAAGCCATCTAGGTTGCCGTTGGCTGTGGACTCGCCGCGACTGCTGGAGCCGATTTGCTTGCTGCGTGGGCAAGCCACCAGAGTACACAACATATACCGATTCTCCTTTGTCTATCCTGCTTGCTATTTCGCCAAAGAATTCCAACAGATCTGTCAGGCAAGATCTTCCCTTAAGTAAACCATGCTGACTTCAAATTATTTTTATCATGTGCCTCCAAGTACCCTGAAACCACATCCTTAACAATCAGCTCCAACGTTTTCCCAACCACTAAGATCAGGGTAACTAGCCTATAATTTCCTTTCTTCTCTTTCTCTCCCTTCTTGAAGAGTGGAGTGATATTTGCAATTTTCCAGTCCTCCTGAACTATTCCAGAATCTAATGATTCTTGAAAGATCATTTCTAATGCCTCCACAATTTCTGCAGCCATCTCTTTCAGAACCCTGGTGTATAAAATACCTGGTCTGGGTGACTTAACTACCTTCAGACCTTTCAGTTTTCTAAGCACCTTCTCCCTAGTAATGGCAACTTCACTCACTTCTGCCCTGACACTTGCGAACTTCTATCATACTGCTAGTATCTTCCATTGTGAAGACCAATACAAAATACTTATTCAGTTCATGCACCATTTCCTTGTCCCATATTACTACCTCTGCAGCATCATTTTCCAGTGGTCCAATATATAGTCTCACCTCTCTTTTACACTTTATGTATCTGAGAAAATTTTTGGTATCCTTTTTAACATTTTTGACTAGTTAACCTTCGTATTCTCTCTTTTCCTTCTTTATGACTTTTTTAGTTACCATGTGTTGTCTTTTAAAAGATTCTCAATCCTCTAACTCCCTATTAATTTTTTTCTCTATTATATCCCCTCTCTTTGGCTTTGAATTTTCTTGTTAGCCATGGCAGTGTCATTCTGCCTTTAGAATATTTTTTCTTCTGACTTGCTCCCAGGAACATCAGCCATTGATGTTCTGCTGTCATCCCTGTTAGAGTTCCGTTTCAATCAATTTTGGTCAGGTACTCTCTCATGTCTCTATAATTCCCTTTATTCCACCATAAGCCTGATACACCTGACTTTAGCTTCTCCTTCTCAAATTGCAGGGTGAATTCTATCATATTATGATCACTGCTTCCTAAGGGTTCCTTTACCATCAGTTCTCTAATCAATTCTGGTTCATTGCCCAACACCCAATCCAGAATAGCTGAATGTCTAATAGACTCAACCACAAGCTGCTCAAAAAGGCCATCTTGTAGGCATTCTACAAATTCCCCCTCTTGGGATCCAGCACCAATCTGATTTCCCCAATCTACCTGCATATTGAAATCCTCCATGACTATCATATCATGCATTTTCTACCCCCCATTGTAATTTGTAGACCACATCTTTGCTACTGTTCAGAGGTCTGTATATAGCTCCCGTCAGAGTCTTTTTACCCTTGCAGTTTCTTAGCTCTACCCACCAAGCTTCTACACCTTCCAAGCCTATATCACTTCTTTCTAATGATTTGATTTAATTTTTTACCAACAGAGCCATACCACCCCCTCTGCCTACCTTCCTGTCCTTTTGATACAATGTATATCCTTGGATGTTAAGCTCCCAGCTATCATCTTCTTTCAGCCATGATTCAGTGATGCCCACAACATCATTAATGCAAATCTGTAACTGCGCTACAATGTTCATCTACCCTATTCTGTATATTGCATGCATTCAAATATAGCACCTTCATTCCTGTATTCATCACCCTTTTTGATTTTGTTCCCTGTTTACATTGCAACTCATCCCATTGACTGAAATTTTGCCCAATCATCAGCCTCTCCTTGCTATCAATCTCACTACACACTGCTTGTAAACCAACTACCCCATCCTCAGGCCTATTACTCCAGTTCCCATCCCACCACCAAATTAGTTTAAACCCTCCAGAATAGCTCTAGGAAACCTGCCCACAAGGATATTGGTTCCCCTCAGGTTCTGATGTAACTCAACCCTTTCGTACAGGTCATATCTTCCCCAGAAGAAATCCTAATGATCCAGATATCTAAACCGCTGTCCCTGCACCAGTTCCTTAGCCATGCATTCATCTGCCAGATGCTCCTATTCTTCGCCTCATTAGCATGTGGCACAGGCAGCAATCCAGAGATTACTACCCTGAAGATCCTGCTTTTCAGCTTTCTACCCAGCTCCCATCCTCAGGCCTATTACTCCAGTTCCCTCTTCAAGACCTCCTCACCTTTCCTACCTATATCATTGGAGTCGATATGTACCAAGACTTCTGGTTGCTCACCCTCCCCCTTTTTAATATTGCGGACCTGATCTGAGGCATCCCTGACTCTGGCACCTGGGAGGCAGCTTACCATCTGGGTGTTAATCACGTCCACAAAATCTCATTATATATTCATCTATGGAATCTCCTGTCTCTATTGCAGTCTGCTTCATCTCTCTTCTCTTCTGAGCCACAGCACCAAACTCAGTGTCAGAGACCTGGTTGCTGCAGATACTGAAGAGGATTGAACAGTTCACTGAATTTTAATAAAAACTATGCAGAACAAAAAGGAAATAATAAATGCTAGGCCAACAGGGCTGCTAACTAAACCTCTTGAGCTAAAGCTATTGCCGACGCTGCTGCTCACAAGTAGTAACTCTACTAAATTAATTCCGCACCTTTACAGTGTCAATATATATTCTTGTCTTTTTTCACGAAACAAGGTAAGCAGGTAGTCATCGTGATTAAGTCAAGATTTGACAAGACTGAAGTGAAAGGAAGGGAGCTAATTATAATCACGAAGAAGTCCTAATTGGCTGGAACATGCATGCTTACTAGCATGATTGCCAATCTCATTCAGCTGCCCGCCTGCAAAGTGCTCAGGTCCCACAGCAGAGTCCATGACTGTGACAGGGACCTGTCCCCCGCAACCCCCCAGCACAGCTCCTGAGGTACCAGAGACATGTCCGCTGGAAATCACGGATGAGGGATTTGTCCAGGGTGCCATTTGTCAAATCCAAGAGCATTCCTCTGAGCAATACCCTTCCCAATTCACAAGGTACTAGATCCTGTCCTGCACTCGGTAGGATACCAGGAGGCACCACACAGAACAGACCAAGGACCCATCCACCAAGCAGGGAAGAAGGCAGAGGGGTGTGATTAGAGCACAGGGTGAGAAAGTCATTGGGTAATATAGAACACTGCATGAATCTTCATCAATGATAGTAGGTACAGTCTATAGGAGGCTCAGCTGATAGCCTTCTCCATTATGAATGGTCCCACCTAGCATGGGGCTAACTTATGGCTCTCAAATTTCAAAAGAAGATCTCCAGATTCAAGCCAAACTTTGTACCCTGGCTTGAGAGTCCTTACCAATCAGTGGAGCTGATCAGCCTGACAGGCATATTGTTTCTGAGTGTGTGGAAGAGAAACCCTGGCCTGTCTCCTTGTGCGCTTTTAGCATTGGACCAACTGTTCAGCAGCACGAACTCTCATGTCAATTTCTTGGTCAGGGAAGAGTGGTGACTGGAATTCCTTTTGGCATTCGAAAGGGGATATGACAGTGAAGGATGACTGGAGGTTATTGTGAGCACTCTCTGCCTAAGCCAGTTGGGAGCTACAGGTTGTGGGTTGGAAGAGGCAAGGCAACACCCGGTTGTTTCCAGCTCAGACTGCTCCGATTCACTTCCTCAGACTGCTCCGATTCACTTCCTCAGACTGCTCCGATTCACTTCCTCAGACTGCTCATGAGATTGGAGGAAACCTGGTGAAAGGTTGGCTGTGGCTCCTAAAATAGAACAGAAATTCTTTGCAAAATCACGATATGAAATGTGGTCCTCGAATAAACACTGTTCTGAGGGAAGCCGTGCAGCCTGAACACATGAACCATATGGGTTGCAGTTTCATAAGCAAACAAGAGCTTGGGGAGAGCAATGAAGTGGGCAGCTTTGAAGAACCGGTCCACAGCTACCAGAATGGTAGCATTTCTGTCTGTTTGAGGCAGACCAGTAATGAAATCCACCGAAAGGTGGGACCGGGGTAGTGAGACACAGAGTAGGCAGAACAGACCAGTGGAGTGCTGACCTGTCATCTTGTTTTGGGCACAAGTAAAACAGGCAGAGAGGAAATCATGGACATCCTGGGAGAATAACGGCCACCTAAATCATCTCCTTATAAATTCCAGGGTCTGTTAAATCCCCAGATAACCAAGCAGGTGGGAAGAGTAACCTCACTCTGACACTCAGGGGTACACAGTGGCAGATACAAACAGCAATTTGGGAGTTCTCCCACTTGGGCCTGGATCCGACTTTTGGACAGACCTCACTGGAAACACTGGCAACAAAGGTTGGGCTCTAGAGTGACACTGTTCTCAGAGATGTCAAATTGGTGGGAGAGAGCATCGCTCTTGGTGTTCTTACTACCAAGTGAGTAGATGAGGACAAAATTAAACTCGATGAAGAAGGGCTTGACAGGTGTTAAGTCTATTCGCATCCCGAATGTAGAAGAGGTTCATATAATCTATCCATACCAGAGAGGTATGTTCTGCGCCCTCCAGCCAGTGTCACCATGCTCCAGGGCCTCCTTGACAGCCAGAAGTTCTTGGCTCGCAACATCATAGTTATATTCTGCAAGGGTGCAGCTGATTATATACAGAAGAGTGCTGAGAGACTACAGCTGCAATGCTGACAACTGATGCATCAATCTCAATGCTGAATAGATAGCAGGGATCCAGATGTTGCAGCACTGGGGCCTTGTGAAGTGTTGCTTTGGCTTTGAGAATGCTTGATCTGCTTCACTCATCCAAAAGAATCCTGCAGAGGTCTTCTTGGTGAGTGTTTTTATGGGAACTGCAACGGAACTGAAGCTTCTGATGAAGCAGCACTAATAGTTTGCACACCCCATGAAGCTTGTTTGTAGATAGCTTGGACTACTCTATGACTGTATGAATTTTACATTGGGTCTATTCAAGAACTGGAAGAAATGAGGATGTAGCCCAAGAATGACATCTGCTTTTTGTGGAACTGACACTTTTCTGGCTTGGCATAAAGGCTGTTCTCAAGGAGCCATCTGAGAACTCTGGACATTGAAGACATCTTCCTGTGGAGAGTGTGAATAGATAAGAACATCACCCAGATACTCAAAAACAGACTGATACAACATGTCCCAGACTACATCATTGACCAGGGTCTGCGAAACAGCCGGGGCATTAGACAGACCAAATGGCATTACGAGGTACTTATAGTGGTGTTTAATGCTGTCTTCCACTCTCAGATGTGAACCAGTTTGTAAGCATTGTGCATATCTCTTTCCAATAATACGGATGCTCTTTGGAAATGTTCAAACACAGGAAAGAGTGGAGTGGTTCTTGTCTGTGATGTTGTTGAGAAGCCCATAATTAATGCAGGGCCAGGCTTTGCCATCCTTCTTACTCACAGAAAAGAAGCCCGTCCCTGCTGGTGACTTTGGCAGAAGGATAAATCCTAATGCCAATGCCTCCTTGATGTATTCTTCTGTGACCACTGTTTCAGGACAAGAGACAGAAAAGAGCTGGCCCCAGGAGTAACTAGTACCAGCTAGGAGATCAATGACACAGTTGTATGGCTGGCTTTGGAGGCAAGGAGGTGGCCTCCTTCTTACTGAAGACCTCAAGAAGGTCAGTGTATTCGGCTGGAATACCAGACAGGTCCACACTAGCAATTGGCACAGGAGGAGATATGCTGACAGGTGGACCCAGACAGGTATACTGGTCTCCACTCTTGGAGAGCCTTTAGGGACCAGTTAATCCATGGATTGTGTTTTGATAGCCAGGGAAGGCCAAGCACCAGCCGCAGTTCAGGTAAGTCCACGAGATAGAAGGAGATCTGTTCCCTATGGTTGCCTTCTAGCACAAGGTGGAGGGGGGTATTGTGGAAAGGTGGATCTTGTCAGTGCCCGGAGGCCAACCATCCAGAGACTTGACATTAATATTTTCTCTCAATCATTGAGTGAGAACCTCCCATCCTTGAGCTGGAGAGACATCCATAAGGTTTCAGGCTACCCCAAAGTCAATAAATGCCTGAAGCTCATGGGTCTGGAATCCCCACAACAGGGAAATTGGGAGCACTACTCAGTTAGGGAAAGATGCTTGAAAAGAGAATCAAACCATCAGAATTCCCCTTCTTGCTGATGGCCGTCCACTTTTACTAGTATTACATAACCGGCAACAATGAATATCAATCGCGATAGGTTATATAAAAACAACCAAGCATTTATTAAATACTGATAAACAATAGAAAACAAATGAAAACCGTAACTGGAAGTTAACCGCTATGCGGCCGTTCAACAAACCGCCACTCAGTACTGGTTCTTAAAGCGATAAATGCGAAAACAGTTCTTAAAGCGGTAAAGTCAAACACAGTTCCTAAAATGGTAAATTCGAAAGTCCAACAGATTTATACATTAAATTGGGAGAGACTTCTCTGGAGAAGAATCTCTTCATAGATGTGACTTTCCTGCTGGTTCTATCCAAAGGATTCACGATGAAGGAAATAAACGGCTTAAAACAACTGACCTTTCTTCTGGCAAGCAAATCCTGCATGAACTACCTTACTCTTTTGGCAGGAGTTATCTGCGATGCAGGTCGCTACTTCTTCAACGTAGACTCAGTAAGGTCGAGCCTTTATTAAACTGCCAAACATTACCGACTTCTCTTAATCCTTCATATCCTGTACAGGTGTCCCCTGCTTTTCGAACGTTCACTTTACGAAACCTCACTGTTACGAAAGACCTACATTAGTACCCTGTTTTCGCTTTCAGAAGGTGTTTTCACTGTTACGAAAAAAAATCAGCGCGTGATAAAAAATCAGCGCGCGATAAAAGGCAGCGCGCCCTGAGCAGCCACTCTCCCCCAGATTCGGAACTGCTTTGCTTTAACACGTGCCTGTGAGCAGCCATTTGCAAGATGAGTTCTATGGTATTGGAAAAGCCTGAAAGAGCTCGTAAGGGTGTTCACTTATGTTAAAACTAGACATAATTAAGCGTTTTGATCATGGTGAACGAAGTAAGGACAACGTGAGTTTGGCTTGTAGAAGCTGACGAACATGATGTTGAAGAGGTTTTGGCATCCCATCACCAAGAACTGACAGATGAAGAGCTGATGCAATTGGAAGAAAAAAGGATAACAATCGAAACCGAATGAGTAATGATAAAGTACGACTTTAATTTTGAAAGGGTACGTCGGTTTAGGGGATATTTGCAGGATGGTTTGAGTCCTTATTAAAGAACTGTGAGATAGAAAAATACGTGAGGCTCAGCAGTCAAGCAAGCCTTCCACATCAGCCTCAGCAGACAACGAACACCTTCGGCATCGAGGCGGGCAGAGATAGAAGAAGATGAGCTGCCTGCTCTAATGGAAACAAATGACGAGATGACACCCCAGTGTCCCACCACCCCAACCCCCAGGCCACAGACAGATACCGATTTGCAGAGAATGCAAAGCTAGCCGGGAGGCACACAGCACATCTTTAAGAAAAAAGCTGAAATAAAAATGCTAATTAATTAGGTGCCACCAACACGTAATTGTCGGCCCAGATCAGAGACAATGCAATCGGAAATCGGCACTGATCTGGGCCGACAATTATGGGCGGCACCTGATTAATTAGCATGTTTGTTTCAGCTTTTTTCTTAAAAATGTGCTGTGTACCTCCCAGCTGCCGCTGGACCCCTGCATTCTTCGCGACAATGTATTGCTCAGCGGCCTGGAGGGTGAAGGCCACTGCACCACCCAAATTCCGACAAGTCTAACACACCATCGTGTGCTCGGCGCTGTCTTCCCGATTCCCATAAGTGATACTACACTGTACATACATTATTTCTACTTTATATAGGCTGTGTGTTTTTACGTGTTATTTGGTATGATTTGGCAGCTTCATAGTTTAAAGGTTACTGGAGAGCGCTTGCGCGTGTTTCTGCCGAGAGCGCTTGCGTGAGATTTTCTGCCGACGGCGCTTGCATGCGATTTTCGCTATGGAGAGCAGTGCAGTAATGATTGTGGAAAAGTATTTCTACTTTATATAGGCTGTGTATTTATCATATCATTCCTGCTTTTGCTATGTGTTACTGTTATTTTAGGTTTTATGTGTTGTTTGGCATGATTTGGTAGGTTATTTTTGGGTCTGCGAACGCTCACAAAATTTTCCCATATAAATAAATGGTAATTGCTTCTTCGCTTTACGACATTTCGGCTTACGAACCGTTTCATAGGAACGCTCTACCTTCGGATGGCGGGGGAAACCTGTACTTCGATAAAGTCTTCACTCTCCAATAATACTGAAAAGGTACATCAACAAACTTGGCAGAAATTGCCATCCAGCACTACTGTACCTTACAGTAGAACATAACACTCCATTTTAAAAATGAAACTGTGTCAATAAACAAATATGCAACGGAACGGAGACACTGACTAATGTTCTAGCTGGAAAATTAACTGCGTCATCAAGGGTCTTTCCTTTTATACCCGTGGTGAACATGTCATCACATGATCTCACATCGGCAGGAAAATTACATCAGGTGACCTCCAAAAGACCATTACATCATTCTCACAAGAAAGTCACAAGATCTCCTTGAGGTATGTAACACTAGGCATTTTGAACATTATGCCCAGAATTGTTTTGGGGCGCCACAGTAGAGGCAGAAACCTGTCCTCTTGGCTGATTTCATTCCTCCTGCGATAAGTATAAGCCCCCTCCACGTACAGGCCCCTCCACAGACTGTGTAATAGGTAATGAGAGAGAGGGTGAAGACAAGTGGTGATATAAAGAATAGGAGGCTCAGGACATATTCCCTCTCCCTCGTCCTCTCCCCCTCCCTCTACCACTCCCCCTCTCTCCCTCTCTCTCTCACACTCTCTCACTCTCTCTCTCTCTCCCTCTCCCTCTCTCTCTCTCTCCCCCTCCCTCTCTCCCCCCTCCCCCTCTCCCCCCCCCCCGATTCAGTTGCGCAGTTGTCTGTTCAAATGGCCAGATTTATCACGTCATCCAGACTGTCCTGGTCATTCTGCACTACGATCTCATGCCAGACACCTGCACTCAGCCCAAGCCGGAAAGCAGAGACGAGGGATCTCTCGTTCCACTCTGTCTTAAACACAAGATGCAGAAAATAACTGTGTCGTCTCTCATTGCCCCTTTCCCATGGTGCAGGTCCAGAAGTCAATGGACAGCATCCTCACCTTGTACTGGAAGATCAAACATTCTCTTGAACTCAACTACAAATTGATGGAAAGACTGGGTGGCAGAGTAACATTGTTCTCAAAGGACATTGAACAGACTAAGTGGGGTTCTATCCAAGAGATTCACCATGTAGGCCAGTTTATATACATCATCACTGAACCAACCCAGATGGGCTTGGAAAGTCAGCTCACACTGGGTAATGAAACTCCTGTAGCCATCGGGGCATGAGGGTATCTGGCTGGTGGAGGAATACTTTGTTCGGGTCCGGAAACTGCCAAGGGAACCGGGGGATTAGTGGCTGAGACTGAGGATGCTGCTACAGAGGAGGATGTGGGAGGTGCTGATGCTGGGAGTGGGACTGTCCTGGCAAAAGGCTGCTGAATAGCAGCAGTAAGAGCGGTAATGCCTGCCACCTGATTCTGATTCCCTATGTTGAGTTGCTGAACTGTCACTGTCTGTGCTAGCACCTGTTCTTCCCGCTTGGACTAGACTGGCCACTCTGAAAGTAGTTGTCGGATAGCGTGAGCCACTTCTGCTGACCTAGCCTCCACTAAACTAACATCTCTCCTACCTGACCAATGAATGTCAGGGCCATGGTCAGCTGTCCTCTCTCCCATGGTCCCTTTTGAATGTCAAGTCTTGCTGACACAGTGTACTGTGATGGCCCAAGTACAGAGGGAGAGACACTGAAGCAGATTGAACAGTTCACTGAATTTTAGTAAGAAATGTGCAGAAGTAAAGGAAAATAATAAACATTAGATCAACAGGGCTAATAACTGAAACTCTCAAACTAAAAGCTAACACCAACACTGTGGCTCAAAAGTAGTAACTTAATATTAAATTAATTACGCTCCTTTCGAGTGTCAGTATAAACTGTCGTCTTCTTTTCCAGAATGGGGGCTAAATTATGCAGGGAGCGTTGCTATCACTGTGCTTTGGTCAAGACTCAACAAGACTGAAAGAAAAGAATACAACCACAAAGAAACCCTACTTAGCTGGAACATCTATATTCATGAGTGTGATTGTTTCAGCTATGCGCCTACAAGGGCACCCAGAGTACAGAGCAGAGTCCATGGCTGTGACAGTTGCAGTACTCCAATCAGATATGTTCCATATCCCTATATATCCATGTGCCGATCTTAAATGCCATGATTGTATCTGCTTCCACTACTACCCTTGATTGACAGTCCTGGCACCTTCCACTCTCCATGTTAAAAAAGCTTTCCCTGCGTAGCTCCTTTAAACTTACTCCCTCTCACCGTAAATGCATGTCCTCTAATATTTGCCATTCCTACGCTAGATTATGACTGTCTTTCTATCTATGCCTTATAATTTTGTTAATTAATTTATTATTGTCACATGTACTGAGGTACAGTAAAAACTTTATTTTGTAAACATCCAGACATATTATTTCATTACAACGGTACATTGAAGAAGCTTAGAATCATTGGTGGCGCCAGAGATTTTTTCTTGCTGGTGCTACAGTGGGGCTGAATTATTCAATGATGGTGCTGAGGGATGTACTATATGGTAATATGTATTCACAAAGCCAGACGTGTGGCATTCAAAAGTCAGTTTCAAGCATTATGTGCCTACTATAAATGCCTCTGTTGATTCACAAGCAACAGCAGTTGATAGATCTAATACAGAAGTGAACTGGGACAGTGTCAACAGCATCGGAGATAACCTGGGCTACACAGAGCATAAACAAACAAACCAACAGAGCATCTGACCCACAGCGCACAACATAAATCACACACCAACCCCGCAATCAGCGTCAAATGCGTGCTTTTCAACTGAAAAACACAGCACTAACCCACAATGTCCACTGCTATTCGCATTACATAGACAGACAATGCCAAAAGATACACCATTATTAAAGTCAAATAAGGCAAACAACAGATGCAAGGCTTTATCAGGAGTTGGACAAATCGTACTCTGACCATGCAATATCTCAATTAATTTGGCTACTGAATTTAAAACAAAAATCAACAGAATCACCGCTTGGAAGTCGAAGCAAAACCAGTAGGCTTAATAGCAGTAAATGTAATATTTTAGGATTTGCAGAAAACGTAAGGACTATGGGGTATTTGCCACAAAATAATAATTATAATTAGCATTAGTCTAGGCCCAAATTAAAAAAAAATCAACTGCACTCACCATTAATGTTTCCAGAGAAGCACAATCCATCAGTAATTTTCTGGATGTCAAGTGCCTTAGTCCTCCGGCTGTTTATGGCCAACAGGGCCAAGTTGCTGTTCCAAGCATCGCCGCTGCTATTCCTTAGGTAGTTTTTGAGGCGTCTGAGACAAGAGAAACTCTGTTCGCATGAGGTAGATATCACAGGCAGAGTCAGTGATATGCAGATTAGTTCGTATAAATTTATAAATGCATCGCGGTGGGGTCTCATTAGAGCTAGAAATTCCACTGTGTCATTCACTGTTTGTCCTTGGTTTTGTTTTGTTTCCAGCAGATGCAGAACCTGATGTAGCTCTGCCGTCAGGTTCACTTCAGTCACTCCATAGCATTGGGCCATTGGCGAAAGACAATTCTTGTCTCGTAAGAACTTGTGTTTGGCACTCAATGCTGAGACTCTAGTCAGAACACCCCAATCTCAAAGAAGAACTGTTTTTTTCATTTCAGTCAGAAGTCTGTCTATAACTGGATAGAAACAGCGCTTGCGACGGTCATCAGAGGATGTGACAGGTGTGCGTTCGGTTTGGGCCTCAACAACAAAATCATGTAGGCGGCAGGGTAGCTGGGCCTGTCTCCTTTCATGTGGTCTGCTCTGTATAGCGGCATTGACGCACAGGTCCCTAGCTCTTGCCTGAATTTCACTCCATGATTCCTCTCCCCGTTTTGCTGAGAGTGCATCGATAACAGACTGAGCCAAGTCCACAGCGGATGAAAGCTCCAAACTGGGAGGTTGTAGCTGGTCTGACATGAACTTGTGACTCGGAATAAATCCTCAAACAGAGTGAGAAGTAAAGCAAACTGCTCATCAATCAGTCCATTTACAGCTCTGGCCTCTGTTTTCCTCCATGCATTTAGTTGACCCATAATATCCTGTAGTGTAGCTAGAATGGCAGGGAGTGATTTCCTTATAGCCCACAAAGCTGTATACTGCCATGCCCAGCGTGTAACTGACAATTTCTTCAACTAACAGAAAGATAAAAGGCATGGGATCCAGGGAAGTTTGGCCAGGTGGATTCAGAATTGGCTTGCCTGCAGAAAGCAGAGGGTGGTGGTGGAGGGAGTACATTCAGACTGGAGGATTGTGACTAGTGGTGTCCCACAAGGATCTGTTCTGGGACCTCTACTTTTTGTGATTTTTATTAACGACCTGGATGTGGGGGTAGAAGGGTGGGTTGGCAAGTTTGCAGACGACACAAAGGTTGGTGGTGTTGTAGATAGTGTAGAGGATTGTCAAAGATTGCAGAGAGATATTGATAGGATGCAGAAGTGGGCTGAGAAGTGGCAGATGGAGTTCAACCCAGAGAAATGTGAGGTGGTACACTTTGGAAGGACAAACTCCAAGGCAGAGTACAAAGTAAATGGCAGGATACTTGGTAGTGTGGAGGAGCAGAGGGATCTCGGGGTACATGTCCACAGATCCCTGAAAGTTGCCTCACAGGTGGATAAGGTATTTAAGAAAGCTTATGGGGTGTTAGCTTTCATAAGTCGAGGGATAGAGTTTAAGAGTCACGATGTAATGATGCAGCTCTATAAAACTCTGGTTAGGCCACTCTTGGAGTACTGTGTCCAGTTCTGGTCACCTCACTATAGGAAGGATGTGGAAGCATTGGAAAGGGAACAGAGGAGATTTACCAGGATACTGCCTGGTTTAGAGAGTATGCATTATGATCAGAGATTAAGGGAGCTAGGGCTTTACTCTTTGGAGAAAAGGAGGATGAGAGGAGACATGATAGAGGTGTACAAGATAATAAGAGGAATAGATAGAGTGGATAGCCAGCGCCTCTTTCCCAGGGCACCACTGCTCAATACAAGAGGACATGGCTTTAAGGTAAGGGCTGGGAAGTTCAAGGGGGATATTAGAGGAAGGTTTTTTACTCAGAGAGTGGTTGGTGCGTGGAATGCACTGCCTGAGTCAGTGGTGGAGGCAGATACACTAGTGAAGTTTAAGAGACTACTAGACAGGTATATGGAGGAATCTAAGGTGGGTACTTATATGGGAGGCAGGGTTTGAGGGTCGGCACAACATTGTGGGCCGAAGGGCCTGTACTGTGCTGTACTATTCTATGTTCTATGTTCTGTGCAGTTGGGCTGTGCAGTTGATTCCAGTTCTCTCTGTTTCTTCATGAAAAGATCGTTTGAAAAGAAGTTGTAAAGCAGCTGCACAGTTTCAAAAAACTCACCCACTTGTTGTACCTTGCTCACAACATCCACTAAAACAAGGTTCAGTCTGTGAGCATGGCAATGTATATATAATGCCTGCAGGACCTCTTTCCTGAACCTCTCTTGTACCCCGTTATTGCACCCAGACATCACTGCCGCCCCGTCATAACACTGACCTATACACCTGTTCTTATCAATGACACACTGGGCGAGTGTCTGTTCAATGCCTTTAAAAAGCGACTCTGTGTCCAACCCTTCCGCTGGAGTGAAGTGCAAGAATTCTTCAAGCACTGTTTGTTATTCAAATACTGCACCAGCACTGATATTTGCTCCTTTTTACTCAAGTCTTTACTTTCATCCACCATGATGGCAAAATATCCAGCCTCCTTGATTTCTGCACTTACTTGATGTCTGACCTCATCTGCATAATACCCATAATTTCATTTTGGATATCGTGTTGGATGTTTTTTTGCATTTCCAGGATTGTCCTTTTTTTTTTAGCTACAGTCTTATCAAACTGCCCAATTACACTGAGCAACTCAATGAAGTTTCCCCTATTGCCAGATCCATCATCCTGCTGGTGTCCTTGCTGGGCAATGCCTTGGCACACAGTATAGCGTAGTAGAGACTCAACCACTGCTCTCATATATTCTCAATTTTCTTGGACAATCTTTGCATGTCCTTTATCAAGCATATTTCCCAATCTTGAACCATCTTGTTTTCTCAATCTGAATTCGGCCCATGCCTCCATAGCAAACTTATGAGTTGCACTTACATGGTGGGTTGTTGTAGCTTTCCGCCAGTTACGGTAACCGGTGACAGTGAAGGTAGACTCAGAATGGAACCCATGTCGTCCACACAGGAAATGCCTGCATGTGAAGCAGAAAGTAGTACCTTGCGTGATCAAATATTCCAGCCAGGAGTACAGGTCAAATCAGCCACGAATAAAACTCCTTTGCTGATTGCCAAACTGTTGCGAAGGGTATTCTTTCAATGCTGGCTGACAGGGTCCTTCCTCAGGCTGATGGCTAACATCACTAACAGTATTCCCACTAGCACTAAGAGCAGCTTCATTCACGTTCTCTTCTGAATCTCGCTCCATTTCTTGTTCCTTGACTTTGCCCTCACACTCCTTCGACGAACTGCTGTCATCCTCATCCCTACTTACTTCTTTCTGCATGTCACTTTCAATTAAGACAGGCTCAGGCTGAGACACCACTGATTCTTCTGGGTGAGGTCGTTTTCTCACTAAAAATCGATCCATTTTTCACGCCAGCCAAAATAATGCACGTGCCAGGCCCACGCTAGCTTGTAAAAGCACAATGTGTGTGTGTGTGTGTGTGTGGCATCCGTTAGTCTCACGAGACCATAGATCTGCGCCTGGATCCTGCACAATGTATGTATACTATCAATCTCCCGCGTGAGTGAGAATGAGTGACATCACCACCTTAAGTGATCTTAGATCAGCTTAACTGATCTGAGGACAGCATCGGCAAGACGTTGACAACGAAGTTCACAAATGAATAAGCAGAAGTGTAGAGTGGATCCGACCTTAGACCAGCACAGATAACTTTATTGCTGCGTGGGTGCTATGGTAATTGAGGGCGCTGTTTCGCTAGATCAACTGGAGAAACAAGCTGTATTCAAAACTATACAGAGAAAGCCATGCAGCTGCAATTTATATGTCAAACTTCAGTTAATTTCTTGGTGGTGCTATTGTAATTTCTGATGGGCTATAGCACCAGCTAGCATCACCTTAGCGCTGCCCCTGCTTAGAATTTAGATTTAAAAGAGGAAAATGATATTAATATTAGTAATCAGTAAAGAGTAAATATGCAGCTTGCTCCACTGCCATCTTGCCAATCCACTCTCTGCTAAACTTCTTTCAGCTCTTTGCTCAGTATCCAATGCTCTAGAGAAAACAACCCAGGTTTGTCTAACATCTGTTTATAGCTCATACCCTTTTATCTAGGGAGCATCCTAGTGAACCTCTGCTGCACCCTCTCCAAAGCCACCATATTCTTCTTGTAGAAACATAGAAACATAGAAAACATACACCACAATACAGGCCCTTCGGCCCACAAAGCTATGCTGAACATGTCCCTACCTTAGAACTACCTGGGCTTTACCCATAGCCCTCTAGTTTTCTGAGCTCCATGTACTCATTCAGGAGTCTCTTAAAAAACCCTAATTGTTTCCGCCGCCACCAGCAGCCCACTCCATGCACTCACCACTCTCTGCGTAAAAAAACTTACCCCTGACATCTCCTCTATACCTACTTCCAAGCACCTTAAAACTATGCCCTCTCGTGCGAGCCATTTCAGCCCGGGGGAGAAACCTCTGACTATCCACACGATCAATGCCTCTCATTATCTTGTACACCTCTGTCAGGTCACCTCTCATCCTCTGTCGCTCCAAGGATAAAAGGCCGAGTTCACTCAACCTATTATAAGGCATGCTCCCCAATCCAGGCAACATCCTTATAAATCTCCTCTGCATCCTTTCTATCGTTTCCACGTCCTTCCCATAGTAAGGTGACCAGAATTGAGCACAATACTCCAATTGGGGTCTGACCAGGATCCTATATAGTTGCAACATTACCTCTTGGCTCTTAAACTCAATCCCACGATTGATGAAGGCCAATGCACCGTATGCCTTCTTAACCACAGAGTCAACCTGCGTAGCAGCTTTGAGTGTCCTATGGACACGGACCCCAACATCCCTCTGATCCTTCACACTGCCAAGAGTCTAACCATTAATGCTATATCCTGCCATCATATTTGACCTACCAAAATGAACCACCTCACACTTATCTGGATTGAACTCCATCTGCCACTTCTCAGCCGAATTTTGCATCTATCAATGTTCCATTGTAACCTCTGACAGCCCTCCATACTATCCACACACCCCCAACCTTTGTGTCATCAGCGAATTTACTGACCCATCCCCCCACTTCCTCATCCAGGTCACTTATAAAAATCACAAAGAGAAGGGGTTCCAGAACAGACCCCTGAGGCACAGCACTGGTCACCCACCTCCATGCAGAATATAATCCGTCTACAACCACTTTTTGCCTTCTGTGGGCATCCAGTTCTGGATCCACAAAGGAATGTCCCCTTGGATCTCATGCCTCCTTACTTTCTCAATAAGCCTTGTATGGGGTACCTTATCAAATGCCTTCCTTAAATCCACATACACTACATCTACGGCTCTACCTTCATCAATGTGCTTAGTCACATCCTCAAAAAATTCAATCAGGCTCATAAGGCACGACCTGCCTTTGACAAAGCCATGCTAACTATTCCTAATCATATTTTGCCTCTCCAAATGTTCATAAATTCTGCCTCTCAGGATCTTCTCCATCAACTTACCAACCACTGTAGTAAGACTCACTGGCCTATAATTTCCTGGGCTATCCCTACTCCCTTTCTTGAATTATGGAACAACATCCGCAATCCTCCAATCATCCGGAACCTCTCCCACCCTCATTAATGATGCAAAGATCATTGCCAGAGGCTCAGCAATCTCCTTCCTCATTTCCCACAGTAGCCTGGGGTACATCCCGTCCGGTCTCAGTGACTTATCCAATATGATGCTTTCCAAAAGCTCCAGTACATCCTCTTTCTTAATATCTACATTCTTAATCTTTTCAGTCCACTGCAAGTCATCCCTACAATCGCCGAGATCCTTTTCCATAGTGAATACTGAAGCAAAGTATTCATTAAGTACCTCTGCTATTTCCTCCGGTTCCATACACACTTTTCCATTGTCACACTTGATTGGTCCTATTCTCTCACGTCTTATCCTCTTGCTCTTCACATAGTTGTAGAATGCCCTGGGGTTTTCCTTAATCCGGTCTGCCAAGGCCTTCTCATGACCCCTTCTGTCTCTCCTAATTTCATTCTTCAGCTCCTTCCTGCTAGCCTTATAATCTTCTAGATTCATACCATTACCTAGTTTTTTGAACCTTTCGTAAGCTCTTCTTTTCTTCTTGACTAGATTTACAACAGCCTTTGTGCACCATGGATCTTGTACCCTACCATCCTTTCCATGTCTCGTTGGAACGTACCTGCTCAGAACCCCACGGAAATATCCCCAGAACATTTGCCACATTTCTTCAGTACATTTCCCTGAGAACATCTGTTTCCAATTTATGCTCCCAAGTTCCTGCCTGATAGCCTCATAGTTCCCCTTACTCCAATTAAATGTTTCCCTAACTGTCTGTTCCTATTCCTCTCCAATGCTATGGTAAAGGAGATAGAATTGTGATCACTATCTCAAAAATAGTCTCCTACTGGGAGACCTGACACCTGACCAGTTTCATTTCCCAATACCAGATCAAGTACAGCCACTCCTTTCATAGGTTTATCTAAATATTGTGTTAAGAAACCTTCCTGAACACACCTAACAAACTCCACCCCATCTAAACCCCTCACTGTAGGGAGATGCCAATCAATATTTGGGAAACTAAAATCTCCCACCACAACAACCCTGTCATTATTACTCCTTTCCAGAATCTGTCTCCCTATTTGTTCCTCAATGTTCCTGTTACTATTGAGTGGTCTATAAAAAACACCCACTAGAGTCATTGACCCCTTCCTATTCCTAACTTCCACCCTCAGAGACTCTGTAAACAACCCCTCCGTGGCTTCCTCCTTTTCTGCAGCCGTGACACTATTTCTGATCAACAGTGCCACGCCCCTACCTCTTTTGCCTCCCTTCCTATCCTTTCTGAAACATCTAAGGCCTGGCACTTGAAGTAGCTATTCCTGCCCCTGCACCATCCAAGTCTCTGTAATGGCCACAACATCATAGCTCCAAGTGCTGATCCACGCTCTAAGCTCATACGCTTTATTCATGATACTCCTCGCATTAAAATAGACACATCTCAAACCATCGAACTGAGCACGTCCCTTCTCTATCACCTGCCTATCCTCCCTTTTGCACTGTCTCCAAACTTTCTCTATTTGTGAGCCAACCTCCCTTTTCCTCTGTCACTTCAGTTCTGTTCCCATCCTCCAGCAATTCTAGTTTAAACTCTCCCCAATAGCCTTAGCAAACCTTCCCGCCAGGATATTGGTCCCCCTCGGATTCAAGTGCAACCCGTCCCTTTTGTACAGGTCACACCTGCCCCAGAAGAGGTCCCAATGATCCAGAAATCTGAATCCCTGCCCCCTGCTCCAATCCCTCAGCCACGCATTTATCCTCCACCTCATTCTATTCCTATACTCACTGTCACGTGGCACAGGCAGTAATCCCGAGATTACTACCTTTGAGGTCATGCTTCTCAACTTCTTTCCTAACTCTCTGTAGTCTTTTTTCAGGACCTCCTCCCATTTCCTATCTATGTCGTTGGTACCAATATGTATCATGACCTCTGGCTGCTCTCTTTCCCACTTCAAGATATCGTGGACGCGATCAGAAACATCCCGGACTCTGGCACCTGGGAGGCAAACTACCATCCACGTTTCTTTCCTGCGTCCACAGAATCACCTATCTGACCCCCTAACTATAGAGTCCCCTATTACTGCTGCCATCCTTTTCCTTTCCCTACCTTTCTGAACCACAGGACTAGACTCTGTGCCTTTTAGTTGCTGTCTAACCAAAGTTTTATTCAGCCACAATGACTTTCGGACTTTTATACTCTATTCCTTAATCGACGAAGGCAGACGTTCCATACACCTTCTTTAGCATCCTTTTTACTTGCGTGGGTTCTTTTAGGTTGTTGTGGACTTGGACCGCAGGAGCTCTCTATATATCAATGCTGATAAGGGTCCTGCTATTGATAGCATACTTTGTCCTTACATTGGGCTTCCTAAAGTGCTTCGATTAAACACCATCTGCCTAACCATATCGGTAACTGATATATATTCTGCTGTATCTTTTAACCGCCCACAGCACTGTCCACAACTCTACTAATGTTTGTATTCTCTGCAAACTTACAAACCCACCTACTGCATTTTCAGTCGAGTGATTTATATATATCTGATGAGCACCTTTATACTACGTCTTATAACAAACAGCAATTAACTCAGAGTGGATCAATCATAAGCACATATATTTTACTTGCAGCAAGGGGAGACTATCACCGTGCAGGTGCCAGTGATAACCAAAAAAAAGATTAGTCATTCCTTTATCCACAAGTGCATCTATCCACACCTCAGTTCAAGGATAGGGTGCATTCTGTTCATCAATTTAAACAATATACTTGGCATTTTTCCAGTAACTACATCCACTTGTCTTTCTGCAGTTTGTTGTATACCCAGGGTCCATCAGCATAATGTTGCATAAACACTGGTAGCAAAGAGTGTTCCATTCGGACAAAAATTCCATTTTGTTACTACAAGTACATTTCCACATTCCCTCCTTTTTGTCTTTTCATGACCATACTATGTTTCACCAAATACAGTAATTAAAATATGCATATATAGGAATATAAAAGCTCAAACCAAAATTCCCTTTGCATCCATCTACTTCAATGAGCACCCATTCCTTTTCTTAATCTCCTCTCCTTCATCCTGATATTTCACATAAAAATTATAAAATAGTAACAGCCATTATTATAATAACAATAGTTATGCCATGATGCAGAATGGTTGCCCACCATCCTCTCAGATCCCTGACTGGCCACCATCCACCTTCAGAGTGTAATAGTTAGATTAGATTAGATTATGAGGACACTCAGTCTTCGTTTATTGTCATTTAGAAATGCATGCATTAAAAAATTATACAATGTTCCTCCAGAATGATATCACAAGAAAACACAAGACAAACCAAGACTAAAACTGACAAAACCACATAATTATAACATATAGTTACAACAGTGCAAAGCAATACCATAATTTGATAAAGAGCAGACCATGGCACAGTAAAAAAAAAGTTGTGCTACTGATCCCCTATGGGATATGGAAGGACTTCCCTTGTCACATTGTTACCATTTTGTAATCTCTCTTCCTCACCCTACTTACCGTATTTTCTCTTTCTTTTGTTCACTACAACATCCTGTAGGGTTTCAATTTATGAGTTCAGTTTCCACAAATTCCACCTTTACTTACTCTTTACTAGTGCATCCCTGACGCCAGATTTTCGGTGTCCCTGATGCACTTACATATATGTTTCTGGTTGTCATGCTGAAAGCATCAGAAACACAGAGAAAGAAATTGATCCATGCAATAGACAGTAGCACAGATTGCAGTGTATAGAACAGGAGCGGGGTAGAACCCAGTATTTGCTACTCACCTGGAAAAGCTACATAGAGCAAAAAAGCAAACTTACTTCTTGGTGATCACTCCACCGGAGTTCCCCATGGGAGGGAGGGGCAGATGGTCCCTAGAATTCTCCTTCTTTCTGTTCTTACACCTAAATGTGCAATCTCTGTAGGACTACCAAGTTTTATCAAGCACCTTTTTGCTACATCTTATAACAAATAACAATTTACTCAGTGTAGATCAATCGTAAGTGCTTTTATTTTACTTACAGTAAGGGGAGACTACCACCGCACAAGTACCATAGAATCCTCCAAAAAGAGATAGTTTAGTCACTTCTTTATGCACAAGTGCAGCTAACTGTGCCTCAGTCTGCTTAATTAGTGTACTTGGCATTCTTCTAGTAACCAAATGCGCTTGTCTCTCTGCAGTTTTTGATATGCTCAGGGTCCATCAGTATAATGTTGCATGAACATTAGTAGCAAAGCACTCTGGTACAATACAGGTTGCATTTTGTTATAGACAAAAATGCCATTTTGTTACAGGTAAAGTCCATTTCAACACTTCCCAAACAACAAAGGCCTCTGCATTGATGCCCCTAACATGTATGTGGAGATTCAATAAATAATTTACTTGCAGCATCACAGGCACAAAGCATCTTATAAGCAACATTCACAAGAAAAATATAAATCAAATATAAATTATATGAGAAGAAACACAGGCACAGGCATAGACAAGCGACAGAAATGCAGCAAGCTGTAGAAACTAACTAAAGATAAAAACTGTTAAAAATAGAATTAGTAGTTAGTATCTCTACCCTATTTACTGGAAATCCTTAGAGTGAAACCCCTGGAAGAGAGACGATATCAATAAAAGATTTATTGAAGCTGCGGCTATAACGAGCACCAGCTATAGCGAGACGATATCGCCAGAGAGTGGTCTCCAGCATCTCTACCATGTAACCGGGAATTAGTTCTGTTAAATCATACCAAGGGATTTGGTCAGTTTTTTTTTGTATAAGTTTTGTGAATGGACTTTCACACCATTTGACCCACCATTTCATCCAAGAAACAAGATGTTGAGCCACCCAAGATTGAAGAACCAGTGCGGGAATAAAATGTTTCAAGATGTTGAGGATTTAATATAGTTGGATGTATAAGTTTATTTCTTGTTTGAAGGATTTGAATTTGATTTTCCGGAAGAACTGATTATTTTTGCAAAGACTTTGATAAGTTACTGAATGAGATTTACTTTGTTTAAAATTTGTCATGTTGGAGAATTTGTTATGAATGAAGTTAAACTGTATATTAGACAACCCCAATAGGCGGACCGCGAGAACCAAATGTCTGGACCGCGCCGATCCATTGGCACTTATGTAAACGCACCTGTCATAACATGTAAATAAAGCGCGCGCTGCTCTAATTTATTTTAACCTCATCCCACACCGTACATTTGACCTACACCCCCATAGAGCGCACAATGCCGGGTTGATTAAAACGTGTGCAATTGATATGGTTGGCAAAGTTTTAAGTCATGACGAGAAAATCAAGAAAACGGTGGTGGAGCTATTAAAGACAGTGCCATTGTTGGCTAATGCGGCAACAAGAAATGTAGAAGTTTTAGCGGAGGACTGTTTTTCCAATCTACTCACCGATTTGGAGAAAGCTGAAGCCATATCACTAGCCATAGACTCGTCCTGTGACCGAACCGATATCGAAGAGCTACCTGTGTTCGCAAGATTTTTTGACAGGAAGACCTTTCGGGAAGAGCTATTTTGTTTGCTTCCTCTGCCTGGGCGCACAACTGGGGAAGTAATTTTTAACGAATTGACACAGTTCTTTGAGAAGAATGGCTTGGATGTGAGCAAAATTGTGTCCGTTGTCACCGATGAGGCTCCGTCGCTGGTGGGACAACACAAGGGCTTGGTAAGCAGGTTTGCCGCTGTTAACCCAGCACTCTTGGCATTTCATTGCATTATTCTCAAATCAGTGCTGTGCGCTGAACTGTGTGGGGAAATGAAACAGGCGATGGATACTGTGACGAGACTGGTAAATTTCGTTCGTGAGAGTTCTAGTCTGCAACATTGCCTTTTCACAGCATTGCTGGAGGAAATGTCAGCGGAACACAAAGATCTTTTGCTGCATAATGATGTTCGCTGGCTGAGTAAAGGCCATGTGTTGGAGAGGGTGTGCGACCTGCGCGATGAGCTTGTGTCATTTTTATCCAGCCTGCAGAACTAAAAAGCCCAAGGATTTAGGAGGTTTTTAAGTGACAACAAGGTGATGGCACGTGTTCTTTTTTTGTGTGACATCATGTCTCATCTAAATCAACTTAATCTGTAATTACAAGGCAACAACCACACTGTTGCGGACTTTGTATGAGGCGATTGAAGTTTTCCGGTCAAAGCTGAACCTTTTGGAGGGAGAGATTCACGGGAGAAAGTTGCACTTTCCACGTCTGCGGGAGCATTGTGAGAAGAACGAAATGCGGGAGGATCCAGTGATGAAGGATTTCGTGACGAGCCTGGCAGAAAACTTAAGGAAACGATTTGAAAGCTCCCCTAAACTCTCAGGTGACATCCTCCTCTTCCTGAGACAGCCGTTCTCCATTTCAGCTGACGGCCAGTGGACTGCAGAGGCCAAAAGGCTGGTGCCTTCCATGGAAGAAGTAACTTAAGATGGAGGCCTTGGAAATGGGAACATCTGATTTGCTCAAAGCACAACACAAGGACGTTGGGGTGAGTGACTTTTGGATCAACGTGGTTCCTCAAGCTCAATTCAAGAACAGGAGAGCTATTGCAATGCTCCTACTCACACTGTTCCCCTCCACGTACATATGTGAGTCATCGTTTTCTTCAATGAACTCTATCAAGAACCAGGACAGAAACAGACTCTCCAATGCACATCTTGGCCAGTGCCTCAGGATTGCCACAACAGAATACAGGCCCGACATCAGACGAATTGCCTCATCCTGTCGCTGTCACTTCTCTCACTGATTGGTGAGTGAATCAATTTATTTTTGTCCATTTGTCAATCTTATTGTGGTATAATAATATTACAACAACAATAATACTAATAATTTCATTTATAACTACACTTCATACTTCAAATGCTACATAGCTTAATTAAAAAGAACAAATAGATTAAATGAGAGAACAGTGAAAAAGGCAGTACTACTAAAATCTTTGTGTGGAAGAGAAGGGGTGAAGACTACCATGTTTACTGTGTGTGTGTGTGTGTGTGTGTGTATGTGTGTATGTATTTCAAATCCCAGATGAGCTCTCAATGTGACAGCTGACAGTTGTGATAGCTAGAGTCATAATTAAATGGTTGGTTTTGGACATTTTGTTTCAAGAGTACATTTTTTTTCTTGTGCGACCCACAACACAGGCTTTGAGAATCCCAGGCCTAAATTATTACTAACTACTACTGTTACTACTACTACTAATAATAATAATAATAATAAAGGTAATAGTAGCAACAACAACATCTGCCTATAAAACAACTTACTGGTGCAATGAAAAAAAAAACCCTGGACGTTTTGGCCCTTGGCTTGGCATGCTTGACATAATTTGGCCCTTGTGGAAGACTAATTGGGGAACCCTGCTGTGTGTGTGTGTGTATGTATATATATATAATTTTGGGGGGCGGGGTGTTGAATTTGAATTTGTAGACATACTGACCTGAAACAAAACTGAAGTTAACCATAACACTGAAGAATAGGAATTCAATTAGTTTTATAACTAACTAGGGATAAATAAAAAGCAAATGTTAGTCTGTAAACCTTTAAACAGGGATTAACACTAGATCTAATTAGTTAGAGAAATTGGAGTGATAAAGGTTATTCTAATGAATCTCCCTGATTCTAACTAAAAAGGAATTTGGTTTTCATTGAGATCTGAGATTTGGAACCTAAACCATCTCTTTCCAATACCTAGAGCTTCTGATGACCTAATGTAGTACCATGTAATTCGATTTTTTCATAAAGATGCGGTGACCAGTCACAAAAGGTAAGACAAACACTACACAGGTGTTACATAAAACTTGGCAAGCCAGCCAGGAAACAGTTTATTAGATAAACACGAACACACTGATTAGTATACAAAACACTAAAAGAATCTTATTGTTCAATCTCACTTTTGTTCAATTAAAACCTACAGTGAAAGAAAATGGATGTCATAGAAGAAAAGGGTGTCAAAATCCCAAGTGCTGTTGTGATCAGTGGCATAACAGGAACAGAAAAAGATGAGGAAATACCAGACATTCTGAAAGGATATGGTTCAGACTTCCCAGACTTATTCCTCTAACTCACCCCAGTGCAGAGTTTCTCAAGTCCCTCATAGTAGAGTACAACTTTGGCTCTCCAGTGCAAGATCTCCAGCCCTTGCTGCCATACACTCAACAGGCAAGCTGTGACCAAAAGGTTTCCTACCATGTAGTTGCCTTAGTCAGTCCTTACACTCAGAAAGTTGGAAAAGACACCACTCTAGCTTACCTTAGTGAGTTGAAAACCTTAGCAAGGCGCAGTGAGAAAGATTATGATAAAATCATGAGAGAGATGTTAACACAGATCAGAGAAACCCTTACTATAGAGAGTAGGGAAACAGTCACTGTTGAAACTGCTGAAGATGTACATAACAAGACCAAAACTCCTCACTTCGGAGCTGATGTCTCTAATACTAACCTGCCAGAAACAGCTTCAGCTGCTATGCGGAATAACTCAGTCCCTGTAATACAAACTAATGAAGTTGCAATGAATCCATCCCTCTATCCCAGTGATGTTTAACCCTCCAGATATTCAAAGAGTTGTAATTTAGCACACCATGCTCAGTAATGACTTGATGGCTCTTGGCAATCCAGGAGGCTCCGAACATTTTAGGTAGAACCCCTCGTCCACATAATGAGGTGGATTATGAGACTTAGCATGCTAGTGTTGAACTGTTCTTGCAAGACCCAATTGTGTCTGATCTTCATATAACACAGAAAATATGTGAAAGTATTCTTCCACCAGCTTCTGACATCATCAAGTTAATAAACCCTCGAACTTTACAGGCTGCTTACATACAACTCCTACATTCTGCTTTTGCCACTATAGAAGACGGTGATGAATTATTTGCCAAATTCATGAACATGGTACTGAACATGGGTGAAAAACCATCTGCTTACCTACAGCAGTTACAGGTAGCATTGACTCTGATTGTAAAGCAAGGCGGATTTTCCGAAACTGAAGCTAGCAAGCATCTGTTAAAGCAGTTTTGTAGGGGATGTTAGGACCGCTCCCCGATCTCAGAGCTGCAGCTGGAATAGAAAAAAACAAAAACCACCATCGTTTACTGAACTATTGACATTTCTATGCACTAAAGAAAACAAGCATCCTTCCAGATGAAACAGCACTTAGGAACAGTGAAACAAGCGTACATTATAGTATCAGACTGCAGGTTCCTGTAAAGAAGATGATGTAGCACAGCTAACTTCTGTTACTTCTCAACTAACTAAACAAATCATTGAGCTTCAAAGTCAGTTAGCTACTTTACAAACTACAAAACTGCAAAAGGTAAAAGTGTGCTCCAAGACAGTAAGCCACTAAAAGGAAAGGCTGGCACAAAAGATGAACAAGCCACTGACGAACAGCCAAGTGTCAAACTAAAACCTTGGTACTATTTTAAATGTGGTGAAGATGGGCACATAGCCATTTCTTGCTGCTATAAATCCAATCTGCATTAGTAGCAGAAAAGAAGACAGTTTGAAAAGAGATGGAGTGAGTGGGAGCCAGGTTATGGTACTCCTAAGCTTCATTTAAAATAGAATTGGTTCCTGTTGTGGGACAAACAGAGATTGATTTTGGCAAAGCACGTCCCAAAAGTTTCAAGATCTTGTTTGGTGAAATAAGGTCCAGAAGGCAGACTGTTAACCTACGTAAGGGATTAGCTGGCACAACGTGCACTGATCAAATAAGTCTAGCCAGTAGAAAATGCAAATGTTTATTAGATACAGGATCTCAGGTAACGACCATCTCTAAATCCTACTATGATGACAACTTGTCAGACCTACCAGTTCATTCTCTCACTAACTTGTTGGAAGTTGAGGGTGCTAACAGACAAGCTGTCCCATACGTGGGATAGAACATAGAACAAAGAATAGTACAGCACAGTACAGGCCCTTCAGCCCACAATGTTGTGCTGACCCTTAAACCCTGCCTCCCATACAACCCCCAACCTTAAATTCCTCCATATACCTGTCTACTAGAATGTAGAAGTCAATGCTACATTCCCAAAAGATTTTACAGGATTAAATGTGGAAGTGCCCACCCTGGAATTGATTGTTCCAGATGTCTCTTTATATTCACAGCTGTAGTGTTAGTTGGCATGAATACCCCTGATGAGCTGTACAAAGACTACTCCAAACTGCAAAGTATACAGAAATTCTCTCCCAAGTTTGGCTACAAGCAAGTCCTGGAAGTTTTACATTTGCAACAAAGATAGCCTACAGAGGGAAATGTTGGGTTGGTGAGAATACCTGGCAAGGACCCTAGAAAAATTCCAGCTGGGCAGTCTCCAGTCTTGTGTGGATCAGTCACAGTCAGAAGGCTGCATCCTGACAAATTGGCTATCATGGACCATCAATCTTCTCCCTTGCCTGGAGGACTCATAGTAAACACTTGCCTGGTTACTTTGGAAAACAAGCCACATTGTCACTTATCTGTAGTGATTTCCAATATAACAGCACTTGATGTCATGATTCCTCCCAGGTGTGTTATAGAACATAGAACATAGAAATCTACAGCACATTAAAGGCCCTTCAGCCCACAATGTTGTGCCAACCATGTAACCTACTCTAGAAACTGCCTAAAATTTCCCTACCGCATAGCCGTCTATTTTTCTAAGCTCCATGTACCTGTCTAAGAGTCTCTTAAAAGACCCTATTGTATCCACCTCCACCACCTTCACCAGCAGTGCATTCCGTGCACCCACCACTGTGCGAAAAATTTAACTCTGACATCCCCCCTGTACCTACTTCCAAGCACCTTAAAACTATGCCCCCTTGTGTTAGCCATTTCAGCTCTGGGTAAAAGCCTCTGGCTACCCACACGATCAATGACTCTCATCATCTTATACACCTCTAGCAGGTCACCTCTCATCCTCTGTTGCTCCAAGGAGAAAAGGCCAAGTTTACTCAACCTATTCCCATAAGGCATGCTCTCCAATCTGGGTAACATTCTTGTAAATCTCCTCTGCACTCTCTCTATACTATCAACATCCTTCCTGTAGTGAGATGACCAGAAATGAACACAGTACTCTAAGTGGGATCTAACTGAGGTCTTATATGAGGAGCGATTGATAAGTTTGTGGCCTAAGGTAGAAGGAGTCAATTTTAAAAACCTAGCACATTTGTTTTTCAACATAGTCCCCTCCTGCATTTACACACTTAGTCCAGTGGTCGTGGAGCATACGGATCTTGGACCTCATCTCCCTCTACCTTAGGCCACAAACTTATCAATCACCCATGCTGTGGACCACTTTCTGGAGGTCCAAGACGCCGATTTCTACAAAGAAGGGGTCCGTCTGCTCCATAACCGCTGGACTAAGTGTGTAAACGTAGGAGGGGACTATGTTGAAAAATAAATGTGCTAGGTTTTCTAAAATTGACTGCTTTTACCTTAGGCCACAAACTTATCAATCACTCCTCGTATTGCTTTAACATTACTTCACGGCTCTTGAACTCAAGCCCACAGTTGATGAAGACCATCACACCATACGCCTTCTTAATAACACTGTCAGCCTGCATAGCAGCTTTGAGAAGATCTTGCTGATCCTCCACACTGCCAAGAGTCTTACCATTAGTATTATATTCTGTCTTCAAATTTTACCTACCGAAATGAACCACTTCACATTTATCTGGGTTGAACTCTATCTGCCACTGAACTAAATTCAGTACAAGCTATACTTCTGTAAGAACCACCAATTAAAACTTCTAGTGAGGCAGAATCTTCCTCAAGCATCAAGCCCAGAGTTTAACTTTGTTGATTTTTCTATCCCCGTAGAGTGGAAGAGAAGACTTAACCAGAAATTACGAGTTATCCCTGATGTTTTCTCCCATCACTCATATTTTGGATGTACCTACAAAGTAAAATATCAAATCAACTTTATTGATGAAACATCATTCAAACACCAACCTTAACCTACACCTAGAAGATAGAGAAGCTGTTTGGAAGCATCTCCAAGAACTGCTAAATACCGGAGGGATCAGAGAGTTTGAATCACTTTTTTCTTCTCCAATTGTGGTGAGAAAAAAGAATGGTGATGTCTGTTTGGGTATAGATTATCAGAAGTTAAACCAAAAGACAATTAAAGATGCCTGTGCACTCCCGAAGCTTGAAGACACTTTTATGGCTTTGACCGGTTCCAATTGGTTTTCAGTCCTTGACCTAAAGTCTGGTTATTGCCAGACTGCCTAACTGCCTAAAACCGCCTTTGTGTCCTCTTGGATTCTATGAATTCAATAGGATGCCACAAGGAATTACAAATGCACTAAGCACATTTCAGTGACTCATGGAGAAATGCATGGCTGATAGAAACCTGAGGGAAGTCCTTGACAACATCAGAGTGTTCACTAAAGACTTGGATGACCGTGAGGAAAGATTTATGAGAGTCCTAAATGGACTCAGAGAGTACGGTCTTAAGCTAACTCCAGTGAAGTGTGTTTTTGCACAAACTTCAGTCAAATATCTTGAAATATAGTGTCTCATCAAGGAATTCAAACTGACTCTGACAAGATAACCGTAGTCAAAACCTGGCCAATTCCCAGAGATCTGAAGGAATTAAAGTTCTTCCTTGCAGTTTGAAGTTTACTGGAAGTCATCTATTGAACATAGGTGATCCAGGTGAAGTTAATGTTGACATTGTGCAGCTGTATGTGAGAGTCCATAAGACCATTAGGAGCAGAATTAGGCCATTCAGCCCATTGAGTCTTCTCCACCATTCCATCATGGCTGATCCTGGATCCCACTCAACCCCATACCACCTGCCTTCTCGTCATATCCTTTGATGCCCGGCCCGATCAGGAAATGATTAACTTCGGCCTTAAATATACGCAAAGACGTGGCCTCCACTGCAGACTGTGGCAGAGCATTCCACAGACTCACAGAGTCGTCTTATCCAACAGACAGAACCAGCTGCAGATGTCATTATTGCATTTGTTGGATCTTTAATGATGCATTCAAGTGCTATACCTGACAGTTATGCTCAAGAAGATCAGTGTGAGAGATTACCAGTCATTTCTCATCTCACTGATGCTGAGATTATAGACTCCCGGTTAGCAGATCCTTGTATTATGGAAGTCATCAAGCATATGGAAACTGAAGAAAGACCATCCTTTTCAGTGAGAAACACAATCCCCAGACTACCCTACCTTCTCAGAGAATGGGATTTTCTGGAGCTAAAAGACAGAATTCTCTACAGGAAAAGATTAACTGGAGATAAAACAACATACCAGCTTGTTTTACCTGAAAAGTTTGAATCTGATACACTTAAGATCCTTCGCAAAGACTTTGGTCACATAGGTATTGATCATATCCTGGATTTAGTCAGAAGCTGATTCTATTGGCCCAAGATGGCTGCTGATGTAGAACACAAGATTAAAACATGGGGTCAATGAGTAAGAAGAAAGACCTTACCTTGTGAAAGCTGCTCCGTTAGTGAATATTGTGCCTACTCAACCCTTGCAGCTGGTCTGCATGGACTTTCTTACATTAGAACCTCATCAAAGTAACACAAAGGATGTGCTAGTAATAACTGATCATTTTACTAAATATGCATTGGCTATTCCTACACCTAACCAAAAAGCCTAGACAGTTGCGAAATACCTATGGGAGCATTTCAGCTCTCATTACAATTATCCTGAGGGCCTACATAATGCTAGAGGGCCTGAGTTTGAATCCTGCTTGATTAAAGAACTGTGTGAGATAGCTGGGATTCAAAAAGTCAGAACTACACCATATCATCCCAGAGGAAACCCTGTCAAGAGGTTTAACAGGACCCTTTTAAATATGCTGGGAACTCTGGAGGCGAAAAGTAAAAGTCACTGGTGAGAATTTATGAAACCCCTTGTCCATGATTATAATTGTACTAGGAATGAGACGACTGGCTTTAGTCCACTTGAATTGATGTTCAGATGACAACCCAGACCCCCAGTTGACTTAGCTTTCAGACTACCCTTGAAAGACAAACATGGTACATCACACTCTCAGTATGAACAAAATTTTAAATCTCATCTTGAGGAGAGTTTCAAGATAGCAACCAGGAACTCACGGAAAATGACAGATTGAAACGTGTCCAGATACAACAAAAATGTGACAGCTTCAGAGTTGAAAGAAGGAGATTGAGTGCTAGTAAGGAATATGTGCATACGTGAAAAAAAACTTGCTAAAAAAGGAGAAAAAATAGTCTGTGTAGTGGTGAGTCAGCAGATATAGCAGAGTTATTTTCGATGGTAGGGGAGTCTGAATATGGCAAGGTTATTTCCCATGGTAGGGGAGTCTAGAACCAGAGGGTGGACTTCAGGATTGAAGGACATCCATTTAGAACAGAGATACAGAGAACTTACTTTAGTCAGAGGGTGGTAAATCTGTGGAATTGTTGCCACCGGCGGCTGTGGAGGCCAAGTCATTGGGTGCATTTAAGGCAGAGATAGATAGGTTCTTGATTAGCCAGAGCATCAAAATGTAAGGGGAGAAGGCAGGGGAGTGGCATTGACTGGAAGAATTAGATCAGCCCGTGATTGAATGGCGGAGCAGACTCGATGGGCCTGGTTCTGTTCCTATATCTTATGATCTTATGGTGACCTGCCAGTCTACAAGGTAGGTCCTGAGAACCAGATGGGGCCCAAATAAACATTACATAAGGATCTATTGCTCCCTTGTGGATTTCTTCTTTCTGAAGATGATGTACAACATTCTCCAGTCCCTGTTCACAAGTACAGAACTCACAGGAATACTAAGAATGAACAGCCAGTTGAAGGGGAAGAAAATCCAATTGACTGAGGGGGATGAGGATGAAGTTTATTACCTCAGACCAAGACTTCATAGCTGAACCAACTAAGAGTCAAGAAACCCATGAACAGTTACGCAACAGAATTGTGAGCTCCAACCCAAGCCCAAATCAGCCACTTACAACCACTCTGGTTGCAGACCCAGAGCTGTAATCCCAGAGAAATGAAAGGTCCTTACCGGATGTAGAGGAATCCACTGTAGAAAGTAACTTACCTGTCAGTCCTGAAGAAAACCCCATGGAAGAAACAACAAATGATGAAATGCATAATCATGATGGAAAAGTTATGGAAGCTTCATTAATCCCAGATGAGTCCAAGATTAAACGAAAAACGGGACACATGATGAAGTTTTGACTAGAAAAGACACAACAAATGAGAGTTCTTGCAAAGAAGAGCCTAAACTCAGGAGGTCTTCGAGACACAGAGAAAAACCTAGAACTCTAACTTATCCTGAGCTAGGAAATCCTTTAGTGACAAGAGTTCAGTCCCTTTTCCAAGGTCTGAGTTCAGCTATTGTAGAGTGTCTTCCAGATTTCACATATGCTGAATACCCCAAATCCATTACAGTGCAACCTGTAGCTGGATGCAAAGGGACTTGCATAAATTCAAAGGGGAAGGATGTAACCCAGGTTAATTAAACCCAAAGATATAATGTTATAAAACTCCACCTGTGGAGGGATGAAAATGAAGTTTACCAAATTTTTTTTTTAAAAAGAGAACTTGAAAAAAATATCTATGCCAGCATGAGATGTGACTGAAACAGGAATGGTCAAGCAATAGAGAATTAGTAGTTAGTATCTCTACCCTACTTACTGGAAATCCTTCGGGTGAAAACCCTGGAGGAGAGACAATATCGAGAAATGATTTATTGAAACTATGGCTATAATGAGAACCAGCTATAGCGAGACGATATCGGCAGAGAGTAGTATCCAACCTGTCTACCATGTAACTGGGAATTAGTTCTACTAAATCATACCAAGGGATTTGGTCAGGTTTTTTTTTGTGTAAGTTTTGTGAATGGACTTTCCATGGATGTTCCACCATTTCATTCAACGAACCAAGAAACAAGATCGCGAGCAACCCAAGATTGAAGAAACAGCACGGGAACAAACTGTTTCACAACGTAGAGGATTTAATATGGTTGGATGTATATGGTTATTCCTCATTCAAAGGATTTGCGTTTGATTTTCTGGAAGTACTGATTAATTTTTCAAAGATTTTGATAAGTTACTGAATGAGATTTGCTTTGTTTAAGAATTGTGATGTTGGAGAATTTGTCATGAATGGAATTAAACTGTATATATATATATATATATATATATATATATATATATATATAATTTTGGGGAGGGGTGGTAGAATTTGAAATTGTAGACATCCTTACCTGAACTGAAACTGAAGTTAAACATAATACTTAACAATAGGAATTCAATTAGTTTTCTAACTAACTAGGGATGAATAAAAAGCAAATGTTAATCTGTAACAGGAGGAGAAGATGGCAGCGCGACGCAGCACGCGCGGCCTCTCCAGTGAATGATACCTGTTATCTGTCAAATAGGGGACTGTGCACAATCCTGATTTGATGGAGAAAGACGTGAGAGTACGAAGGAACATCTGGAGAAACTTCTGAAATGCCCGCTTCGCTGCTGCTGCTACTGTGTGGTAACCGGAATCTCTGGAGCAGAAGGCCCCGAATCCTTGGCTTTGCTTGTTTCGGCAGCCGGGACTAGGTCGAAGACGCTCGGCAGAGGATGGCGCTCGGGAGGCTGTATCGGAGCGGCTGGTCGGAGGCTCGAAGTTTTCGGATGGATGGACTCGGTGCTGGCTGTGGTCGGCTGCTTCCAAGGCATCGGCAGTTGTCGATGCCTTTGAGGTTTATGGCAGGGAGTTTCTCCCTTTTGCCGCCTGCTATCGGGGACTCGGGAGTCGATCGGGACTTGAGACTTTTTTTACCATGCCCATGGTCTGTTCTTTATCAAATTATGGTATTGTTTTGCACTGCTGTAACTATATGTTATAATTATGTGGTTCTGTCAATGTTGGTCTTCGGTTTGTCCTGTTTTTCTGTGATATCACTCCGGAGGAATATTGTATCATTTCTTAATGCATGTATGCATTTCTAAATGACAATAAAAGAGGACTGAGTGTTCTCATAATCTAAACCTTTAAATAGGGAATAACACTAGATCTAATTAGAGAAATTGGAGTAATAAAGGTTACTCTAATGAATCTCACTGATTCTAACTAAAACAGAATTTGGTTTCCATTGATATCTGAGATTTGGAGCCTAAACAGAGTGTTGGAATTTTGAATTGTTCTTACTCATGTAAATATTTTGTACATATTGCTATTTTATATAAACAAAACTTGCCTCTAGAAGTGTGTGTTTTCTATTCTCTACCTCCTTCCAATATCTAGAGCTTCTGATGGCCAACTAGCACCTAGTGTAGTGCTATGTAACTTGATTTTCTCAGAAAGAGTAAGGCAACCAGTCACATGAGATAAAACAAGCACTGCGCAGGTGTTACAGCACGCTTGACTCATAGCCCTCTAAACCTTTGTAATCCACATACTTATTTCAATGGCTTTTAAATGTTGCTCACGTGCCTATTTACCACTATTTCGGGCAGCCCAGTCGAATATGCATCACCCTTTGCTTGAAGAACTGTCCTTGGTGCACCTTTTAAATGTCCCATCTTTAATCTTAGACCTGTGCCTTCTTGTATTTAACACCCTTTACCTTAGAAAAAGACTGTACTTTCACTCTGTCCATGCCCTTCATATTGTATACCTCTATAAGGTCAACTTTAAATTTCTTTTGTATTCCAGGAAATAAAGTCTGAGTCTACTCAATATCTCCTTGTAACTCAGACCCCAAAATACAGCCAACATCGTAGCATATCTTTTTTTTTGCAGTCTTTCTAGTTTAATAGCATCTTTCCTATAATAGGGTGACCAAAATGGTACACAATACTCGATGTGTGACCAGTAGAATGGATTAAAAAGAGTGAGTTGCTCGAGAAAAACATAAGGAAATCTAAATGATTAACAACTCTCATTGAACAGCAATTAACGAATTCAAGTGCTCTAAAAATCTCAAACTCAACACTCACCAGTTCCCCACACAGGCCTGAAAATCTCATTACATCTCCACCCTATCTACTTGTAACACCACTTTCAACAAAGATTGCAATTTTACTCCTAGGGCCTCTGTCCCTCATGTCCGTGCTGGACATTAAGAACTTAAAGTACTGCAGGTCTACCCCATCAGCGAGTTGCTTATTGGCTGAGAAACTGAAGGAACAGGACTTGGTACTGATCATGCTGCTGCCTGAGTCAGAGAGGCGTCAGACGAATTAGTGCACAAAGGTGGTGTGCAGTCTGACAGCAAGTGATCATCTCATTCACTTTTCATGTGATCACAAGTTAATGCGAATGCTGTAAGTCCGATTCACTGATTGATTGGAGATGGCGGGAGAGTAGTGTGGCCTCAGTTGTAGCGAGGACTAGGCCTCAAGCCACAGTATTACCTGTTTACAGCAGACCAGGAAAGAGGCATTCGAGTCATCGTGCTCTACCAGAGGAGGTGTGGCATCGGAGCTGGAGCTGGTGCTGTATCCCAGTGATCACTTGGCAGAAGACATGCTATATTGCGTTCGACTGTACACTGCTGCAACATTCATGGACTCCGGGTCCTGTACTATATATTTTTGTGTATGATTGTATTTTATTGATATCATAAAAGTGCTTGAGATCTTATATGTGCTATATGTGTCTTGTGCTGGGTGCGATTGTTGGTGCTGTGTTTTGCACCTTGGCCCAGGGGTAATGCTGTTACATGTGGCTGTATTCATGGGTATTCATGTATGGTTGAATGACAATTAAACCTGAACTTGAACTCTATTCTGTAACACTCTCCAGGACCCCACCATTCACTGTTTAAGTCCTATCTTGATCTGATCTCTCAAAATGCAATACCTTACATTGAAGTAAGTTAAAAGCTGCTTCCCATTCCTCTGCCTACATACTTAGATCATCTAGATCCCCTGTAATTTTTCATAACCTTCTACACATTATCTACAACACCATCTATTTTAGTATCATCCTTTTTTAAAAATTTGATACTTATTTTTATCAGAAACTACTTTCATGACAGCTTTTACTATTAATTTAAATGTTTTGTCCCTTTAAAGAATTTAGTTGAAAGAATTTGTACTGCTGTGTCATATCTAGAATGTCTGTAAGCAAGTAAGTAAAATCTGGATGTTTCCATATTCTGCTTTGCAAGAATTTAGGAAATCAATTTGTACTTATAAAGCAAAGTGATCTGAAGATAATGGAGGTGCAAGATATTTATGTAACATCTCTTTGTGTATCAAATGACTTGAGATGACTGAAGGTTGGAGATATAAGGAATATCTGATCTGATGTTTGCCTAGAAGTGAACTTCATCAGCAATCTTAAGCAACCAAGTAGGGTTTTGTTTATCTTTTTAAATTATTGAGGAAAATGCTCTTAAGTTTGAATTTTATCAAGCTACAAAGCACCAAAAACATTCTTTAGCAAGCTCTGAAAAAGCACAAACCCATCTTGAAAATACTGCTATTCAACAGATGATGATGAAATGTCAGTTCTGAAAATTGGTATGGTAGGCTTTTCTGGAAATTGTTTGTCTTGGATCTGCACTCAAGGTTATAGCAAGTACACCTACATCCATCCAGATGATGCTAGATTTGTTAAAATTAATTAAAATTGTTTTGTTCTGTAACTCTGATGGGTCAATTTTAACTTAATACACATAGTCGATAAATGGGGATGTATTAAAAGTCAGATATTCCTCCTAATAAACGAACAAAGATTCAATAGATAAATGGCTTTGGCGAGAGACAATTATAAGAGTTATTTTATACTGAGCTAACTTGGAGCCCTCCTCAAAAAATTTTGATGTACTTAATAGCCTAAATTGTTAAGTTTTGTTAGCCAAAGAGCAGGGAAACAGGTCCTTCACCCACTGAGTCCACACTAACCACTGAGCATACCTTAACACTAATTCTACATTAATTCCATTTTATTTTTGTTGATTTTCCATTCACCTATACACTAGAGGAAATCTAAATGATTAGTCTATTAATCTGTGTGTCTTTACGCTGTGTGAGGAAACTGAAGCAGCTAGAGAAAGCTCATAAAGACAAGAAGAGGCTCCACTCTACCAGCTGTCCTACTATGCCCCCTTCTTGTACAGTGTACTTTGGCGACTGCTTTGAAAAAAACAGGTTCACAGTACATTTCTAAATAAGCCCAATACAGTTTATGTACTTGAACCTAATTCTGTTAAAAGACTTTAAAATATCTTATTTTTTTTTGTGCAGGCGCACTTAGCAGGAATATTTGATAATGTGAATAAAGTGGCTTTCCATCCAAAGGATTATGATTGTATTTTGGCTGTCATTTCCAGGGAGGAAGAACAAATTCGTGTAAGTATCTGTCAGAGTTCATTCAGATTTAAATTATTTTAAGTCCTTGATCCAAATAGTTTGAGGGATTTTTTTAAATTGTTCCCATTGAATATTGAGGTACCCAGCTCAATTGAAGCTAATTTAGCTATAGTTTATAATGTATTTCTACACTGCTCAGAGATTTAGATCTGCAATTTTCTGTCCACATTTTCATATGAAAGTAGCTTTAATATTATTAATGCATTAAATCCTCTAGCCATTTTTGAGTTCTACCATTTCTCACTAGTCACCACCCTCCCACCCTCTGCTAACTACAAGCATTTTTTTGTGCGGGAGTATACTGATTGATCAATGTGAAAATTATTTGACCAAGACGATCTATTAGTGGCAAACAGAATTCCCATTTCCATTAGTCATTGTTACTACAAGGATAACACTGATGTGTCTGTTTGGTATCATTCAAAGCTTAAAAATGAAAGATATAAGGTCACACACATCAAAGTTGCTGGTGAATGCAGCAGGCCAGGCAGCATCTCTAGGAAGAGGTACAGTTGACGTTTCAGGCCAAGACCCTTCATCAGGACTAACTGAAGGAAGGGTTAGTAAGAGATTTGAAAGTGGGATGGGGGGGCGGAGGGGGAGATCCTAAATGATAGGAGAAGACAGGAGGGGGAGGAATGGAGCCAAGAGCTGGACAGTGATTGGCAAAGGGGATATGAGAGGAGCATGGGACAGGAGGCCCAGGGAGAAAGACAAGGGGGGGGGGTGCGGGAAACCAGAGGATGGGCAAGGGGTATAGTCAGAGGGACAGAGGGAGAAAAAGGAGAGTGAGAGAAAGAATGTGTGTATAAAAATAAATAACGGATGGGGTACGAGGAAGAGGTGGGATATTAGCGGAAGTTAGAGAAGTCAATGTTCATGCCATCAGGTTGGAGGCTACCCAGACGGAATATAAGGTGTTGTTCCTCCAACCTGAGTGTGGCTTCATCTTTACAGTAGAGGAGGCCGTCAGAATGGGAATGGGATGTGGAATTAAAATGTGTGGCCACTGGGAGATCCTGCTTTCTCTGGCAGACAGAGCATAGGTGTTTAGCAAAGTGGTCTCCCAGTCTGCATCAGGTCCCGCCAATATATAGAAGGCCACATAGGGAGAACCGGACGCAGTATATCACCCCAGCCGACTCGCAGGTGAAGTGTCGCCTCACCTGGAAGGACTGTCTGGGGCCCTGAATGGTGGTAAGGGAGGAAGTGTAAGGGCATGTGTAGCACTTGTTCCGCTTACAAGGATAAGTGCCAGGAGGGAGATCAGTGGGGAGGGATGGTTGGGACGAATGGACAAGGGAGTCGCGTAGGGAGCGATCCCTGCGGAATGCAGAGAGAGGCGGGGAGGGAAAGATGTGCTTAGTGGTGGGATCCCGTTGGAGGTGGCGGAAGTTACGGAGGATAATATGTTGGACCCAGAGGCTGGTGGGGTGGCAGGTGAGGACCAGGGGAACCCTATTCCTAGTGGGGTGGCAGAAGGATGGAGTGAGAACAGATCTGCGTAAAATGGGGGAGATACGTTTGAGAGCAGAGTTGATGGTGGAGGAAGGAAAACCCATTTTTTAAAAAAAGGAGGACATCTCCCTCATCCTGGAATGAAAAACCTCATCCTGAGAGCAGTTGCGGCAGAGACGGAGGAATTCTGAGAAGGGGATGGCATTTTTGCAAGAGACAGGATGAGAAGAGGAATAGTCCAGATAGCTGTGAGAGTCAGTAGGCTTATAGTAGACATCAGTGGATAAGCTGTCTCCAGGGATAGAGACAGAAAGATCTAGAAAGGGGAGGGAGGTGTCAGAAATGGACCAGGTAAACTTGAGGGCAGGGTGAAGGTTGGAGGCAAAGTTAATAAAGTCAACGAGCTCAGCATGCGTGCAGGAAGCAGCGCAAAGCAGTCGTCAATGTAGCGAAGGAAAAGTGGGGGACAGATACGGAACATAGATTGTTCCACAAAGCCAACAAAAAGGCAGGCATAGCTAGGACCCATACGTGTGCCCATAACTACACCTTTAGTTTGGAGGAAGTGGTAGGAGCCAAAGGAGAAATTATTAAGAGTAAGGACTAATTCCGCTAGACAGAACAGAGTGGTGGTAGAGGGGAACTGATTAGGTCTGGAATCCAAAAAGAAGCGGAGAGCTTTGAGACCTTCCTGATGGGGGATGCAAGTATATAGGGACTGGATATCCATGGTGAAAATAAAGCAGTGGGGGCCAGGGAACTTAAAATCATCGAAAAGTTTAAGAGCGTGAGAAGTGTCACAAACATAGGTAGGAAGGGATTGAACAAGGGGGGATAAAACCGTGTCGAGGTATGCAGAAACGAGTTCGGTGGGGCAGGAGCAAGCTGAGACAATAGGTCTGCCGGGACAGGCAGGTTTGTGGATCTTGGGTAGGAGGTAGAAACGGGAAGTGGGAGGTGTGGGAACTATAAGGTTGGTAGCAATGGATGGGAGATCCTCTAAGTGGATAAAGTCAGCGATGGTGTGGGAGACAATGGCCTGGTGCTCCTTAGTGGGGTCACGATCGAGGGGTACATAAGAGGAGGTATCCGCGATTTGTCGCTGTGCCTCGGCAAGGTAGAGGTCAGTACGCCAGACGACAACAGCACCCCCCTTATCGGCGGGTTTAATAGTAAGGTTAGGATTAGTGCGGAGGGAGTGGAGAGCAGAGCATTCGGAAGGAGTGAGGTTGGAATGGGAACAAGATGCGGTGAAGTCGAGACGGTTGATGTCCCGTCGGCAGTTAGCAATAAAGAGATCCAGAGCAGGCGGAAGACCAGAGCGGGGTGTCCATGAAGAAGAGGGTTGAAGACGGGAGAAGGTGTCATCAGTGGGGGTGGAAGAGTCCTTGCTGAAGAAGTAGGCTTGGAGATGGAGACAGTGGAAGAAGAGTTCCGCATCATGGCAAACACGGAACTCGCTGAGGTGTGGGCAAAGGGGGACAAAGATGAGGCCCTTACTGAGGACAGAGCATTCTGCCTCTGACAGTTGAAGGTCGGAGGGGAGGGGATATAAGGTACATTACATTTTGATTTGATAAGCATGTAGATATTCGCATGCATGTCCCAAACATTTTAAGAAAGATATTCAATGTAAAATGTTGTTCCTTAGCATTAGTAATTATGTATTGGTCAATTTGCATATTAATTTTTTATCACCATGTTTAGTTGGATACCCCAGTGATTGCAAAGGGCCCTGTGGAGCTATGGTTAAGTGACCTATTGAGTGCACAACAGTCTTCATTACACACTGTAATCAAATTAATGTACTACAGCTTCAGTGAACCAGAGTTCCTGCTAATACCTTTCCTCTATGAAGCTCCTGGTCAGGTAAAGTAATATATGAATTTATTCTTCGTTGTTAAAAGGTCCCGTGAATAGCCTGGGTAGATCTAATGCTGCAACAAGGCAATTATTTGTACCATTTATCCATGTCTCCAAAGTGTCAGAAATTGGAACTGGAGTTGGTTTATTATTGTCACATGGTCCGAAATACAGTGAAAAGCTTAGCTTGCTTACTGTTCATCTAAATCAGGTCATTGCACTGCATTGAGGCAGAATAAGTTAAAACAAAATGCAAAATAAAATCTAAGAGAGAGTGCAGGTAAACAATAAGCTACAAGATCATAATTGATAGATTGTGAGCTTAAGAGACCATCTTATCATACTAGGGAACCATTTAATATTATAACAGTGGGGTAGAAGCTGTCCTTGAGCCTGGTGATACTTGATTAAAGGTATCTTCTGCACAGTGGAAGAGAGAAAAAGAAGAAATGTCTGGTATGGGTGTGGTCTTTGATTATGCTGACTGCTTTACTGAGGCGGCGAGAATTATAGACAGAGTCCACGGAGGGGCACTGGTTTTCATGATGTCATGTGCTCTCTCCAGGACTTGGCAGTTTCTTGTAGTCATGTGCAGTGCAGTTGCCATGCCAAATTGTTATGCATCAAGATAATGATGTTTTCTATGACGTATCGATAAAAATTGATAAGGGTTGACAAGGAGATGACAAATTTCTTTTTCCTCCTGAGGAAGAACAGACATTAGTGAGCTTTCTTGGCTGTAGCGTATACATGGCTAGACCAGGACAGGACAGTGATGTTCACTATTAGGAAACTGAAACTCTTAACTCTCAATCTCAGCATTGTTGATGTGGACAGGAGCATGTGTACCTTTCCCCCTTCCTGAAGTCAATGATTATTAGCTCTTGTTTTGCTGACATTGAGGGGAAGGTTGTTGTTGTGATATCATGTTAGTAAACTCTCTTAACTTCTATCTACACTTTTTTCTACTATGGTAGACTGCAATCTTGGGGATGGAGTTAGAGCAGAATCAGTCATGAGTGTACAGGGAATAGAGAGTTGAGGACACAACCTGTGGAGCGTCAGTGTTTAGAATAATTGTGTTAGAGGTGTCACTGCCTATCTTTACTGATTACAGTCTGTTGGTCAAGAAGTTCAGGATCCAGCCTTTAGAGGAAGATGTTGAGTCCCAGGGTCCTGAGTCAGGTGATGAGTTTGCTTGGAATGATAGTATTGAAGGTGGAGCAGTAGTCAATAAATAATAATCTGATGTAGGTGTGTTTACAGTCCACTCTCCAGAAGGTGCGTAGGACCAGGGACTTGCCATAGAGCTGTTTCAGCAGTAGGCAAATTGCAGTGAGTTGAAGTTGTTTGGAAGGCTGGAGTTATTGCACGCCCCAACCAGTCTCTTGAAGCACTTCATAATGGTAGATGTCAGAGCCACTGGGCAGTCATTGTTAAGACACATTATCCTGTCTTTCTCAGGTATCGGGATGATAGTTGTCTTCTTAGATCATATGGGAATCACAGATTGAAGTAGGGAAAGGTTAAAAATGTGCAGATATCCTCGCCAGCTAATCTGCACAGCAATATTCTATACCCTAGACTTGAAAGTGCTGACAATACATCTCTTCATAACCCTTATATTGTAATTTTGTTAACCTATTTTCTCATGTACTCAGCCTTCTCCTTTGCTGCTGTCATCACCCACCCCTTCAAAGAATTAAACCTTGACTCTTCTTGCAAGCTGCCAGTTCATCTCCAGCTTTATTTTCTTCGCCAAAATGATTGAAAGTGTAGTTTCACAATGTGTGCTCATCTTTCCTGAAACTATTTTTTGAATCTCTCATCAAGTTTCTTCCCCTGCACAGTAGTTAACTGATTTTTGTCAATATCATAGATTCATAGTTATATAGCATAGAAATAGCCCAGTATATCCATGGTGACCAAAATGCCTGTCTAAGCCACCCTATTTACCTGCTTTTGCCCCATATCCTTCTAAATCCTTTCTGTCCATGTACCTGTCCAAATCATGAACATCTTGTGAAATAGTGACAAAAGTATCCCTCCTTTTCTTCTTAATCTGACTGTACCATATGACACAGTTGACCATATTGTCGCCTTGCTTTACCTCATTGTCTATCATTGTCTTCTGGTGGGTGGGTTACATTCTTATGTATCCAGACATAGCCAGAGAATTATCTGCATGGGCTCTCTTTGTACAGCAGCTTGAAAGGCAGCTCTTTGATCCTTCCTATTGTTCATCTACTTCCTATCTAAAACATTTTCCAGACTGCATTTTGGCTTCCACGCATGTGTTGAAAATGCCTTGCTGTCACCACCTCACCTTTCCAGTGTCTATAAGCTGCCACTCTATCTGTCTAAAAGTTTTGCCAATAAAATATTGGGAATACCAATCTTCTTGCCTGAACACCAGCTCCATCCCACTCCGTGTAATTTGGGGTCCACAGACTCCTCAATTAATAGTAAAGGTCCATGGCATAAAAAAGGTTGGGAGCCCCTGTTGTAATTTATTTGAAACTGAATTGAGCTTTTCACAGCTTTGATGCAATTAACTAGCTTCAGACCATATCATATCAAAGTATGTATACTATATACAAGCTTCAAATATGTCTTCTTACAGGCAGCCACAAAACAAAGAAACCCAATAGAACCCATTGAAAAAAGACTGTCAATCACTCAATGTGTAAAAAAGGACCAAATCATGCAAACAATAGAAAGTAAACAAATAATGTTCAGAGCTAAAGTTCACGAAAGTGAGTCCACGGCTACGAAGCCAGTTCATCGCTGCATCCATTCCAGGAGCCTATTAGTTGTAGACCACTGCGTCAGTTCAGCGCAGACAAGCGTATTCGGAGCAGCAATCTGAATATGTGCCCACCCCTCACCTCCAGCCCCGACACCCCGACTTTTTCAATCTGGCCCGGCACTTAAATCGCCAAATGTCAGTTCATTCCTCGCTCTTGGATCTGGGCAGTACTGCTTCGACTCAGCCCCAAGTCCACTCCAGCAATGGCCAAACATCAGCTTGTTCCCCACTCATGGGCCTAGACCCTGCTGCTTGAATTCAGCACTTACCTGACCTTTTTCAACTTGTCCAGTGCTTAACTCAGCCAAACATCGGTTTGATGCTCACTCTTGGGCCTGGGCCATTCTGCTTCATTTCAATGCCAATTCTGCTCCAGCAAAGACCAAACGTCGGTTCGTTCCTTAGTCTCAGGCTTGGGGTCCACCGCCTGGATTCAGCCACTTCACAACCTTACTGCACCTTCCATATTCCAGTTCACACTGCAAAAATGCCAGGTCGTACAGGTGATTCAAAAGCACAACTCCAGAAGAAAAATTATAGGCTATTGATTACAGTCATCATTGTCCAGAAAAAGTGTGATTAATAGAGTAGTTAGTAGCTTTGTTTGCTGACAGTAAGGTGTTACTGTGTCTCACCAGCACCATCTTGAACTGGAAACAGGAACAATATTTGCAAAAACGTGGAAACTTGTAACAATTAATGACAGCATTATTACTGAAGCAAAGAGCATACAAAGTCCTACATACTAAAGCCTTTTATGCCACCCATCAAAGACTTGTTAATAATAATATATATAAATTTAATTTAACCACAATTTGTGGCATGCTATGCGATGGCAAATCAAATGCTCAAGGTTCTTCTTAAATGTTGCAAAGTACTTGCCATCATCACCCAATCAAGCAGTATGTTCCAAATTGCAGTCATCTTCTGGATGAAAAAAATCTTCCTCAGATAAAGTAATGTTGTTATACAGCAGGGAAACAGGTCTTTAACCCAAATGGTCCATTCCAGCCAAGATGCCCCATCCAAGTTCGTTTCATTTATCGGAGCTTGGGCCTTAACTGTCTAAACATTTCCACAGCAGTGGAACTCCTCCCTACTCTAAATCTATGCCCTCCAGAATTGGACACCTTGTTATGGGAAAATGTTTCTTACTATATTCTGTATTTATGCCTCTCATAATTTTGTGTACCTCCTTCAGGTATCCCCTCAGCCTCCTCTGCTCCAAGAAAAACAAACTCAGCCCATGATCTCAGCCCTAAATGTCGACCGTTTACTCTTTCCATAGATGCTGCCTGGCCTGCTGAGTTCCCAGAGCATCATGTGTGTTGCTTGGATTTCCAGCATTACCAGATTTTCTCATGTTTTTCAGACCATCCACTCCCTCCTCATAAATGAAACACTCTATCCCAGGCAACATCCTGCTGAATCCCACACATGCTTTCTTCACCATCTTAACTGTCTATGCTGTCTCTTTCAGAAACTTAAAATTTGTTCTCCCTTTGCTCCCTCGGGCCCTACTATTCGTGGTAGGTGTCCTACCCTTATTTGACCACCTAAAATGGATCACTTCAGATTAATCTTTCATTGCTGTTTTACAATGGGAATTTTAATAGTCTGGCTTAGTTTCCAGTCCAACTAGGACTGAGAGGACCTGAGTGCGGAAAGAACATGTCAAAGAAGTCCAGTGGAAAAAACCAGAAGGGTTGTGCCAAGGGAACAACCCTTTTAGATGTCTCAAGGTCTATTTCCAATCTCTGAAGAACAAATCCTGAGATTTCAAAAGCATACAAAGGGGACATGTCAAATTTTTTTTAGCCTTCTGAGGAAGTAAAGTTGTGGTGAGTTTCCTTGGCCCAGAACAAGCTATTGGTGATATTCATTGTGAGAAACTTGATACTGTCCACTCTCTCAGCCTCAGCACCATTGATGTAAACATGAGTGTGTGCATGACCCCTCCTTTCTTCCTGTAGACAATGACCAGCTCTTTTGTTTGTTGACATTGAAGTTGTTGTCATGACACCATGTCACTAGGTTGTCTATCTACTTCCTGTACTCATAACTCTTTGAGATATGGCCCATTACAGTGGTATCATCTGCAAACATGCAGATGGATTTAGAGCAGAGTCAGGCTACACATTCGTGAATGTACAAGTAATAAGAGTACAGGCCTGAGGGCGCATTCTTGTGGGACACTGGTGTCAAGAATAATCATGGCGGAGATGTTGCTGTCTGTCCTCACTGATTGTGGTCTGTTGATCTGGAAGTCAAGGATCCGGTTGCAAAGGGAGGTGTTGAGTCCAGATTTAGGAGTCCAGATCTTGGTGGAGCTATAGTCAATAAACAATAGAGTAATATTTGTGGCTTTACTGTCCAGATGCTACAAAGGTGATTGCAGTGCAGGAAGATAGCATCAATGCTAGGTGAACTGCAGTAGGTCAAGTTCGTTTGGGAAGCTGGAGTTAATGTGTGTGATAATCGGCCTCTTCATGATGGTAGACGTCAGTGCTACCAGATGGTAGTGAGGGACATTACCTTGATTTTCAGAAGAGACATGGGATGTTAAGAGGAAAGTCAGGTAAAGCCATATTGAATCACAGTCATTGTGGCTATGGCAGTTGAAAACATTGTTGCTAACATTTGGGTTACTACTATGTATTAATGTGATAACAGTGTGTGACTTTTGAATTAGTAAATAGAATGTAAATGAAGGAATACATATACTGACAGAAGTATATATTGGTATCTTCATCAACATTGACCATCAAAATGAAATTTTTTGGGAATTAGGGCTAGGACTTTAGAGCCTCGTTCCCAGACTTTGATCCCTCTGGCATCTCCATTCACTGATCTGCACAACCACTTTTGAGCTCTTTCTGAGTCCTCCATCAAACTGGGACTGTTATACCAATGCAATTTTATATGCATTTTGCTTTAAAGGGCAACTAATTTGCATTATAATATTAACCATGTTTGCATCCCTTTAAGAGGTATAGACCTGATATCAGTTAGCATTCTTTAGTTTCTGCAGGTATGAAGAACAGAATTATTGTCATTCAGATGCAAGTCCTTGAGGTGATAAAGTTCACAGGTATCAGTGCATTTCCCTTTTAGCAATCAAGATAGATCAATACATATCACATTGGAATTTTCTCTGGTCCATGTTTTCTATACATATAGTCTTTGTTTCCTTTTGCCTACAGGTGGGAATTTTAGCTATCCAGATACTGTGGACACGGGACTCAGAGGAATCAATTAAAGCTTCAAAGGACAGTAAAAAAATCATGCAAACTACTAATCAGAAGTTCCTGGAGCTGCTAAATTCACTGATCAGTCAAACAACTCGTGACCTGACTAAGTTTCAAAGAATCCAGTTTGAAACTCTTATCACTATTCATGTCCACCAGAGGGACATATTTGATGAGTTGGTATGTGAAAAAATTGTATTTGAATCTTGAATCTTGATTCCAGTTTTTGCACTTTTATATTGTTGGTTTACATAATAATTGTTTACATAAATTAATTTCAAACTGCCATTGCATTTGACATTTGCAGAGAGACAGAGTACCAAACATTTTTTAAGAAATTAAACATTTTTATGAATTATGTTTAGATTTTATACCTTTACATTTGTCAAATAATTTAGTAATTTGGAAAGATTCTGTGGCAAATGATGTCTTTGTTGCAAGGAACAGGGCGAACCCAAACACAGGACACTGGGACAGAGATACGGTTAGGATGCAGACGGGGGTGTGAGCGTAGCTGGAACCTGACACGAAGTGTTGCTGGAGTTGAATGGCAAACAGAAAGGCAGGTGGCAGGCAACCCTTATCTTGACACGGAGTGTAGAAAAGCAAGCAGTAGACAATACTTTTCTTGACATGGAGAGACAGAGTTACGCAGGTAAACCTCAGTACAGAAGTAAAACTCAGAATACACAATCCTAAGCAGCTGGGAACATTAATTACCACACTGGCTAAACAACGATTTGGCAACGAGTGGATGCAAAGTCAGGGTTTTCATGCTGCAGGTCATGATGAGAACCAGGTGTGCCATCATCAAAGGGAATTAGGAGAAAATGGGGAATTAACGTTCGGGACCATGATAATACCACTCCCCCCCCCCCCCAACGGGAGTCTCCAGACGAACCACCAGGCTTTTCCGGATTGTTGCAATCCGGAAATCTCGGATGAGGGAAGGGTCCAAGATGAAGGGAATCCAGGTGCGCTCCTCAGGACCGTATCCCTCCCAATCAGCCAGGTACTGGAGACACCTACTTCAGCGGCGCACATCCGGAATCCACCGGATGGTGTAAGCTGGGTAGTAATCGATGACCTGGGCAGGTGGAGGAGGTTCAGCAGGAGGGCACAAAGGGCTGACAGACACTGGTTTCAGTTGAGAGACATGGAACGTGGGATGAATGTGCATAGATCTGGGCAGTTTGAGTTTGACCACCGAGGGGTTGATGAGGCTCACGATCTCAAATGGTCCGATGTAACAAGGAGCGAGTTTCTTGGAATCATTCTTGAGGGAGATATCTCTTGAAGAGAGCCAAACCTTCTGACCAGGCCGATAGTTGGGCGCTGGAATTCGGTGGTGATCGGCAATCCTCTGGTTGCAGTCAGCGAAGCGGAGCAGGGCTGAGCGTGCATCCTTCCAGACCTTGCGGCACCAGCAGAGATGGGCCTAAACTGAAGGCACGTCGATGTCATCTTCATGGCTGGAAACAAAAGGGGGCTGATAGCCGAGGGAGCATTCGAAGGGAGACATTCCGGGAGACATTCCAGTGGCGGTGCTGACCAGGGAGTTGTGGGCGTACTCCACCCAAGTGAGATGGGTGCTCCAGGATGACGGGTCGTTGGCAGATATGCAGCGCAGTGCTGCTTCCAAATCCTGATTTGCTCGCTCTGTTTGCCCATTAGTCTGTGGATGGACACCGGAAGACAGACTTACTGAAGCTCCGAGGGCTTGACAGAAGGATTTCCAGACTTGAGAGATGAATTGGAGGACCCGGTCAGAAACAATGTCAAAGGGAATTCCATGAAGGCGGAAGACATGTTGGACAAGGAGGTCGGTAGTTTCACGGGCTGTAGGGAGTTTGGGAAGGACTATGAAGTTCACGGCTTTGGAGAAACAGTCCATCACGGTGAGTAAAGCAGTGTTACCATGTGAAGGGGGTAGTCCAGTGATGAAATCCAGAGCAATGTGTGACCAAGTGCGGCCAGGGACTGGTAGGGGACGAAGCACTCCAGCAGGTGGCTGATTGGAGGCTTTTCCACGGGCACACACAGCACAGGCAGAGACAAAGGAGCGAGTGTCAGCATCCATGGTGAACCACCAGAAATGTCGCTTCAGAAGGGACAGAGTTCGATCGATTCCAGGATGGCAGGTAAAACAGGAAAAGTATGCCCCCAATGGAGAATTTGAGACTGGACAGAGTCAGGCATGAAAAGGCGATTGGGGGGTCCATTGCCTGGGTCAGGTTGAGACAATTGGACCTCTTTAACTATGGATTCGATCTCCCAGGTGAGGGCAGCCACAACACAGGATGGTGGAAGGATGGTATCAGGGTTGGAAGGGCCCTCCTCGGAGAAGTATTGATGAGAGAGAGCATCTGGCTTCCCGTTCTTGAAACCAGGACAATAGGTGAGGGTGAATTTGAAACAGCCAAAATATAGTGCCTAATCGGCTTGGCAGGAGTTAAGACGTTTAGCTGTTTGGATGTATGCCAGGTTCTTATGGTCTGTCCAGACGATGAATGGATGTTCTGCTCCCTCCAGCCAGTGCCTCCACTCCTCCAAGGCGAGTTTGACAGCCAGAAACTCCCAGTTCCCAACGTCGCAGTTCCGTTCGGTGGGCGAGAGAAGAAGGCGCAGGGGTGAAGCTTTTGGTCTGGGATGGAGCGTTGAGAGAGAACCGCTCCCACCCCAGAGTCGGAGGCGTCAACTTCCACAATAAATTGACGAGAGGGGTCAGGTTAGACCAGAATGTGAGCAGAGGTGAAACGCCCCTTCAGCTCTGAGAAGGCAGAGTCCGCTTTGGGGATCCAGTGGAAGGGGGTTGCAGGAGAGGTGAGCTGAGTAAGGGGCGCTGCCACCCGGTTGTAGTCCCTGATGAAGCGACAGGAGAAGTTTGTGCACCCTAGAAATGGCTGGAGTTGTTTGAGCGTCGTGAGTTTTGGCCATTCTGCTACCGCCCGGATCTTTTCAGTATCTGCCCTCACCTGCCTGCTCTCAGTGATGTACCCCTGGAAACTGATGGAACGGGCATGGAACTCGCACTTCTCTGCCTTAACAAATAGCTTGTTTTCCAAAAGCCTCTGAAGGACCTGACGAACATGGTAGGTGTGCTCCTGAAGTTTATGGGAGAAGATTAGGATGTCTTCCAAATAAACGAAAAAAAACTATTAATAAAGTCCCTAAAAGACGTCGTTTACCAGGGCTTGGAAGATGGCGGGGGCATCGGTGAGACTGAATGCCATGACCAGATATTCAAAATGACCGAGGGGGGGTGTTAAAAGCTGTTTTCCATTTATCTCCCTCCCTTATTCTGACCAGGTGATAGGCATTCTGCAAGTCCATTTTAGAGAAAATTGTGGCTCCGTGAAGGGGCTCAAATGCAGAGCTGATAAGGGGCAGGGGATACTTATTCTTTATGGTGATTTTTTTAGGCCACGGTAGTCGATACATGGGCACAGTGAGCTGTCTTTTTTCCCCACTAAGAAGAAACCTGCACCTACAGGGGAAGATGAGGGTCGGATAATGCCACCCGCGAGGGAGTCATTTATGTACGTCTCCATAGCTTCTCTTTCTGGTCGGGACAGGTTGTACAGCCAATTGGTAGTTAGTGAGGCTCCGGGGAGAAGGTCAATTGTGCAATCGTAAGGGCAATGTCGAGGCAGAGAAAGGGTTTGTTGCTTGCTAAACACTTCTCCCAGATCGTGATACTCTACAGGAACCTTGGACAAGTCAAGAGGCTCAGAGGCAGACGAGGTCGCGGTGACCTCCACTGGGGAAAGGGCTGATTGCAGACAAGAGGAATGGCAGAACGAACTCCATCTAGCTATCTTCCCGGTGGGCCAGTCGATGTGGGGATTATGATGGCTTAACCAGGGGTGGCCAAGAACTATAGGGGCTTGAGGAGAGGAAATTAAATCGTATCTGTTTCCAATGGTTTCCAGAGAGAAGGAGAAGCAGAGGTTCCATGCAGTGTGTGACTTAGGCCAGGAGTCGACCATCCAGTGCCTGGGCGTCCGGGGGGTATGCAATGGCTCACGAGGAGTTCCGGCTTGGAAGGCTAAGTTTTCATCCAAAAAGTTTCCCTCTGCGCTCACTAGTGCTAACAGAGGCAAGGACTGTTGCTTGTAACACAAAGTGGCTTGAAGCTACATCCGAGGTCGGGGTATGGAAGGGGATGTTGTCTGGCTCACTATGGTCCCCCCTGCTACTGGTGAGCCTTCCCTTTTGGCCGAAGGGGGCAGGTGGCAAAGAAGTGACCGGACTGGCCGCAATGTAGACACTCACCCACTCTCATTCTCCAGAGTCCTTCAGCAGGAGAAAGGCGGTTCCGTCCCAGCTGCATGGGTTCCTCTCCCAGGGCGGTGGAAATGGCAGGGCTGGAAGCTACTCGGGGTGCAGAAGGAGGAGAGAGGCTTGTTCTGGTGGGAGGCACAAATGATTGCCAAGAAGTGGCCAAAGGTGGTGGATGACCAGTTCTTTCTCTATGGCGTTCTTGGAGGCGATTGTCCAAACTGGTGGCTAGGGAGATCAGGGAATCCAGGCTGTTGGTGTCGTCTCTTGCCGCCAAATCTTCCTTTACCAAGTCGCTGAGTCCATTCCAAAAAAACCCCTGGAGTGACTCATCGTTCCACCCCGAGTTGGCTGCTAACGTCCGGAACTCCATGGAATATTCGGCAACACCCCGGGAGCCCTGGCGGAGAATGAGTAGATGCTTGGCGGCTTCTTTACCACAGGTGGGGTGGTCAAAGATCTTTCTCATTTTCGTGATAAAAGTGGCGAAAGAAGAGCAGATATCCGGTTGGTTGTCCCAAACTGCTATGGCCCACAGTAATGCACTTCCCTGCAGTAACCCCACGATATAAGTAATCTTTGACTTATCTGCAGAGTGAGTTGACGACTACTGTTCAAACACCAGGGAATACTGAAGGAGGAAGGCCCGGCACTTCCCCAAATCTCCAGCGTAGTGTTCTGGCTCAGGGACGTGAAGCTCTCTGGGCAGGGTTGTTGGTAACACGTGGGGGAGTTGTCACTACAGGCTGGATTCCAGGAGTGTGTTGAGTGGAGATATTGTCCATTTGGTTACCCATCTGCATGACATGAGCAGACAGGGAACAAAGGTTCTCCATGACCTCCCGGAGGAGTTGGTCGTGCTGTCCCAGTAGGAAACCCTGGTTGGCGAGGGCTTGTTGAAGGATGATTGTGTCCACTGGGTCCTTGGTGGCCAGATTGTTCTGTTGCAAGGAACGGGGCGAACCCAAACGCAGGACACTGGCACGGAGATAGGGTTAGGATGCAGGCGGAGGGTGTGAGCGTAGCTGGAACCTGACATGAAGCGTTGCTGGAGTTGAATGGCAAACAGAAGCAGGCAGCAGGCAACCCTTATCTTGACACAGAGTGTAGAAAGGCAAGCTAGACAATACATTTCTTGACACGGAGAGACAGAGTTACACAGGTAAACCTTGGTACTGAAGTAAAAACTTAAAAAACTTAGAATACACAATCCTAAGCGGCTGGGAACATTAATCACCACACTGGCTAAACAACGATCTGGCAACGAGTGGATGTAAAGTCAGGGTTTTTATGCTGCAGGTCTTGATGAGAACCAGGTGTGTCACCATCAAAGGGTATTAGGAGAAAATGGGGAATAAACGTTTGGGACCGTGACAGTCTTTTGGAAAAACTCCCTGGATTTTTAAACTGAGACTTAATAAATTCTCTTCAGATGAATATAATAGGCTATAAGTATTCCTGTATGTACCAGCTAGACTAACACAGACCACAAGTACTGCAGCAGTTCAAGAAGTTAACTCAGCATGACCTTCTCAAAGGCAACTAGGGGTGAACAATTAAATGCCACTTCATCCTGCAAAACCCATATCCCTTGAATGAAAATAGATGCTCAACACTACATGAAAACCAAACTCCATGGACTCTGTCCACACTTCTAGGGTTAGTCAGATCTTATCTATGGAGTGGGATATTGTTTGGGTTAATAGTAACTCAGCTAGGGCCAATAAAAAAGTGAGGTTTAATTGGAGTGGCCATTGTGTGTATGAACAGTGTTAGAGTGGTCAGACTTTAGCTCAACAGGTGTGGGCAAGAACAAGTGCAGGCTAGAACTTAAGTTTGAGAAGTTAAAGGTATAACTAGAGTAGGCAAGATGGCAGTTCAGTCAGTAGAATGCTTCTCCTCTGAGATGAGAGATTTCACTGTGCCTACTGATATCCCTGATGACTATATCTCTTGACTGACAAGGTCAAGGAACTTGAGCTGGAGCTGGATGCACTCCAGACCATTGGGAAGCTGAGAACTTTATAGATAGGACTTTTACTGAGGTGGACGCACCCAGAGTGCAGGTTTCAGATAGTAGATGCTTTGTCCCAACAGGCGCATGAGGGACTGGTCAGGAACGAGGAGTGGGAGAGTGTTCCTGCCCCGGGAGTAAAGGTCCTTTGTCAGTTTGCCATCACCATGAGGGCAGAGAAAAAGGAGGGGCAGGAGCGAGCGGTGGATCAATTGGGGGCTTCTGATGACACCATCCCCCAAGTTTATTGTAACCTGACTGCTCTGAAGACAAATCAGCTGCCGGAATTGAATTCTGGGGAAGTGGCTGCTGCTGAGCGAGATGACCCAGGCATTGGTACCATTTGGGCAGCGTTTGAAAAGGGAGACATGGCTCAGGCGGAGAGGACGAAATACACGTTGGTGCCTCCATTACTACGAGAATGGCCTCGGTTGGAATTGAAGAACCAGATCTTATACCAGGTCACGTCACCACCCCCGCCCCCCCCCCCCAAGACCGACCTCAGCATTGCCAGCTGGTTCTGCCGAAGAAGTATCAGAGGATGGCGTTGAAATCACTTCATGATGATTCTGGACATTTGGGGGTGGAAAAGAACTATGGATTGCTCAGAGACTGGTTTTGCTGGCCCCGAATGAAGTCGGAGGTCCAAGAATACTTCAAGTACTGCATTCGCTGCATACGGCAGAAGACACTGCCTATGTGGGCAGCTCCCTTGTCCCACCTTCAGAGTGTGGGGCCTCTGGACCTGGTGTGTATGGATTTCCTGTCAATAGAACCCAATGCCAGCAACACGGCGAATGTCTTAGTCATCACAGACCACTACATCAGATATGCTTAGGCTTTTCCTACCAAGGACCAGAGGATGTCTACAGTGGCAAAGGTGTTGTGGGAGAAGTATTCCATTTATTATGCCCTTCCCTGGTGAATACATAGTGATCAGGGATGGGATTTCAAGAGCGGACTCATTCGTGAGTTACTCGGCGTGCTTGGAGTCGAGAAGTTGAGGACCACGCCCTATCACCCACAGGGTGATCCCCAGCCAGAGAGGTTTAACCAGACCTTGCTAGACATGCTCGGGACCCTGGAGATCAGCAAGAAGTACAGGTGGAGTCAACATAGTGGGCATCTGGTTCACAGTTATAATTGTACGTGAAATAAAGCTACTGGGTACTCGCCATATTATCTGATGTTTGGGCGCGAGGCAAGGTTGCCCATTGACCTTTGTTTTGGGACTGACAAGGGTGATTTACCACCGTAAACTTATCTGAAGTATGTATCTGACATGAGAAGAGAGTTGAAAAGGGCTTATGAATTAGCTGGGGTCACAGCTGCCCAGCAGAATTAAGGGAATAAGAGAAGGTATGATCAGAAGGTGAGATTCTCCCAACTCTTGCTGGGAAACAGAATCCTCATAAGGAACTTGGGGCTACCTGGAAAGCATAATTTGGCTGACCGCTGGGCGGCCACACCCTATATGGTGGAGAGTCAGATGCCAAACCTACCAGTTTTCTGGGTGAAACCAGAGGATGGGAATGGACCTGTCAAGATTCTCCATTGGAACCACCTGTTGCTCATGGGTCAAGAGGTGCAGGTAGACCCAGAGCCCAACTTAGAGCCTACACCTAGTAAGAGGACTCTTCGGAAATGCAGGGGGACTTCTGGGCCCCCAACAGGCGAGGTTAGGCCGGCCCCCATCCCTAAGAGGGATACTGATTCAGAGGATGAGGACCTGGATGTGTGGAATATGCTGCCTTTCACTAATTCCTCTGTGATGGAGGAAGAGACTCCCGACCCTTCTTCCGCTGTCAGGTGAAGTGGTCGGGGGGGAGGGCTATCTGTGGGCAGCCTGGGTTACAGTGGGATCCTGAAGGAGAGGAAGTGGGGCCTGGACATGGGACAGAAGGCTCCAGGTTGCAGGGAGGCACGAGTGACAGGTCGGGGGAGGACTCACCAGGTAGATCAGAAGTATCCCCAGTAGCGCCTGAGCCTGAAGAGTTAGGTAAAGAGGTACGGAGGTCTCAGAGAATTAGGAGACCACCGGATAGGTTGGCCTATGTAGTGCCAGGGGAACAAGGCGTGATCTCTACCGTGTTGGGGAGCTATGTCACTGCTTTTTGCACCTGTATTGGGCTTTGTGTTTTACAGGAAGGGTTAGCAAATTATCTCAACGTCATGAGGACATGATTAAATTTGGTCGGGGGAGAGTGTAACGCGCTGTAATGGCTTCTCTGTAATGTTTCACTGCTAAGGCCAATGAAATAGCTTCTCTGTAATGTTCACTGCTAAGGTAACGGCTTCTCTGTAGCAGCAATGTTTGGGTTATGGCTGGAGATAACAGGACTGGTATGCATGTTAGCCAATCAGGATTTTGTTGCCCTGTCTTGTGAATCTGGAAGGATTTTTTTCCGGGCTTTTGCCGAGGAGTGATGAGGAGAGAAGATGCGAATGGAGAGATTTGGTAGACCGCCAGATGGGGCGGACTCAGAACAAGGGTCCGAAGGGCAGCAACGATCGGAGGAGGTCGATAGTGAACGATCGACTTATCAGTGAGCTCCAAACTTTGCGCAACAGACTGTTTAATAAGATTGGGCCCATTTTTTTTCTTTTATTTCATTTCTCTATTAACCATATAGTCAAAGTAAGAATTATAAAGCTTAATCGTTTAATCGCATATTGTGTACTGTTTGTTACTTCAGGGTACTGATTTGTAACAGGGAACACATCACGCAGCATCCACCCAAACGAAATTTCTTAAGTTTGGCCGGGCCGAGGGTTATCACCCTCTATATTAAGCCGCTAGCCGAAGCGAGAGTTACATTTAGAATGAGAGGGATCTCATTGAAACCTATCAAATATTCAATAGCCTAGAGAGAGTGGATGTGGAGAGGATGGTTCCTATAGTGGGTGAACCTAGGACTAGTGGGCACAGCATCAGAATAGAGGGATGTCCATTTAGAACCGAGATTAGAAGGAATTCCTTTAGCCGAAGTGTGGTGAATCTGGAATTCAGTGCCACGGAAGGCTGTGGAGACCAAGTCATTGAGTATATTTAAGTTGGAAATTGAGAGTTTCTTGGTTATTCAGGGCATTAAAGGGAAAAGGCAGGAGAGAGGTAATAAATCGGCTATGATGGAATGGCGGAGCAGACTCCATGTGGCCTAATTCTGCTCTTATGTCTTATACAGTCTTATGTACCTATAATCCAAGACCCCAAGCATTCTCTCTTCTTCCCCTCCCACGGGACTAAAAATACAAATGTTTGAAAGCACGTACTGGATAGGCTTCAATGCTATGTTACAAGACTTTTGAAAAGACCCTTTGTACAATAAGATAGATTCTTGACCTCACAATCTACTTCATCACGACCTGCATTATATTGACTGCCTGCCTGCACTGCAATTTCTCTGTAATTGTAACACTTTATTCTGCTTTCCATAATTGCTTTTCCCTTGTACTGCCTCAAGGCACTGATGACATAGAACCGTAGAACCATAGAACATTACAGCACAGAAAAAGGCCTTTTTCTTGGCTGTGCAGAACCATTTTTCTGCCTAGTCCCACTGACCTGCACCTGGACCATACCCCTCCATACACCTCTCATCCATGTACCTGTCTTAAGTTTTTCTTAAATGTTTAAAGTGAGCCCACATTTACCACCTCATCTGGCAGCTCATTCCACACTCCCACCACTCTCCGTGTGAAGAAGCCCACCCCCTAATGTTCCCTTTAAACTTTTTCCCTTCACCCTTAACCCATGTCCTCTGGTTTTTTTCTCCCCTAGCCTCAGTGGAAAAAGTCTGCTTGCATTCACTCTATCTATACCCATCATAATTTTATATACCTCTATCAAATCTCCCCTCATTCTTCTATGCTCCAGGGAATAAAGTCCTAACCTATTCAACCTTTCTCTGTAACTCAGTTTCCCAAGTCCCAGCAACATCCTTGTAAACCTTCTCTGCACTCTTTCAACCTTATTAATATCCTTCCTGTAATTTGGTGACCAAAACTGCACACAGTACTCCAAATTCAGCCTCACCAATCCCTTATACAACCTCACCATAACATTCCAACTCTTATACTCAATACTTTGATTTAAAAAGGTCAATGCTGTCTACGACCCTATCTACCTGTGATGCCACTTTTAGGGAATTTTGTATCTGTATTCCCAAATCCCTCTGTTCTACTGAAAATCCATGAAATGATTTTTATGGGTGGCTTGCAAAACAAAATTTTTTCACTGCACCTCAGTATGTGTGACAATAATAAACTAACTTACCAACTTAAAAAGAAGAATTAGTAATGTAGAAGAAAGAATCAGTAATTCCTTTAAGATAGCCATTTGATTATATAGGTATGATGAAAGGCTATGAAGCTGAAGTACGAAATCTTCCTTTATTGATGTAAATGTTAACTTATCTGATGATTACTTACAGCATTTTCTGTTTTTATTTCAAATGTTTGTCAAATCCAGCTTATAATGTAACTGAAGATGCATAGTTGACTGTTCTAACATGTAATGGTGCTACTACAGTATGACTACATTTTAACAGAACAACATAGAACATTTCAGCACTTACAAGCCCTTCGGCTCATGAATTTATGCTGACTTTTTAACTGACCTTTTTAACCCTTCTCTGCATAGACTTCCATTTTTCTATTATCGCGAGCCTACCTAAGAGTTTCTTAAATGTCCCTAATGTAGTTGTCTCTACCATTGCCAGTATTTTTACAAAATATCAAAATTCAGTTACATGGTACTTAAGAACACATTACACAAACCCCTTTCTGGACAATGGCATTCTCAATGGCTTGAGTCTGTTGGTTTGTTCCTTCACCCTTTACTATTTTACTACACTTGGCCAAGTAGCTTGCATCTCAAGCAAATGTGAGATGGATCACGTTGTGGTTCAATTTCTTTGGCCAAGTCAGGGTCAATTCTTTTTATTCAAGTTTCTTGTTTTACTTTTTTAAATTGGGCTGTTCTAAACCACTGTCCTGCAGTCAAATATAGGGAAGAAAATTTTCAGCAAAGAAACGAAACTAACACTAAACACAATTCTAGCAAATATATATATATATATATATACACCTCTACACTACTGATGGGGTTGACATTAACTGCCCTCTGAAATGACCTGGTAAGTCACTCATTTCAAGAATAATGAAGTCATACAGTATGGAAGTAGGCTTTTCAGCTGACCAAATCCATACTAATTATTGTCAGCCATTCATATTAACCTCCTTTTCCATCACCTGGCCTGGGACCTTTCTATACTAAGGCAATCTGAATATTCTAGCTAGACACATCTTAAATGCTATCAGTAACTCTGCTTCACCACTCTCACAAGGGGTATATTCCAGGTACTCAAAACTCACTGAATGAAAAAGATATTCTTCAGATTCTTTCCAAATCACTTCTCCCTCACCCTAAATCCATGTCTTCTATTTTTATCTTCCTCTGCTATGAGGAAAAGTTTCCTACACTCTATCCTACCTATATCCCTCATAATTTTATATACCTCTATCGTGTCCCCACTTAACCTTCTTTGCTCTATGGAAAACAGATCTAGCCTCTCCAATCACTTTGCATTACTGAAGAACTCCATTCTAGACTAGTGAATCTTCTCTGGACTCTCTCCACTAAATCATGGGTGGGAAATAAATGCTGACTTTGCTACTGACATCCAGATCCTGAAAATTAAATAAAAATCTGGCCTTATTTTGGAGGTGTATAAACATTATTGACCTGATAGAGAAGTCATTAACAACTTGTTCTATATGTTGTTGTACACTGAATTGGCCAGTCTGGGAAAAGTAAAGACAAAAGAGGTAGCAGATGCTTGCCTTTAAAGCAAAAAATAACAACACCTGAAGAGTTCAGTAATTCAGACAGCATCTGTGGAGACAAAAAATGTAAGTCGATATTTTAGATGATGACCTTGTATCAAGTCAAACTGTACAAATTTATTTGGCTGAATCTCTTGCATGAAAGATGAAGTTTGCAAACATTGTTGTCATGTTTATTCAGTGAATTGCAAGTTTCTTTGTTGGAAGCAATGAAAATTTGATCTAATGCCACTGCTTCAAAATGTTTTTTTCTTTAATGGTAAATTTGACTTACTGCTGATCTGTCTGATTTATGGACTATTCTTTATTGAATATGTTGTAACTTTATTTTGCTGTCTTTTCTCTGAATAGGTAAAAATGCATATCAGAACAGTGACTGACTTTGAGTGGCTGAAACAATGTCGGGTTTATTTTAGAGAAGAAACACTAGATGTAAGAGTGGGGATTACTGATGTGGAATTCATCTATCAAAATGAATTTTTGGGCTGTACTGAACGACTGGTTATCACACCTTTGACAGACAGGTAAGAGTGAATCTTTGATGCTTCTTTACGTTTCTGTGCATTGTTTTTGAAAAATGTTCAGTTGATTTATATTTTCTGATTGCTTTATAAGCAGTAGGTATAGCAATGAGATGTTAGAAAGAAAATCAACAATTTATTAAGCTTACAATATAATTCTGCCTGATGTGAGAGGGAGAAGAGAGAACAACTGGGGCAGGAGGGGTCCTGATTAAGTCGGCTGCTTACCAAGGTGGTGGGTGAATATGTAGAGTCAACAGAGGAGGCTGATTAACATGATAAACTGGGTGGTGTTCATAACTCAATTTCTTGTGGTCGTGGCAGAACAGTTGCCATATGAAGCTGTGATGTACCCAGATAGGATGCTTTCTATGAAGCATCTGTAAAAATTAGAGTCATGGGGGACTATTTCCTTAACCTTCTGATGAAGTAGAGAGTTCAGTGGACTTCTTGGCTGTAGCATCCATGTGACTAGAATAGGACATATTGTGGTTGATAGTTACACCTAGGAGCTTGAAGTTCTCAACTATCTTCAACTCAGCACTATTGATACAAACAGAGCATACGTTCCACTCTACTTCCTGTAATCAATTACCAGCTTCTTTATTTTGCTTATATTAAGGAAAAGGTTGTTGTTCTGGCACTATGCCACTAGATTCAATGTCTCCTTCATTGATCTAGTCTACTACAGTGATATAATCTGAATTTGGCCAAACTGTCATGAGTATAGTAAGGGACTGAGAACACAACCTTATGATCACTGGTGCTGAAGATAACCATAGAAATGGTCTAAAGTTACTGATTGTGGTCTGATGTTGACGAAGTCAAGTACCCAGTTGCAGCGAAGAGTCCTGGTCTAGGAGTTTGGAATTAAGTTTGAATGGAATTTTGCTGTTGTAGGAGCAAATAGTCCATAAATAGGAACCTGATGTAGGTGCTTTTGTTATTCAGATATTTCAGAAATTAGTGTAGGGCTAGGGAGATGGCATCCACCATGGACCTAGCAGTATGTGCGCTGCAAGGATCGAGGGTTTTCCGGAAGGCTGGAGTTGATGTCTGCCATGACCAGCCTCTTGAAGCACTTCACAATGATTTATATCAGACCCATTGGGTAATAATAATTAAGGGATGTTACCTTATTTTTTTCTTTGGCACTGGGATGATAATGTCTTCTTGAAGCAGGTGGAAATCTCAGATTAGAATAGGCAGGGTCTAAATATATCAATAAATACTCCTGTTAGTTGGTCCCTGCAGGATCTGAGGACTCCATGTGGGCAAATTGCTTTCCAGGGGTTTGCCCTCAGAAAAGCTGATCTGACTTCTGTGATAGTGACCATGTACAGGTGCATTAGGCCAATTAGGATTGGTGACATCATTTCAGTAACCTTCTGTTTGAAACAAGCATTGAGTTCATTTCGGAAGAATGCATTGTTGCCAGGACCTGCTGTTTCAATCTATTTTATCAACTTGCACTAGATCCCATCAATCCTAACCTTTTGGACAGTCACTCATGTGAAAACTTGACAAAAAAAGACTTCACTGAAGCTCATGCCCACTACATCTACTGTACTTTTGTTACTTTTTCAAAAAATCCAATGATATTGGTCAGATAGAATCTATCCTTGACAAAGCTATGCTCGCTATCTCAGATTAAGTTATCAAGTTTGTTGTCATATCACAATTATAATGAAGTACTGGTACAATTAAATTTGCAGCAACATCAATTATACAAGACTGTGAAGAGAGAGAGAAAAAGACTGTGCAATACAAGATATTATTTCAAAAAATACAATCAGAGACAATTCCATTGTAGTATAAGTGGTGGTTCTGTTGCTGAGGTAGGATTAGGGTTGTGCAAGAATCTGATGGTTGTAGAAAACTAATGCTTCCTGAATCTGTTGGTGTCAGATTTCAGGCTTCTGTATTCTTGTCTAACAGTAGCAGTGAGAAGAGGGCATAGTGGGGGTAATAATAGATGCTATTTTCTTGAAGCTGCACTTCATATAGATACTTTCAGTGGTGTGGAGGGCCGTGCCAGTAATATTCTAGGTGGTGCCCGTTACTCTCTGGAACTTCTTGCATTGCTGTGCATTGGAATTGCCAGACCAGATCATGATGCAACTGGTCAAGATACTATCAACAGTGCATTTGTTGTAGTTTGTAGAGTATTTGATGAGATGCCAAATCCCCTAAAACATTTTGGAAAGTAAAGGTTCTGGTACGCTTTCTTCATTAGTGCATGTATGATCTGGCCCCAGGACAAATCATTCAAGGTGTTAACACCCATGAATTTGAAACTCCCAACTCTCAGCACCTCTGACACACTAATGAGAACTAGCGTATGGTCTCCCAACTTCCCCTTTCTGAAGTAAACAATTAGTTACTTGGTTTTGTTGATATTAAGCATAAAGTTATTATTGTGACAGCACTTAAGCAGGAGTTCTATTAACCATGATTCAGCCAACAGTAGTGGTATCATCAACAAATTTGTAGATGCTATTGGAGTTGTACTTAGCCACACTGTTGTGGTGTAAAGAGAATGGAGGATGCTAAGCACATAGCCCTGAGGTGCACCTGCACTGTTGGTCAATGATGAGGAGATGTTTTTACAGATTCATACTGAATGGGGTCCGGCAAAATCAAGTATTAAGTTGCAAATGGAGGAACAGAGCCCCAGGTCTTAGAACTTGGAGAAGGATAAATTGTGTTGACTGCAGAGCTGTAGCCAACATGCAGCAGAATGCTATGTACATTACTGTTATCCAGATAGTTGACAATGGAGTGGAGAACCAGTGAAATAGCATCTGCTGTTGACCTTTTGTGGCAGTAACCAAACAAAAGCAGATCCAGTTATTGAAGAGGCAGGACTTTATTTGCACCATAACCAATCTCTCAAAGCACTTCATTAAGGTGATGCAACTGCTACCAGATAGTAGTCATTGCGACAGGTCGGTACGCTTTTCTTGGGCACCAGAACAATAGATGTCATTTTGAAGCAAGTGAGAATTTCAGAGTGCAGAAGAGAGAAGTTGAAGATACCCTTGAATATACCAAGCAGTTGGTCTACACAAGTTTTCAGCACTTGGCCAGCTCAGCTGTCTGGTCTGGACACTTTGTGTGGGTTCACTCTCTTGAAGAATGTTCTGATGTCAGCTTTGGAGCAAAGATCCCAGTCATTGGCAGCTGTGGAGGATCATGTGAAGTATGTATATCATTATTCTCCCTTTCAGAGTGTGCTTAAAAGCCATTGAGCTCATCCAGAAGTGTTTGCCTTTCCAAGTGATAATTTATCATGTCCCTCAGATTTTTTTTCCTATAACATCCTTATTACTAATGCAACACAGAGATGCTGGAGGAACTCACCAGGTCATGCAGAATCTCTTGAGGAAAATGGATAGTTGATATTTCAGGTTGAGACCCTTTATCTGGACTGAAAGATAGAGGATAGATAATCAACATAAAAAGATGGAGCAAAGGGGTGGAACAAGAGCTTGCAGGCAATAGGTAGATCCAGATGAGGTGAGAAGGTACTGACAGTTAGATGCTGGAGTGGAGAGTGTGCGCCAAAGGCTGGGTGATAGGTAAAAATAACCTAAAATGATGAAGTTGATGAAATCTGTTAGGAGAGGAAAGTGAAGCAAGGAATTTATTTATTATTTATTTATTATTTATCTTGAGATACAGTGCAAGATATGGCCCTACTAGCCCAGTGAGCTGCACCGCCCAGTAACCCACCTGTGTAACCCTACTCTATCCTAATCAGAGAACAATTTACAATAACCAATTAACTTACTAACCAGTACGTCTTTGGAATGTGGGAGGAAACCAGAGCATGCAAAGGAAACTCACGTGTTCATGGGGACGTCATACAAACGGTGTCAGAGTTAAACTCCAAATTCTGAACTCCAATGCTCCGAGCTGTAATGGCATCATACTGTGCAACTGTGGCAATAAAGGGAGAGAGATGGGAAGGGCAAAGGGAAGTACTGGGAAAAGGGAATCAGTAGGAGGATTGTGTGAGTGATGTGCAGATAGGAAGAATGGGAGAGAGGAAAGAGATGTTGATGAGGACCAGTTGGATCAGAAGGAAATTGTAAAGAGAAAAGGAACAGGAGGAACACCTACTGGAAGCTGGCAAATTCAATGTTCATCCTACTATTGAATAGCTACCCAGGCCAAATATGAGGTGCTCTTTATCTGCTGTAGTTTGTATTTAGGCTCAGCTCGTGGTGAGGCCAAGGTCAGACATGTTGGTATTGAGATGGGGAGGAGAATTAAAATGTCTGGGAACTGGGAGTTCCAGATTGTCGCAGCAAATGAAGTGAACATACTTTGTGAAGTGGTCACCCAGTTTCTGTGTAAAGGAGACCACAAGGGAAATGCCAATTGCAAAAAATAATGCTGAAGGATTTGCATGTGAAAGATAGCCTCACCTGAAAATCTTGCTCCAGATTCTAACATCTGTAGTCTGTTGTTTCTTCCTACTAATGGCTGGTGGTATAGTTGCATCCGCACTGGACTTCGTGGCAAGTGAGCCCAGTTTCAACTTGAATTGAGTTGACTTTATTACTTACATCCTTCATATACACGAGGAGAAAAATCTTTATGTTATGTCTCTGTTTAAATGTGCAATGTGCAATTTATAGTAATTTATAATAAATAGTATGTACAACAGGATAGTCAATATAACATAGAAAAACAGTTGTGTCAACTTAAGTTAGGCAGTCTGATGGCCTAGTGGAAGAAGCTGTCCTGGAGCCTGTTGGTCCTGGCTTTTCTTCTGTGGTACCATTTCCCAGATGGTAGCAGCTGGAACAGTTTGTGATTGGGGTGACTCTGGTCCCCAATGATCCTTCGGGCCCTTTTCACACACCTGTCTTTGAAAGTGTCCTGAATATTGGGTTCACCTCTACAGATGTGCTGGGCTGTCTGCACCACTCTCTGCAGAGTTCTACAATTGAAGGAAGTACAGTTCCCATAACAGGCAGTTGTGCCCCCATAGAAATTTCATAGGATGTGGGGCCCACACCAAACTTCTTCAACTGTCTGAGGGGAAAGAGGCGCCGTTGTGCCTTTTTCACCACACAGCCGGTATGCACAGACCAAGTGAGATCCTCGGTGATGTTTATGCCAAGGAACTTAAAGCTGTTCACCCTCTCAACACCGGATCCATTGATGTCAATAGGGGCTAGCCTGTCTTCATTCCTCCTATAGTTCACAACCAGCTCCTTTGTTTTTGCAACATTGAGGGAGAAGTTATTTTCTTGACACCACTTTGTCAAGGTGATGACTTCTTCTCTGTAGGGTGCCTCATTATTATTTGAGATTAGGCCAATCAGTGTAATGTCATCAGAAAATTTAATTAGCAGATTGGAGCTGTGGGTGGTGACACAGTCATGGGTATACAGAGAGTAAAGCAGGAGGTTTAGGACACAGCCCTAAGGGGCACATTGTTGAGAGTCAGAGTGGTGGAGGTGAGGGAGCTCACTCTTAACACCTGCTGGCAATCTGACAGGAAGTCCAGGATCCAGCTACACAAGGCAGGGTGAAGGCCGAGGCCTTTGAGCTTCTTGTCAAGCCTGGAGGGAATAATAGTGTTGAATGTTGAACTGTAGTCCAAGAACAGCATTCTCACATAAGAGCCCTTTTCTCCAGATCTGTAAGGACGCTAGGTAGAGCTGTGGCTAGTGCATCATCTGTCAATCAGTTGTGTCAGTAGGCGAATTGTAAGGGATCCAGTGTAGCTGCTGGCATGCTGCAGATGTAGTCCTTGACCAGCCTCTCAAATCATTTGCTTATTATTGAGATGAGTGCAACAGGACACCAGTTGTTCAGACGTGTCACCTTGGTCTTTTTAGGTACCAAAACAATGGTGGATGTTTTGAAGCAGGAGGGCATTCTATACTGGGAGAGGGAGAGATTAAAAATGTCTGTAAACTTTCTTTTTCTTTCTTTTCAAATCTTTTTATTTATATTATACAAAAGAAATAACACGAGTACATTGAAGTAACAACACTTACAATGTCTCAAAAAAGACATTATCTTAAAGATTGAAAAAAAACTTGTGATAACAAAAAAAACCTACTAAGCAGAAAAAGTGAGAAAAAAAGAGAACTCATTAGGTGTATAACCCCAGAGCCATGTGTCATACAAAAAAACTTCTAAAAATAAACATCAAACCGCCAGCAAGAAAAGAAAATATACCAAAAAATTTACAATTAGATCGTGGAAAATATCTATCACTTAGCTCAAATGGTAATAACAAGCAAATGAGCCCCATCCTTTCTCAAAATCAAATAAAGGTTCAAAGGTTCGACTTCTAATTTTCTGCACATAGCAACACTTGAGAGAACCATTGTGACAAAATGGGAGCTGATGTATCCTTCCACTTCAACAAGATGGCCCTCCTAGCTATCAATGTAACAAATGCAGTAACGTGTTGGTCAGACACCGAAATACCACGAAGGTTTTGAGGAATTATTCCAAAAAGCACAGTTAATTTATTAGGTTGTAGATTAATTTTAAGTGCTTTAGAAATTGTTGAAAAAACTGACTTCCAGAACTGTTCCAATACAGAACAAGACCAAAACATGTGTGTCAGTATAGCTATCTCAGTTTTACATCTATCACAATAACTATCAACATTAGAAAAGATTTTAGAAAGTCTCTCCTTTGTCAAATGATAACGATGTACAATTTTAAATTGAATCAATGAATGGCTAGCACAAATTGAAGAAGAGTTAACCAACTTCAAAATCCGCATCCAATCCTCCGTCATAAAAGTCAAATTGAGTTCCTTTTCCCAATCCTGTTTAATCTTAGATAAAGGACGCTTATCCCATTGTAATAATAAATTATAAATTCTTCCAATAGAACCCTTAATCGAAGGATTCGTACTCATAATAGTATCTAACAGGTCAGCCTCCAATATATAAGGAAAATTACTTAAATATTTTTGTAAAAATTGTCTAACTTGAAGGTATTGCAGAAAGTGTGAGTATGAAAGAGAATATTTATCAATTAATTGTTCAAAAGACATCAATCTATCTTCTTTAAATAAATCCAAAAAGGAATTAATACCTTTATTTTTCTGAAGTAAAGAAAATGGATCACTCAAAGAAGGCTTAAAAAAGTAATTTCGATAAATTAAACTACAAAGTTTAAATTTTTTAAGATTAAAAAATTGCGGAACTGGAGCCAAATTTGTAAAGAATACTTAATCACAGGATATAGGATTAAATTAACAACTTTAGCTAATTGTATAGGTAAAGCAGCTCCCAATAACGAGGTTAAATAAAACTGTTTTACAGCTTTTAGTTCCAGGTCTACCCAAATTGGCCGATCACTCTTATCAACCCAATATAACCAAAAAGACATGTATCACACATTAACAGCCCAATAATACATTCTTAGATTAGGCAAAGCAAGACCTCCATCCTTTTTCAACTTTTGTAAGTGACATTTACTAATTCTTGGTCTTCTATTATTCCAAATAAAAGATAAAATAATAGAATCAATCCGATCAAAAAAACTTCCTAGTCAAAAAAAAGGGATATTCTGAAATAATTATAAAAATTTTGGTAAAATCATCATTTTAACTATATGAATACGACCAACAAGTGAAAATGTAAGTGGACTCCATCTACTAAATAAATACTTCATAGAGTCTACTAAAGGAACAAAGTTGGCTTTATAAAGATCCTTATATTTTTTAGTAATTATAATACCTAAATATCTAAAAGAATCTGTGACTTTAAAAGGAGTATTATCATATATAGAGACAGAATCATTTAAAGGAAACAATTCACTTCTAATAAAATTTATTTTATATCCTGAAAAACCTACAAATTCATTAAATAATTTTAGCAAGGCAGGAATAGATTCATTAGGATTAGATATATAAACCAATAAATCGTCAGCGTAAAGAGAAATCTTATGCATGGTCTCATTCACAAAAATCCCATGGATATTTTTAGCCTCACGAAGAGCAATATCAAGGGGTTCTAATATTAAATTAAACACCAAAGGACTTAATGGACAGCTTTGTCTTGTCCCCCGTGAAAGCTGAAAAAAAGGAGTCCGACAATTGTTAGTGACAAAAGTAGCAATAGGGACTTTAATATATCATTTTAATCCAATTATTAAAATTAGCACCAAAGCCAAATTTCTCTAAAACATTAAATAAATATTTCCATTCAACTCGATCGAACGCTTTTTCAGCATCCAAAGATACAACACATTGTGGAGTTTTAAAAGAGGACGAATATATAATGTTAAATAGTCTCTGAACATTTGAAAAAGAATAGTGACCCTTTATAAAGCCTGTTTCATCTTTAAAAATAATTTTACCCAAAATAATCTCCAACCGATTGTCCATTATCTTTGACAGAATCTTAGCGTCGACATTCCCTAATGAAATAGGTCTATATGAAGCACAGTCAGTGGGATCTTTACCTTTTTTAAGAATTAAAGAAATAGAAGCCTCATAAAAAGTAGAGGGTAAGTCACCTTTCACAAAAGAATCCTTAAACATTTCCAACATATATGGAGAAAGCAACTTTCCAAATTTTTTATAAAATTCTCCAGGATAACCATCAAGTCCTGGGGACTTACCAGATTTCATTGAAAAAAATAGCTTTATGAATTTTGGCTTCAGTGATTTGAGCATCAAGAGTTTTTTGATCCTCAGCCGAGATTTTAGGGAAAACTATCTTTCGTAAAAAAGCACTCATTTCAGAGGAATCTAATGGACATTGAGATTTATAAAGTTCAGCATAAAAATCTTGAAAAATCAAATTAATTTCTTCATATTCCTGAGCCAAGGTACCATCTTTCCTACGAATTTTCACGATTTGCCTTTTGGCTGCAGCCATTTTTAATTGCGATACGAGCAGTTTATTATTTTTATCTCCAAACATATAAAATTGGCTCTTTAACTTAAGCAAATATCCTTCAATGGGATGAGTTAATAACAGGTTATATTGTGATTGAAGTTCCACCCTTTGTTTAAATAAATCAATATTGGGAGAAATTGCATAGATATTATCTAAATCTTTAATTTGTTTTGAAATTCTATCTAATTCTGCTTTAGTCTGTTTTTTAAGTTTAGCTGAATAAGGAATAATCTGACCACATAAAAATGCTTTAAATGTATCCAATATAATTAATTTAGACATACCCCCTATATCATTAAAAAGAAAAAATTCTTTTATCTGGGTTTCAATGAAACTGACAAAGTCAGAGTTTTGCAATAATGTCTGAGACATGCGCCAAGGTGGGTGGGCAAGAATGACATCATCAAATTCTAAAGACAAACTCAGAGGCGCATGATCAGATATAGCAATAGCGTCATATTCACAATGTTTAACACTAGGCAAGAAGCAGGATCGATTATAATATAATCGATCCTGCTTCTTGCCTAGTGTTAAACATTGTGAATAAAAATAGACACGGCTTTTGTTTTACTCTGAGGAGTAGAGTGGAATTGCAAACCATTACACCATCCAAAAAACCTATTTTGATCTCCCGCCCTGATATGTGTCTCTTGAGCAAAAATTATATCAGGTTGGAATCGGTTAATAATTTTTAAAGTCTTTTTTCGTTTAATAGGATGATTCCAACCATGTACATTCCAACTTATTATATTAATCCATTTAAATACCATACTATAATTTTGTTCTACTTTATACATGCGCAGAGCACATACCAATACGGGATGATCAAAAGTAGTGGCGATGAAGAATACAACCAGATAGAAAATACGCATGCTCCAGAACCACCCATGGGAAAAAGCCCCTAACTCTAATCCCACACCCCTTCTTGAAAACCCAAGAAAAAGGCAAGAAATCTATGATAGAGTTCAAAGCCACTGACCATTCCGTATGTATTTTCTTTCCCTCCCCCCAGTTAGTAAAAGAATTAGAGTGACCTTGTAGAAAAAACAATAAAGTCTCAGCAAAGTATTTACATTCCATCATCTAATAAACAAGAAAGAACCAAAATAATGTTATCTCTTAGAGAGAAAAACCAGTGCCATCTTTAAGTTTAATATTAACTCCCTTAAAAAAACTTTAAATTCAATTATAAAATGTTATAATAAAACAGAAAAAAAATTAATAGTATATTTGACCCAGCTGAATTTTCAAAAATACCAATTAATAATATCATAAGTAATTAAACCCTCCCAAATATATATATAAAGACCTATTAGTAGGAAAAAACTACCAATTAGCTGATTAAAAAAAGAAACAAAAAGAACTCAAACCAAGTATAAAATTAAAGGAATAAATCCCCTTATCTTCTTCTCTCAGTCGAATGTTCAGATGATCATTTAGACAGACATAATTGAGCCGTAAATCTTTTTTCCAAAGGAAAACCAACAATATGCAATAATGAACAACCCTCCTTGTCTTCTTTATTTAGTCTCTCAATGAAGTATACAAATGACCTTCATAAATCTTCTTTCCAAAATGTGAATAATATACAGATAGCCAAACAACCTTTCAGATAGTTCATTCAGCAGCGGCGTAGAAAACAGCGGTGGGTATAGCCTGAACAAAGTCCAGTGCAGCTTTTGGATCGAAAGAAGTACGAGGAGGAGAATTAGCAGGAAAAACTTTAATTCTTGTTGGATACCTCAGAGAGGGAAACAGATTTTTATAATATGCCTGTTTCATTACCAGGGCAAATTTTGATCTTTGTTCCATTATCTTTCTTGGGTAATCTTCGTAAAAACGGAGCTCAGACTCCATAAATCTAAAAACTCTCTGTTTTCTTGCCTGTCACATTATTTGATATTTAATTTTAAAGTGATGAAAGCAAACCAGAACAGATCTTGGTTTACTAGAGTCCTTCAATTTCGAAGTAAACGCCCTGTGTGCCCTTTCTATAGCAGGCGGCTGTGATAAAATGGTAGGAAATAAAGTGTGAAAAAGCTTGCCAAAGTAAGCAGTTAAATCTCCATCTTCAGCTCCTTCTTGCAGCCCAACAATTCGTATAGTCTTTCAGCGAGACCTAGTTTCCAGGTCTATAATCTTATTTTGATATCTTTCCAAACGAGTTGTAGCTTCAGACAACTTTTGCTTAGTTATCTTTAATTCCTCTTCATGTGTAATAACTTGAGTTTCCAGGTCTTTAAGTTTTCCCAGAAATGACTTCATTTCATTACTATTCTTTTCCAGTTGGTCTTTAATTGATCCATTCTGATCCTTAATTGAATTCATTGTCCGAACGATATCTTCAGCCCACGATGGCATTTCATCAGATCTTTCCTTTTGCACCTTTCCTTTCCCATTACCTTTATCACTAGGTTCAGGTAAATTTGTCCCACTTCTTGTAGACATAGATATATTGTTCCCCCTCAAGAATCAGCAAATAAAAATTTTAAATTCAAAGTTTAAACCAGGGAGAGAGAAAGAAAACCAAGAGCAGCACAAAATTACTGCTGCTCCATTTGCAGACAGGGGCGGTCCTCCCTCTGTAAACCTATCTGCCAGTTGAGCCACGCACATCCTGAGTACCCGCCCTGGGATGCTGTCCGGTCCTGCATCCTTGCGACTGTCCACTCATTGGAAACACCTGCGTACTTCGGCCTCAGAGATAAACAAGGGCGGCTCTGAGAGTTGCTTTGGCAGCTCTGTTCGGGAGCTCAGTGTTGGTGACATGGAACCATGCGTAAAAAAGATTTAGTTCATCTGGGAGAGAGGCAGCGATGTTGGCAGCACCACTGCGTTTATCTTTGAAGTCTGTGATGGTGTGCAGACCTTATAAGCTGCGTGTGTTGTTGGTGCGAAATTGTGACTGTATCTTGTGCCTATATTGTTGTTTCACTATCTTGATGACTTTGCGCAGATCGTAGCTGCATGTCTTGAGCTCTTATGATCACTGGCAACGTAAGCTCTGTGTCGCACGTTAAGTGCTGCTTGCACAGAACTGTTGATCCAGGGTTTCTGGTTTGGATAGACCCTGACCAATTTCTGGGGGACAACATCCTCAATACACTTCCGGATGAAGCTTGTAACCCCATCCGTGAACTCGGAGACATTCTCATCATGGAAGACATTCCAGTCGACGTCATCAAAGCAGTCCTGTAGCATAGAGGCCGATTGGTCAGACCAACAGTGGACGATTTTAACTATGGCCGCCTCTTGTTTCAGCTTCTGCCTGTACTTTGGCAGCAGAAAAATGGAGGAGTGATCTGATTTTCCAAATAGGAGGGCAAAGGACCACTTTGTAAGCGTTGTGGAAGGGAGTGTAGCAGTGGTTAAGTATGCTATCTCCCCATGTGCTCACCCGGATGTGTTGGCAAAACTTCAGAGAGACTTTGGTCAGCAGCACTGTATTAAAGTCACCGGCGACGAGGAAGGCAACCTCTGGATGTGCGGTCTCCAGGGTGCTGATGATCTCATACAGTTCCTTAAGAGCCAGGTCAGTATCAGCCTGCAGCGGAATATACACAGCTGTGATAATAACAGCTGTGAACTCTCTGGGAGCCAGAAAAGTTTACACAGCAGCACTGGGTACTCCAGATTTGGGGAACAAAAGCATTTGAGGGCATGCACGTTCCGGGGGTTCATTATTGACCATGAAGGTACCCACCTCCTTTACTCTTCCCAAAGAGGTTTTCTGACCTGTCCTCCTGGAACAGGGAGAACCCAGAGGGCTCCATGGCGTGATCCAGTATCTCATCCGTCAGCCAGGTCTCCATGAAGCACAAAACGTTACATTCCTTTGTTTCCCACTGGTAGGAAGTTCTGGCTTTTAGTTTGCACAACTTATTGTACAGGGACTGAACGTTAGCCAGGAGTATGCTAAGGGGTGGCAGCCAATTAGCACACCGTCTCAACCTCACCAGGATGCTGGCCCTTCTCCCTCACCTCCGGCACCACTTCCAAGGTAGCGACGGTATAGTAGGTGAGCCTCCCATTGATCACGCAAGCAGGGGTTCTCAGTGTAGAAAAGGTGGCACATAGTGGGTAAATGCTGTCTTCCCAATGTTCTAAAGAGTCAGCCCATCGTATCCGATGTGATCGTTAGCTACTTGAACAAGAAATGCGAAGGAAATTGCGGAAATTAACAGTATACTGTACAGTTGAAACAGAGCTTGCAACAAGGTCACCGTACGCGGCGCCATCTTGGGTTTGCCAAGATGGCCATTTCCTTGCACGCTTTCCATCCATGCTGGGTTGAGTGTCGAGCTAGCGACTCAGTCTCGTAAAAAACAGACAAAACTGCTAATGAAATGGCTGGGTTGTCGCTCAATGCACCACTAAGCGTGGAAAGGACCAGCATACAAACTAATACTGTTAAGCTCATAAGTTTGTAACTAACAAGCTTTTCCCTGTTTCCTTTCTTGAAAAGGGAGAGCATATTTGCTGTCTTCTAGTTATCTGGTGCCTCATTGCGGCCAGTGAGAATTTAAAATTTTCAGCAATCTACCTTTGTCTCCTATAGCAGGCTGGGATAAATTTCATCTGGACCTGGGAACTCATCCATCTTTAAGCCCACTATGGATCAAGTATTCCCTTTATTTCTGGAGACTTGTACTAATAATTTACCTTCTCATTCACTGAATCCTTTCATTCCAAAATCCATTTCCTTTGTGACTACCAGTGAAAATAAGGTGCCACATAAAAGACTTATCTATAAGGTAAGGATGCATAGAGTTCGGCGTGATGTATTAGCATGGATAAAGGATTGGTTAACTGATAGAAAGCTGAGAGTTGGGGTACATGGGTGTTAACACTTAGTTGGGATACATGGGTGTTAACACTTAGTTGGAAATCAGTGGTGAACAGTGTGCCGTGGGGGTCAGTGCTGGGCCTGCAACTATTCATGATATACATTAACAATCTGGAAGAGGGAACTGAGTGTAGTGTATCTAAGTTTGCTGGCGATACTAAATTCAGTGGAAAAGCAAATTGTGCGGAAGATACGGAGAGTCTGCAGAAAGATATAGATAGGTTAGGTGAGCAGGCAAGGGTCTGGCGGATGGACTACATTGTTCATAAATGTGAGGTCATCCATTTGGAAGGAAAACAGATTATCATTTAAATGGTAAAAAAATTGCAGCATGCTGCTGTACAGAGGGTCTTGGGAGTGCTCATGCATGCATTACAAAAGGTTGATTTGCAGGTGCAGCAGGTTATCAAGAAGGCAAATGGAATGTTGGCCTTCATTACTAGAGGGATTGAATTTAAGAGCAGGGAGGTTCTGCTGCAACTCTACAGGATACTAGCGAGGCTGCACCTGGAGTACTGCATGCAGTTCTGGTCTCCTTACTTGAAGAAGGATATACTGGCTTTGGAGGTGGTGCAGAAGAGGTTCACCAGGTTGATTCCAGAGGTGAAGGGGTTAGACTATGGGGTTCGAGTTGCCTGGGACTGTACTCACTGGAATTCAAAAGAATGAGAGGAGATCTTATAGAAACATAAAATTATGAAAGAGATAGATAAGATAAAGGCAGGGAAGTTGTTTCTACTGGTAGGTGAGACTATAACTAGGGGATATAGCCTCAAGATTCAGGGGAGTAGATTTAGGATGGAGATGAGGAGGAACTGCTTTTCCCAGAGAGTGATAAATCTGTGGAATTCTCTGACTAATGAAGGAGTGGAGGCTATATCAGTAAATATATTTAATTCAAGGTTAGATTTTTGCATAGTAGGAGAACTAAGGATTATGGGGAAAAGGCAGGTAGGTGGAGATGAGATCATGGCCAGATCAGCCATGATCTTATTGAACGGCAGAGCAGCTCGATGAGCCAGATGGCCTACTCCTGCTCCTATTTCTTATGTTCTTATGTTCTAAAATTATTCATTTTGGACTTCATCTAAGCCTTCTAATTCCATGCACGGATTGTCCCATTGTCTCTAAGGAGCCCTACACTTTCCCTGGTTATTTTTTTGCCCTTATAAAAAGCCTTTGGATTTACTTTAAACCTGTTCACCATTGATATTCCATGGCTCCTCTTTGCCTTCCTAATTTCCTTACTAAGCTCCTCCCTGTTTTTTTATGCTGAGGTGAATTGAGGCAAAAGAGCTAGAAGACAAGATTTTTGGAACATTGGGTTCTCTTCTGTGGCAGAAGCAACTGATAAAAGAATGATGGATTGTACCTGAACTGGAGGGTCAAATATTCTTATAGGGAGGTTTGCATGCTCTATGTGTGAGTGTTTAAACAAGTGAAGAAGGAGTACGGGCCCAGAGTAGCAGAGTGGCAAGTGGAAAAGCCAACTTATATGTAGGATATGGAAATGACAAGAAGTGTGGGCAGAGATAGGAACAGAAGTATGAGAGGCTTGGCAGGCTTAACTGCATTTATTTTAATACTAGGAACATCATGGTTAAGGCTGATAGAGTGTAGATCAGCATGTGGGATTATTGTTGCAATTATGGAAACATGAGTAAGGGAAAGACATGTCTGACAGCTCTATGTTCCAGGGCACAGAAATTTCAGACATGCTTGAGAGGGTGCAAAAGAAGAGGGAGTGTTGCACTGCAAGATCATGGAAGGAGAGGAATGTGGACAATGGAATGTGGAGGGCAGAGGGGAGAGAAGCTAATGGGAAGAGTGTGTGTGTTATGGGCAGATGGAGAGGATGGGGAAAAGAAAAGAGATATGGTGATGGGGACCAGGTGGATCAGGAGAGAGAATGTGTACAGAGTGGATGTGGAGAGGATGTTTCCTATGGTTGGGTAGTGTAGGACCAGAAGAAACAGCCTCAGAATAGAAGGATGTCGATTTCGAACTGAATTGAGAAGGATTTCTTTAGCCAGAGGGTTGTGAATTTATGGAATTCATTGCCACAGATAGCTGTGGAGGCCAAGTCATTGGTTATATGTAAAGTGGAGGTTAATAAGTACTTGATTAGTCAGGGCATCAAAGGGGTTGGAGAGATGGCATGAGAATGGGGTTGAGAGGGAATAATGAATCAACCATGATAAAACGGTAGAGCAGACTCAATAGGCTGAATAGCTGAATTCTGCTCCTATGTCTTATGGTCTTAAAAGAGAAAAAGGACAGAAGGGGAGCAATTACAGGTACCCATCATCTTCAATGTTTTGTCACTTCCACCTATCACCTTTCATCTTCTGACATCATCCCCGCAGCGGTCCCCTCCCTCATTTACCTATCACCTACTTGGATCAACCTATCGCTTGCCAGCTCTTGCTCCATTCCTTCGCTCCACCCTTTATATTCACTATCTCCTCTCTATATTTCAGTCCAGATGAAGAGTTTCGACCCAAAAAGTCAACTGACCAGAGGAAATAGCAGAAGTACTTAATGAATACTTTGCTTCATTATTCACTACGGAAAAGGATCTTGGCGATTGTAGGGATGACTTGCAGTGGACTGAAAAGCTTGAGCACGTATATATTAAGGAAAAGGATGTGCTGGAGCTTTTGGAAAGCGTCAAATTGGATAAGTCACCGGGACTGGACAGGATATACCACAGGCTACTGTGGGAGGCGAGGGAGGAGATTGCTGAGCCTCTGGCAATGATCTTTGCTTCATCAATGAGGACGAAAAGTGTTCCGGAGGATTGGAGGGTTGCGGATGTTGTTCCCTTATTCAAGAAAGGGAGTAGGGATATCCCAGGCAATTATAGGCTAGTGAGTCTTACTTCAGTGGTTGGTAAGTTGATGGAGAAGATCCAGAGAGGCAGGATTGATGAACATTTGGAGAGGCATAATATGATCAGGAATAGTCAGCATGGCTTTGTCAAAGGCAGGTCGTGCCTTATGAGCCTAATTGAATTTTTTTGAGGATGTGACTAAGCACATTGATGAAGGTAGAGTCGTAGATGTAGTGTATATGGATTTTAGCAAAGCACTTGATAAGGTACCCTATGCAAGGTTTATTGAGAAAGTAAGGAGGCATGGGATCCAAGGGAACATTGCTTTGTGGATCCAGAATTGCCTTGCTCACAGAAGGCAAAGAGTGGTTGTAGACGGGTCATATTCTGCATAGAGGTCGGTGACCAGTGGTGTGCTTCAGGGATCTATTCTGGGACTCCTACTCTTTGTGATTTTTATAAATGACCTGGATGAGGAAGTGGAGGGATGGGTTAGTAAATTTGCTGATGACACAAAGGTTGGGTGTGTTGTGGATAGTGTGGAGGGCTGTCAGAAGTTACAACGGGACATTGATAGGATGCAAAACTGGGCTGAGAAGTGGCAGATGGAGTTCGACCCAGATAAGTGTGAGGTGGTTCATTTTGGTACATCAAATATGATGGTAGAATATAGTATTGATGGTAAGACTCTTGGCAGTGTGGAGGATCAGAGGGATCTTGGGATCTGAGTCCATAGGATACTCAATGCTGCTGCACAGGTTGACTCTGTGGTTAAGAAGGCAAACAGTGCATTGGCCTTCATCAATCGTGGGATTAAGTTTAAGACGAGCGATAATATTGCAGCTATATAGGACCCTGGTCAGACCCCATTTGGAGGACTGTGCTCAATTCTGGTCACCTCACTATAGGAAGGACGTGGAAACCATAGAAATGGTGCAGAGGAGATCTACAAGGATTTTGCCTGGATTGGGGAGGATGCCTTATGAGAATAGGTTGAGTGAACTCGGCCTTTTCTCCTTGGAGCGACGGAGGATGAGAGGTGACTTGATAGAAGTGTACAAGATAATAAGAGGCATTGATCGTGTGGATAGCCAGAGAGGCTTTTCCCCAGGGCTGAAATGGCCAGCACGACAGGGCATAGTCTTAAGGTAACACACATCAAAGTTGCTGGTGAACGCAGCAGGCCAGGCAGCATCTCTAGGAAGAGGTACAGTCGACGTTTCAGGCTGAGACCCTTCGTCAGGACTAACTGAAGGAAGAGTGAGTAAGAGATTTGAAAGTTGGAGGGGGAGGGGGAGATCCAAAATGATTGGAGAAGACAGGAGGGGGAGGGATGGAGCCAAGAGCTGGACAGGTGATTGGCAAAAGGAATACAAGAGGATCATGGGACAGGAGGTCCGGGAAGAAAGACAAGGGGGGGGGACCCAGAGGATGGGCAAGGGGTATATTCAGAGGGACAGAGGGAGAAAAAGGAGAGTGAGAGAAAGAATGTGTGTATAAAAATAAATAACAGATGGGGTACGAGGGGGAGGTGGGGAATTAGCAGAAGTTAGAGAAGTCGATGTTCATGCCATCAGGTTGGAGGCTACCCAGATGGAATATAAGGTGTTATTCCTCCAACCTGAGTGTGGCTTCATCTTTACAGTAGAGGAGGCCGTGGATAGACATGTCAGAATGGGAATGGGATGTGGAATTAAAATGTGTGGCCACTGGGAGATCCTGCTTTCTCTGGCGGACAGAGCGTAGGTGTTCAGCAAAGCGGTCTCCCAGTCTGCGTCGGGTCTCGCCAATATATAAAAGGCCACATCAGGAGCTCTGGACGAAGTATATAACCCCATCCAACTCACAGGTGAAGTGTCGCCTCACCTGGAAGGTCTGTCTGGGGCCCTGAATGGTAGTAAGGGAGGAAGTGTAAGGGCATGTGTAGCACTTGTTCTGCTTACACAGATAAGTGCCAGGAGGGAGATCAGTGGGGAGGGATGGGGGGGACGAGTGGACAAGGGAGTCGCATAGGGAGCAATCCCTGCGGAAAGCAGTGGGGGGGGAGGGAAAGATGTGCTTAGTGGTGGGATCCCGTTGGAGGTGGCGGAAGTTATGGAGAATAATATGTTGGACCCGGAGGCTGGTGGGGTGGTAGGTGAGGACCAGGGGAACCCTATTCCTAGTGGGGTGGCTGGAGGATGGAGTGAGAACATATGTACGTGAAATGGAGGAGATGCATTTAAGAGCAGAGTTGATAGTGGAGGAAGGGAAGCCCCTTTCTTTAAAAAAGGAGGACATCTCCCTCGTCCTAGAATGAAAAGCCTCATCCTGAGAGCAGATGCGGCTGAGACGGAGGAATTGCAAGAAGGGGATGGCGTTTTTGCAAGAGACAAGGTGAGAAGAGGAATAGTCCAGATATCTGTGAGAGTCAGTAGGCTTATAGTAGACATCAGTGGATAAGCTGTCTCCAGAGACAGAGACAGAAAGATCTAGAAAGGGGAGGGAGGTGTCGGAAATGGACCAGGTAAACTTGAGGGCAGGGTGAAAGTTGGAGGCAAAGTTAATAAAGTCAACGAGTTCTGCATGCGTGCAGGAAGCAGCGCCAATGCAGTCGTCGATATAGTGAAGGAAAAGTGGGGGACAGATACCAGAATAGGCACGGAACATAGATTGTTCCACATAGCCAACAAAAAGGCAGGCATAGCTAGGACCCATACGTGTGCCCATAACTACACCTTTAGTTTGGAGGAAGTGGGAGGAGCCAAAGGAGAAATTATTAAGAGTAAGGACTAATTCCGCTAGACGGAGCAGAGTGGTGGTAGAGGGGAACTGATTAGGTCTGGAATCCAAAAAGAAGCGTAGAGCTTTGAGACCTTCCTGTCTTAAGGTCTTAAGGTGCTTGGAAGTAGGTACAGAGGAGATGTCGGGTAAGTTTTTTACGCAGAGAGTGGTGAGTGCGTGGAATGGGCGGTGGTGGAGGCGGAAACGATAGGGTCTTTTAAGAGACTCCTGGATGGCTACATGGAGCTTAGAAAAATAGAAGGCTATGGGTAAAGCCTAGGTAGTTCTAAGGTAGGGACATGGGCTGAAGGGCCTGTATTGTGCTGTATGTTTTCTATGTTTCTGTGACCATTTCCTTCCACATGTAAGGTCAGACCCACTGAGTTCCTGAAGCATTTTGTGTATTGTTCTAAGTTCTAGTATCTGTAGAGTCTTGTGTTTTTGTTTGTTTACAAAGCCACCATTCTGATTTCAAACTGATTTTTTTTTGTGTGTGTGCCATACTCTGCCAGAGCCTCGGCAACCACTTTTCAAGTGGTTGTCTTGGAGGAAAGATTCTGTGAGTGGTCCCCCACATCCTTCTCACAGCGCAGTTTTTGTTTAACGAGGCCGAGTTGCGAGCTCGACACTCAGCCCGGCATGGATGGAAAGCCTGACTGGGTTCAAACTTGGGAACCTTCGCTCCGGAGTCCGGCACTGATGTCACTGCGCCACCAGCTGGTCCTCAAACTTATTACTGCTTGCAATTTACTTTAAGAATTGAGGACTGGTTCTTGTTTAAATTAATGCCTGGTACATTAACAGAACTCCGGAATCCCTGAGTTTTTTGATGAGGCAACAAGGGTGAATGATGAAGGGAAAGCAGTGGATATTGTCTACATGGAATCTAGTAAGGCCTTTGACAAGGTCCCTCATGGGTGGCTCATCCAGAGGATTAAAATGCATGGTATTCATGCTGAATTGTCCGTTTAGATTCAGAACTGGCTTGTTCCTAGAAGACAGAGGCCAACAGGACTTATTCTAGCTGCAGGTCTGTCATCAGTGGTGTTCCACAGGGCACATGAGTGTGAGGAAAATGGAAGGATATGGACATTGTTTATGCAGAAGGGATTAATTTAGTTAGCCATATAATTACTGATTTCCTGTTAGAGTGTTCCTATGTTCTATCTTCTAATATCACCTCCGTATCACATCTGAAAAACTGATAATCAGGAACTGCCAGTCCTGTTGGAAATGAGCATAAATTAAGAAAACCAAGTACTATTTCTTAGCATATTTTCAATGTGATTATTTTTCAGACTGGTGAATTGTGGACGGTAGTGTTTTCCAGTATTAGATGCTTAGAATATTGTTCCTTTTGATATACTGTATATAGATGGATATAGGACAGATATAGATCTTGAGTAAAATGTCCAGGACTGAATGACACTAAACTTGGAAGTGCTGTAAACTGTATGGGGAATGGCAATGGACTCTTCAGCTGAAATACAGGAAGAGATAATATAGGCTAAGGGGCAAGGTTCTAAACAGCATGCACAAATAAAGTCAAGAGAATATCTGGAAAGTGGTTAGCAAAGTAAACACTGTATTCATAAATAGAGACACAAAGCAAAAACTCAGGAATTTTACATGGTACTTTACAGAACACAGGCTAGACCAAGTCTAGTTTATGCAAGCAATTAATTCCAGTTACCACAGTTCGGGAATAAAGGGTTTGGAAAAGATTTACTAAATTGACAATGGTGATGAAGAGTTTCAGAATATATTTGGAAAGGAGAAGATGAAATTGTATCTGTAATTTTCCTGCAGTCAAAAAAGGTCAGTGGTAGATGCCAACTCCCTTGCCCTATGCTGAGCTCTGGAGCAAAGACACCTAAGTCGAACTCCTAAATATTGACTACAGGTCTGCCTTGAATACCATAATTCCAAACAAAATGATTTCCAAACACCTAGACCTAGGATTCAGTATCTCCCTTTATATTAGATCTTTGACTCTCTGACCAACGTACCACAATCAGTAAAGATAGGCAGCAACATCTCTGCCACAACTATCTTTAACACTGGTGCCCCACAAAATTGCATCTTCAGCTTCTTACTGTACTTCAAATAAACCCACGACTGTGTGGCCGGTTTCTTCTCTTACTCCAGTCACAAATGACACTACCATAGTGGGCAGATCCCAAATAAAAATAAAATAGAGTAGAGGGTGGAAATAGAGAGCCTAGTGGCATGATGTCAAGACAATAAATTTACCTTCAATGTCAGCAAAACAAAAGAGCCAGTTATTGACTTCAGGAAACACATACCCTTGTTTGTATAAGTGGTGCTGAGGTGGAGATTGTTGAGAGATTTAAATTCCTAGGTGCAAACATCACCAACAGCTTTTCGTGGTCCAACCATGTAAGATTTTTGATTTAAGACCATTTAAGACTTTAGACTCTGTGGTCAAGAAAACACACTAGGACCTCAACTTCCTCAGAAGTCTAAGGAAATTTGGCATGTCTCTGTTGACCTTCATCAATTTTTATAGATGCACCACAGAAAGCATTTTATCTGGATGCATCGCAATTTGGTATGGCAACTGCAAGATTATAAGAAATTGAAGAATGTTGTGGACTTAATTCAGTATTCACAAAAAGCAACCTCCCCTCTATGGATTCTTTTTACACTTCCCACTGCCTTGGGAAAACAATTGTCATAATCAAAATCCCTCCCTTCCCAGATATTCCCTATTACCATTATCTAAAACAAGGTTCCCCAAGCTTTTTTGCACCGCGGACCGGTTTAATATTGACAATACTCTTGCGGACTGGCTGGCGAGGGGTGGGGGGGGGTGTTAATCACGACCAGAATATAGGTGATGTCAACTATAAGTCACTTATAAGTGGCTAATACACTCAATTTCGTTTCTAATAGGGTTTATCCAACGAATTTAATATTAAACACACAGCGCATATTTTCCTCACATGAATATAGTGATAAGTCAATTATAAGTCACTTATAAGTCAATAACATCATAACAATTTAAGTAACGTTTGGATATTAAACACACAGTGCATGTTTTCCTCATATGAACATATAACATCATTGCAACACACCAATATTCATTGCAGAAAACCCCACTTCACAGAGATATGATGTTGGAAATGGAAGCAACGTTTTCAGTGCTTTCGTGGCTATCTCAGAATGCTGCCAGAGATGTTATGTCAAACATACTTTTCAGCCCACCATCATTTGCAAGCTCGAGGAGTTGATCTTCCCATGCTGACATGGATGATTCACTGGGGATATTCACAAATGGGTCACAGACCCATTCTTTTGCACGTCTTGGGTCATTTGTGGTTGGGAAGTAACGCTCAAATTCTGTTGACAGCGAAGACAGGTGATCGCGCACCAGCTGTGAGAAGGACAGTGCAGCCTCAGTCTCTTCCCAAAATCCCAGCTAATGTTGCGAACGTGTCAAATATGCCCCTGTCCACTCGCCGTCCCCACAGTTCCAGTTTGGCTTTGAAAGCAGACATTTTATCTGCCAACTTGAAGACAGTTGTCATTCTTCCTGGAAGTGACAAATTGAGTTCATTGAGCAGGTTGAAGATGTCACACAGATAAACATGTTTTGCTATCCACTCCTTGTCACTGAAGAGTGCTGCCAGTGGTGACTTTTTTCCGAAAGAAATCTCTGTAGCAGCTGTCTTATCTCAAAAACCCTGCCCAGGGATCTCCCCCTTGATAGCTACCTGACTTCAGTGTGTAAGAGAAGGCATTTGTGCTCTGCATCCATTTCCTCGCAGAGCTGCTCAAACAGACGTGAGTTAAGGGCTTTTGCTTTGATGTTATTGATAACTTCAACAACGTCACTCAATACGCTGTTAAGATCAGGTGACATTTTTTGGCTCACCAGCATTTCCCTGTGTATGACACAGTATGTAGACTGGCATTCAGGAGCAACCTCTTTGACTCGGGTAGTGAAACCAGACAGCCGTCCAGTCATAACTGCAGCCCCATCTGTGCATATTCCAACACAGAATGACCAGTCCAGTTTGCCTGACATGTGGTCATTCAAAGACTTGAATAGTTCTGCCCTAGTAGTATTAGTTGGTAGTGGCAATGCACACAACATATCCTCGTGCACATCGTCTTGAAATATATATCGCACATAAACCAGCAGTATTGCCTTGTTGTCGACATCAGTAGACTCGTCGACCTGGATAGCATACCATGGTGACTCGTTAAGCCGTTCCAACAGCTGTGCTTCAATGTCCTCCGCTATGTCATTGATCCTCCTTAAAACTGTGGTAGCTGAAAGAGAAACCTGTGCCATCTTGTTAGCTGCAGCTTCTGCCAACAGTTCACGGCACATGTCCTTAGCGGCAGGCAGAATCAATTCTTCACCAACAGTGAAAGGCTTCTTAGCCTTAGCAATATTGCTAGCCACTAAGTACAATGCTCTCAGAGCAGCAGCATTTGTGAAGGTGGTGGCTCTCAGTACTTGCTTCTGTCCCGCTTGCTCACGTTTTTTCCGCTCAAAAAACCCAACAGGTTTGTCTTTAAGTGCAGGGTGCTTGGACTCAAGGTGCTGAAGCAGTTTTGAGGGCTTCATTGCCTCATTAGACAGCTCGTCTCCACATATCACACACAGGGGGCTTGGAGCATGCGAGTCATCGGTCGCAACAAAGCCATATTTTATGTACGACTCGTCATAATTTCTGTTGAAGGAAGCTTTCTTTTTTTTTGCAGTCTCGGCCTCAGCTGTCTCTGCGTCATCATCATCATTATGTCCCCTACCACCTCTTCCAAAGAAACTCTCAAGTAGTTGTAGGTTAATGACCAACTGATGACCTCGCATGCGTAATGACCTTACGTGCGTTCAAGTTCAACAGTGGGCGTGACAGGGAGTGAGGAAAGGTGCAGCTGACTCATATCGTTTAATATCACCAAATCATATCGTTTCCTCGCGGCTCAGTAGCACATTTTGCGGCCCGGTGGTTAGGGACCACTGATCTAAAAGATACAATTGCTTGAAAACATGCACCACCAGTCACAAGAATATCTTCTATCTTGCTGTTATGAGTCTTGGACAGACTTCTTAGACGTACAGATGAACTCCTGAACTCACAATCTACCTCTTCGTGGCTCTTATGCCTTATTGTCCGCCTGCAGTGTATTTTTGCTATAACTGTAACACCATTTTGTGCCTTATGCTATTAGTTTTCCCTTTGTATTACCTTGGTTCCTTATGTTTTGAAATAATCTGTGTGTCTGACAATCTGTATGAATGGCAGATGGAACACAATATCAGGAAGTGTATGTTCATGCACTTTGGTAGAAGGAATAAAAGCGTAGACTATTTTCTAAACGGGGAGAAAATTTAAAAATCTGATGTACAAAAGGATTTGGGAGTCCTCATGCAGTATTCCCTAAAGGTTAATTTGCAGATTATAGAACATATAGAATAGTACAGCACAGTACAGGCCCTTCGGCCCACAATGTTGTGCCGACCCTTAAACCCTGCCTCCCATATAACCCCCCACCTTAAATTCCTCCATACACCTGTCTAGTAGTCTCTTAAATTTCACTAGTGTATCTGCCTCCACCACTGACTAAGGCAGTGCATTCGAAGCACCAACCACTCTCTGAGTAAAAAACCTTCCTCTAATATCCCCCTTGAACCCTTACCTTAGAGCCATGTCCTCTTGTATTGAGCAGTGGTGCCCCGGGGAAGAGGCGCTGGCTGTCCACTCTATCTATTCCTCTTAATATCTTGTATACCTCTATCATGTCTCCTCTCATCCTCCTTCTCTCCAAAGAGTAAAGTCCTAGCTCCCTTAATCTCTGATCATAATGCATGCTCTCTAAACCAGGCAGCATCCTGGTAAATCTCCTCTGTACCATTTCCAATGCTTCCACATCCTTCCTATAGTGAGGTGACCAGAACTGGACACAGGACTCCAAGTGTGGCCTAGCCAGAGTTTTATAGAGCTACATCATTACCTCACGACTCTTAAACTCTATCCCTCAATTTATGAAAGCTAACACCCCATAAGCTTTCTTAACTACCCTATCTACCTGTGAAGCAACTTTCAGGGATCTGTGAACATGTACCCCCAGATCCCTCTGCTCCTACACACTACCAAGTATCCTGCCATTTACTTTGTACTCTGCCTTAGAGCTTGTCCTTCCAAAGTGTACCACCTCACACTTCTCCGGGTTGAACTTCATCTGCCACTTCTCAGCCCACTTCTGCATCCTATCAATGTCTCTCTGCAAACTTCGACAATCTTCTACGCTATCCACGACACCACCAACCTTTGTGTCATCTGCAAACTTGCCAACCCACCCTTCTACCTCCACATCCAATGAAAAGTAGAAGTCCCAGAACTGGTCCTTGTGGGACACCACTAGTCACAACCCTCCAATCCGAATGTACTCCCTCCACCATGACCCTCTGCTTTCTGCAGGCAAGCCAATTCTGAATCCACCTGGTCAAACTTCCCGGGATCCCATGCCTTCTGACTTTCTGAATAAGCCCACTGTGTGGAACCTTGTCAAATGCCTTATTAGAATCCATGTAGATCACATCCACTGCACTACCCTCATCTATATGCCTGGTCACCTCCTCAAAGAACTCTATCAGGCTTGTTAGACACAACCTGCCCTTCACAAAGCCATGCTGGCTGTCCCTGATCAGACCATGATTCTCTAAATGCCCATAGATCCTATTTCTAAGAATCTTTTCCAACAGCTTTCCCACCACAGACGTAAGGCTCACTGGTCTATAACAGTCGTCCCCAACCTCCGGGCCGCAAACCGATACATTGCCGTGAATCATGCCCCGGTGCAGCAGTAGCCGGGACGCACCCAGCACATCTTTAAGAAAAAAAGCTGAAATAAACAAGCTAATTAATTAGATGCCACCCAGCACGTAACTGTCCGCCCTGATCAGTGGCACCTAATTAATTAGCTTGTTTATTTCGGCTTTTTTCTTGAAGATGTGCTGGTTGCGTCCCGGCCACCGCTGCAACGCTGCATTCTTCGTGGCAATGTATCAGTCCGTGGCCCGGAGGTTGGGAACCGTTGGTCTATAATTACCTGGACTATCCCTGCTACCTTTCTTGAACAAGGGGACAACATTTGCCTCCCTCCAATCCTCCAGTACCATTCCCATGGACAACAAGGACATAAAGATCCTAGCCAGAGTCTCAGCAATTTCTTCCCTCGTCTTGTGGAGCAGTCTGGGGAATATTCCATCGGACCCCGGGGCCTTATCCATCTTAATGTATTTTAATAACTCCAACACCTCCTCTCCCTTAATATCAACATGCTCCAGAACATCAACCTCACTCATATTGTCCTCACCGTCATCAAGTTCTCTCTCATTGGTGAATACCAAACAGAAGTATTCATTGAGGGCCTCGCTCACTTCCACAGCCTGCAGGCACATCTTCCCACCTTTATCTCTAATCGGTCCTACCTTCACTCCTGTCATCCTTTTGTTCTTTACATAATTGAAAAATGCCTTGGGGTTTTCCTTTACCCTACTCGCCAAGGCCTTCTCATGCCTTCTGGCTCTCCTCAGTCCCTTCTTAAGCTCCTTTCTTGCTACTCTATCTTCCTCAATAGACCTATGTGATCCTTGCTTCCTAAACCTCATGTATGCTGCTGTCTTCCACCCGTCACCCATGGTTCCTTCACCCTATCATTCTTTATCTTCCTCACCGGGACAAATTTATCACTAACATCCAACAGAAGATCCCTAAACATCAACCACATGTCCATAGTACATTTCCCTGCAAAAACATCATCCCAATTCACACCTGCAAGTTCTAGCCTTATAGCCTCATAATTTGCCCTTTCCCAGTTAAAAATGTTCCTGTCCTCTCTGATTCTATCCTTTTCTATGATAATGCTAAAGGCCAGGGAGCGGTGGTCACTGTCCCCCAGATGCTCACCCACTGAGAGATCTGTGACCTGACCGGTTCGTTACCTAATACTAGAGCTAGTATGGCATTCCCCCCGGTCGGCCTGTCAACATACTGTGACAGGAATCCATCCTGGACACACTTAACAAACTCTGCCCCATCTAATCTATTGGAATTAATCAGGTGCCAATCAATATTCGGGAAGTTAAAGTCACTCATGATAACAACCCTGTTATTTTTGCACCTTTCCAAAATCTGCCTCCCAATCTGCTCCTCAGTACCTCTGCTGCTGCCAGGGGGCCTATAGAATACTCCCAATAGAGTAACTGCTCCCTTCCTCTTCCTGACTTCCACCCATACTGACTCAAAAGAGGATCCTGCTACATTAGCCACCCTTTCTGTAGCTGTAATCAGTGGTGAGGAAGACAAATGCAATGTTAACATTCATTTTAAGAGGACTAAAATATAAAAGCAAGGATGTAATGCTGAGGCTGTATAAGGCACTGGTGAGGCCTCACTTGGAGTACTGTGAGCAGTGTTGGGCCCTTCATTTAAGAAAGGATGTGCTGACACGAGAGAGGGTCAATAAAGAGGAGGTTCATGAGAATGATTCCAGGAATAAAAGGGTTATCATATGAGCAGCGATTGAAGGCTCTGGGCCTGGGTTCACTGGAATATATAAGATAGATATGGGATCTCATTGAAACCTACCAAATGTTGAAAGGCCTAGATTGAGTGGATGTGGAGGATGTTTCCTTTGGTGCATGAGTCTAGGATCAGAGGGCACAGCCTCAAAATACAGTGACTCCCATTTAGAACAGAGTTAAGGAGGAATTTCTTTACCCAGACTGTGGTGAATCTGTGGAATTCATTGCCACAGGCAGCTGTGGAGGCCAGGTCACTGGGTGCATTTAAGGCAGAGATTGATCGGTTCTTGATTAGTCAGGGCATGAAATTAGGAGGAGGAGGTAGGAGAATGGGGTTAAGAGGGAAATGAATCAGCCATGACAAAATGGCAGAGCAGAATCAATGAGCCAAATAGCCTAATTCTGCTCCTATGTCTTATGGTCTTTAGTACATGGGAGTAAAGGAGAACGAAGGCATGCAAAACAAGATTTAGAACCATAGAAAGAACCATAGAAACTACAGCACAGAAACAGGCCTTTTGGCCCTTCTTGGCTGTGCCGAACCATTTTCTGCCTAGTCCCACTGACCTGCACACGGACCATATCCCTCCATACACCTCCCATCCATGTCTCTGTCCAATTTATTCTTAAATGTTAAAAAAGAACCCGCATTTACCACCTTGTCTGGCAGCTCATTCCATACTCCCACCACTCTCTGTGTGAAGAAGCCCCCCCTAATGTTCCCTTTAAACTTTTCCCCCCTCACCCTTAACCCATGTCCTCTGGTTTTTTTCTCCCCTTGCCTCAGTGGAAAAAGCCTGCTTGCATTCACTCTATCAATACCCATCATAATTTTATATACCTCTATCAAATCTCCCCTCATTCTTCTACACTCCAGGGAATAAAGTCCTAACCTATTCAACCTTTCTCTGTAACTGAGTTTCTCAAGTCCCGGCAACATCCTTGTAAACCTTCTCTGCACTCTTTCAACCTTATTTATATCCTTCCTGTAATTTGGTGACCAAAACTGAACACAATACTCCAGATTCGGCCTCACCAATGCCTTATACAACCTCACCATAACATTCCAGCTCTTATACTCAATACTTTGATTAATAAAGGCCAATGTACCAAAAGCTCTCTTTACGACCCTATCTACCTGTGACGCCACTTTTAGGGAATTTTGTATCTGTATTCCCAGATCCCTCTGTTCCACTGCACTCTTCAGTGCCTTACCATTAACCCTGTATGTTCTATCTTGGTTTGTCCTTCCAACATGCAATACCTCACACTTGTCTGTATTAAACTCCATCTGCCATTTTTCAGCCCATTTTTCCAGCTGGTCCAAGCCCCTCTGCAGGCTTTGAAAACCTTCCTCACTGTCTACTACACCTCCAATCTTTGTATCATCAGCAAATTTGCTGATCCAATTTACCACATTATCATCCAGATCATTGATATAGATGACAAATAACAATGGACCCAGCACTGATCCCTGTGGCACACCACTAGTCACAGGCCTCCACTCGGAGAAGCAATTCTCTACTATCACTCTTTGGCTTCTTCCATTGAGCCAATGTCTAATCCAATTTACCACCTCTCCATGTATACCTAGCGACTGAATTTTCCTAACTAACCTCCCATGCGGGACCTTGTCAAAGGCCTTACTGAAGTCCATGTAGACAATATCCACTGCCTTCCCTTCATCCACTTTCCTGGTAACCTCCTCGAAAAACTGCAATAGATTGGTCAAACATGACCTACCACGCGCAAAGCCATAACAACAGGAATACTGCAGATGCTGGAAATTCAAGCAACACACATCAAAGTTGCTGGTGAACGCAGCAGGCCAGGCAGCATCTCTAGAAAGAGGCGCAGTCGACGTTTCAGGCCGAGACCCTTCGTCAGGACTAACTGAAGGAAGAGTGAATAAGGGATTTAGCCATGTTGACTCTCCCTAATAAGTCCCTGTCTATCCAAATGCTTGTAGATTCTGTCTCTTAGTACTCCCTCCAATAACTTACCTACTACCGACGTTAAATTTACTGGCCTATAATTTCCCGGATTACTTTTTGATCCTTTTTTAAACAACGGAACAACATGAGCCACTCTCCAATCCTCCGGCACCTCACCTGTAGACAGCGACATTTTAAATATTTCTGCCAGGGCCCCTGCAATTTCAACACTAGTCTCCTTCAAGGTCCGAGGGAACACCCTGTCAGGTCCCGGGGATTTATCCACTTTAATTTTCCTCAAGACAGCAAGGACCTCCTCCTTTTCGATCTGTACAGTTTCCATGATCTCACTACTTGTTTCCCTTAATTCCATAGACTTCATGCCAGTTTCCTTAGTAAATACAGATGCAAAAAACCTATTTAAGATCTCCCCTATTTCCTTTGGTTCCGCACAAAGCCGACCACTCTGATCTTCAAGAGGACCAATTTTATCCCTTACAATCCTTTTGCTCCTAATATACCTGTAAAAGCTCTGGATTATCCTTCACTTTGACTGCCAAGGCAACCTCATGTCTGCTTTTAGCCCTCCTGATTTCTTTCTTAAGTATTTTCTTGCACTTCTTATACTCCTCAAGCACCTTATTTACTCCCTGCTTCTTATACATGTCATACAACTCCCTCTTCTTCTTTATCAGAGTTGCAATATCCCTTGAGAACCAAGGTTCCTTATTCCTATTCACTTTGCCTTTAATCCTGACAGGAACATACAAATTCTGCATTCTCAAAATTTCTCCTTTGAAGACTTCCCACCTACCGATCACATCCTTGCCAGAGAACAACCTGTCCCAATCCACGCTTTTTAGATGCTTTCTCATTTCTTCAAATTTGGCCTTCTTCCAGTTAAGAACCTCAACCCTAGGACCAGATCTATCCTTGTCCATGATCAAGTTGATCCTGTACATGTGACATTAATGTGATGGGAGGACTATGATTCTTGGGTGTTGCAACAGTCTGCTTCTATAAAATCACTTTCAGCTAGATTCAGTAACAAATTCTGCCTGATATGGGCTATACCAATTCTAATTTCTATTACCTATGTTAGAATTCAAATATGGCACACATAGATAAAAAATGAAATTTAACTGAAATGAAACACAATATTACAAACAAACAGTGACAAAACTCATATCTTTCATACAAGGTGCAACTTTATACTGTCTTTTGGATATGAGACTACTGTGCGATTACCAAAAATTTTACATTGTTGCTTGCTTTGGTAATTGCAAACAATTTAGATATTTAGGAGCAGTAATCTGGCCTCCTCTTTTTCTCTTTCCTTAGATTTACAGTACTAAATTCCAAAAAAAAACACTATCCAAGTCCCTCCAAAAACACAGTCCTGCCTGTATTGGATAGTGGCTTCAGGGCAATGCAATTTCTGACACCACTGGAAACTTCCCACTCACTCTATTTGCTGAAGACATTTAAAATGTAAATATCTCAACAAGATTTTTCATCAGAAAGTTGGGTGATGGGGAAAGATGAGAAACACAGAAGAAGGGAGGGAAGTGGGAAGTAGAAAGGGAGAAACAAGTAGAGAAGAGAGAAGAGGAAATAGGTAAATAATTTATTTATTTAGAAGCAGCAGAGAAGACAGCAATTAATACCATTTGTCCTCCAGAATTCTCACAGTAGTCTGTGATCCTTGAATAGAAAACTTGATCATTCCATGTAGGACTCCCTCATTGTCCTACCCACACTCCACTCTTCCAACTACTCAAAGGTTTGTTATGTATTTGGGACCCAAGAGGTTATCTTCAATTAGTATGTTTAATTGATTGAAGATGTCAGTACCTGTATATCCTGTTTGCTATTTACAAAGAAAATTGTGAATCTGATTTAACTTCCTTTTTGCCTTGTAATATGATGATATCATAATTTCACTGTGATTAATTTTATGATAATTATGTAATTGGTTGCTATTATAGGTGCTATATCACTTTAGCTCAAGCCTTGTGGATGTATATGGGAGGTGCCCCTGCTGGACCTGCTGGTACAGGCAAAACCGAGACTGTGAAGGATATGGGCAAAGCTCTTGGAAAATATGTTGTGGTGTTCAATTGTTCAGATCAAATGGATTTCAGAGGATTAGGAAGAATTTTCAAAGGTATATAAAAGAGCAAAAGTGCATTATCCTTTATAAAATGAAGGAAGGAGTCTATATGACCGTGTCTGAATTATTGTTTATTACTAACCCACAACAGAATATATGTTGAATTTGATGTGTATGATTTATTTCCTCTACAATAGCAACACTGAATATAGATCAGATCATCACTTTGCTGGAACATTAATATTAATTTAGCGACATATGCTGGTGATATTAAATCTGATTCTGATTCATTCTGCATGCGTGACCTTTAGACTTTAGGCATTTTCTGCTTCAATTTGCAATTCTATTTCAGTTGTACTAAACCTCTGAAATGATTACATGAAAAGATGAAAACAGCTCCTGTAACACCTTATGTACCTAATTGACTATGTTTTCCATATAAGTTCAAACAGAAATCATAACTATACATCTTACTACCTCTTAAAAATTCAATCCAATTAGTCAGAAAACATTTACTCTAAACAAAACCACTGACTTTGGAGAAACAGTCCCTTTGGCCCACCATATTCATGCTGACCTTTTTGCCTATCTTTACTAATCCCATTTTCCTGCATTGAAACTATATCTATCTGTACCTTGGCTATTAAGTGTCTCTCTAAGTGTCACTTAAACGTAGAATCTACTTAATTCCATTACCTTTTCTGACAGCTAGTTTCAGATGTCAATCATAATCTTTTATCAGTTCTTGCTTTTCAAAATACTACTTAATTCACCTTTAATCAGTTCTCCCACTGATTAAAGGTGAATTAGCCTCATCCCACTTGTCCCACCGTCCACCATCTCCTCCATCATCATTATACAAGAAGCAATTTACAGTGGCCATTTCTTTGGGATGTGGGTGGAAATCTGGGCACCTAGAGAAAACGACCATATCCACAGGGAAAATATGTAAACTTCACATGGACAGCGCCTGGGATCATGATTGAGCCCAGGTCTCTGTCGTTGTGAAGCAGTGGCTCAACTAGCCACACCACTGTTTGCACATTCTTCCTTCTTTGGTATTGAGGTTGACTTACTTTCATTCTTTTTTTGGCTTTGAAGTGACTGATGACTAAAGTGGGAATGGAAGTGTTTCGGTAATGACCGGGTGGTGGTGGTTGCAGAGCAGGTGTGTAGACTGGGAATGTTGCAATCTTTCTGTAATTTAAATTGGGCTTCCTTATTCTCGAGCTGAATGGACCTAAAGTTCTCAGTGCTAATCTTGAATATTCCTTTTCTGTTTTCAGTGGCATAAGGATTTCCATAAGTCACTGTGGATATTACACAATTTAAGGAGGATTTGACAACATACTTGAATATTCCTTTCACTTTAAAATCTCTCGCTAAATCAATTCAGCCACATTAATATTGTAGTTAAAAGGGCATGACCAATGTTGTAGTGATCATATTCTGAAAAAATTGATGCCTTTCTACTATTTTCACTGCACAAGTTAGGAGTGTGACGAGATTAACTTTAACCTGAGGACACTTAGGAGTGTTGATGTGCAGATGGATCTCAGGGTGCAAGTCCATAGCTCCCTGAAAGTGACAACACAAGTTGATAAGGTGGTAAAGAAGGTGGGTAGTAGGCTTGCCTTCATCGTTTGGGATATTGAATGGAAAATTTGGTATATCATGTTGCAGCTGCCAGAGGCAGGTACAAACCTGCAAATGAAAAAGCCTTTGGACAGGTTTATGGATCGGAAATAAATACATAAATAAATATGGGCCAAATGCAAGAAAATAGCGGAGAGGCATCTCACCAACACACCATATGCCTTCAACCTGTCAATCTGCACAGCAGCTTTGAGTATCCTATGGACACAGACCCCAAGGTCTCTCTGATCCTCTACACTGCCAAGAGTCTTACCATTAAAGCTATAGTCTGTCTTGTTTGCCTCTATGGTCCCTTGCCCACTCTTTCTCATCTGAAACATAGAACATAGAAATCTACAGCACATTGCAGGCTCTTCAGCCCACGGTGTTTTGCCAACCATGTAGCCTACTCTAGGATCTGCCTAAAATTACCCTGTCGCATAGCCCTCTATTTTTCTAAGCTCCATGTACCTATCTAAGAGACTCTTAAAAGACCCTATTGTATCCACCTCTACCACCATCGCCAGCAGTGCATTCCACACACCCACCACTCTCTCTGTGAAAAACTTGCCCCTGACATCCCCTCTGTACCGACTTCCAAGCAGCTTAAAACTATGCCCCCTCATGTTAGCCATTTCAGCCCTGGGAAAAAGTCTCTGGCTATCCTCATGATCAATGTCTCTCATCATGTTATACACCTCTATCAGATCACTCCCCATCCTCCATCGCTCTAAGGAGAAAAGGCCAAGTTCACTCAATCTATTCTCATAAGGCATGCTCTTCAATCCAGGCAACATCCTTGTAAATCTCTTCTGCACTCTTTCTGTAGTATCCACATCCTTCCTGTAATGAGGTGACCAGAAATGAACACAGTACTCCAAGTGGGGTCTAACTGAGGTCTTATACAGCTTTAACATTACCTTACGGCTCTTGAACTTAATCCCATGGTTGATGAATGCCAACACACCATACGCTTTCTTAACAACACTGTCAATCTGCACAGCAGCTTTGAAAGTCCTATAGACACAGACCCCAAGATCTCGCTGATCCTCCACACTGCCAAGAGTCTTACCATTAAAACTATATTCTGCCTTCAAATTTGACTTACCAAAATGAACCACTTCACATTTATCTGTGTTGAACTCCGTCTGCCACTTCTCAGCCCAGTTCTGCATCCTATCAATGTCCCACTATAACCTCTTGACAACCCTCCAGACAATCCACAACACACCCAACCTTTGTGTCATCAGCAAACTTACTAACCCACCCTTCTACTTCTTCATCCACGTCATTTATAAAAATCACAAAGAGGAGGGGGTCGCAGAATAGATCTCTGTGTAAAACCGCTGGTCACTGACCTCCACGCAGAATACAAACCATCTACAACCACCCTTTGCCTTCTGTGGGCAAGCCAATTCTGGATCCACAAAACAAGGTCTCTTTGGATCCCATGCCTCCTTACTTTCTGAATGAGCCCCGCGTGAGGAACCTTATCAAATGCCTTACTGAAATCCATATACACTACATCCACCGATCTACCTTCATCAATGTGTTTTGTTACATCCTCAAATAATTCATTCGGGCTTGTAAGGCATGACCTGCCCTTGACAAAGCCATGTTGACTATCCCTAATCAGATTATGTCTCTCCAAATGCTCATAAAACCTACCTCTCAGGATCTTCTCCAACAACTTGCCCACCACTGAAGTAAGACTCACTGGTCCATAATTTCCTGAGTTATCTCTACTCCCTTTCTTGAACAAGGGAACAGTATTTGTAACCCTCCAATCCTCTGGTACTTCTCGCATCCAGATTAATAATGCAAACATCATCGCCAGAAGCTCAGCAGTCTCCTCCCTTGCTTCCCACAACAGCCTGAAGTATATCTCGTCCGGTCCCAGCAACTTATCTAACTTAATGCTAACTTAACTGAAAACCCTTCATCCAGAAGCATTAAATATCTGGCCTCGCTATCTTTGTCTAACATTGCCAGAAAATGAAATATCATGCTTCCACGTCTTTCAGTGCCTGCTGCTCCTCTGCCATGTTCATAAACTGGTTAAATTTAGGTAAGTACTGTTACATACATCTAGACCCACTTTTTGTCAACTCTGCTCTTAAACACATCTCCCCCATTTCACGTACATCTGCTCTCACTCCATCCTCCCGCCACCCCACTAGGAATAGGGTTCCCCTGGTCCTCACCTACCACCCCACCAGCCTCCGGGTCCAACATATTATTCTCCGTAACTTCCGCCACCTCCAACGGGATCCCACCACTAAGCACATCTTTCCCTCCCCCCCCTCTGCATTCCGCAGGGATCGCTCCCTACGCAACTCCCTTGTCCATTCGCTCCCCCCCCCATCCCTCCCCACTGATCTCCCTCCTGGCACTTATCCGTGTAAGCGGAACAAGTGCTACACATGCCCTTACACTTCCTCCCTTACCACCATTCAGGGCCCCAAACAGTCCTTCCAGGTGAGGCAACACTTCACCTGTGAGTCGACTGGGGTGATATACTGTGTCCGGTGCTCCTGATGTGGCCTTTTATATATTGGCGAGACCCGACGCAGACTGGGAGGCCGCTTTGCTGAACATCTACGCTCTGTCCGCCAGAGAAAGCAGGATCTCCCAGTGGCCACACATTTTAATTCCACATCCCATTCCCATTCTGACATGTCTATCCACGGCGTCCTCTACTGTAAAGATGAAGCCACACTCAGGTTGGAGGAACAACACCTTATATTCCGTCTGGGTAGCCTCCAACCTGATGGCATGAACATCGACTTCTCTAACTTCCGCTAATGCCCCACCTCCCCCTCGTACCCCATCTGTTACTTATTTTTATACACACATTCTTTCTCTTACTCTCCTTTTTCTCCCTCTGTCCCTCTGAATATACCTCTTGCCCATCCTCTGGGCCCCTCCCCCCCTTGTCTTTCTTCCCGGACCTCCTGTCCCATGATCCTCTCGTATCCCCTTTTGCCTATCACCTGTCCAGCTCTTGGCTCTATCCCTCCCCCTCCTGTCTTCTCCTATCATTTTGGATCTCCCCCTCCCCCTCCAACTTTCAAATCCCTTACTCACTCTTCCTTCAGTTAGTCCTGACGAAGGGTCTCGGCCTGAAATGTCGACTGCACCTCTTCCTAGAGATGCTGCCTGGCCTGCTGCGTTCACCAGCAACTTTGATGTGTGTTGCTTGAATTTCCAGCATCTGCAGAATTCCTGTTGTTTTTGTAATTTTTCTTGCTTTGATTGGTTTTCTTTCCATGTTGTCTCACAAATTTGCTTTCCCTTTACAATTCTACATTTTTAATCTTTATTTGGTTTCCCATCTTCTTTCCAAGATGGTTTAAAACTTATCCAATATTTCAATCAAAACTGTCCATGAGTATATTTACCTCAGCCCTGTTTATTTACAACCTATTTGCCTATACAAATTTCCCTTCTCTAGATCTAGTCTCAATGGTTCAGTAAGCTAATGTGTCTTCTACTTCACCATTTTTCCAGCCACACATTCCCAACACAGTTCTGTGAAGTACAGAAGAATGTAAGGATTCAAAGTAGGAGTAAGCCATCTGCAGTAATTTTTCACTGGTACAAGCTGATCATCGAGTCATATAGCACTGAAACAGGCTCTTCAGCCTTACACATCCATGCCATTCAAGGTGCTTGTCTGAGATGGTCCAATTTGCCTACACTTGGCCCATATTCCACTCAACCTTACCTATCCAAGTGTCATCCTTAGTTGCAATTGTACCTCCCTCTACCACTTCCTTTGGCAGATCCTTCCATATGGCCACTCCCCTCTGTGTGAAAAACTTGGCACTTACATTCCCTTTAAAACTTTCCCCTCTCACCTTGAACTTACACCCTCTTTTAGACTCACTCCCTTGGGAGTGACCATCTGTCTTCAGTGCATTCAAGAAGGTTGCTTGAAACAGAATGTGGATAGTCTAGCTAGAGGAAGGACTATGTGAGGCTTTGTTTTGGGAAATGAGCCTATATAGGTGACTGACTTTTCAGTGGGAGAGCATTTTGGGAATAGTGATCAAAACTCCTTAAGGTTTAAGTTCATTATGAATGAAGATAAGTTTGGAAAGTACTTTGCAGGAAAGTAAAACATTGAAGGAAGGCAAATTACAACATTATTTGACAGGAACTGGGGGAATTTAATCGGGAATAGTTGTTATCATGCAAATCCTGTTGCAACGAACAGGTGAACCCAAACGCAGGACACTGGCATGGAGATAGAGTTGGGATGCAGACGAGGGCATGAGAGTGGCTGGAGCTGAACAGCAAACAGGAGGATGAACGGAAAAGGCAGGTGGCAGGCAATACTTATCTTGATGTGGAGCATTGTCGGAGCTGAATGGCAAACAGGAGGATGAACGGAAAGACAGGTGGCAGGCAAAAGCTTATCTTGACACAGAGAGACAGAGTTACACAGGCAAACCTCAGTATAATATACAATCCTAAGCGGCTACCATACTGGCTGAAACAACGAACTGGTGATGAGTGGATGCAAAGCCAGGGTATTTATGCTGCAGATTTAGATGAGAATCAAGTGTGCCACAATCAAGGAGCCCGGGACAACACAGAGAGAAGGGAATTAGGAAAATATGGCTAATTAACGGTCGAGACTGTGACAAATCCACGTCTAATATGTGGGAGTTGTTTAAAAAAATGGCGTATCAGAGCTCAGGACCAGCATCTTTCAGTATGGAAGAAAGATATGGAGTGCAAGGTTATGGAACCTTGGAAGATGAGAGAAGGTTATGGACTTAGTGAAAAAGGAAATGTACGTAAGGTTTGGGAAGCTAAAATCAGATTTATAAGATCAAGATGGAGGTGGTGTTGGCTCCTTTCAAGAACATTAAGATAGATATATCTCCACCCCAGGTTATTGAAAGAGGCAAGAGAGGAGATTGCTGGGGCCTTAATTAAGATTTTTACCTTTCTAGTGACAAGCAAGGTCCTAGAGGATTGGAAAATAATGAAGGTCATTCCTTTGTCCAGGAAGAAGAGAAATAGGGATAATCCAGTGAACTAGGGGCCATTGAGTGTCACATCAGTGGTGAGGAACCTATTAGAGAGGATTCTTATGGATAGGATTTATGTGCATTTTGAAGAATAGGGACAGTCAGCACATCTTTGTGCAGGGCAGGTTATGTATGACAAAACTCATTGAGATTTGAAGAGGTGACAATGATGATTGATAAGGTTAGAGCAGTGGATTTTGTCTACAAGGATTTTAGCAAAGTATTTGATGAAGTCCCCCATGGTAGGAAGATTAAAAGGCATAAGATCCAAAGTCTGGATTCAGAATTGGCGCCCATAAAAGACAAAGGGTAGTGGTGAAAGGATATTATCATAGTGACATTTTGCAAGGAATAGTGCTGGGGTCTCTGTTGTTTGTGATGGATATAACTGACTTGGATAAAAATGTAGATGGATGGGTTAGTAAGTTTGCAGATGACTCAGATATTAATCGAGTTGTAGACTCTGTAGAGAGCTGACAAAGGGTACAGTGGAATTAAGAATGAAGTGCGTGGCCTATCACTGGCGTCAACGGAGCTCTACCAGGAGGGATTTCTCGCAGGTTGGCGGTGGTTATTTAAAAAGGGAGCTTCAAGAGCGTCTATCCGTTGTATGTGGCCTATCAGCTCTGTACGCTCTACGAACTATACAAAAGTACAGAAGGGATAAGCAGAGCGGCTATTGTCAGGTGCAGGCCAGTGGCGAGAGCAGAAGCGACAGGCTTCAGCTCGGAAGAGACGTCAGCTCTGTGTTTTTTTTCCCCTCTCACTGTACCATTTATGATGGCTGTGGTGTGCTCTTCGTGCCAGATGTTGGAGAACTGGAAGACCCAGTCTCCCGGGGAACTACATCTGCGTGAAGTGCATCCGACTGCAGCTCCTTGAAGACCGTGTTAGGGACCTGGAGCAGCAACTGGATGACCTTCAGCTTGTACAGGAGAGCGATGATATAATTGATCAAAGTTATAAGGAAGTAGTCACCCTGAAGTTGCAGGAGGCAAGTAGCTGAGTGACTGTCAGGAGAAATAGAAATAGGCAGTTAGAGCAGAGCACCCCTGTGGTCATTACCCTCAAAAACAAGTATACCACTTTGGGTACTTTTGTGGGGGATGACCACCCAGGAGAATGCCATGGCAACCGGGTTACAGATACTGAGCATGAGTCCGTGGTGCAGAAGGGAAAGAGAAAGAAGAAGGGAGTGGTAGTGATAGAGGATTCGATAGTGAGTGGAACAAACAGGAGTTTCTGTGGACATGAACGGGACACCTGGATGGTATTTTGCCACCAAGTTGCCAGGGTCAGGGACGTCTCAGATCGCGTCCACAACATTTTGAAGAGGGAGGGGGAGCAGCCAGATATCTTGGTACATATTGGTACCAATGACATAGGAAGGAAAAGCAAAAAGGTCCTGAAAAGTGAATTTAGAGAGCTAGGTAGAAAGCTGAGAAGCAGGACCTCCTGGGTAGTAATTTCTGGATTGTTGCCTGTGCCACACGCCAGTGAGGGCAGAAATAGGATGATTTGGCAGATAAATGCATACCTGAAAAGCTGGTGCAAGGGGCAGGGCTTCAGATTCTTGGATAATTGGGATATCTTCTGGGGGAGGTATGACCTGTTCAAAATTGATAGATTACACCTGAACCCAAGGGGGACCAATATTCTCATGGGCAAGTTTGTTAGAGCTGTTGGGGAGGGTTTAAACTAACTTGGCAGTGGGGTGGGAACCAAAGTGAAGGGACTCAGAAAAGGACGGATGGTAAAAAAGTAAAGAGCATGAGGTCAGATTGTCAGGAAGGGCAGGCAGGTGATAGGACTTAGCTGCAGCCAACAGGCTGAGTATCAAATCATTAGGGATGCAGAGTCAGAAAGGACGGCAAATACAGTAGTAAAGGTGTATCTAAATGCACATAGTATAAGAAATAAGGTGGATGATCTTCTTGTAATATTACAGATTGCCAGGTATGATGTCATGGCCATCACTGAAACGTGGCTGAAGGATGGTTGTAGTTTAGAGCGGAACATTTTAAGATTACACGTTATAGTGGAGGGATAGGAAGGTAGGCAAAGGGGGTGGTGTTGCTCTACTGGTAAAGAATGGCAGGAAATCAGTAGAAAGATGTGACATAGGATCGGAAGATGTTGAATCCTTGTGGGTTGAGTTAAGAAACTGCAAGGGTAAAAGGACGTTGATGGCAGTTATATACAGGCCTCCCAACAGTGGCTGGGAGGTGGACCACAGGTTACAACAGGAAATAGAAAAGGTGAGTCAAATGGGTAATGTTATGGTACTCATGGGAGATTTTAACATGCAGGTCAATTGGGAAAATCAGGTTGGTAATGGATCTCAAGAGAGTGAGTTTGTTGAATGCCCAAGAGATGGCTTTTCAGAGCAATTTGTCATTGAGGCTATTAGGGGATCAGCTATACTGGATTGGGTGTTATGTAATGAACCAGAGGTGATTAGGGAGCTTAAGATAAAAGAACCCTTAGGAACCAGCGATCACAATATGATTGTGTTCAACTTGAAAGTAAAGTCTGATGTAGCAGTATTTCAGTTGAGTAAGGGAAATTACAGTGGTATGAGAGAGGAATTGGCCAAAGTAAATAGGAAGGAGCTGGTGGCAGGGATGTCAGCAGATCAGCAATGGTATGGATTTCAGGGAAAAATGAAGAAGGTGCAGGACATGTGTGTTCCAAAAATGAAGAAGTACTCAAATGGCCAAATAGTACAACCGTGGCTGACAAGGAAAGTCAAAGCTATTGTCAAAGCAAAAGAAAGGGCATACAACAAAGCAAAAACAAAATTTAGTGAAAAGATAGAGGATTGGGAAGTTTTTAAAAACCTACATAGAGCAACTTTAAAAATCATTAGAAGGGAAAAGATGAAATATGAAAGCAAGCTAGCAAATAATATCAAAGTGGATAGTAAAAGTTTTTTGAGGAAATAACAGGTAGGATAGACAAAGAAGCTTCAGTGGATGTTACTTACTTGGATTTTCAGAAGGCCTTTAACGTGGTGCTGCCGATGAGGCTGCTTAACAAGAGCCCATGGAAGGATAGAAGATTGGCTGACTTGCAGGAGGTGAAGAGTGGGAATAAAGGAGCCTTATTCTGGTTGGCAGCCAGTGACTGGTGGTGTTGCACAGGGGTCATTATTGGGATCACTACTTTTCATGTTATATGTCAATAATTTGGATGACAGAATTGATGGCTTTTCTGGCCAAGTTTGCATACAATACGAAGATAGGTGGAGTGCTAGGTAGGGTTGAGGAACTGGAGAGTCTGCAGAATGACGTAGACAGATTGGGAGAATGGACAAAGAATGGCAGAGGGAAGATAGTGTAGGCAAGCGTCTGGTCTTGCATTTCGGTAGAAGGAATAAAAGGTAGGCTATGTTCTAAATGGAAACAAATTTCAAAAATCAGAGGTGCAAAAGGATTTGGGAGTCCTTGTGCAGAATTCCCTAAAGGTTAGCTTGCAGGTTGAGTCAGTGTTAAGGAAGGCAAATATATTGTTATCACTCATTTCATGAGGACTAAAATATAAGAGCAAAGATGTAATGCTGGGACTTTATAAGGCATTGGTTAGAACACATGGAGTATTATGAGCAGTTTTGAGCCCCTTATCTAAGAAAAGATGTGCGTGCGTTGGAGAAGGTTCAGAGGAAGTTTGCAAGAATGATACCAGGAATGAAAGGGTTAATATATGAGGAGTGCTTGATGGCTCTGGAGTTTGAAAGAATGAGGTAGGGGAATTTCATTGAAACCTATCGAATATTGAAAGGCCTAGACAGAGTGGATGTGAAGATGCTGCTTCTTAATCGTGGGTGAGTTTAGGACAAAAGAGCACAGCCTCAGAATAGAGGGGCGTCAATTTAGAACAGAGATGAGAAGGAATTTCTTTAGCCAGAGACTGTTAAATTTATGGATTTTTTTGCCAGACAGCAGTGGAGACCAAATCATTCAGTGTATTTATAGTGTAGGTTGATATGTTCATGATTAGTCAGAGCATCAAAGGTTACAGAGAGCAGGCAAGAGAATGGGATTGAGAGGAATAATCAATCAGCCATGATGGAATGGCAGAGCAGACTCAATGGGCCAAATGGCATTATTCTGCTCCCATGTCTTATGATCTTATGGTCTAAGACATTTAGCAAAATACTGCCTGGTTTAGAAAGTTTAGGGACAGGTTGGACAAATTTGGGTTACTTTCTCTGGAGTGTCTGAGGTTGAGGGGATAGGTGCCGAGAAAAGGGTATTCAGGATCATTTTCTGAAGTTAGAAATGTCAAGTCCTAGAGGATGTGCATTTAAGGTGAGAGGACGGAAGTTTAAAGGAGATGTGGAAGACACGTATTTTTACACAAAGAATGCTAGGTTCTTGGACATGCCGCCGGGGGAGTGGTGATAGCAGATACAATGGTGACCATTAGATAGATGCATGAATATGCAGGGAATGGAGGAATTTTAGATCATGTGCAGGCAGAAAAGGATTAGTTTAATTTGGCATTCTGTCCAAGAGAATTGTTCATGCACTATCCTGTTCTATATTCTTCCTCATTTAGTTTGTCTATTAGTTATCCCAGTCCTCCTCTGTTAATGCTCTCCTGACTTGGTGGACACCACGACCTTTTAACTTAATATCAATAAAGTATGGAGTAGCAGATAGAGCATAATGTGATCAGCTGTCACTCAAGATGATCCAACTAAAGCTTATCAACTAACAGTATTTTCTACACTCATGTTTAATATGTCAAGGCATAATTTAGTAAACTGTTTAACTTATATGAAAAGTATAGGTTGTGTAATGTGGCCAGTTCACATTTTTTGTTGTTACATTCTGAAATACAACAGCCAGGATGGTCAAGGAAATGCGACTAAAGCACAAGATACTGATTAAGCAGTGTTGATTTTTTTTGTAAAGGAGGTATCTACATTCCATGGATCTTTTTCACAATCACATCAGTTATGCCATAATATAGCAATAGTAAATGGATAAAAGAGAACAGGTGTTTAAAGATCTTGAATGTGCTTTAACAAAATTATAGAGTTAGAATCACAAGAATTGGCTGAAGCTGCTGCAGTAAAATAAAATACTTTGCTCAGTGCAATTTAACCTAATTGCCCTACAAGTATCCAGTGCATCCTTCCTCCTTTTTTAAACAGCAGATTAGCACTAACAGACCTCGAGTCCTCTTGTACCACTCCACTTGTTAGTGAGGAATTATATGTAAATGACAAGAGACCCACTAAGAAATTGTTGAAATGGTTTTGCTCATGTTTCAGAAAATTACGTTTTCTGGATTGCATCAAACCTGCCCCCAAACACAATCAATAGCAATTTTGCATGCTTTGCTCTGCAGCCTTTCACTATTGATTGTTAAGCCATCTTGAAAGCACCAGTGGATCCATTAAGGGTAAGAACTAGTGGCAGGAAAATCTGGGCCATTAACTTGGAGAAACTCAAGCTTTGAATCTTCATCCTTCCTGCCGTTGATAAAATGAGTTCTCAGTGTGCCAACTGGTTTTTGATTTTACTCTACCTTGGCCAGTTAACTTCACAACTTTCAAAAATAGCTTTCTTCCTGTTAAGTATTTTCATTCCTGAATGTTCCTTTTTCCCATAAATGCCCTGAATCTAAAACTACAGTTAGCATTGTCCAAACGAACCCATTCTCATTCCTCAGAATTAGATTTCAAAGTTCAAAGTAAATTCATTATCAAAGTACACATATGTCATCATATACAACTTGTGGGCATATTCAGTAAGTCCAATAACCTTAATAGAATCAATGAAAGAACACACCCAACAGGGCGGACAACCAGTGTGCAAAAGACTACAACTGTGCAAATACAAAAGAGAAAAGTAGAAATCATAATAATAAATAAGTAAGCAATAAATATTGAAAACAATGAGATGAAGAGTCCTTGAAAGTGAGTCTAAAGGTTGTGGGAACAGTTCAATGATGGGGTGAGTGAAGTTGAGAGAAGCTATCCCATCTGGTTCAAGAGGCTGATGGTTGAAGGGTAATAACTGTTCCTGAACCTGGTGGTGTGGGTCCTGAGGTTCCTGTACTTTCTTTTTGATGGCAGCAATGAGAATTGAATATGACCTGGATGGTGGGGGTCTCTGTTGATGGATGCTGCTTTCCTGTAACAAAGCTCTGTGTAGATATGCTTCCTTCCTTCCTGGTCTAGCTAGGTACAGACAAGTCAAGAAAACTGTCGCTGAGGTTCTTCCTCCTGCTTACCATGTAGCATTTTGATTTTTCCCCGCCTTTGGTCAGCTTTGTGACTGCAATGTTCAACTATTGCTTTTCAATATTTATGCTCTTCTGTACTGGTTCAATTGTCCCATCCACATGCTGATTTTAAGTTACTAGGGGAGGGCAGGAATGCTGTGGGTACCAAATCTTTAAACTTCATTTAAAATCCTGGCCTTAGCTGCCAATTTGCTTCAGCAATGTTGAAAGTCAAGTGGAAAGAAAACAAACCTGAACTTAATTCCCTCTGTTTATAGTTAATCAAAACGATTTTAAGTTAAGCATTTAAAACTATTCAATTTCCTAAAGAAAAATTAAATTATCAGATGAAATGTCAGGCAATTAATAAAATGATTTGCTTAGAGGTAAATAATTTTACTTATTCAATTTTGAAATAAATGTTACTTTCACAATTTTGTTCTAGGTTTAGCACAATCTGGTTCCTGGGGCTGTTTTGATGAATTTAATCGAATTGAGCTTCCTGTATTATCTGTAGCAGCACAACAAATATATATTGTTCTAACAGCAAAGAAAGAAAGAAAAAAAAGTTTTATCTTCACTGATGGAGATAATGTGTCACTTAATCCAGAATTTGGTATTTTTATCACAATGGTAAGTAATAATAGGAAATGAAATGCAGAAGGCTGATAAAACTTTGTTGATACGGAGAAAAAGAGGATTTGCTGGATCTTTTGAAAAACATTAGGATAGATAAGTTGCTGGGTCCGGACGGGATATACTCCAGTTTACTACAGAAAGTGAAGAAAGATATTGCAGCGACATTGGCGATGCTTTTGCATCCTCACTGGCCACAGGAGTAGTACCAATAGATTGGAGGGAAGCAAATGTTATTCCTTTGTACAAGAAAGATAATAGTGATAGCCCTTTTTTTATAGGACAATGAGTCTTAAGTCAGTGGTAGGCAAACTATTGGAGAAGATTCTTAGAAACAGGATATACAGCATTTGGAGAAGCACAGTCCGGTTACAAATATTCAACATGGCTTTATGAATGGCAGATCGCACCTCACAAGCCTGATTGAATTCTTTAATGAAGTTTCAAAACAAATTGATGAAGGCAGAGTAGTAGATGTAATATATATATGGATTTTAGGAAAAAACTTGAAAAGGTTCCCCATGGTAGACTCATTCAGAAAGTCAAAAGGCATAGGATCTAAGGAAACCAGGCTGTGTAGATTCAGAATTTGCATGCCCATGTAAGGCGGAGGGTGATTGTAGATGGAGCATATACTTCCTGGAAGTTGATGACCTGTGGTGTTCCGCAGGGATCTGTTCTGGGATCCTTGCTCTTCGTGATTTTTATAAATGACTTGGATGAGAAAGTGAAAGAGCAGATAAGTAAGTTTACAGATGGCTTGAAGGTTGGTGAAGTTGCGAATAGTTTAAAAGGTTTCATAGGTTACAATGGGACATTGAGAATATGCAGAGTAAGGCTGAGAAGTGACAGATAGAGTTCAATCTGGAAAAGTGTGTGAAGTGATTCACTTTGGAAGGTCAATCTTGAAGGCAGAATACAGGGTTAATGGCAGGATTCTTAACAGTGTGGAGGAACAGAGGATCTTGTGGTCCATGTCCATAGATCCCTCGAAGCTGCAGCACAAGTTGATAGAATGGTTAGGAAGGCATATGGTGTACTGACCTTCAAAGACTGAGTTCAACAGCTCAGGAAACCTTAAAAGTTACCCTGCTCTCTAATCAGTATTCAGTTCCCAATACTGAAAGTGAGAGGGATCTCCTGGGGGTCTGTTCTTGGTCTAGATCTATGGCAAGAGAGGAAAAAGTTCTAGAAAACAATAACTATAAGAGATTCTATTTTAAGGGAAAGGAGACTTGTTTCTCTAGACACAGAATTGATTCCAAAATGGTATGTTGACTCCCTTGCATTCTGATGTAGGAGTCAGGTGAACTGGTAAGGAATGGAAGAATGGAAACCATGTACATACATGTGAGATTACTTTAGATTGGCATCATGGTCAACGCAGATATTGTGGACCTAAAAACTGTTCCTGTGCCATACATACTGTGTTCTATGTTCTCTGATATTGTGGAGTAATTTAGGAAATCTTCTGGACAGGGAAGATGTACAATCTTATACATAGCAGTTAACTGATATGCTAATATATACATACCAAGCTTGCAAAAAAAAGTTTCTCTTTCACGATCTTCAATCCTACTTAAATATCCTTGAATCGTATTGCTTTAACAGTGAAAAGAAAAGAAAAGAACTTTTCTGTAGCAACACACACAAAATGCTGGCAGAATCAATGGAAGGAAATAAACAGTCACCGTTTCAGGCTGAGACTCTTCATTAAGACTGGAAAGGAAGGGGGCAGAAGTCAGAATAAGAAGGTGTGGGGTGGAGGAGGTGTATAAGCTGGTAGCTAATAGGTGAGCCCAGGTGAGGGGGTAGGTGCGGGAGAGGGATGAAGTTGTAAACTGGGAAGAAATAGATGAAAAAGGTAAAAGGCTAAAAAGGAGTCTAATATGAGAGGATAATGGAATAAAGGGAAGGAATTGGGGAATCAGAGGGAGGTGATGGGCAAATCATTAGGGTTGGAGGGGGGAGAAGATTAGATGTGATAGTGTAATCAGAATGGGGAATGGGAAAAAAAGAAAAGAGGTGAGGAAATGGGGGATTACTGGAAGTTAGAGAAATCAATGTCAATGCTATCAAGTTGGAGGCTACCAGGACAGAATATGAGGAGTTGCTCTTCCAATCTGAGTTTGACTTCATTGTGGCAATAGAAAGAGGCCATGGACAGACATGTCAGAATGGGAATGGAAAGTTGAATTTAAATGGGTCATCACTGGAAAATTCTGGCTGTTGTGGCAGACAGAGCGAAGGTGCTTAATGAAGCAGTTCCCCAATCTCCCTGTGGCTACATATTTCAATTCAACTTCCCAATTCCCACACCAATCTGTCAGTCAGCAGTCTCCTCTAATGCCAAAAAGAGTTCAAATGCACGTTTATGGAGCAACACTTCATATTCATTCTGGTGGGTCTCCAACCTGATGGCATGAACATCGATTTTTCTAACTTCTGATAACTACTCTCCTCTGTTTTGTCCCACTTTTTTTTTGGTTTCCTCCTTTCTGGCAGCCCTTTCACCTCTTCTCCTCCTCTCTTGCCCTCATGGCCTGTCCACCAATTCCCTCTCATTTTCCACCTCCTTCCCTTTATTTCAGGGTCTATTGTCCTCTTGTATTAGGTTCCTTCATCTTGAGCTCTTTACCTCTTCAACCTATTGCCTCCCAGCTTCTCATATCATCCCCCAACCCACATCTAAACATCTTCCCCCTCACCTGGTCTCACCTATGACCTGCCTGCTTGTTTCCCCCCTGCCCCACCTTATTCTGGCTTCTGCCCCCTTCCTTTCCAGTCCTGATGAAGGGTTTGGCCTGAATCATCAACTGTGTATTGCTGAATTTCTCCAGCATTTTGTGTATCTTGCTCAAGATTTCCAACATCCACCAAAAACTTTTCTGTAGTTTATTTTTATTTACCACCTATTTAAGGGAAGAGTACTGCTCTAGAGGTTTGTGATTTTTCTTTCATTTATATAAAATGAATCTGATTAATAAGGCAAGTCTTGCCGCACATACGCATCTCTGTGATCAACTTTCCTTTCTGCTCTACCTAGATAATCCTTTAAGATCAAGCATTAAAGGTAAACATAAATTCTGTGGATCACATAGTTTAGAATAAGTCCATAGAGAATGCTATGGAAACACTATTTTCGTTCCATTTCCTTCCAGAATCCTGGATATGCTGGACGCCAAGAATTGCCAGAAAATCTAAAAATTCAATTTAGGACAGTGGCTATGATGGTGCCAGATAGACAGGTGAGAGAAATACTTCACTTTTTGAGATGTTACATCAAAATTAAGAAACTGGAGCTGCACCTGGATGAACTTTGGCTTAAATGGGAGAATGAGAAGGGGATTGATAGGAGCTACAGGGAGCTAATCACCCCCTAAATTACAGAAGGCAAGTAAGTATGTGGGTGACAATCAGGATAGGGAAGGGGAATAGGTAGTCAGCACAGTGTACCCCTGTGGCTGTTCCCCTCAATAATGAGTATACTACTATAGATACCATTGTGAGGGATAAACTACCTGGGAGTAGCTACAATGACTGGATCTCGGGCACTGAGATGCCTCAGTCTGGCTCTCTGCCTCAGAAGGGCATGGGGGAGACAAGGAGTGCAGTAGCGATGGAGGACTGACAAATTTTACAGAAGAGCTGTCTGTCCTGGTTGCCTCGTGATTAACACCTTAAAATAGGTGATGGAGAATTTATTCATGAAACTGTTCAGTCTTTGTAAAGCAGCTATAGGTTTAGAAATTGGACTAAATGATACATGGTTTATGTGTGTTAAGTGCCGTTGCACTTTTTTTCTTTCGTAAACAATCTACCTGCAAACATAGACAAGTAAGGCTGTGTTTAAACTAGTGTCGGGGAAAGTGGCTAAGGTACTTTATTATGGAGGCTGAAGGGATTAAGGTTTGGTGCGATTCAAAGGGATTATCCATAAAGATTGCTTGTGTTTTGAGCGGGGTGGACGTTTGAATTCCCGATGAATTGTTACTCACAACTGACAGTTGTGTATGGGCATTCACTCAAGTCGTGGTTTCTTTAATTGGAACATCACAACATTCCCGTTTGGTTGGACCCCAAATCATACCATCCCATTGTTTGTGAAAGGAGGCCTTCTCACCACTGAGTCGTGTGGCTGTTAGCAGAGCCGGCTAACGAGCCAAGTTTACATACGAGTCCTGTGAGAAGGCTGCAGTACTATGAGCATTAAAATCCCCACACCATATTTCATTGCTGCCCTAAACACCAGTGGCGTAACAACTAAACACCAGTGGCAGTAAATAACTAAAAGTTATTGTCGCTAAATGTTTAAAGGGTTTCATGGTTGAGAAAGGACAGATAGCTAGTTTATTGGTGTTGATTAAATTTGATGGAAAAAAGTGTCCGGATAGGTTAATTTAGGTTATATGAGTTATATGATTCAAGTCTATGTGCTACCCTCTCTGAGATGTTTTCAATACCTGAAGTTTGGCCATTGCAAAAAGCAGTGTGGTCGATGTAGTGGAAAACATTATTATGGCAATTGTGGAGAAGGTGTTAGGCTAAAATGTAGCAATTGTGGAGGATAACATAGCCCTGCCTATGCAGGGTGCCCTCTACATAAGAAAGCTGTGGAATTGACAGGTTTTTGGATGGAAATGGGCATATTATATGCAGAGGCTCTGCAGAAAGAACAGAAGATAGTATTAGTGGGACCTATCAATATCCAGAATTGAAATAGATTAAAGGCAGTGTGTAAAGTACATGATTGGATTGTTAATAAAGTTTTGTCACTTTCATGGCAAACGCAGTAAATTGTACAGCATGAACTAAAATAGGACAGAAAAATTAAAATTATATTAAAAGCTGCAGAAAAACATCCAGAGATAAAAGAGTTAACTCTAGAAGTTATTAATGATGCCTTACAAGGAGTAAATATCTTTCAGACTTCAAAGGAGGGTTATCAATGTGTTTTTCTAATCTTACAATGGAATGTTAGAAGCCTGTTAGCTAATGGTCAAGAACTTAAGAAATTTATTGAAGTTTTACCAAATAAACCTGAGGTTGAAACCTTGTCTATGTTTTAAGATACAAGGCTATGATGATATAAGATGCAATTGAAAAATGGGATAACACATAGAGTTGGAAATTGGAGTTGTTTACGAGTCAATTGTAATTGAAATTTTGAGAAAGAATAATAAAGCACAGATATTTTTTATAACCGTTGTGAAAGGTTAACACCTGATATGTTGGAAAGTGTGGGTGGAAGTGGGAAATATGGTGTGGGGATTTTAATGCTCATAGTACTGCAGCCTTCTCACAGGACTCGTATGTAAACTTGGCTCGTTAGCCGGCTCTGCTAACAGCCACACGACTCAGTGGTGAGAAGGCCTCCTTTCACAAACAAAGGGATGGTATGATTTGGGGTCCAACCAAACGGGAATGTTGTGATGTTCCAATTAAAGAAACCACGACTTGAGTGAATGCCCATACACAACTGTCAGTTGTGAGTAACAATTCATCGGGAATTCAAACGTCCACCCCGCTCAAAACACAAGCAATCTTTATGGATAATCCCTTTGAATCGCACCAAACCTTAATCCCTTCAGCCTCCATAATAAAGTACCTTAGCCACTTTCCCCGACACTAGTTTAAACACAGGCTTAAACACACAGACCACTTAATCAATTCTAAAACAGCAGTTATACAGCATTCAAGAATTTCGGACGAGCCCCCACAAATGTAGCCCCCCTCGCGGGCTCGTATGCAAACTTGGCTCGTTAGCTGGCTCTGCTAACAGCCACGTGACTCAGCAGTGAGAAGGTCACCTTTTACAAACAATGTACATCTATGGTTGTTATGATGTGGGGTCCAACCAAAGGGGAACATTGTGATCTTTAAAGAGACTACGATTTGAGCAAGTGCTGTGTAAATACTGCCCATACATAGTTGGCAAGAAATAACAGATCATACACCGCATAAAATTATAAACAAGGTATATTTATAAATTTCAGCTTCATCAAACAGTTAATAGGAAAGAGAAAAGAAAAAGATATAAAAGGGCTTATTACAGTTAAACCAGTTCACTGTGCAGATAAAGTTGGAGCTCATCCTGGAGTTGTCTTTACTCACACACTGAACTCACAATCTGCATGAAAGCACACACCACATTCTGAACTTCACTTGAAATCCATCTCAAACAAATGGGCTCTCTCTCACGAATATTGGCCCTTCCTCCTTGGAGCCTTTCATCCGCACGAAGCAATTCTTGCAACAGGGACTCTCTTTCCTATAGCATTCTGAGGCATTTTCCTTCCTGTCCTCTCCACAGCTCCCACCAAAAAGGCTTCGAACCAGACTACTAGCTATCACAAATCTCTCTCCGTCCCACGCTCTCTAGAACTTTCTCCTGATTCCACCATTCCAATTGGCTAACACAGCATTCCTAAGTTGAACAGCAGGGCTTTTTATCTTTAGCTGAAACCAAAACATTCCACCAGCGGGATACACTGCTTTTGCAGAAACTGCTAAAATGAAATACCTACAGCATAGCAGAAGAAATCTTAACCAGGGCATTACGGTACTACGTGGGGTTGTATTGACACAAATGTGAATGGGACAGTGGTGGGAGACTTTCTGGAAGAAAAGTGGTGTGCTTGAATAGTTTGTAGGAGTACAAGGATGAATGAATTTACAATACTGTTTCTGCTGTACACCTTACGCTGGTATCTGAGGATATAGAAAGTATGTGTAGCTGGGAAGTGCATGATGATACAACTGTGGGGAGTGATCACTTCCCCATTTTCTGTACAATGGGAATAGATGTGTATCCCCAGATGGAATTTTAAAAAGAAAAATTGGGATGCATGTGATGATTTATGTGAAGGTAGATTTCCTGATCATTGATGTTGGAGGATATCAAGTTGAATAATAATACCTTGTGCCTTGTACTCAACCCAATAGCTGAGGAATCAATTCCCAGATCATTGGGAGATAATAAAATGAAAACTGTTCCCTGGTGAACAGGGGCATGTAAAAAAACTGTGAAGGAGTAGAACTAAGGTTTTAGGAAAGTTATGGCTGTGTTACTCCAATTCATCTTTCATACAATATAAAAGAACTCAAGCTATAGTTAGAAAAGTAGTGAGAAGAAGAAGGAAAATATATTAGAGAATGTTCTGTGATAGCATTGGGAAAGAAATCCAGGTAATGGAAGTTCAGGATTTGATACAGAAAATGGTGGGGGGGGGGGGGCGGAATTAGAAAACTCGATGCATTGCCAGTTTTGTATGGTGGGGGGAAATTGCAGTTACTGACTCTGAGACTGAAAAAAACCAGAATTACTCACAAAAACATATGCTAGTGTACGTAGTTCAGCCAATTTAAGTAAAGAAGAGAGGTCTTACAGAGAAACTGTTTTGGCAAGCAATCTTCAGATTGCTGAGAAAATACAATGTTCCAATTCTTGCTTAGAAGTTGAATTTACATTGTCTGAACTTAAAAGGGCTATTAATGGTGCTGGTCAGCTATAATCTGGGAAAGAAGATGTTTGTTATAATATGTTTACATGGTTACCACATTCGAAACTTATGTTGGTTTGGAAATTCTTCAATACAAAATGGACTGTAGGGTGACTTGCTGCTTCCTAGAAATTAGCAATTGTTATCCACTTAAGGATCAATCAAATCCTTCCAGTTATAGACCTATTTCACTAACTTCACATGTATGTAAGATAATGGAATGAATGGTTATAGCAAAGCTTTCTTATTTTGTGGAAAGCAACGGAAAATTAGCTGTATACCATTCTGGATTTCGGAAAGGGAGAATGACCATGGACTCGTTCAGTTTGGAATCTGTTATTTTTAAGGCACAAGTTAATAAAGAATCGGTGCTAACAACAGGAATTTTGCAGATGCTGGAAATTCAAGCAACACACATCAAAGTTGCTGGTGAACGCAGCAGGCCAAGCAGCATCTCTAGGAAGAGATACAGTCGACGTTTCAGGCTGAGACCCTTCGTCAGGGCTAACTGAAGGAAGAGTTAGTAAGAGATTTGAAAGTGGGAGGGGAAGGGGGAGATCCAAATTGATAGGAGAAGACAGGAGGGGGAGGGATGGAGCCAAGAGCTGGACAGGTGATTGGCAAAGGGGATATGAGAGGATCATGGGACAGGAGGTCCGGGGAGAAAGACAAGGGTGGGGGGAACCCAGAGGATGGGCAAGGGGTATAGTCAGAGGGACAGAGGGAGAAAAAGGAGAGTGAGAGAAAGAATGTGTGTATAAAAATAAATAACAGATGGGGTACGAGGGGGAGGTGGGGCCTTAGCGGAAGTTAGAGAAGTCGATGTTCATGCCATCAGGTTGAAGGCTACCCAGACGGAATATAAGGTGTTGTTCCTCCAACCTGAGTGTGGCTTCATCTTTACAGTAGAGGAGGCCATGGATAGACATGTCAGAATGGGAATGGGATGTGGAATTAAAATGTGTGGCCGCTGGGAGATCCTGCTTTCTCTGGCAGACAGAGCGTCGGTGTTCAGCAAAGTGGTCTCCCAGTCTGCGTCGGGTCTCGCCAATATATAGAAGGCCACATCGGGAGCACCGGACGCGGTATATCACCTCAGTCGACTCACAGGTGAAGTGTCGCCTCACCTGGAAGGACTGTTTGGGGCCCTGAATAGTGGTAAGGGAGGAAGTGTAAGGGCATGTGTAGCACTTGCTCCGCTTACACGGATAAGTGCCAGGAGGGAGATCAGTGGGGAGGGATGAGGGGGACGAATGGACAAGGGAGTCGCGTAGGGAGCGATCCCTGCAGAAAGCAGAGACGGGGGGGAGGGAAAGATGTGGTTTGTGGTGGGATCCCGTTGGAGGTGGCGGAAGTTACGGAGAATAATATGTTGGACCCGGAGGCTGGTGGGGTGGTAGGTGAGGACCAGGGTAACCCTATTCCTAGTGGGGTGGCGGGAGGATGGAGTGAAAGCAGATGTGTGTGAAATGGGGGAGATGCGTTTGAGAGCAGAGTTGATAGTGGAGGAAGGGAAGCCCCTTTCTTTAAAAAAGGACGACATCTCCCTCGTCCTGGAATGAAAAGCCTCATCCTGAGAGCAGATGCGGCGGAGACGGAGGAATTCTGAGAAGGGGATGGCACTTTTGCAAGAGACAGGATGAGAAGAGGAATAGTCCAGATAGCTGTGGTCAGTAGGCTTATAGTAGACATCAGTGGATAAGCTGTCTCCAGAGACAGAGAATCGAATCGGTGCTAGCAGTTTGATGTGCAGAAAGCTTATGATATGTTATGGACACGGGGTGCTGCTTAAACTGAAGAAAATGCGAATGGGTGGTAGAATATTCAATTGGATTCAAGATCTTTTATGTGATAGAAAGATACAGATTTAGGGAACAACCTTCTCGAAGGAGTATGAGATAGAGTGTAGCCCACTCCTTTTTAATATTATGATTAATGATAACAATTGATATAATTGTTGAAGAAAGTGCAAAAATGGGTCTATCTATCAATTGCAAAAAGACAGAATATATGGTGATATCCAGAAAGAAGGAGAATCCTATCTGCAGGCTGAGAATAAACGGGGAAGACATAAAACAAGTACAGAACCTTTGCTACTTACGAAGCTGGGTGACATCAGATGGCAGGTGCGACTTGGACATTAAAAGAAGAATAGGGATGGCAAAAGACACCTTTATGAGAATGAGGAGCATACTGACCAATACTAAACTAGGCATGACAACCTGCCTCAGAGTACTGAAATGTTACGTTTATCCAGTTATGTTATATGGATCAGAATGTTGGACAATGTCTAGTAACATGAGGAAACGAATTGTAGCAGCAGAGATGTGGTTTTTGAGGAGGATGCAAAGAATATCATGGACAAAATGAATACCTAACGAGGATGTCATGAACAGAGCAAACACAAAAAGAGAAATAATGTATGAGATCATGAAAAGGCAACGTAACTTCATTGGACATGTGATTAGGAAAGAGGAGTTAGAATGCACGGTAATTATGGGAAAGATTGAAGGGAAGAAAGCAAGAAGAAGACAAAGACAAATGATGATGGAGACAGCAGCCAGAGAACTGGAAATGAATACCAATGAATTGATCCACTTGACCCAAAACAGGAGTGTGTGGGCCATGGCAGTCAAAGCTCAAACTGGGCATGGCACCTGATGATGATTAATGATAAGTTCTTAAAGTTAGGCTCAGACATTTCCAAATCATTATATGCTGATGATGGCGCAGTGTGGAAGAGGAGCAAGAATGTAAATTATATAGTTAGGAAAATGCGGGCAGCTATTAATAGAAGAAAGGGGATGTAGGTGGGGGTTTAAATTTTTTGTTGCAAAGTTATTTGTTTTTCTAAAATAAACATAACACCCACAATTGTTCTCAAGTTATTTGTTAAATCTCTTAAACAAGAGTGGGTGATTAAGTTTCAAGGTATGCGGATGGACACAAGGCTAACATGGAAGGCGTGTGTAAATAAAATTCTAGAGAAATGTTAAAAATTGCCTTAATGTGATCAGCTGCTTAGTTGAGTGTGAGTGAGGTATGAGGAGGACAGTTAGACAAATGCATTTACTTTAATCAGATCTGTCTTTGATTATGGATGTGTTGCTTATGGTTCAGCCTCACCAGTGGTTTTAAAACCCCTAGATAAAGTTCAAGCTCAAGCATTGGGATTATGTTGTGGTGCTATTAAATTGTCCCCAATTTTGGCATCACTGGTAGAAATGGGTGAAGTACCTTTACATCTATGCAGGTTATGGTTAACATAGGAGGACATAAATTTAGTCATCCAATATTGGCAACATTAGTGGGGTGTTGGGAGCACTGCTTTCAGAAGGTCTTTAGTTTTGTGTGGCTGAAAAATGAATGGGCACAAAATCTTGGATTGTTTAATGTGGAATATGGTCCCAGTATGCTCCTTTTTGTTGCTCCTCTACAATACATGCAAGGCAGATATTATGGCTTCTTACATATCTACACAGATGGATCCATTGACAAGTCATTCAAATGTTTCTGTTCATGTTCCAAAGTTTCAGGTGACTATTAAGAAAAGATTATTAGCCAAAGTATCAGTATTCATGTCTAAGATGGTTACTATCATTTTAGCTTTGAAATGGGTCGAAGAAGTGTGTACTTCTATGCTCTGATTGTTCTCAGTTTTTTCATCTATTAAAACAGGTTATTTCAAATTATACGCCAGACATTCTTCTTGAGATTGGATATTGTTTGTTGAGGCTGCAGGGTCTAGGCTTGTGTATACATTTCTTATGGGTCCCTGCCCATGTTGGAGTTGAAGGAAATAAAGTGGCAGACATTCTAGCCAGGCAATCACTTAAAATTAGGGATATAATATTGTGATGCCTTTACATAAAGGGGAGGTGAAAACCACAGTTTAAAAAGTCTATTTGATCACTGTGACATCAAAGTTAGGATAAGAAAAGGAAAGGATGGCATTTATATAAAATTTAGAGGTTGGTGAGAACTCAACTGGGAGATGGGTATAAAAGGAGGGAAGAAGTTATACTTACACGTTTACAGACTGGACATACTAAGTTGAATAATTCCTTCTTGAGAATTTAAATGCATGATAGGGGCATTTATCTTGTTTGAATGCAATTCCTATGAGATGCAAAGGAAACATCTAATTGCTAAGTTGAGATCTTTGGGACAGATATAGTTTAACATGAAATATTTGTTAGCATATCACTGCCATTGTAATGTATATAAATACTTTTTGAAAAGCATTAGATTTTTTTGATATTTAAGTTTTTTTTGAGGGGAGAGGGAATTTAGTGGGTATATTACTTGTCTCTTTGCTCCACCCTCCAACTCAGTAGATGATGGTAATACTACACTTTATGTTGGTCTGCCAACCACCATTAAATTTTACAAGAATAATAAGAAGAAAAACTTAGTGAGTTAAAATATGGGTAGCAATGTTTTACATGAGCTTAAAATTAGGGTGGGTTCAGAGTGAGAGGCCAGTCAAGAGAACTTTGGAGGATTCACGTGTAGAGACAGCAAAGAAATGGATGATTATAGTTGCAGATGAGCTAATGCTGATGAGGGAAGGGTGCAAGAACTGGCAGTGTTGTGGGGAGTGGACATAAGAGTTTGAAGCAATCACAGCAGATGAAGGTTACAGAATCTCACCACATATCATATAGAATGTTAAGAATGTGACTAGTCCAGATCAGTTTCTTTACTAACTGTAGCTAACTGTATGGTTGTCAGAATAACTTAAAAGGTGTTATAGGTCCATAAGTACATGTTTACCAAAATATAAATATATAATTGTATAATCATTCTATTTGAATATGAAATGTAGCTTATTTGTAAAATGTTTTTCGAGTGTTTTAGATCATCATAAGGGTCAAGCTTGCCAGTGTTGGATTTTTGGACAACGTATTGCTGGCTCAGAAATTTTTTGTACTTTACAAACTCTGTGAAGAGCAGCTGACTAAACAGGTAAGTAGCAGTCATTGATTAGTTCAGTCACTTACATGCTGTTTATAGGAATAATGCCTTTGGCAAAGGGAAAGATGAGAATTCCCTGATCCTCAGAAAATTGACTGCTTTATGACATGGTCAAATTGTATTTGGTTTTATCTAACATTAAAAGGCGGAAACTTCATGCTTGGGTAATCTGAAGTAAAATAATGAAGATAGATTATATATCTAGAGATTGTATTCCTTAAGGTCATAGCACAGAAACAAGCTTTTTGGCCCACCTAGTCCATGCCAAAGCGTTTAAACTGCTTAGGCCCATCGACCTGCACCTGGACCATAGTTCTCGATTCCCCTCACATCTACGTACCTATCAAAACTTCTCTTAAACATTTAAATCAAAATCACATCCACCACTTGCACTGGCTGCTCATTCCACACTGTCACCATCCTCTGAGTGAAGATGTTTCCCATCATGTTCCTCTTAAACATTTCACCTTTCACGCTTAACCCATGACCTCTAGTTATAGTCTCACCTGACCTCAGTAGAAAAAGCTAGCTTGGATTTACTCTGTCTATATCCCTCATAATTTTGTATACCTCAACCATATTTCCCTTCAATCTTCTACATTCTAGAGAATAGCATTCTAACCTATTCAATCTTTCCTTATAACTCAGCTTCTCCAATCCCGGCAACATTCTTGTAAATTTTCTCTGTGTTCTTTAAATCTTATTTACATCTCGTGTTTATTATTTACATATTCCCTGTAGTTAGGTGACCAAACTGCACACAATACTCCAAATTATACCTCACTAATGTCTTATACAACTTCAACATAACATCCCAACCCCTGTACTCAATACTTCGATCTATGAAGACAAATGTTCTTTACTACCCTATCTACCTGTTACACCACTTTCAATAAATTAAGGACCTGTGTTTCAAGACCCTTTGTTCTACCGCACTCCTTAGTTTCCTACTGTTTACTATGTAAGACCTACCCTGGTTGGTCCTCCCAAAGTGCAACACCTTACACTTCTCTGCATTAAGTTCCATCTGCCATTTTTCAGCCCACTTTTCCTGCTGCTCTAGATCACATTGCAAGCTTTGATAGTCTTCCTTGCTGTCCACCTCACCCCCAATCTTGGTGTCATCTGCAAATTTGCTGATCCACTTAACCACACTATCATCCAGATCTTTGATATAGATGACAAATAACAACAGACCCAGCACCAGTCCCTGCGGCACTCCACTAGTTACAGGCTTTTAATCAGAGAAGCAACAATCTACTTCCTTGAACTCAACAAACTAAGAGTTGGTATAGATGAATTAATTGATGGAATAGATAGAATAGTTGGAGGCTATCCCACTGAATATGATTCAAACAAGAAGGCAAAACCTTAATATATGACTTGGTTACACAGAATATTGTCAGAAAAAAGTCCTTCATACAAGGAGTACTTGAAGCTGTAGTTATTGAGTAAATGCAATATACTTCGTAGATGGTGCAGACTTTGTAGAGTGAATGTCTGTGGTGCCACTCAAGAGGGCTACTTTGATCTTAATGGTGCCAAGTTTCTTAAGCGTAATAGAATATAGAACAAAGCACAGGGACAGGCCCTTTGGCTCACCATGTCTGTACCAACCACTATGCTAAATCTAATTTATCACACTTAGAATTATCCCTTTATGTCCCTCTATTCCCTAATTGTTTGTATGTCTGTCTAAATACCTCTTAAATGATGCTATCATGTATGTTCTATCACCTACCTTGGAAGCATATTCTTGGGGCCTATCATTCTCCATGTATACTCTAATCTAGGAAACATCTAGGTAATCTAGGTAAAATGTGCGCATGCGCCGGTTGTGCATGCAGCCTGTTACAGCCGTTCCGACTAGTGTTCTTACTTTTTTTCTTCTTACTTTTTTAACTTACGTTATTTGTTGTATTTTTTTTCACGGTAACACGTTGAAGCTGCACCCTCTCTAACATGCTGGTGGAGAGAGTTTTATTTGGGTTTTTAGCGCTGGAAATAGTTACATTCAGACACGTCTCATTATCGGGGCAGCAGTACGGTCGCATTGTTTATTCCAAGGACCTGCTGATTGCGCTTATGCCGGCCGGTTTAGCGAACAGAGCAGCGGACACCCCTGCTGAAATCTGGAGGAAAACACATAGAGGATGCAGAGGGGGATGACAAAGGCGAGGAAAGAGGACTGGGTCGAGACAACAGAGACTTATGCAGAAGAGGAGTTTGGTGTGTAATAAAATGGACGAGTTGACGGCGCTAGCCAGGAGTCAGAGAACATTTCAGGAGTGCAGTGTTATGTGCTTTACTGAAACAGGGCTGCACGAGGACATACCTGACCAAAACTTTTCCATGGAGGGCTTCCAGACCGTTCAGGCTGACTGGAAGTGCACTGAGAGCGGTAAGCGTAAAGGAGTTGGGGGCTTGCTGTTCTGGTTAACAACAGATGGTGCAATCCTGGTCATATTACGATTGAGGAAAGTGTTTGTAGACCGGATATTGTACTTTTGCTGTTGGACTCTGGCAATATTCCACCGAGATACAACACTGGGCGTCATGGGAGGTTGTTCCTGCCTGTGGCCATCAAACTTTGCAGCTCCTCCCATGGAGGGTCAGACACCCTAAGCCAATAGGCTGGTCCTGGACTTATTTCCATCTGGCATAGTTTTCATATTGTTGTTTGATTGTTTGTGGTTTTTGTATTGCTATATTTATCCTCTATTCTTGGTTGGTGCAGCTGTAACAAAACCCAATTTCCCTCGGGATCAATAAAGTATATCTATCTATCTATCTATCTAGCTATCCTTTTCAACCTCTTTTGTACCTTGTCCAAAGCCTCCACATCCTTTCTATAGTGTGGCAAGTAGATCTGAACATATTTCTCCAAATGTGGCATGACCAAAGTTTTATACAACTGAACAACATGAATTTCTAGTTTATTCCTTTGGTACCCTGACCGATGAAGGCAGTCAGGGAGCTATGAACTTGCATCCCAAGAACTTCTGGACCCCAACACTCATATGTGTTCCCAGGTTAAAGCGAAGCTTATCGTACTCTTGTTGTGCAGTGAAAGTAGTAAAAGTGCATCATGGTGTTAGAACACAGCATTGTCACATTCTTTTAACCACAATATTAATGTGGCTGATTCAGCTGCGGTCTGGCAGGTGGGTTTGGCAAGAAATTTTCAGGTGGAGAGAAGAAAAATTTCATGAATGTTGTCAAATTCCTGTCATACTATGTAAGATCCACAGTGACTCATGGAAATCCTTGATACATGCCCACTGAAAATAGAGGAGTATTCAAAGTAGCATTGAGAAACTTGAGTCCAATCAGCTTAAACATATGGAAGGCTCAGCCTGAACTGCAGAAGGATTGTATAACTCTCAGTCTACCCACCTGAAATACCACTACTACCATACCATCATTCAAACACGTCTCTCTCAACTGTGACAGAGTATGTGGGTTCCATCTTAGCCTAATCAGTCACCTTGAAGGCCAAAAATAGTGCCAGTAAGCCATTCTCAGTGTCAAAGAAGGTTGGACTGGGGGTCACAGTGGTGCAGTTAGTGGAGCCCCACCTTCCATTGCCAGAGATCTGCATTCAATCCCTACCTCAGCTGCTATCTGTGTAGATTTCACCCACTTTCCTTGTAAATTGAGTGTTTTCTCTAGGTATCCTGGTTCCACCCACATTCCAAAGAAATGTGCATTTGTAAGTTAATTGACCACTGTGAATTGTCTTTAGTGTGTAGCTGAGTGGTAGAATCATGGGAGGTTGATGAGAATGTGGGAAGAATAAGAAATGGGATTAATCTAGTGTGGTGGTTAATGCTCAGTGTGGACTCTATGAGCTGAAGAAAGTTTCTAGGTTGTATCTCTTTATATGAAAAAGTAAGATGTTATCAGATAGTGTTACTAAGTCATTCCAGGAGTTAGACTCAGTACTGATAAAGGATTGGCAGTATATTGTTAGGTTGAGATTGTGTGTGACATGTATAACGTGCAGATAAGTGATTGCATTCCATGCACCTGCCATTCTTTATTTTATTTGGAGATACAGCAGACACAGTTCTGCTGTGAGCCAGCACTGCCCAATAACACCCATATGATCAACTAACCAACTAACCTGTATGTCTTTGGAATGTGGGAGGAAACCAGAGTATCAGGAGGAAAGCCACACAGTCACAGAGAGAAGATACAAACTCTTTACAAGCAGAATTGAACCTTGTTCACTGGTGCTATAATAGCATTACACTAACCACCATGCTAACGTGCTACTTATTCTTTTGTGTGTTAGAAATCTCAGGTTATGGAGATGCAGGTACAGAAACAGAGAAGGCTAACATTTCCAGATGACACATAGTCAGTCGTGGTGTAAGAAATAAATGTGGTGACTGGGTGCCAATCAAGTGGCTGGTTTGCCTTGAGTGATATTGAGTATTGTTACAGATGCATCTACCCAGACACATGGAATATATTCCATCTCATTCTTGTAGTCGCAGCATTAAACTGGGTGATCCAGTTAATATCTTCTAAGATTTCGACAAGACATTAACAGGTAGATTGGGAAAAGTTTCAAGGATTTATTCACAGCCTCATCAAGAAAGGTGTAATAGCACAAGAACATGGAATTTCCTGACTACTCATGTGGAGAAAAAGCAATTGAGTTTCTTGCCAATAGTATTTTTCATCCTGTGGATGGTGGAGGAACTCTAAAATGGTAACAATTTGACAAGGGTAGGTGGTTTGATTATGTATTGTTGGAGATGGTTGCTTGATGCAAACATTGCTTGCTGCTTAGTAACTGTGCACCCCTGAATTTTCTCCAGCTCTTGCCATTCGCAGATACATTCTGTCTCATTTTAATGAAGAGTTATGAATGAAGTTAAAAATTATGCAATCTCCTATAAACCCCCCACTTTTGATTTTAAAATGGAAGGAGCAATTCATAAATTAGCTGAAGATGGGTATCATGAGTTATTCCTGTGCCAGTGTCATAGTTGAGATGATTAAAAACAAATTAGCTTTAACTATTCTTCTGTGAGGTATGATTTCACAGATTTTCCTTTGATGGCCATCGTTATATGTCATAATCAGTCAAATGCTGTTCAATGTAAAAGATATTTGTTCTCATCTGAACTCTGCTTTGCTCTTCTATCCCTGTTTGACTAAGGCTGTATTGAAGTCTGGAGCTAATTGATCCTGGCAAACCCCAGACTGAGCATCTGTGAGCAGGTTATTGGTGTGTAAGTGCTACATCATGACACAGTTAAAAACACTGCTTTGTTGATAATTGTTAAATGGGAAGGATTTAGATTGATTTGTTTCCTCGTGTCTTTTGGGACAAAGACATAATGTGGGCAATTTTCTTTTTAGGGAAGCAAATCTGCCTAATATATATATATTAGGCAGATTTATATATATAAATATATATATAAATCTATATATTTCTTCAGTGTAGTTGACTCTAGCTGCCTCCCAGACTCAGGGTAATTAGAATCAGGATCAGGTTGAATATCACTGTCATGTATCATGAAATAGTTGTTTTGTGGCAGCAGTACATTGCAATACATAATTAAAAAACTATAAATTACAATAAGCAATTTATATATAAATAGTGCAAAAAGAGAGCAAAAAAAGGAAAAAATAGTGAGGTAGTGTACATGGATTCATGGGTTCTAAAATGTTGAGTGTCTTCAGGCTCCTGTACCACCTCCTTGATTGTAGAAATGAAAAGAGGGCATGTTCTGGGTGATGGGGGTCCTTAATGACAGATGCCACCTTTTTGAAGCATCACGTTTTGAAGATGTCCTTAATGCTGGGGAGACTAGTGCCCATGATGGAGTTGGCTGAGTTTGCAACTTTCAACAGCTTTTTCTGATCCTGTACAGTGTCCCCTCCACATCAGATGGTGATGCAACCAGTTAGAGTGCTCTCAACGGCAGATCTGTAGAAATTTGTGGGCGTCGGAAAACCTGTGCCGACCAACTGGCAGGAGTGTTCAAGGACATCTTCAGACTTTCACTGATGTAGTCAGAGGTTCCCACTGTCTTTAAAAAAGGTGATAGTCATACCAGTGCCCAAGAAGAGAAGGGTGAGCAGGATGGAGAATAAATACTAGCATAACCAGCAAAAGCCCACATCCTGTAAATTATTACATTTCAAAAGTCTTGAAGTGGTACAGTCCATGCGGTGAAGGTATTCCTAAAATTTTGACGTAGAGACAATGAAACAAACGAACGAATTTCTTGGTCAAAATAGGACATAGAATATAGAAAAATACAGCACAGGAACAGGCCCTTTGGCCTGCAATGTTGTGTGAACTAATTAAACTAGTATTTAAATGCCAAATTAAAATAGTCTCTTCTGCCTACACAACGTCCAGATCCCTCCATTCGCTGCACGTTATGTGCCTATCTGAAACTGCTTAAACATCTTTATCATATTTTCCCCTGGTACCAGCACTGGCAGTAATTTCCATGTACCCACTAACCTCTATGTAAAAATCTTGCCCTGCCCATCTCCCTTGAACTTACCCCCTCTCACCTTCAATGTGTGCTTTCTAATATTAGACATGTATAGTATAAGGTGCAATAAATGTAACTGCACTCTTTAAGAATGGAGGGAGCCAAAAGGCAAGAAATTATAGGCCAGTTAGCCTGATCTCAGTGCTTGAGAATATGTTGGAAACCATCATTAATGATGATGTTACGAGTTACTTGGAGGCACATGGTAAAATAAGCTGAAGTCAGCGTGGTTTTCTTAATGGCAAATCCTGCCTGACAAATCTGTTTCAGGAAATACAGGCAGGATGAACAATGAAGAGTCAGTGAGTGTTGTTTACTAGGATTTTCAGTGAACAATGAAGAGTCAGTGAGTGTTGTTTACTAGGATTTTCAGAAGGTCTTTGACAAAGTGCAACACATGAGGCTGCTAAACAGACTAAGAGCCCATGGTATTACAAAAAGGATACTAGTGTAGATGGAAGGGTAGCTGACTGGCAGGAGGCATAGAGTGAGAAGAAAGGGGGCCTTTTCTGTTTAGCTGCTGGTGACTAGTGGTGTTCTGCAAGGGTTGTTGGGATCGCTTATTTTCACGTTATATGTCAATAATGGAATTGATGGCTTTGTGGCCAAGTTTACAGACAATACAAAGATAAGTGCAGAGCCGGGGAGTCTGTAGGAGGATTTGGACAGATTGAGAGAATGGGCAAAGACGTGGCAGATTGAGTAGAGTGTAGCGATGGCTCTGGGCATGTACTTATTGGAGTTTAGATGAATGAGGAAGGGATCTCATTGGTTATATATCAAAAGTCCTAAATAGAGTGGATGTGGAGGAGATGTTTCCTATAATTGTGGAGTCTAGGGCCAGAGGGCACAGCTTCAGTGTACAAGGAAGTCCTTTGAGAACAGAGATGAGGAAGAACTTCTTCAGACAAAGAGTGGTGAATTGGTGGAATTCATTGCCACGGATGGCTGTGGAAGCCAAGTCATTGAGTATATTTAAAGTGGAGGTTGATATGTCTTTCACAAACAAGAGAAAATCAGCAGATGCTGGAAATCCAAGCAGCACACACAAAATGCTGGAGAAACTCAGCAGACATTTTGTGTGTGTTGATAGTTATGGCACCAAAGATTACAGGGAGAAGGCAGGTGAATGAGTTTGAAAGGGACAATACATTAGGCATGAAGGAATGACAGAGCAGATTCGTTGGGGCAAATTCCCTAATTCTGCTCCTGTGTTTTATGGTCTAAACTCAGTGCTTCGACTAATAAACAGAAACATGCTATATGCCTTTTGTTATTACTCTATTAACCTGTTTAGCCATTTACAGGGTGCTATGTACTTCGACAACTATAAAGGATCTTGCCTTTTTGATTTAGTTTCCCAAAGTACAACACTCACATTTGGCAGGATTAAACTCCATTGGTCATTTCTCTGCCCATATGTCCAAAAGATCCCTTAACTATCTTCTACACTATCTATGATACCTTTCTATCATTTACAAACTTACTTACCCTATATTTATATACAGTGCCTATAAAAAGTATTTACCCATGCCGTCCCCCCCCTCCCCTGGAAGTTTTCATGTTTTATTGTTTTACAACATTGAATCACAGTGGATTTAATTTGGCTTTTTTGACACTGATCAACAGAAAAGACACTTTTGTGTCAAAGTGAAAACAAATTTCAACAAATTGGTATAAATTTATTCCAAAAAGCTCACTTTGTAGAGCGTTGGTATAATCATTCGGTTGGGAAACAGCTCTGTATCTAGCACACTTCTTCATTTATTACATATGAAAATCTCTGTTATACCCTCACTAAGTTTGAGCAATGGAGTCATAGAGTCATATAGTACAGAAACCAGCCCGTTACCTTACCATATCCATGCTAACCTTTTTTGTCCATTTTCACTAGTCCCATTTGCTGGCCCATTTTCTTCTGTGCCTTGCCTTTTCAAATGCATGTCCAATTGCCTCTTAAACTTGTGATAGTATAATCAATAAGTCAACCAGTTGGTGTGTAAAAAATATTTCTCCTCCAATCTCCTTTAAAAATCCTTCTTCTTGCCTTAGACCTATGCCCTCATGTTTTTGATATCCCCGCCATGAGAAAAAGATTCTAAATATCTACCCTAAATATACCTTTTCCGTCTAAGCTACAGCCCCTTTTGTTCCATATTGACAACAATCCTATTATGCAGCCCTTAATTTTGAAGTCCATATATACCACATCAAATGCATTTCCTTCATTGTTCCTCTCTGTTGCTTCTCCAAAAAAAAAGAAAACAGTTCTTTGGAGCTGTGAAGCGGTAGCTCTAATGAATTGTTTCAACCTTCAGCTCAGCTACTTTCTGTGTGGTGTTTTCATATTCTCTTTTATGATCACAATGTGTCATCAAGGGCTCTGTTTCCTACCATATGCAAGTTGGTAAGTTAATTATCCACTACAAATTGCTCTTAGTGTGTAGGTGGATGGATAGAATCTGGGTACATGAGGAAGAATAAAAAGGAGTCAGTGTAGGATTGTAATAAATGAGTACATGGGTTTAGTGAGGTGAACTTCCTTTCACCATGCTGTATGACACTATGACTCTTGAGTTATGGCCAATCAGGTAGGTACAATTTAGCAAAACTATTTTCGCTTTCTTGAATCAATCCACACTTGTCCCTAACCATTTGGCTGACTTCATTCTCAAGTAAACACTTCAGAAAAATGCATTAGCTGTGAAGTATTTCTTGAATTTTTTCACTTAATGGTTAGAAAAAAGAACAGTAAGTCAGATTCTCCACAGAGTAATTGGCATCATACAAAAATTATTGATTGATTGTTTAATTTACAGAACATTTGTTTTAATAGAACTTTAATGTATGCACAATGACTCCCTCTCCTCATGAATTCTTTTGTTCATGTTTGGCCCAAGAATCAGATAACTTCTTGTGCTGAATTATGCTTGTACAACTCAAACTGGAAACTGGTTTGCTTAATAAATAACATATTGGACTATAAGTCATTTCATTCAGCATTCTGGTTATGATTATTTTTATCAACTGCTTGTAGGTTCATTATGACTTTGGGTTGAGAAATATTCTTTCTGTCTTGAGAACACTGGGAGCTCAGAAGAGAGCGCGACCAGAAGACAGTGAGTCAACAATTGTCATGAGAGTTTTAAGAGACATGAATCTATCTAAATTGGTAAGAGAGAGTTGGAGATGATTTTAAGTGTATTTTAAATGAAGAAATATTCTTCCAAAATAAAATTCAATGTACCAGTTAAGATAGAACAATGACATCAGCAGAACCAAATTTTAGAAATATGGCACAGTGCATAAACACTACTATATATTATGTATTTAGCATAAGTGATTAAGTTTGAATAATATACTGTATATAAAATCATGAGGTGAATGCATGTGGTCTTCTTTCCCCAGGAAAGGGAAACGTAAAATTAGAGGGCATAGGTTTAATGTGAAAAATGAACAATTTAAAGGGGATTTGTGGAGCATCTTCTTCTTGCTGGGGGTGGTATATATATGGAATGAACTGCTGGATAAAATGGTTGAGGCAGGTGCAGTGTGTGAAAAACTTACCTCTGACATCCCCCTTGTACCTACTTCCAATCACCTTAAAACTATGCCCCCTCATGTTAGCCACCTCAGCCCTGGGAAATAGCATCTGGCTATGCGCACGATTAATGCCTTTCATCATCTTATACACCACTATCAGGTCATCTCTCATCCTCTGTCACTCCAAGGAGAAAAGGCCAAGATGACTCAATCTATTCTCATAAGGCACGCTCTCCAATCCAGGCAACATTCTTGAAAATCTCCTCTGCACTCTCTCTATAGTATCAACATCATTCCTGTAGTGAGGTGACCAGAACTGAACACAGTACATCACACCCTTGGAAGTGTTCGTGTTTTATTGTTTTACAGTATTGAATCACCGTGGATTTAATTTGGCTTTTTTTGACACTGATCAACAGAAAAAAAGCATTGGGATTGTGAGTGAACAGCCCTTTTCAAGTCCAGCCACAAATCCTCAATTGGATTGAGGTCTAGACTCTGACTCTGACTCCAGAACATTAACTTTGCTTGTTCTTAAGCCATTCCTGTCTAGCTTTGGATTTATGCTTGGGGTCACTTTCTTGCTGGAAAACAAATGTTCTCCCAAGTAACACACATAAAAGTTGCTGGTGAACGCAGCAGGCCAGGCAGCATCTCTAGGAAGAGGTGCAGTCGACGTTTCAGGCCGAGACCCTTCGTCAGGACTAACTGAAGGAAGAGTGAGTAAGGGATTTGAAAGTTGGAGGGGGAGGGGGAGGTCCAAAATGATAGGAGAAGACAGGAGGGGGAGGGATGGAGCCAAGAGCTGGACAGGTGATAGGCAAAAGGGATACGAGAGGATCATGGGATAGGAGGTCCGGGAAGAAAGACAAGGGGGGGTACCCAGAGGATGGGCAAGGGGTATATTCAGAGGGACAGAGGGAGAAAAAGGAGAGTGAGAGAAAGAATGTGTGCATAAAAATGAGTAACAGCTGGGGTACGAGGGGGAGGTGGGGCATTAGTGGAAGTTAGAGAAGTCGATGTTCATGCCATCAGGTTGGAGGCTACCCAGACGGAATATAAGGTGTTGTTCCTCCAACCTGAGTGTGGCTTCATCTTTAGCATCGACTTCTCTAACTTCCGCTAATGCTCCACCTCCCCCTCGTACCCCATCTCTTACTTATTTTTATACACACGTTCTTTCTCTCGCTCTCCTTTTTCTCCCTCTGTCTCTCTGAATATACCCCTTGCCCATCCTCTGGGTCCCCCCCCCTTCTCCTTCTCCCTGGGCCTCCTGTCCCATGATCCTCTCGTATCCCTTTTGCCTATCACCTGTCCAGCTCTTGGCTCCATCCCTCCCCCTCCTGTCTTCTCCTATCATTTTGGATCTCCCCCTCCCCCTCCAACTTTCAAATCCCTTACTCACTCTTCCTTCAGTTAGTCCTGACGAAGGGTCTCGGCCTGAAACGTCGACTGTACCTCTTCCTAGAGATGCTGCCCGGCCTGCTGCGTTCACCAGCAACTTTTATGTGTGTTGCTTGAATTTCCAGCATCTGCAGAATTCCTGTTGTTTGTGTTCTCCCAAGTCGCAGTTCTCTTGCAGACTACATCAGGTTTTCCTCCAGAGTTTCCCTGTATTATGCTGCATTCATTTTACCTCTACCCTCTAAGCCTTCCAGGACCTGCTGCAGTGAAGTATCCCCACGGCATGATGTAGTCATCATCATGCTTCACAGTAGGGACAGTATTTTTTCATGATGTGCTGTGTTTGGCTTACGCCAAACATGGCATTTAGTCTGATGACCAAAAAGCTCAAGTTTGGTTTCATCAGACCATAGAACTTCTTCTAGCTGACTTCAGAGTCTCCCACATGCCTTCTGGAAAACTCTAGCCAAGACTTCATGTGAGTTTTTTTTCCACAGTGGCAGATTTACCATATTCTTTCCATGTCTTGATGGTTGACTTAACTGTATTCCAAGGGATATTCAGTGACTTGGGAAATTTTCTTGTATCCACCTCCTGACTTGTGCTTTTTTATAACCTTTTCATGGAGTTGCTTGGAGTGTTCTTTTATCTTCATGGTGTAGTTTAGTTTTTGCTAGGATACTGACTCACCAGCAGTTGGACCTTCCAGATACAAGTGTATTTTTACCACAATCAACTGAAACACCTTCACTGCACACAGTGATCTCCATTTATCTAATTATATGACTGCTAAAGTCAATTGGTTGACCCATGATGATTTGGTGTGTCATATTAAACTGAGTGACTACTTATGCAATCAGTAATTTTGTGTTTTATATTTCTAGTTAATTTAGATCACATTATAGAGATCTGTTTTCACTTTGACACAAAAGAGGGGGGTGAATACTCTTTATAGGCACTGTAGGTCCCGCTCTGGTTTGAATATACAAAACACATCATCTTAAGCTTACCTAAATTGAAATCCATTTGCCATTACTCAGCCCGTCTCCCTAACTGCAGATTTTCTCTTGTTTGTGAGAAGATCTCTTTGCAATTCATTGTAACCTGTTTCATTATTAACAAGACCTCTTAATGTAGCATCATAAGCAAATGTGCTAATTGTGCCATGTGTATTCACATCCAAATCATTTACATATAAAATGAATAAGAGGTCCCAACACTGACCCCTAGGCATCCCACTACTCACAGATCTCCAGTCAAAGAATTGACCTTAAACTATCACTCTCTGCTTACTGTCATTGAGCCAATTCTGAACACTCTTCTCTAGCTCTCCCTGAATACTATGCACCCTAATCTTTTAGATCAGCTTTCCATGGGGGACCTCGTCAAAGTCCTTACTGAAGTCCATATAGACCACATTCAGTGCCCTGCCCACATCTATTCCCTCAGTTATCTCTTCAAAAAACTCCAGAAGATTAATAAGAAATGACCTCCCATGCACAAAACCATGCTATTACTGATCAGTCCTTGACTATCCATGCGATGGTAGGTCTTGTCACTCAGAATTCCTTCCAGTAACTTCCCTACAACTGGCATCAAGCTCACTGGCCTTAGTTCCCTGGCCTGTCCTTGCTACCCTTCTTGAAAAATTGAATAACAGTAGCCACCCTCCCATCTTATGGAACTTTACTAGCAGCTAACAGGAAGGCAAGTATCTTTCCAAGGGACACTGTGATTCTGGCTTCCCATAATAATGTCTGTATGCACTTGATCAGGCTCTGGGAATTTACCCAGTGTGATACACTTCAAGTCTGTAAATACCCCTTCCTTAGGATATGCAAATGTTCCAAGACCTCACTACCAATACCCCTCATTTCTTTGGCATTCATGAAATTCTCCTTAGTAAACACCAAGGAGAAATAGACATTAAAAATCCAAGTCATTTCCTGTGTAGTTCCGTACAGAGGCTGCCCTGATGATCTTTAAGAGGATTTAGTCTCTGACTGGTCATCTTTTTACTTTTAGTCTAACTGACGAACCTCTTGGGATTATCTTTAACCCTGCCTGCAAAATCCATTTCATACCCACTTTTTACCCTCCTGATTACCCTCTTAACCCTGCTCTTAAACATGTTGTATTCATCTGAGGATTCATCTTGTGCCCAGCTGAGTAGAAGTGATGTACTGTTTGCATCCTTTTTTTTCCTGACCAAAGACTTGATATCCGTCAACACTGAGTGTTTCCTGAACTTGGTGTGTCTATCTTTTATCCTACAGGAGCATGCTGTCTCAACAACTGATACAAAACTCTTAAAATTCTTCTTCTTGCTATCTGTTCCTTTCCCTTTAAATTGAGCCACCCAGTCAACCCCAGCTAGATCATACCTAATGCCCTCAAAATTGGCCCTACTGCAGTACAGGACTTTAACTTGTGGACCTGGTTCTATCCTTTTCCATAACAATAAGACACCCTGAGCCAATAGGCTGGTCCTGGACTTATTTCCTGGCATAATTTACATATTACTATTTAATTATTTATGGTGCAACTGTAACGAAAACCATTTTCCCCCGGGATCAATAAAGTATGACTTACAATTTGAAAACTAACAGAATTGTGATCATTGTACCCAAAGTTCTCTCCAACTGCCATTTCAGTTATTTGGCCTTTCTCGTTCTGGAAGAGGAGGTCGAGCATTGCTCATTACTGAATGGGAGCATCAGATTATTGCGTGAGGAAACTGCCTTCATACAATTCTGCATCATACAAATACTGCCGAAGGGTCTGGGCTCGAAATGTTGACTTTTATTTTTTTCCATAGATGCTGCCTAGCCTACTGAGTTCCTCCAGCATTTTGTGTGTATTGCTTTGATTTCCAGCATCTGCAGATTTTCTTTTGCTTGTGATACAAATTCCATCCCACCTTAGCCCTTTGCACTCTGGGGGGGCTAGCCCAGTTGATAACAGGAAAATTTAAATCAGCCACTAACACTGCCCTGCTGTTATGTATCCATGGGACAAGAACAGCAACAGAGTTTTATGATTAAATGTTTTTACTGAGGCTTGTTAGTAATGGTACACACTGGGCAACTTGCAGTGTGGGAGCTATGAATGCGACCGCCAAGACAAAAGACATACATACTCGAAAGCCTGCACCCAAACGACAGTACATAAACTGCATGAAGGAAGCCCAATCAATTCACTGTAAGATCGATTGGCCACATACACTCTCAACACATTCTTACAACTGATCTGAAATGGTACTATCCTCCCCGCTAATGATGGGAACCACAGAGTAATGGAGTAAGTGAGTTAAACTGAGAAAAATGAAATATCTATAGCGCTTGGTAGCAGTCAACTGGCCGGTGCACCCTTCTGGACTGCTGCAGGGAGGCAGATTCTCTCTCTATGCCTTCCTGGTTAGCTGATGTCAATTTTAGTGGGCTGTGAATTTCTAGATGAAGCATTCATTGGTTCATCTGCTGGGACACTGGCTTCATCAGCAGAAGATGATTCTGTAGCTTTCCTGGGCTCCCCTACAGTTTGCTGGCGTATTTAATCCAAATGTCACCAGCAGTTTTCCATCTGTCATCTCAGGTTCTGCTACTTGACTGTGGCAAGCTGGACGATAGCTGCTAGTCAGTTTTCTTTCTGCGAGATGCATGTGTAGATTATGTCTCTGGCACAAAGTATTCATGGCCTTGTGTACAATTATATGTTTGTTTCATGGCCTCTTGCTTGCTGCAATTCTGGAGAGCCGCCCGTATCACATCTGACAATAGACAATAGGTGCAGGAGTAGGCCATTTGGCTCTTTGAGCCAGCACCACCATTCACTGTGATCATGGCTGATCATCCACAGTCAGTACAGATGTCCCCCGCTTTTCGAACATTCGCTTTACGAAACCTCACTGTTATGAAAGACCTACATTAATTACCTGTTTTCGTTAACAGAAGGTGTTTTCACTGTTACGAAAAAAAGGCAGCGCGTGCCCCGAGCAGCCGCTCCTCCCCCGGATTCAGAACTGCATTCTAGCCGGCATTACTTAAACACGTGCCTGTGAGCATCCGTTTGCAAGATAAGTTCTAAGGTATCAGAAAAGCCTAAAAGAGCTCATAAGGGTGTTAAACTTAGCATAAAACTAGACATAATTAAGCGTTTTGATCGTGGTGAACGAAGTAAGGACAAAGTGAGTTTGGCTTGTGAAAGTTGACGAAGATGATGTTGAAGAGGTTTTGGCATCCCATGACCAAGAACTGATAGATGAAGAGCTGATGCAATTGGAAGAGAAAGGATAACAATCGAAACCGATTGCAGCAGCAAACGGACCGAAAGTGAAGTCATCCAGGAACTGAACGTGAAGCAACTGCGTGAGATTTTCGCTGCAGTAATGAAGTATAACTTTAATTTTGAAAGGGTACGTTGGTTTAGGGCGTATTTGCAAGCTGGTTTGAGTGCTTACAAAGAACTGTATGATAGAAAAATGCATGAGGCTAAGCAGTCAAGCAAGCCTTCCACATCAGCCACAGCAGATGACAAACCTCGACCTTTGACATCGAGGCAGGCAGACATAGAAGAAGATGACCTGCCTGCCCTGATGGAAACAGACACTGAGATGGCACCCCAGTGTCCCACCATCCCAACCCCCGGCCGCGGACCGATACATTGCTATGGAGAACGCAGCGGTAGCCAAGATGCACCCAGCACATTTTTAAGAAAAAAGCCGAAATAAACAAATTAATTAATTAGGCATGGCCCGGCACGTAAATGTTGGCCCGGATCAGAGGCAATTGCCAATTGCATCTACTGATCTTTTCCACGGATGCTGCCCGACCTGCTGTGTTCCTCCAGCGTGTTGTGAGTGTTGCAATTTTCTATCCATGTCAGTACCCTACCCCCAATACCATGTGCTCTAATTTTGCCCACTAATCTCCTATGTGGGACCTTATCAAAGGCTTTCTGAAAGTCCAGGTACACTACATCCACTGGCTCTCCCTTGTCCATTTTCATAGTTACCTCCTCAAAAAATTCCAGAAGATTAGTCCAGCATAATTTCCCCTTCGTAAATCCATGCTGACTCGTACCGATCCTGTTACTGCTATCCAAATGTGCCGCTATGTCATCCTTTATAATTGACTCCAGCATCTTCCCCACCACTGGTGTCAGGCTAACTGGTCTATAATTCCCTGTTTTCTCTCTCCCTCCTTTCTTAAAAAGTGGGATAACATTAGCTACCCTCCAGTCCTCAGGAACTGATCCTGAATGTATAGAACATTGGAAAATAATTACCAATGCGTCCACGATTTCTAGAGCCACCTCCTTAAGTACCCTGGGGTGCGGACCATCAGGCCCTGGGGATTTATCAGCCTTCAGTCTCATCAGTCTATCCAACACCATTTTCTGCCTAATGTGAATCTCCTTCAGATCCTCCATTACCCTAGGTCCTCTGGCCACTATTACATCTGGGAGATTGTTTGTGTCTTCCCTAGTGAAGACAGATCCAAAGTACCTGTTCAACTCGTCTACCATTTCCTTGTTCCCCATAATAAATTCACCGGTTCTGTCTTCAAGGGCCCAACTTTGGTCTTAACTGATTTTTTCCTCTTCACATACCTAAAGAAGCTTTTACTATCCTCCTTTATATTCCTGGCTAGCTTGTCTTATCTCATCTTTTCTCCCCATATTGCCTTTTTAGTTATCCTCTGTTACTCTTTAAAAGTTTCCCAATCCTCTGGCTTCCTGCTCATCTTTGCTATATTATGCTACTTCTCTTTTATTTTTATACTATCCTTGACTTCCCTTGTCAGCCATGGTCGCCCCTTACTCCCCTTAGAATCTTGCTTCCTCCTTGGAATGAACTGATCCTGCACCTTCTGTATTATTCCCAGAAATGCCTGCCAGAGTTGTTTCACTGTCATCCCTGCTAGGGTATCTTTCCAGTCAACTTTGGCCAGCTCCTCCCTCATGGCTCCATAGTCCCTTTTGTTCAACTGCAATACTGACACTTCCGATTTTCCCTTCTCCCTCTCAAATTGTAGTTTAAAACTTATCATATTATGGTCACTAACTCCTATTGGCTCCTTTACCTCGAGTTTCCTTATCAAATCCGGTTCATTACACAACACTAAATCCAGAATTGCCTTCTCCCTGGTAGATTCCAGTACGAGCTGCTCTAAGAATCCATCTCAGAGGCACTCCACAAACTCCCTTCTTGGGGTCCAGTACCAACCTTATTTTCCCAGTCTACCTGCATATTAAAATCCCCCATAACAACCGTAGCATTACCTTTGCGACATGCCAATTTTAACTCTTGATTCAACTTGCACCCTATATCCAGGCTACTGTTTGGGGGCCTGTAGATAACTCCCAGTAGCCCTTTTTGCCCTTACAATTTCTCAATTCTATCCATACTAACTCTACATCTCCTGATTCTATGTCGCCCCTCACAAGGGACTGAATTTCATTCCTCACCAACAGAGCCACCTCACCCCCTCTGCCCACCTGTCTGCCCTTTCGATAGGACATATACCCTTGAATATTTATTTCCCAGCCCTCTCTGCTCTCTGCAGTTGGTCAAGTTTTTCTACCTTTGGGTCCACCACAGCATTACTCAGGCCTTTGGATGGCAGTTCTCCTTAAACTTGAACTTAGCCATTGGATCACTGTATTGACCGGAAACATCAACTTGGAAAACTTACGTTTTGTAACTCCAAAACATAAAACTAATTTAAAGGAAAAGACAGAGAGTCAGAAATGTGAGCCTAACTTCGTGTTTTCTTTAAGTAAGGCACGCATGTATCGTGGTAGAGTCATGATGTTTGCACTTATTTTTATATATAATCTGTAATGAATTATTTAAACAAACAAGAATGCTAAATCAAATAACATATTTGCAATATTGCTGAAATACTACTGAAATATTAAATACACAACATTCCTTCCTGCTTAGCTATAAACTCCAACTCAATATGTACACAGAATATTGTATAATACAACTACTATATAGACATCCACAGCATAATAATTTTAAATTATCCCATTCAGGCTTAAATATTAATCGCTGTGAAGATTTCTTACTCTTGTGGGTGAAAGGCCTTGATAAAATGGATGTGGAGAAGATGTTTCCTCTGGTGGGAGAGTCTAAGACCAGAGGACACAGCCTCAGAATAGAGGGGCATCCTTTTAGAAAGGAGATGAGGAGGATTTTCTTTAGCCGGAGAGTGGTGAATCTGTGGGATTCTTTACCACAGGCAGCTGTGGAGGCCAAGTAAATGTAAACTTAAGGCAGAGGCTGATAGGTTCTTGATTAGTCAGGGCATGAAGGGATATGGGGAGAAGACAGGAGATTGGGGTTGAGAGGAAAATTGGATCAACCATGATGAAATGGCGGAGCAGACGATGGGCTGAATGGCATAATTCTGCTCCTATACCTTATGATCTTATAACATTGTTCCAGACAAGGGAGGTCACTCTGCTAAGCAGGTGAGACTTGTGGCTGTGAAAACAATCTCAATTTCTGGGACCGCCTCTGTGGTTGTTGTAGGAGTTGACTCTGAGACTGCAGGAAGTGGTCCTGAGAGCTCTGGGATCTACTACAGTCCTTGCTTCTCTCCCTGTCCCGGCTTCTTTCTCTCTCTTTATTGTGCTCTTTTTATTTCTCATGTTCATTCTTTCTTTTGTGCCTTTTTCTTGCTCGCTCATGTTCTTTCTCTCTCTTTCTTCTCTCCTGTTCAACTTCTAATTTCTGGTGAGTATCTCTGAATTTGCTCATTTCTTGAAATTTCTTCTCTTCCATTTCATAGCACTTATGTCATCCTCCTCTTTCTTTTCCTTCTTTCTAGGATGTGTATCTTGATCTTGGAAAGATGCATTTAGTTCACTGGAGTATTCTCTTATTAATCCTTTGATTGCTCCCTTTACAATCTAATGGCCCCTCTTGGTTTCCTCATCCATAACATCACCTGACAACTCCTCTGTTTACGTATCTCCATTGACTCATTTCTTATTGACTTTCCATTTATCCAGCTAGGCTTTGTTCTTTGCATCTACTGCAAAAAGCAGCTTTTTGTCTCCTACTTGAAGTTCACGCAATAGCCTTAATGCACACAGAGTAGATTCTGCTCTTTATACTCACAAAAGCCAAATGCTTCCAACTTTCCTGAAGCTCCTTGAACTCTCTTCCAGCTTAAAACCAAGCCACATTTCGCAAGTAACTGTTTGATTAACGTATCAGAAGTGCTCTCAGATATGGTGTCTACAAAAACTGTTGCAGTCAGACCACTGTTTTCATCACATTCATGATTCCTCTGAGCAGTATGGTCCTTGCTTGGACCAATATACTTTCCAACTAAAGGTACAAAGGTTGACACCAATACCTGTTTGCCCTCTGTGGGGCAACAGTTCATGGTGTACAGCATGGAGTCAGTTATGGCATCATCCACTACCTTCTTAATTCGCTTTCAATTGACTCAATTGTGGCATGGAAATAATGATAGATCTCCAATCAAGTCGTAGTTGTCTCAATCAATCATGCCCCCACAATGCTGAATCTCCTGTTTTTACCACATACAAACTTATTCTGGTTTGTTGGTTGTTGTTTTTCACTGTTACCAATGTCATTCCCACAGGAATGATCTTTTCTCCAGTATAAGGTCTTAGTTGGATAGCTGCAGGGTTCAGTTTAGTAGCTTTGAAACATAGAAACATAGAAAATAGGTGCAGGAGTAGGCCATTCGGCCCTTCGAGCCTGCACCGCCATTTATTATGATCATGGCTGATCATCCAACTCAGAACCCCACCCCAGCCTTCCCTCCATACCCCCTGACCCCTGTAGCCACAAGGGCCATATCTAACTCCCTCTTAAACATAGCCAATGAACTGGCCTCAACAGTTTGCTGTGGCAGAGAATTCCACAGATTCACCACTCTCTGTGTGAAGAAGTTTTTCCTAATCTCGGTCCTAAAAGGCTTCCCCTCTATCCTCAAACTGTGACCCCTCGTTCTGGACCTCCCCAACATCGGGAACAATCTTCCCGCATCTAGCCTGTCCAATCCCTTTAGGATCTTATACGTTTCAATCAGATCCCCCCTCAATCTTCTAAATTCCAACGAGTACAAGCCCAGTTCATCCAGTCTTTCTTCATATGAAAGACCTGCCATCCCAGGAATCAATCTGGTGAACCTTCTTTGTACTCCCTCTATGGCAAAGATGTCTTTCCTCAGATTAGGGGACCAAAACTGCACACAATACTCCAGGTGTGGTCTCACCAAGGCCTTGTACAACTGCAGTAGTACCTCCCTGCTCCTGTACTCGAATCCTCTCGCTATAAATGCCAGCATACCGTTCGCCTTTTTCGCCGCCTGCTGTACCTGCATGCCCACTTTCAATGACTGGTGTATAATGACACCCAGGTCTCGTTGCACCTCCCCTTTTCCTAATCGGCCACCATTCAGATAATAATCTGTTTTCCTATTTTTGCCACCAAAGTGGATAACTTCACATTTATCCACATTAAATTGCATCTGCCATGAGTTTGCCCACTCACCCAACCTATCCAAGTCACCCTGCATCCTCTTAGCATCCTCCTCACTGCTAACACTGCCACCCAGCTTCGTGTCATCCGCAAACTTGGAGATGCTGCATTTAATTCCCTCATCCATGTCATTAATATATATTGTAAACAACTGGGGTCCCAGCACTGAGCCTTGCGGTACCCCACTAGTTACCGCCTGCCATTCTGAAAAGGTCCCGTTTATTCCCACTCTTTGCTTACTGTCTGCTAACCAATTCTCCACCCACACCAATACCTTACCCCCAATACCGTGTGCTTTAAGTTTGCACACTAATCTCCTGTGTGGGACCTTGTCAAAAGCCTTTTGAAAATCCAAATATACCACATCCACTGGTTCTCCCCTATCCACTCTACTCTACTCTACTCTGTTCAAACTCATTTTGTTGAATGACTGAAATAGCTGAGCCAGTGTCCAATTTCATTTTAATTAATTTACCATTCACTTCTAGTGTAAGCCATATTTCTTGTATATTGTTAGCTTTCACATTGTAAACCTCACAGCTACCCAATCCTGCGTCACTCTCAATTTTATCAGATCTTTTACCAACAGCATGCGGATTAGTGTTCATTTTGAAACTGCAGTTTGACTTTTTATCTTTTTCTCTTCCTTATGCAGTCTATTTGTTTTTATTTGCCTGCCATCCTCTTTGTATTTGTCCTACTTTGTTACATTTTCTGCAAGTTTCACCTTCAAACCTGCATTAGTCTAGTGTACGTGAGTCCCTGCCACAATGTATGTTTGGCCAAGCAGGTTTCTATTTTGACATTGCAGTTTTGTTCATGCTCTCTTTCATCCTGACTATGACCTAATTGCGTCTCTGGCTGCTGTTTCCATTGATACAGCTATTTCAACTGTTCTTTTTCATGTAAGTTGTGCTTCAGTTTGGGGGCATTTTTGAATGCTTCCTTGAAAGATTCCACAATCTAAATGATCTTTCAGTGCATCATTAAGCCCATCACTGAACTGATAATGCTCAGACAAGTTTTTCTATTCAGCCACATATACTGAAATGGACTCCCCTTCCTTTTGATTCCATTTATGAAACCTAAAGTGTTCTACAATCAAACAATTGTTTTGGTTCTGAATGTTCCTGCATTACTTTCACGATATCAGACAAGCTAATTCCGGCTTGGTTAGAGCAGTTAAGCTTCTAAGAAAACTGAATGCCTTTAAACACAATGCACTCTGCAAAACTGGTACTCACATCTCATTGGTTATTTCATTTGCTTCAAAATGCTGCTCAATTAGCTCAGTACACATGAAGTAGTCATCTGACACATCAATCTTTACAATGTACCTAGCCACTTCTGCTCTTTTTTTAAATGATTATTATCACCTGGCACCTACCAGTGAATTCTTCAATTTTTTAACTCAATCCTCTTTCCTTTTACAAAGAAAACGAAGAAATAAAACATATGCTGCACTTTTTTTAAACTAATATCTCACTGCGCTTCAACAGATAGTGATCTCAGGTTTGTTTAAAATTTCCTCATTGCACTATTATGGTTTATAACTCCAAATCATAAAACTAATTTAAAGAAAAGATGGACAATCTGAAATGTGAATCTAACTTTGCAATTGCTGCTCGGCCTGATTAGCATTTTCTGCTTATAGTTGAAATTATAATTGAATTGTATTTTATTCACAGGTGGATGAAGATGAGCCCCTCTTTCTTAGTCTAATCAGTGACCTGTTCCCGGGTATACAATTGGATAGTAGCACCTATGTGGAACTGCAGGCAGCTGTTTCTAATCAGTTGGAAATCGCAGGATTAATCAATCATCCACCATGGAATCTTAAACTTGTTCAGGTAATCAAGCCACACACATAAAATAGTTTGATATTTTATATAGACAATAACCAAATACTAGTGTCTTATAAGTTTTACAAAATTATGCACCATTTGGAAATTTCCAGCCATGTTCTTCTACTTTAACAAAAAAGATTCATAAATAAGCAAATTAGTGAACAAGTGAAACTACAGTCCAACTTCCAATCAATACCTTTAATTTGATAGAGTACTTGCTTTTGTTGTACATCATCCATTCAGTGAAAGAGTTGTACTGACACCAAATTTGAAAATTGGAAAGTAATTATTAAATTCAAATGCAAATAATCTCATCTTAATTAATTTATCCATTGGTACATTGAAAGTAGGGTCAGTGATTTAGGTCACAAAAGTATTATGCTTGGAATTTATAATAGCCTGTTAACTTACCAAACAAATCAACTTTGGGATGTGAAGGTAAACTGGAGCAACAGGAGAGCATGCCACAGGATAAATGTGCACCCAAGCACAGCACCCAAGGTTAGAATGAAATCGAGGTCTCAGAAGCCATGTGGTAATAGTGCTACTGTCGATCTGCCTCTGTACCAGAGTCCTTCAGGTTTAGACCTAAGCAATAACTGTCAACCACAGTTTACTTAAAAGTACATACTGTTTATTAGCAAGCTTGCATGCTCAATTGAACTACAGAGCCTGGAAAAATCTGCCACCCAAGTGAGCCCAGAATACTGTTTGGAGCTGCTGGTATACATTGTTATCACATATTCTGATAGGAGTAGACAGAGAAGCTTCTCACGTAACAAACACTTCTTTGTTTATACATTATTCTCACAGCACTACTTGTCGAGCTGCCAATAAGTCAGTTCGGTTTTAGCCCTTTTAATTCTGCATATAATTCCTCATTCCCTCCTTATGTCATTCCATAACAACTAGGGTTATCAATGTTGGGGTTCTTGTTCATCTTAATTCTCATATTCCTGTAAGAAGGGTGGATAGTAACCCTTGGGATAAGCCAAAGGGTTTTCCATGTCATCATAGCCTCCATCCTCATCATTTGCACCTCGGTCTCTCTGCGGTCCCCTTCCTCTGGGAGGACTCTTTGTATAAATATCCCTATGGGTGTAGAGCAAAAGTACCAGCTGACAAGGGGCCATAAACATCAGAAAAGTGCAATAAGTATGAGTACTCCTGCAATGATGATAGCATAATGTAGCAGTATACTGCGCCATCCTGCGAAGATGCCACTGAAGGGCCACAATCCCCCTTTTGAGCTAAAGCCATGTAGGTCGGCCCCAGGGTGGCACTAAGGTGGTGCTAGCCTCAGCAGAAATTACAATAGCACCACCAAGAAATTAACTAAAATTTCACATACAAATTGCAGCTGCTTTGCTTTCTCTGTATAGTTTTGAATACAGCTTGTTTCTCCGGTTGATCTAGTGAAACAGCACCCTCAATTACCATAGCACCCACACAGCAATAAAGTTATCTGTGCTGGTCTAAGGACATATCCACTCTACTCTTCTGCTTATTCGTTCGTGAACATCGTTGTCAATGTCTTGCCGTTGCTGTCCTCAGATCAGTTAAGCTGATCTAAGATCACTTAAGGTGGTGATGTCACTCACTCTCACTCATGCGAGAGATTGATAGTATACATACATTGTGCAGGATCCAGGCTCAGATCCATGGTCTCGCGAGACTAACGGATGACACACACACACACACACACACACACACACACACACAGTGCTTTTACAAGCTAGCATCGGCCTGGCACGTGCATTATTTTGGCTGGCGTGAAAAATGGATCGATTTTTAGTGAGAAAACAACCTCATCCAGAGGAATCAGTGGTGTCTCAGCCTGAGCCTCTCTTAATTGAAAGTGACTTGCAGGAAGAAGTAAGTAGGGATGAGGACGACAGCAGTTTATCAAAGGAGTGTGAGGGCGAAGTAGAGGAACAAGAAATGGAGCGGGATTCGGAAGAGAACGTGGTTGAAGCTGCTCTTAGTGCTAATGGGAATACTGTTAGTAATGTTAGCCAGCAGCCTGAGGAAGGACCCCGTGGGCTAGCATTGAAAGAGTACCCTTTGCAACAGTTTGGCAATCAGCAAAGGAGTTTTATTTGTGTCTGGTTTGACCTGTGCTCCTGGCTGGAATATGCGATCATGAAAGATACTACATTCTGCTTCACATGCAGGCATTTCCTGTGTGGAGGACATGGGTTCCATTCTGAGTCTACCTTTACTGTCACCGGTTACCACAACTGGCAGAAAGCTACAAGAACCCACCATGTAAGTGCAGCTCATAAGTTTGCTATGGAGGCATGGGCCGAATTCAGATTGAGAAAACAAGATGGTTCAAGATTGGGAAATATGCTTGATAAAGGACATGCAAAGATTGTCCAAGAAAGTCGTGAGCATATGAAAGCAGTGGTTGAGTCTCTACTACGCTATACTGTGTGCCAAGGCATTGCCCAGCAAGGACACTGAGAGGATGATGGATCTGGCAATAGGGGAAACTTTGTTGAGTTGCTCAGTGTAATTGGGCATTTTGATATGACTGTAGCTTAAAAAAAAAAGGACAATCCTGGAAATGCAAAAAAACACCCAACACGATATCCAAAATGAAATTATGGGTATTATGCAGATAAGGTCAGATGTCAAATAAATGCAGATAACAAGGAGGCTGGATATTTTGCCATCATAGTGGATGAAAGTAAAGACTTGAGTAAAAAGGAGCAAATATCAGTGCTGGTGCAGTATTTGAATAACGAAACAGTGCTTGAAGAATTCTTGAATTTCACTCCAGCAGAAGGGTTAGACGCAGAGTTGCTTTTTAAAAGCATTGAACAGACACTCGCCCAGTGTGTTATTGATAAGAACGCGTGTATAGGTCAGTGTTATGACAGGGCGGCAGTGATGTCCGGGTGCAATAACAGTGTACAAGAGAGGTTCAGGAAAGAGGTCCTGCAGGCATTATATATACACTGCCATGCTCACAGACTTAACCTTGTTTTAGTGGATGTTGTGAGCAAGGTACAAGTGGGTGAGTTCTTTGAAACTGTGCAGCTGCTTTACAGCTTCTTTTCAAACTCTTTTGCCCACGATCTTTTCATGAAGAAACAGAGAACTGGGATCAACTGCACAGCCCGTGGAGTTGAAGAAATTGTCAGATACACGCTGGGCTTGGCAGTATACAGCTTTGTGGGCTAGAAGGAAATCACTCCCTGCCATTCTAGCTACACTACAGGATATTATGGGGCAACCAAATGCACGGAGGAAAACAGAGGCCAGAGCTGTAAATGGACTGATTGACGAGCAGTTTGCTTTACTTCTCACTCTGTTTGAGGATTTATTCCGAGTCACCAAGTTCATATCAGATCAGCTACAATCTCCCAGTTTGGAGCTTTCATCCGCTGTGGATTGGCTCAGTCTGTTATCGATGCACTCTCAGCAAAACAGGGAGAGGAATCATGGAGTGAAATTCATTCAAGAGCTAGGGACCTGTGCATCAAGGCCAGTATACAGAGCAGACCACATGAAAGGAGACAGGCTCAGCCACCCCGCCACCTACATGATTTTGTTGTTGAGGCCGAAACTGAATGCACACCTGTCACATCCTCTGATGACCATCGCAAGCACTGTTTCTATCAGGTTATAGACAGACTTCTGACTGAATTGAAAAGACAGTTCTCAGTTGAGACAGGGGGTGTTCTGACTGGAGTCTCAGCATTGAATCCCAAACACAAGCTCTTCCTAGACAAGAATCGTCTTTAGCCAATGGCCCAATACTATGGAGTGACTGAAGTGAACCTGACGGCAGAGCTACATCAGGTTCAGCATCTGCTGGAAACAAAACAAAACCAAGGACAGACAGTGAATGACACAGTGGAATTTCTAGTTCTAATGAGACCCTACCGCGATGCACTTATAGATTTATACAAACTAATAATCTGCATATCACTGACTCTGCCTGTGACATTTGCCTCATGCGAACGGAGTTTCTCTTGCCTCAGACGCCTCAAAAACTACCTAAGGAATAGCAGCAGCGATGCTCGGAACAGCAACTTAGCCCTGTTGGCCATAAACAGCCGGAGGACTAAGGCACTTGACATCCAGAAAATCATTGATGCTTGTGCCACCAATCATAACAACAGACAGATTGTGCTTCTCTGGAAACATCAATGGTGAGTGCAGTTGATTTTTTAAAAAAAAATATGGGCCTGGACTAGCGCTGATTATAATTATTATTTTATGGCAGATACCCCATAGTCCTTATGTTTTCTGCAAATCCTAAAATATTACATTTACTGCTATTAAGCCTACTGGTTTTGCTTAGACTTCCAAGTGGTGATTCTGTTGATTTTTGTTTTAAATTCAGTAGCCAAATTAATTGAGATATTGCATGGTCAGAGTACGATTTGTCCAACTCCTGATAAAGCCTTGCATCTGTTGTTTGCCTTATTTGACTTTAATAACAGTGTATCTTTTGGCATTGTCTGTCTATGTAATGCGAATAGCAGTGGACATTGTGGGTTAGTGCTGTGTTTTTCAGTTGAAAAGCATGCATTTGACGCTGATTGCGGGGTTGGTGCATGATTTATGTTATGCGCTGTGGGTCGGATGCCCTGTTGGTTTGTTTGTTTATGCTCTGTGTAGCCCAGGTTGTCTCGGATGCTGTTGACACTGTCACAGTTCACTTCTATATTAGATCTATCAACTGCTGTTGCTTGTGAATCAACAGAGGCATTTATAGTAGGCACATAATGCTTGAAACTGACTTTTGAACACCACGCGTCTGGCCTTGCAAATACATATTACATATAGTACATCCCTCAGCACCACTGAATAACTCAACCGCACTGTAGCACCAGCAAGAAAAAATTTCTGGCGCCACCAGTGGTTGGCCCCAATTTTCCGGATTTATTTACCTCCTTTTGAATGTGAATGGAGAGAGAGATAATGTTCTCTGATTCATCTGGGATGTAGGTGCAGAACTCTAGTCCCATTATGGCACATGCACCTCTTTTTCAGCCAGAAGAAAATCAAGGGTCATTCAGTTCTGTAAAATAGTCCGTTGTTGTGCTATCATTTCAGCGGTGATGGCCCTTAATCTTAATCTTGAACGCCATCCAAGCCTTAATGGTACTATTGGCCATCTTCTCCAAAATTGTGGCCAAGTTGATAATTTCCCTTGATTTGCAGGCCGCCCTGTAGAAGGGGAAAAGTATCATCCAGAAGCACTCCAGTTGTGAGATTCCTCGCTTTTTCCATCAGAAAGAATGGTGCCGGTCCAGGGTGTTCAGCATTTGCATGTGGGGTACAAGATAAGCCAGGAAGCAGCATCCCATCCAATTTCTGCTTTCTTGTTGGGTGTCCTATCAACTAGCTGTCTCTCCTGGGAGCCCTTTCCCCGCAAACCCATTGAGTTCCATTCAAGGGGCGCAGTGGTTCAGCCATTGTATAAATGGCACAGGTGCTACTGCCCAGAAAATAAGTCCCCTTACCTTTGAAATTACAGTAGAAGATAGTATTTATTGGTTAGTCAGATCTAACAATGGTGGAGGGCCATGATGTCTGACATCCCCATTAGATAGCTTTTTCCAGAGCGGAGGACGAATGTACCAACCATCAAAGCAGTGGCACCCACAGTCTCCAACCACATCACTGGTGAAATTTTGGGCCTCACTAGTCTGAGTGTCATTAGAAAAGGCACAGACTGACCATTGTTCACTGCTATTCAGCAGAACGGCTATAAGGGGAACCCCTATCTTCCCATGGGGAGGAATCGCTGCACACACCTGCAAGCAGATGAGTTAGTTTTCTCAGAATAACTATAGCAAAGCAACAGGAAGGTGTTTGGCTTGGTTACTACAATACAAGTGCTTAAGATTACAAGTATAGACAGTTATAACTTAGTCATGAATGCACACTTTTGACATGTCCTAGATATGTCCATTTCAGAAGTCCTTGTAGCTTGACTGCTGTCGGAGTGGTTAGTAACACTTGGTAGGGCCCTTTCCAACGAGGCTCAAGCTTCTTTCTAAAATGATTCTTTATGAGAACAAAGTCCCTGGGCAAACACGAAGTTCATTTTCCAGTTCCTGTCCTTCTCAGTGGGCCTCCTTCACCTGTGAATGCAGAACCTGGAGAGATTTGGTTAGTGCCAGGATATACCCTATAATTTCATTCGACGTTTGATTCAAGTCCATCTCAGGTAATTTTGCGGTCGGCAAGGCAGCCTTTCAGGGAGTTCTTAACAGTGTGCCATATACTATTTCAGCTGCCGACAGACTATGTTTGGTCTGATAATGAATTCTCATCTAGAACAAGGCTTTTGGTAGCACTTTGAGCCAATGTTGACCAGTTTCTTGTCCTAATTTAGCCAATTTGTTTTTCAGTGTCCCATTCGCCCTTTCAATCAGGCCAGCGGTTTGCAGTCTTTGGGGGCAATGGAATGTCTGTTTAATACCCAGAGCCTGGCATAGCTGGGTATTAACCTCGCCCACAAAATGAGGGCCATGGTCAGATACAACTTGCTCTGGTACCCTGAATCTGGGAATAATTTCTTTCAACAAAATATACACCACGGTAACTTTGTTATCTGTGGTGGGATATGCTTCAATCCATCTACTAAAAACACAAGAATTACAAGACAATACTTATAACAGTGCATGTGCGGTAATTCGATATTATCAAGAGTAGTTGGCAGAAAGGGCATCTTGACAATGGGGTATATTCCTTTGGGCATGGGTGTCTTTTCCTGGATTATGTTCTTGGCATATCAGACATCGTCTAGCAACATTCTCTGCTACTTTCTCCAGGTCCATCTTCCACCATGATTCCAAACATTGTCTTACCATTCCCTCCTTGCCAAGGTGAGTACTGGTATGCACAAAATCTACAATATAGCCCAGTATAGTTTCAGGTACGCAGACCTGATAGGCAAGAGTAAGCCAGAGGTCCTCAGTCGGTGAGGAAAAGCATCCAGCCGATTCCCAGGTGGCTTTCTCTTTTTCAGAGGCGTCCCTCTGTAAAACATGTACATCCTCAATTCCAGGCATACCCTTTGATTCGGAAATGGGGGATTCAGATTTTCCCCGACAATTCATCATTTGGGAAGCAATCAGTGCTTCAGTAAGGGCAGCTTGTTTCACAGCTGAGTGAGCTCTGTTGTTTCCTCGGTGAATCTCAGTGGTAACTTTAGTGTGTGCAGAGCATTTAATAATGGTCAATTGTGAAGGAAGACAGATGGTGGATAAAAGGATGTCATTGTAAATTTTATTAGTGATGACCATACCGGGGTGGGGGGTAACATAACCCCGAGCTTTCCAAAGTTGTCCAAAGTCACGATCGACTCCAAGGCATATCTACAGTCTGTAAAAAAAAATATTAGCCAGTTCCCCAGTGGCTAAGTTGCATGCTCTAGTGAGTGCAAAGAGTTCAGCTTGCTGCGCCGAGTGAGGAGTAAGAAAGCAAGCGGATTCCATGGTTTCTATGTCGGAAACAACAGCATAGCCTGCACGGAGCTGGTCTTGGTTGTCTATGAAGGAGCTTCCATCAAAATAGAAGACTAAGTCCGGGTTAGTGAGGGGGACGCCAGTCATGTCAGGTTGGACTTCTGTCAGTTGGTGATCTATTGTTGCACAATCATGGGGCGGTGAATCTAGACACTCAGGTGGGCATTCTAAAAAGGTGGCTGGATTCCCAGTATAATGGGGGAAAAATGGAGAAGGGGGTTCTGTATGAGAAGGACCTCATATCTAGTGCGGCGGAAGTTGACAAGGCCCAGGAATTTACACATCTGAGTCGGCGTAGTGTATTAACAATGGGAGTTAATTAGCACAAGTCGAGGGCTGAATCTGGTACCTTCTGGTCTATTAAGATCTGTACTACACTGGTGCCACACGATAACAAAACCTTTCAGAAACAAAAAGTCTTTTTTCTCTGACAAACTAACACACTATATTTTTTTAAAAGTATAATGCACTGTCCTTATATTGTTCAGAATTGGACAACACCAAAAATTAACCTTTCCTCACAAGGAAAGAAAACAAATATTAAAATATAGAAGATTGCTCTAGCCACCCACTGAAAATAGAACATATAACCCCCCACCTTAAATTCCTTCATATACCTGTCTAGTAGTCTCTTAAATTTCACGAGTGTATCTGCCTCCACCACTGATTCAGGCAGTGAATTCCATGCAACAACCACTCTGAGTAAAAAACCTTCCTCTAATATCCCCCTTACCTTAAAGCCATGTCCTCTTGCATTGAGCAGTGGTGCCCTGGGGAAGAGGTGCTGGCTGTCCACTATCTATTCCTCTTAATATCTTGTATACCTCTATCATGTGTCCTCTCACCCTCCTTCTCTCCAAAGAGTAAAGCCCTAGCTCCCTTAATCTCTGATTATAATGCATATCCTCTAAACCAGGCAGCATCCTGGTAAATCTCCTCTGTACCCTTTCCAGTGCTTCTACATCCTTCCTATATGGAGGCAACCAAAACTGGACACAGTACTCCAAGTGTGGCCTAACCAGAGTTTTATAGAGCTGCACCATTACCTCATGACTCTTAAACTCTATCCCTCGACTTATGAAAGCTAACACCCCATAAGCTTTCTTAACTACTCTATCTATCTGTGAGGCAACTTTCAGGGATCTGTGGACATGTACCCCCAGATCCCTCTGCTCCTCCACACTACCAAGTATCCTGCCATTTACTTTGTACTCTGCCTTGGAGTTTGTCCTTCCAAAGTGTACCACCTCACACTTCTCCGGGTTGAACTCCATCTGCCACTTCTCAGCCCACTTCTGCATCCTATCAATGCCTCTCTGCAATCTTCTACACTATCCACAACACCACCAACCTTTGTGTTGTCTGCAAACTTGCCAACCCACCCCTCCATCCCCACATCCAGGTGTTAATAAAAATTACGAAAAATAGATGTCCTAGAACAGACCCTTGTGGGACACCACTAGTTGCAACCCACCAACCCGAATGTACTCCCTCCACCACTACCCTCTGCCTTCTGCAGGCAAGCCAATTCTGAATCCACCTGGCCAAACTTCCCTGGATCCCATGCCTTCTGACTTTCTGAATAAGCCTACCGTGTGGAACCTTGTCAAATACCTTACTAAAATCCATATAGATCACATCCACTGCACTACCCTCATCTATATGGCTGGTCACCTCCTCAAAGAACTCTATCAGGCTTGTTAGACATGATCTGCCCTTCACAAAGCTATGCTGACTGTCCCTGATCAGACCATGATTCTCTAAATGCCGAGAGATCCGATCTCTAAGAATCTTTTCCAACCGCTTTCCCACCACGGACATAAGGCTCACTGGTCTATAATTACCCGGACTAACCCTACTACCTTTTTTGAACAAAGGGACAACATTCACCTCCCTCCAATCCTCTGGTACCATTCCCGTGGACAACGAGGACAAAGATCCTAGCCAGAGGCTCAGCAATCTCTTTCCTTGCCTCATGGAGCAGCCTGGGGAATATTCTGTCTGGCCCCGGGGACTTATCCGTTCTAATGTATTTTAACAACTCCAACACCTCCTCTTCCTTAATATCAACATGCTCCAGAACATCAACCTCACTCATATTGTCCTCACCGTCATCAACTTCCCTCTCATTAGTGAATGCCGAAGAGAAGTATTCATTGAGGACCTCGCTCACTTCCACAGCCTCCAGACACATCTTCCTACCTTTATCTCTAATCAGTCCTACCTTCACTCCTGTCATCCTTTTGTTCTTTACATAATTGAAGAATGCCTTGGGGTTTTCCTTTACCCTACTCGCCAAGACCTTCTCATGCCCCCTTCTTGCTCTCCTCAGCCCCTTAAGCTCCTTTCTTGCTACCCTATATTCCTCAATAGACCCATCTGATCCTTGCTTCCTAAACCTCATGTATGCTGCCTTCTTCCACCTGACTAGATTTTCCACCTCACTTGTCACCCATGGTTCCTTCACCCTACCATTCTTCATCTTCCTCACCGGGACAAATTTATCCCTAACATCCAGCAAGAGATCCCTAAACATTGACCACATGTCCATAGTACATTTCCCTGCAAAAACATCATCCCAATTCGCACCCGCAAGTTCTAGCCTTATAGCCTCATAATTTGCCCTTCCCCAATTAAAAATGTTCCTGTCCTCTGATTCTGTCCTTTTCCATGATAATGCTAAAGGCCAGGGAGCGGTGGTCACTATCCCCCAGATGCTCACCCACAGAGATCCGTGACCTGACCCAGTTCGTCACGTAATACTAGATCTAGTATGGCATTCCCCCTGGTCGGCCTGTCAACATACTGTGACAGGAATCCGACCTGGACACGCTTAACAAACTCTGCCCCATCTAAACGATTGGAATTAATCAGGTGCCAATCAATATTAGGGAAGTTAAAGTCACCCATGATAACAACCCTGTTATTTTTGCACCTTTCCAAAATCTGCCTCCCAATCTGCAACTCGGTATCTCTGCTGCTACCAGTGGGCCTATAGAATACCCCCCCCCCCCAGAAGAGTAGCTGCTCCTTTCCTGTTCCTGACTTCCACCCATACTGACTCAAAAGAGGATTCTGCTACATTACCCACCCTTTCTGTAGCTGTAATAGTATTCCTGACCAGTAATGCCACCCCTCCTCCCCTCCCCCCCCATCCCTTTTAAAGCACTGAAATCCCAGAATATTGAGAATCTATTCCTGCCCTGCTGCCAGCCAAGTCTCTGTAATGGCCACAACATCATAATTCCATGTATGTTTCCAAGCTCTCAGTTCATCACCTTTGTTCCTGATGCTTCTTGCATTGAGGTACACACACTTTAGCCCTTCTACCTTACTACCTTTACACCCTTTATTCTGCTTCTTTTTCCTCAAAATGTTATGTACTAAAATTTAAATGAACTTTTCCCCTTTAGATGGCCTCTGTGGTTTGCTTTGGAAGACTGAACTATGGCACTTCTTCCTGACAAGGCCACAGATTGTTAATACAGCTACAATGATAAATAATGAAAGTCTTTATCTGATTTACAGCTTTCCTAGAAATACTTTGTCTTTGTAAACTACTAACTAATTTTAAATGGCTTTCTGAAGCTTGGGTGGATTCTGACCAGTTCATATTGTTGACTTTAACCCTGTCGGCCACCTTGCTGGGCAGGGCTTGGAGGAGGAGAGTACGGTCCTGTGGGGACTAGTTCCCTGCTGCGTACAGCAGATCTCCCGATCATGCAGAGTAAATGGCGTTAAAGCGTTCTAGGAAATCTCAGGGGTCTCACATTTCCTGGGTTTACACTCTAAGACCTTAGTTATATCTATGGAGGGGGCCAGAACGTGGAACAAAGCATCCAGTATGTTTTCAATCATCTGCAGTTCAGTTTGCCCGGTCGCGATTAACTGGTCGTAATTGCGACGTCCGAGCCGACTGGTGAACTGTGCCCGATTAGTAGGAGTAAGGGCGACCATAGCCAGACAAAGGGAACAAATATCAGGAGTTAGCAGAATAAATAGTCAGGACAGTTTTTAAATAATTACAGAACCCTTGGGGGTGGACCTTTTTGTCAGGGGCAGCATTCCGTATACCACCGAGTTTGGAAGGGGTCCAGGGCTGATGGATTTGCATAGTAGGTGCTTGTCACGCCACTCTGGCTTGTGGGTTAGGAACTGTCCTCATGAACAATTGATACTGAGTCTGTAAAATCCCAGTAAAACCAATGACCTTTGTTCAGGGGTCCAGTATGGGTGAAGTCCAGTCTGACTGCGCGTGCGGGCAGAAACAGGTATTGGACTTCCCAACCATCCTAGAGGAACTACATCGGTCGGTGGTGGTACAATGACTCTCGAGTTGGCAACTGAGGCACCAGGGCGAGAATCATATGGGGGCGACCGTGGTCAAACAGGCGCCGATGCAGCTGTGGCTGGTACAGCGAGATTATTATTCGCCTTACCCATTCCCAGTCATCGGTATCGTTTGGGGAATCGGTCGTTATGTCTAAATAGAGGCGGGGTACCCCAGAATTGTTTTTATTTTCCGTTTCCTTTTTCCCTTTATTCCTTCTTCCATGGCCAGTATGTTTTGTTTCTGATACAATTTCTTTCCCCTTCTCCTTTGTCTGTTTCTGTCCCTTATCCCATTCTTCACAAATCGCTCTGAACTCTTGCTAGGATTGCCTCTTTTATCACGTACATTTATCCCTCTTCACTTAACATTATCGGTCCAACAATTTAATTTATGTGTTATGTACCCCTAGGGTTCATATTTTCTGTGGACTGTCACTTTAAAACGTCGGTAGAATGAGACTGACTTTTGGACATTGTTTGGGGGGGGAGGGGAGGGGGAGAGAGAGAGAAAGAGAGAGATAGATATTTGATGGACAATCGATGTTATGGTTTCTCTGCAGTGTGTTTACACTTATACAAGGACGCTGCCTGCTTGTGAGTTCCTACAGAGGGCAACGAGCAGCTCGTGGGTCGCCATGGTGACCGAGGGTGGCGTTATTTGATGGACAGCTGGTGTTCAGTGTGCTTAGATAAATACAAGGTCAGCTGGTTGTTAGCCAGACACACATGGTTTTGGACACTGGATGACCTTTGTGTGCCCACAGAAAAGTGGGTTTTGGAGGATCGATCAGGAGAATCGAACAGTGACTCTCGCAGTGTGGAAAAGGTGTGACCGGTGGGAAGTTATCAGTGTGACCAACCCTTGCCTGGGTTGATAACATAATCACAGAAGATGGTCTGCTTTTTGTGGTCACATTCGGTGACTTCTAAAGGATTTTGGAAGACAACAGAGGATTGATGGCATCGGCTTACCTGAAGGATTAAACACCTCTCTCTCTCTCCAACATTATTGAACTCAATAACACAAACTGAACTGACTTCATTTACCCATCATCGTAAGACTATCTATTTACCTCCTAAGCTTGAAGAAGCTTGGCTTTTATATATTTCCACACATATATGCATGAACTTAGCTAACCTGTTTGATTTATCTGGTTATATATTACTGTATTGTGTAGTTACTAATAAGATAGCTTATGTTAACAGCAATACCAGACTCCAACTGTTTTCCATTTCTGCTGGTTCTTTAACCCGTTGCAGGGTACGTAACGCATGTCTGTCTTTTATTTCTGCCTTTTGTTGCCATCGGCCAATCAGGCGACCATGCTCCTTCCCTTCCTTCCCTTTCCATATTTCTTGTTCTGCCTGCCGTATTAAATTTAAATCAAATGTACCTCCTGCAGGCCAATTGTCTTTTCCCAAATATTTAGACAATTGGTACGGCATTGGTCTCAGTTTCTTTTCATTGTCTGGATATTTGTCTATTATTTTCTGTCATGGACTACTCCCCCTCCCCCCCCCCACCCACTTTGCCTTAAGTGCGCACCCATCATATTCCTGGGAACTCAAACTACATGTCTCGACTTACCCAAAGACTCGAAATTCTCAATTATTCCGGAGGACTCGAACCACCCGTCTTGATTTACTATTCCCTTCGGGTCCCGTCAGTGGATTTTCCCTGCCAAAATGAGGGAACAAACAGTCATCAGAGAACTGAGAGAAACCAAGTTTAAACCTTACCTTGTAGGCCCATTCGTCTCTGATTTACCCCAAAGGTCTGTCCGTCCACTTACTCAATTTTGACGAGGGGTCTACCACATGTTGGGATCCTGCTCGTGCCAAGATGTTGATCTGCCTCCCTACCAGAGGCCTTTAGGTTCAGACCTAGGGAATAACTGTCAAACACAGTTTACTTTAAAGTACATACTGTTTATTAGTAACCTTGCATGCTTAGTTGAACTATAGAGCCTGGGAAAATCTGCCACCCAAGTGAGCCCAGAATACTGTTTGGAGCTGCTGATATACATGGTCATCACATATTTTGATAAGGGTAGACCAAGAAGCTTCTCATAGGACAAACACTACTTTGTTCATACATTATTCTCACAGCAGGATTTATCAAACTGCCAATAAGGCAGTTAGGCTTTAGCCCTTTTAATTCTGCATATAATTCCTCACTACCTGCTGTGCCATGATTCTTTATTCTAAGGAACACCCTGCCAAATCAGCAGCTTAGACCCCACTAGAAGCTAGTCAAATACATACCAACGTCTTCAGTATGCGTGATTACTGCTGTAATAGTGTTAATGCACAGAACAGGTCCTTCCAGCCCAACAGTCACACTGCCTAGCAACTCACCTATTTAACCCTCGCCTAATCACAGGACAATTTACAATGACCAATTAACCTATTAACCAGTACAGTTTTGGAATGTGGGAGGAAACCAGAGCACCCTGAGAAAACCCATGCGCTCACTGGAAGGATGTACAAGCTTCTTAGAGATGGCGTCGAATTGAACTCCGAACTCCAATGTCCCAAGCTGTAACAGCATCACACTAACCACTACTCTACCATAGCTGCTGAAAAATCATTTCCAAGGGGTCTTTAGCAGAGAGGTTGTTGGCAGCAATCTTACTGGAGGCATCACTATGGTGACAATTTAATGTTTCAGAGAACTTGGGCCTGGAGTCCCAGACATGCACTTGGTAAATGAGCTTAATTTTCTGAAGTCTTCAGAAACACCATATCCTCTCATTTCTTCTCTTGTGAGCAATGTATCCACAGCTCAGATTTTCCATGGATGTAATATTCAATGAGAAGACTTTAGGCCGCATTCTCATGCCTGTACTGCTTTCTCCTTTGAATTTAAGATCACATTGATTCTCAATTTCTTTGCAAGGCATTTTTTACAAGAGGCTGCAGCAAAATCTCTTCAAGGTCTCACAATCTGTTGCTCATTACAGCATCTGAAAATTAGCCATGCATTCTGGTTATAGACAACTGTTTCCATTTACTTCAACTTCAGTGTGGAGAAGGTAGCATATTGAGCATTAGGATTTCCCAGCACAGATGGTTTACCTCAAGGTAAGCAGCCATTTGATTTCATTCGCATACCCACAAATGCTTTCTTTAATAACCAGGACCTTTAGTAAGCAGGAAAGCTTTTTGCTCCATCAGTACAGTCAGACCTAAATCGCTAGAAATTATCTCTCGTAGGAAACAGATAGAGAGCAAATTAATATGACATAAGTAACTGGCACCACTTGAAGGGATGGATCCCTAAAATTAAGGGATATCTTCCTCCCCAGCTTCTCATATTCCACAATATATCCCAAACAAGCATGTTGAGTTCATCGTTATATGTTGTTTGCTTCGCTATCTGGCCAATAGAGATTGCAGCAGTTTTAGGAAGATCATTTCTGCCAAAAGCTTGAAGATAGCAGGAACAAGGCTGATAAAGATTACTGGAGGTGGTCCCACTGTACAGCCACAGTCTCCCCACACAGATGGTGGCAATGACCAAAAGGACTCTAAAAAGCTTCCTAATAGAATGACATTGCTTTTAATAAGCTTGGTTAAATATCCAGTTTAAATTTACCTTCTCTACAATACAATTCTAGATACCCACAAAGTTTAACCAAAATCAAAAAGGAGAACCTGGAGTATATGTTGTAATTCTACATGCAGTCTGATCATCACTCATAAATAATCCCTAATCTAAATTTTGAATTATTTGCTGCATCAGGAGATGTTCAGTTTCCTGATGAATGTTACCTAGCTAACATCCACATAACATGAGGGGCAGGTCGTGTTGAGGAAACAGGTAGGCTGCAGAAAAACAGATAGATTTGGAGAATGGTCAAGACAGTGGCAAATGAAATACAATGTTGGAAAATGTATGGTCATGCACTTTGGTAGTAGAAATAAATGTGAAGACTATTTTCTAAAATCCAAAAGTCTGAGATGCAAAGGGGCTTGGGAGACTTTGTGCAGAACACTCTACAGGTTAACTTGCAGGTAAAGTTGGTGGTGAGGCAGGCAAATGCAATCTTAGCATTCTTTTCAAGAGGTCTAGAATACAAGAGCAGGGATGTGATGCTGAAGCTTTATAAGACACTGGTGAGGCCTTACCTTGACTATTGTGAACAATTTTGGGCTCATCTCAGAAAAGATGTGCTGGCATTGGAGAGGGTTCAGAGGAGGTTCACAGGGATGATTCTGGGAATGAAAGGGTTATCACACAAAGAACATTTATAAGCTCTGGGTCTGTACTCACTGGAATGTAGAAGGATGAGGGGGATCTCAATGAAACCTTCCGAATGTTGAAAGGCCAAGACAGAGTATTTGTAGAAAAGATGTTTCCCATGGTGGGGGAGTCTACAACAAGAGGACACAGCCTCAGGATGGAGGGGCATCCATTTAAAACAGAGATGTAGAGTAATTTCTTTAGCCAGAGGGTGATGAGTTTGTGGAATTTATTACTACAGGTAGCTGTGGAGGCCAAGTCATTGAGTGTATTTAAGGCAGAGATTGATAAGTTCTTAATTGGACATCGCATTAAAGGTTACAAGGAGAAAGCTGAGGAGGGAAGAAAAAGATCAGCCATAATAGAATGTCAGAGCAGACTTGATGGGCCAAATGGCCTAATTCCAATCCTATGTCTTATGGTTTTACAACAGAACACTGACTCCTCCACAAAATGCATTTCTCCTGTGTCATCTACTTTCTCTAGGTCTAAACATTGTTTTATATTCTCAACCCTTTCAGTTGGGGTTGACATTGATGGTAGCTGCATGGCTTTATAGTTGCAACAGCCTAGAGCAATGTCTATAACAAATTGATCAGATTGCCATAGCTTTTCATTCAGTGCAGAGCAGTTGGATGTAATCTTTATATGATCCACGACCAGAGAACTTTTGTAAAGAATAGTAAATTTGAGCAGAGGCAGCATGAACTTATTAAAGAGAATTCATGTTTGACTAATATATTGAAGTTCTAGAGGTACTGTATATGACTAATAGAATAGATAAGGGTGAATCAGTTAAGGTAGTGTATTCAGATTTTTGGAAGTTGGTAGACAAGCTTAACAGGGACAAAATGCTAAAGGAACTGAGCAGGTCAGGTAGCATCAATAAAGAGGAATAAACAGTCAATATTGCATGCCGACACCTTGATCAGGACTGGATGAAGGTTTTCGGCCCAAAATGTCGACTATCTATTCCTCTCCATAGGTACTGCTTGACCTGCTGAATACCTGTAATAGTTTGTGTACTACTCTGAATTTCCAGCATCTGCAAAATCTCTTGTGTTTATGGTTAACAAGGTTAGAGCAGATGAAATTGTTAACAGAGCACTGACATGATTTGAAAATCTGTTAACAGAAAGCAGAGTGGGAATTAACCAGTTATCTCTGGTTGGCAGACTGTGACTAGTTGGATCATGTAGGCCTTAGTTAACACCAACTATATTAATGACTTAGTTGAGGGAACTGAATATTACATTTCCAACTAAGTTGAGGTGAAATTTCTTTATTCAGTGAGTGCTAAACCATTGATATTCTCCACCCTGGAGGACTATGCAGAATCATTTGTTATAGTTCAAGCAGAGATCAAAGCAGAGATAGTGAACGTATTGGTTGTTTTCTACCAAAATCTCCTGGATTATGAGATCCCAAAGAATTGAAAAATTGCAAATATTCAAGAAAGGAGGAAGATGGAAAGCACAGAACCGTAGCCCAATTAGTCTATTGTTTGTAACAGCAAACAATCTGTTGGAGGAATTCAGCGGGTCATGAAACATCTGTGGGAGGACAATGATTGTTGACGCATCAGAACAGAGTGGAAAGGCGAGATAGCCAGCATAGAGAGAAGGAGAACGGCAAGAAAGAATTCCAAGGTAATTGATAGACTGAGGAGAGGTGCACGATAACAAACAGGCAGATGGTGCCAGGTAAGGGAAGTGAGTGGTAGTGTTCCATTTGTTTTTTTTTCCTTTTCCTCTCTCTCTTGTCTGCCTCCATCTGTCATTTACCTATCTCAGTTTTCTAACTCCACACCAACTCACTTTCCCTAGTTGGCACTATGTGCCTGTCATTGTTTGTTGCTCCAGTTTCCACCATCTGCATTCTGTTGTTTCTCCAACCCGTTACTTGTCATTGGGAAATATCAGTATCCAGTATAAACATTTTGAAAATCAAAAGACAATCAAGCAGAATCAACATAGCTTTATGAAACTTGTTCCATTTTTAGTGATATCTGGAAGTCAATTTTGTCCTTGTCACAAGATATGCAAAGATCACTGGATGTGGTAACCATACCTCCACAGTATTATAAAGAATGACCTCAAATGCACACAAGACTGATAAGATCAATTACTTAGTGAAGATAAGCTAGTTCTACTGTTCAGAGGAATGAACATAATACATACATCTGACTTTTTATTTTTTCTTAATATTATGAGAGCTCATTTGTATGGGAGGGTGTTCATAAGTTGGCAATTCATAACCCAGGGACAGCCTGTATAATTGTTTCACAATAGAAGTGTTCTACACCCTTGGTAACAGCAAGTGTAAGAGAATTTTAAAATAGAAAATTCAACTCCAGCATATCTGAAAAGTACTGCTTCAGGAAATGACTTCCCCGTGCTTGATGAAACCATTGCTCACATTTCCTCCATTTTTATTTCCTTACCATTTTAACTTGCCCCATCACCAAGAGCACACAAATCAAGTTTGCTTGGTCTACATCTTTCACCCCATTAGTCTTCAACTCCAACACATCATCCTTCATTATTTCCACCAGCTGCAAAGGGACAATCACATCTTCTGCTCACTAGCCACTAATTCTGAATTCCTGCTTCAGCGGGATTGTTCAGTGGGCTTTGAGATTTCAAGAGATGTCGGCTTGTGGTTTGTGAGCACGAGATTTGAAAAAGCAAACTGGGAGGACATCTGGCAGACTTGAAATCATTGGTTAATTAGGCATTTGGCAAAGGCCTATAAAGAGAAGTGAAGCAAGCAAAGCAGCCATAATGCAAATGGACAGTGTTAGAGTGGAAAGCTTGAGGCTTTGGCTCAAGAAGCTTCAGGGAGGAGAGGTGGAGGCTAAGGTGAGATTCTGGTAAGTTTCCTTATTTCTTTCCTGTTATTTTGCAACTAGAGCAGTGGGAATACCAGTCAAGACAGTGGAATGCTCCTCATGGGATATGGGAAGACAGAGAGACTCCAATGTCCCTGACAAATACACTTGGAGGAAATGCACCCTGCTGAAGCTTCTTACAGACTGCATTAGGGAATTTGAATGTGAGCTGGATGAGATCTGGATCACTTAGGAGCTGTGGAGTCAAAGGACTGGAGATACAGGGAAGTAGTTACACCCAAGCCGCAGGACTCAGGAAACGGGGTGACATTCAGAAGAGGGAAAATAGGTAGGAGGTAACACAGCATCTCCTGTGGCCATTCCTTAAAACATTTATACAACTTTAGATACTGTTGAAAGGGATAACCTACCATAGGAATGTCACAGCAACAAGCATTGAGTCTGATTATGTGGCTGAGAAATGAAGAGGGGGGAAAAAGGGGAGTACAGTAGTGATAGGAGATTCAATAGTTAGGCAAGCAGACAGGAGATTGTGAACTTGAAGATATGTAGATATGTGAAGATGATATGTTGCCTCCCAGGCGCCTGGGTTATGGATGTCGCAGATCGGCCCACAGCATTCTAAAGGAGAGTGAGCAGCCAAAGGTCTACATCAGAAGCAGTGACATGGGTAGGAAGGGTGATGAGGTTCTGCAAAGGTACAAAGTTAAAGGACAGGACCTCCAGTGTTGTGTTCTCAGATTTGCTCCCTAACCTGGTTCCATATGCCAATCACCCACACACTATTTCTTTTGGTTCTTCTATCCTCTCCCCCAAATGATTCCAGCCATCCATTATCTGGTTCCACTTATCACTTTCCAATACTGAGTCTGCTTTCTTATTCCTCCCCTTAGCTAGCTCCTTATTTCCTATGTCTGTCTCTATCACCTCTTAGCCAGTTTCCTGATTCTCCGTTTCCTGATTCTCCCCCTCTCCCACTTGGCTCCACCTGCCCATCATCTCCTTCCTCTCCTGGTTCCACCTATTGCCTGACAGCTTTTTTTATCCTTCCCTCTCACCTGTTTATCTGGCTAATTCCCTTCTCAGTTGTGATACAGGGTCTCAACCTGAAACAGACTACCCCTTTGCCTCTAAAGAGGCCATTGACATTGAGTTCCTCCAAAGCTTGCTTTTCTGCTCTTGAGTTAGATTGGTTATCTGTTTCACATCCAGCTCAGTCACTTTGGCTTGAATTCTATTAAAAACTGCTGTTCAATTTTCAGCTATATGAAACAGCCAGAGTTCGTCATGGACTGATGACACTGGGTCCTAGTGGTTCTGGAAAGACTTGCGTAATTCGCATCCTCATGCAAGCAATGACTGAATGTGGAGCCCCTCATCGGGAGATGCGCATGAATCCCAAGGCTATTACTGCTCCACAGATGTTTGGCCGATTGGATACTGCAACAAATGACTGGACTGATGGAATCTTCTCAACTCTTTGGAGGAAATCCATCAAAGCAAAAAAGGGTAACTCAGTTTTTAAATTCTGCATTGTATGTTGCTTCCATGGTTTTGAAACCAATGAGACATTTAGTTTCCAACTTTTGATGAAAAGGGTACAATTGCCCAGAGGATGAAAATTTATCCAAAAGTATCTGAGTCATACATTAACATTTTATAGATTAGCATAGTGTAAATTCAAATCTACCTGATACAAGAGCAATAAGTCATTCCCCAGAGAGTAATTATTTGATAACTAATAACATTAAGATAGGTGATCATCATGTGTATGAAAAGACTCTTTACATTATAAATATAGAGAAATAGGAACCAGAGAAGGACATATGTCTTTGAGCTGGTTCTATTTTCAATGAAATTGCAATTAATCTTGGCTTCAATTTCATTGTCCTATCTGCTTTCTATAATTCTTGTCTTAACTTTGGGGAAAAAAAACAGACTCTTCACTTTGGCATTTCTATTAGTCCACCATTAAGTCGATGCTTTAAGTAAAAAAAAAACCACCAGTTGTATATGTTGTTGGAAAGGTCACAATTGAAATATTGTGTTCATTTAAGTTGCCAATAATCTGGAAAGAATTACAAGTATGTTGCCAGGACTCAAGGGACTGAATTATAAAGAGGTTGAGCAAGCCAGGACTTCATTAATTGGAGCATGGGAGAATAAGAGACTTAGATAGGGTGAATACACATGGTCTTTTCCTCAGGATTGGGGAATCGAAAATGAGAGTGAGGAAAGAAATAATATGAACCTGTGGGGCCACTTTTTCACCCAGAGGGTATTCAGAATATGGAATAAGCTGACAGAGTGGTGGAGGTACACACTTAAGACATTTTGACAGGTACATGGAAAGGTTTAGAGGGATATGGGCCAAATGCAGGAAATGGGATTATCTTAAATGGGAATTCTGTTTCCATGCTATTTAGAGGTAGATAGTGTTACGAGAATACACATAAAATTAAGATGTTTGCTGGCCTGGGCTAGCATCAGTGGCATCAGCAGTTGGTCTGCCACCTGCCCTCAGGGGAAGGAGAGATAAGGAACAATGGAGCAGCGTCTGGAGATGTGTAATGAAGGGATGTGGGAGAGAGAGCTGTCTGGAGCGGCTCCCCCCTTTGAACCTTGAACTGTTTGAAGTGATGGACAGGCGATACCCCAGCAGGGGGATAAAAAGGGACAGGTTCGCTAAGACACACACACACGCCACCCGAGGTAACGAGACCCTGGAAGCGGTGCGCCTCTCACGAGTGGTGAGAAGTACCGGACAACGCACAGGGTGGAAAAGGTACGATCAGCGGGAACCCGGTGTGTGTCCGCCCTTGCCTGGGTGCCGGGTTCACTGCAGAGGATCGACCGCATCTGGAGGAGGGGTCACAGTCGGTGACCTCAGGTGACATCACCAAGGACCCGCCCAAATGCTGTTTGCGAGCCATCCCGCTGGTCTGTGAGTGAAGCCGTTCTGAATGATCAGTTGTTCCTATTCTATGTCTCTCTTCCCCCACGTTGTCCATCGCCATGGCAACGATTACTGCGAACTGAACTGGACTGAACTTTGAGTCATTTTGAAATTGGTCATTTACCCCTAGACAACGATAGAGCTTGATTGATGCTGTTATCTTAATGCTGTGCACATGTGTGTTTATCATCACTGAACTGTTGCATTTATTATCCTTTCGATTACTGTGTTGCTTGTTTCTTTAATAAAACTTTCTTAGTTCTAGTACTCCAGACTCCAACTGAGTGATCTATTTCTGCTGGTTTGGCAACCCAGTTACGGGGTACGTAACAATAGGTACTTTACTGATCTCAAAGGAATTTACAGTGTCACAGTAGCATTACAGGTGCACAGACAAAAATATTAGAAGTAGAAAGAATAAAAATAAGTTACCACAAGCAGTCTAACAGGAAGGGGGTCATCACTTCCCTGGCTATAGGTTGATTCATTATAGAGCCTAACAGCTGGGGATAAAATGACCTTATATAGCACTCTTTGGAGCAGCACAGTTGTCTTCTCCTAAAAGTGCTCCTCTGTTCAGTCAAGGTGGCATGCAGAGGGTGAGAAATATTGTCCAGAATTGCCAGGATTTTCCATGGGGTCCTTTGTTCTACCAGAGCCTCCGGTGTGTCCAGTTTCACTCCTAAAACAGAGCCAGTCTTTCAAATTAGTTTATTAATCCTGTCTCATCACCTGTGTTGATGCCATTGCCCCAACACCACTTCACAGAAGATTGTACTGGCGACAACAGACTAGTAGAACATGTGAAGGGGAGGCCTGCATACTTCAAAGGACCTCAGTCTCCTCAGCAAGTACAGGCAACTCCAGTCTTTCTTGTACACAACCTGTGTTGGTGCTCCACTCAAGTCTGTCATCCAGGTGCACGCTAGGTACTTGAAAGTCCTCACCATCAATGCAATTTGACTCTAAAGCTGGCCTACAGTTTTTTTGTCATAGTGTAATTTGCCATTAAGTCCTCCTTCACCTTGTGGCTTGAAAATTTCTTGCACACTAATTCCCTCACAAGGAAATTAATTGCAACAAATGGATATTTGACCTTGAAGGATAGATTCTAAAGCCTACCTCTTTAAAGGGAAGTCACTCTCATCTCACCTTGGAATTTAACTCTTTGATCCACCTCTGCACAAATCAATAGCGTTTGGAGCTGATTGATTCTGGTAAAACCAAATCACACTAAGTTAAGCAAGTTTTTGAGGAATATGTGCATTGATGGTACAGTATTTCAGTCATAAAACCTGTCTAATGACTGGATACAACTGTCTGGATCTGTCTGGCTTTTTGTACATATCTTGCATTTGAACAATTTTCCACATGCAAGTTGTATCCAGTATTGTAGCTCTACTCAAACAATGCTTTAAGAAATGGGTAATTCTAGAGCACTTCTCTACATTGATGCTTGCAGCTTTGAATGTTTCCCATGTATAGTCATATCTTGACAATACAGAGTGGATTGAATAGAATCTGGAGTAAGCCAAAATGGATTGCAGGCTTATTAAGTCACATGTTGGAAACAGACCCTTCTGTCAAACTTGTCTATACTGACTAAGATCCTTACTGAGCTGTTCCCATTTGTCAACATTTGGTTATATCCTTCTAAATCTTTCCTATACAAATATCTACTTAATGTTGTAATTATACATGCCTCTGCCCTTGATGGCTCATTTCATATACCCACCACACTGTGTAGAAAAACTTGCCCCTCAGGCCACATTAAGTCTTAACCCCCCCCCCCCCCACCTTAAACCTATGCCACTAAATCTATCTTGGGAAAAAGACTGACCTCCTTAACTGTGTCCCTCATAACTTTATATACCTCTAAGGTCAGCCTTTAGCCTCCTTTGCTCCAAGAAAAACAGTCCCACTCTATCTAGCCTCCCTTATAACACAAGCCCTCCAATCCTAGTAATGCCATCATGAATCTTTTCTACATCTCTAGATTAGACATCCTTCCTGTAGTAAATCAACCAGAACTGCACACAATATTCCAGGTGTAGTCTCACTAACATCTTGTACAGCTATAACATGACATCTCAACTTTTTTTTTTTTTTTAAACTCAGTTCCCTGTCTATTGAAGGCAAGCATTCAAAATGCTGCCTTCTTGATCTGGTCTGTGCCTGTTGCTACTGTCAGAGAACTATGTGCTTATACCCATAGGTCTTTCCTCAGGTACATGGTGTACACTGAACACTGACCCTATCATTTACTGCTCTGGTTTAACTTTCTAAAATGCATCACTTTGCACATTTCTAAATTAAATTCCATCTTTCAATCCCTTGTCCACATTCATGATCATCTGGATCTCATTGTAGCTTTAGACAACTTCTTCACTGTCCACCACATTACCAAATTTAAGGTTATCTGCAAATTTACTACTACCTCAGAATCAGAATTAGGTTTAATATCACAAGCAGGTATTGTGAAATGTATTGTTTTGTGGCAGCAGTACATTGTAATACTCAATTTAAAAAACTATAACTACGATAAGAAACAAAGAAATATACATGTAAAATAAATAAGTAATTCAAAAGAGAGCAAAAAATGGAGGAAACAGTGAGGTAATGTACATAGCATCATTGTCCATTCAGAGTTCTAATGACAGAGGGGAAGAAACTGTCCCTGAAACATTGAGCATGTGTCTTCAGACTCCTGTACCTCCTCCTTGATGGTAGCAGTGAGAAGAGTTCATGTCCTTGGTGATGGGAGTCCTTAATGATAGATGCTGCTGTGCTGCCATTTTGAGGCATTGCCTTTTAAATGCTTGGAAGTCTAGTGCTCATGATGGAGCTGGCTGAGTTTACAACTTTCTGCAGCTTTTTCTGATCCTGTGCAGTGGAGCTTCCATACCAGATAGTGACGCAACCAGTTAAAATGCTCTTCACGGTACATCTTTAGAAATCTGCAAATCTTTGGTGACAAACCAAGTCTCCTCAGACTTCTAATAAAGTAAAACCGCTGTTTGCCTTCTTAGTAATTGCATCAATATGTTGGGCCCAGGACAGATCTTCAGAGATGTTGACACCCAGGAACTTGAAACAGCTCACCCTTTCTACTGCTGATCTTTTAATGAGCACTGATGCATGTTCCCTCGACTTCCCCTTCCTGAAATCCACAATCAATTCCTTGGTCTTACTGATGTTGAGTGCAAGCTTGTTATACCACTCAACCAGCTGATCTCACTCCTGTACATTTCCTCATTACCAACTGAAATTCTGCCAACAGTAGTCATGTCTACCTACATTCTTCAATAATATGTAACCCACAGCAGTGGACCCAGCACTGATTCCTCTGGCACACCATTGGTCACAGGCTCCTATCTGGCAAACAACTTAACAGCACCTCCTACTGATTATTTTCACCAAGCCAAATTTATAATCTGTTGGCTAACCCACCATGGATTCCATGTGTCCACATCTGTAACAGGCTTCTGGACATTCTGACCAGCAGACCTCAGTTGGTTAAAATTGGTTGAAACATTTCATCCACCTTAACACTATTGCTCCCCAGTGCTGTTTACTCAGACTGCTGCTTTGCTCTCTGTATACCCCTTACTGTGGCCAAATACAGCAACAGCTTGATCTTCATTCACAAATGACATCATTGTTCTAGGAATAAATCAACAACTCCATACCTTATGTTTACATAGTAAATTAATCAAATCAATAGACATTGAAATCAAATGACTTTTAAATGGCTTTTATAAATTTGCTTTCTAGGTGAGAATATCTGGATCATTCTGGATGGCCCAGTGGATGCTATTTGGATTGAAAATTTAAATTCTGTACTCGATGACAATAAGACCTTAACATTGGCTAATGGTGACCGTATTCCAATGGCTCCTTCTTGCAAATTATTGTTTGAAGTACACAACATTGAGAATGCATCTCCAGCCACAGTGTCCAGGATGGGGATGGTCTATACAAGTTCTTCTACTCTTAGCTGGAAGCCAATTTTGAAGGTAACCGTCTCAGCTTGTATGGAAGAGTATTTCTGATATTCTATATTTATGATACTTAGTGAATATAATTGAGATGAAGTCTTGGAAGGAAATTGAAATAATTGTTTCCAACATGGATTTCCTGAGATTTGGGAAACTCAACACTCAAATGAGTGCAATGTTGAGCATCATTTCATGAGACCAGTTAAAGGTCAGCTGGAAAGGGTTAACACAGTTCTGACTTAGTACAATAGAGAGGAATGAACCTAGTTCAAAAATATAGACTTTGTTTGGATGGAGAAAAGAAACATTAAATCTCACGGTTGGGGGGGGGGGGAATGGTGTGCTAGGAACAGACCCAAATGCAAGACACAGACACTGAAGTACAAGGAACAGGACTTGACTAGAGTAGGGATGTGACAGGATTCAGGCAAGGAGCAGGGACAAGAATGCAGAGTTGGGCTAGGGAAAGCGGGACCAGGACTAGGAACCATGGACTAGGAGACAAGGCTTGGACTCCGAGTCAGAGACTGGACTAGGACCCAGGACCTGGATCTTGCCTCAGGCTTGGACCCCAGAACCAGGCAAGGACAGGATATGGCTTGAGGCTTGGGGTCTGGGGTCTTGGGGCTCGGCCACAGCATCCTCGGGCCCTTGGGGCTCAGAGACAGACTGGGAACTGAACATCAACATAGATCCGGGACTTATCCTACGACAAGCTGGGACTCATCTTTAACACAACACTAACATGAGACAGGACAGAACATAGATATAGAGCTAGGACTTATCCTAAGACAAGCTGGGATTCAACTTCTCCACACCAAGGTGGGACAGGTCCATCTGTTGGGTAATGGCAGGACAGCCAGACTTACCCAACAGAGGCAAAGACAAGACATGTCCCCCCACAGGGCAACAGCAAGATAGCCTGATTTACCCCACAAAGCAAGGACAAGAAGAGACAAACACCAACAGACAGTTCTATCTCTGCTCTAGGGCAGCTCCAAGTCTCAGTTCAGCCAGCAACCTCAGCTAGCTACAGAAACAGCCAGATCCCTACCTAGCTTGGAGTGGCTGACAGCTACTCAGCTGGCCCAGGAAACAGCCAAATCCATACCACAAAGACCACTCCAACAAGTGTCAACAAGGCTCCATGAAGCAGTGGTCCTCCAACCAGGCCTAGAGATCACAAAGGGTTTCACTAGCCTTCCATCAGCAAGTTGCTCCAAGGGGGACTGACAAGACAAACCAGCAACCCAGCAACCCATACTTACTCCCAAGGCTACTTATATTGCAAGCCCAAAGATGGGAATCAGGTGCCTATGATTAACTTAAACAAAGGACAGCTGGAAGACCCAGAGTCCTGAGTCCATGGAGCAGACCGTGAACCAGAATGCAGACTTCATGGACCGGACCATGACATTAAAGTATTTTGTTGGAGTGGCCTACAAGTCCCCTAACTTTCTCTCTGCATCTGGAGCATCAGGTTTCAGAGCTTGAGTGCTAAATGGAGGTACTACAGTATACTCTATCTACTGGGATTTCCTCCCACATCCTAAAGATGCATGAGCTGGTGGATTATTTGGCCATTGTAAATCGTTCTCTGTGTGCGTGTGTGTGTGTGTGTGTGTGTGTGTGTGTGTAGACCGGGTATTTGAAGGAAGTTGATAAGAGAATGGGGAGAATAAAAATGGGATTTATGTAGGATTTAATGAAAATAGACAGTTAATGGGCAATATGAACTCAGTGGGTCAAATGAACTGTTTCACATGGTGTATCTTTCCATGACTCAATGACAACAATCGGTCAGAGAAGGAATTGGTGAGTAGACAAGTAGTCAGAGAAACCACAAGCTCCAGAACTTTCTTTGTGGTTTATTAAGGTTGGGATGAATGTGCGTTTGGCAAGTCTAATAAGAACCAAGGTCACAACATGGTGGGTGGTTTAGCTGAACAAAAGTGGAAGAGCAAGAGTCATAAGAATAATAGTAGGGGACTTGAAAGTGATCTTATTTCTGCAGTTTATGACATGAATACACAAAGATATAAAGCATTTTACAAGGGGGAAAGTAATCAAGCAGAAATGATGGTTCACATTATACAAAGAGGGATGAGGTATCACAGTACGAACTTAGGGATCAGGATATATTTAAAATTGTCAGTTTGGATGACTTCCTGTGACACGTGCAGTCAAGAATGGGAATTGGAAAGGTGAGCCAATTTAATACCATATGTGGCTAAAAAGATGTTCTAGGAGGTAGCTAGATGGATTGCACCCAAACAGGAATGTGTCCAATATCCTTCCTGGGAGTTTTGCTAGTGTAAACTAATTTGGCAGGAGAATGGGACATGATATATTCATAGTTGAAGGGGAATGTGCATGTGGTAGGAAGGAAAGCTAAAATGGAACATAGAACAGTACAGTATAGTGCAGGCCCTATGGCCCACAATATTGTGCTGACTTTTTAACCTACTCTATGATTAACCTAACCTTTCCCTCCTGCATAGCCTTCCATTTTTCTTTCATTTATGTGCCTACCTAATAGTCTCTTAAATATCCCTAATGTATCTGCCTCTGCGACCACTTCTGGCAGCATATTCCATGCATCTACCACTCTGTGTGGCAGGGGAGGAGGGGGAAACAACTGCTTCTGATGTCCCTACTTTGTTTTCTTCCAATCACCTTAAAATTATGCCCTCTTGTATTAGCTATATCTGCCCTGGTAGAAAGTCACTCTGCTATCCACTCTACCTATGCTTCTTATCATCTTGTACACCTCATCAAGTCACTTTTTATCCTCCTTCGCTCCAGAGAGAAAAGCTTTGCTCTCTCACCCTATCCCCATAAGACTTGCTGTGTGTTCCAGGCCGCATCCTGGTAAACCTCTGCACCCTCTCTAAAGCTTCCACACTCTTCCTATAATTAGGTGACAAGAACTGAAAAAGTGTTAACCCACCCTTCTACTTTTTCATCCAAGTCATTTATAAAAATTACAAAGTGCCGTGTCCCAAAACAGATCCCTGCAGAACAGCACTAGCTGCCAGCCTCCAGGCAGAATATGCTCCATCTACTACCATCCTCTGCTTTCTGTGGGCAAGCCATTTCCGAATCCACGCAGTCAATTTTCTCTGAATCCCATGCCTCCTGACTTTATGAATGAGCCTATCATGGGAAACCTTGTCAAATGCCTTATTAAACTCCATATACATCATATCCACTGTTCTACCTTCACCAATTTGTTTTGTTATTTCCTCAAATAATTCAGTCAGGCTCTTGAGGCATGAGCTGCTCCTCATAACGCCATGCCTTAATCAGATTATGCTTCTTTAAATACTCATAAATCCTGTCTCTAAGAATCCTTTACAATAGTTTGCCCACCACTGATGAAGAACTCGCTGGTCTATAATCCCAGGGGATACATATATTTACCACCCTTCAATCGTCTGGTATTATTCCTGTCATCAATGACGATACAATGATCGTCACTATAGGCACAACAAACTCTAACCTCACTTCTGAGGTATATCCCATTTGGTCAAGGGAATTATCTATTCTAATATTTTTTTAAAATTCCAGCATATTCTCTGTCTTAACATTGACATGTTCCATCATATCAGCCTGGTTTATGCTGTCCTCGCATTTGTAAAGGTCCCTTTCATTGGTAAATCCTGAAGCAAAGCAAAATATTCATTAAGGGCTTCCCTTTCCTCCTCCAATTCCAAACGCATGTTTCATATTTTATCCCTCAGTCTAGTTATCCTCCCATTCTTCGTGTATGCATAGAACTTGGGGTCTTCCTTAATCCTACTTGCCAAGGCTTTCTCATGTCCCTTTCTAGCTCAGTCAAGTCCATTCTTAAGCTCCATCCCGTCTACCTTGTAATTATCTAGAGCCCTGTCTGCTCTTTGTTTCCTAAACTTCAACTTTGTTTTCCTTCTTGACTAGACTTCCTTATCAACCATAGTTCCTTCATCCTACCATCCTTTCCCAGCCTCAATAGTACAGACCTATCTAGAATCCCATGCAAGTGTTTTCGTCAATAGCCCAGAATACAAAGCAGACATAGGCACATGAAGGTACGTGTTGAGGGATAGAATGAAAGAAGTTTAAGTTATATCTATTACAATATATCGAGTCATACAGATAGGGCAAATGAACTGCAAGCACACAAAATGCTGGTGGGAGTCAGCAGGTCAGCCAGCATCTATGAGGGAAATGGACAATCAATGTTTTGGGCCAAGGCCTTTCATCAGGACTCAAAAACCAAGAGTGTTGATTGACTCTTGATATTGTTGTTCTGATGGAGACGTGGTTGAAAGGAGGGAGGAATGGCAACTCCTCCTTTCGAGGCTATAGAATACTCAAGCATGACAGAGTGGGATGTGAAAGAGAAGATAGAATTGCATGGGAAGTGGAGTACTAGAAGCACTGTGCAAGATCAACACAGTAGATCCCACTTAACGCATACAAGCTGCCTAATGCTGTGAAAAAAAACAAGAATGAATTACTTTCCAACACTGTTGAAAAGAAATCTGATTGCCTTGTGTTGCTTTTTCAGCACTTCACAGATGAAAATGAGTTTTATTGAGAACAAAGTACAATTGCAATTATTTCTACATTTATCATGGTACAAAACTTCAACCCAGCATTTGTGTCATGATGCAGCTTGAGCATCTGTCATTCTTTTAGCATTGAACTCACATGCAATTGCACTAATCTTGGTGCAATGTCATTTTGACCACTGTGGCATAAATTAGATGACTGATCTAAGGAACTTCTGTTGTTTGGCAGTCAAAACAAATTTCCAATATCTCTGGTTTTCATTTTGGATTTTTGGTACCTGCAACTTTTTTTTTTGAACAATATTATTCTTTGGCTCAACAATCTGTTGGGAGGAACTCCATGGGTCAAGCAACATCAATGGGAGGCCTTTACTCCCACTTCTGCAATCCTTTGTATTTCTTTTATTCCCAGGCTGGTGATTGCTGTGCATTTTTGTGTTATAGACCTATAGAATTTGTTCACTAATGAAACATTGTCCACTAACAGGGATGCCCTGAACATATCTGAACCGCCGAGGCCAGGTTGTACTGAGGTTATGATTTGTACATAATCTTCTCTGTCATCTTGGTACAATTTATAATTTGTAAGTTATAATTTGATTCTCAAAAAAGGATTATTAGTTAAAAGTTAGTAGATAATAGGTAGGATTTAAAAAATCAGAAGTAGAGAATCATCAGGATTCTATCATTATTTTTAAAGTTTCTATGCTTTGACTTAAAGGCCTGGTTAAATAAACGTCTTCCTCGGGAGGCTGAAATTCTACAAGCCCTGTATAATAAAGCATTTGAAGAAACTTATTTGTATATGAAATTAAATCTGAACCCAGTAATGGAGCTATTGGAGTGTAACTACATTATACAGGTTAGAAGCTTTTTTATTCTAATGTTTGATTTGAATAAGTATAAGCATAAAGCATTTTCAATACTATATGTTTATTGTGCATTACTGTCAACACTGATCCACTAAAATAAAAACAGAAAATAATGCTAGCAGTCCAAGATTCTTTTCACAGATTTTGCCTGACCTGTTGAGAGTTGCAGCATTTCTGTTTTACAGGTTGTTGAATATTGATCACTAAAAGCAGGTTTAAGGTAAGGAATAATTCTAGAAGTTCTCAAGTCGTTCTGGAAAACAACTGTAAAGATGTATGGCTTCAAATCAAATATAGTATGCAGAATATACTGTGGATCAGAAAATGCAATGCCCAAATACAAACAATTGTTTTGTAGGTAAATCACTGACGAAATTAAACAATTAATGAACATGCCAAACGTGATGGGAGAATAAACAAGAGGGACCAAAATGACCTGAGAATAAACAAAAGAGACCAAAATAACCTGATCAAAATTATCCTGTCTTAGAGATGATTCTTTAGGACAATGTTGGTAACAGGGTAGTCTGCAGAAAATTCTGATGCAGACCTTGTGTAGACCCCTGAAACACTGTGATAAATAGGATGAAGGATTAACATATTCATCTCAGTTTCCAGCAGCTGCGGTGGACTATAAGCAGTACCAAAACTTTATTCATAATGTATAGCTTTATGAATTAAAATATTTTCTTATCACTATCAATCCACCACTAAATGCTGATTCAAAACTAAGAATGTGATGCTAAAGTATAACCTGTACATGCTAAGCAGCCAACAAGCATTATGTAGTCTGAGCTTAATAACGGATTGGTTCAAAGCCACTGAGACCTGGGCAAGCTTCTCTCAATAAGTTCCTACCAGGAAATCATATGAGATAAATTTGAAGGTCATTTAAATGTCGTCAACCAGTAAGAGTCACTGAGTTCTTGATCTATATATTGACGTGTGATTGTGATGCTTTATTTAGATATTAAAATACATTTAATATACATCTTATTGTGAAAAAATCCTAGTACCAGAGAAACATTGAACTACAAGCGGTGATTTTATCTCCTTTAGTCACTTATACTTCTGGATGGTTTGATGCCTTCAACAGAAGATGGAGGACTTACTAATGAATTACAACTTAATCGGCTGTTTGTATTTGTACTAATGTGGAGTATCGGTGCCTTGTTGGAGCTAGATGGCAGAGCTAAACTCGAGCAATTCCTCCAAAAGTACAGAAATACACTTGACCTACCAGTGATCTCTGCAGATGACAATCAGACCATGTTTGAGTTTCTTGTTAATAAGACAGGTAAGAACAGCATAACATAGAGTCAACTTCAGCCACAGAACCTGCCTCTATACAACCAACTTCTAACATTAACAGAAATGGGCTAAGTGGCAATTCCTTAACCACCCACCTCACTGATGTTGCTCGACCTGCTGAGTTCCTCCAGCAGATTGCTTCTTATTCCAGATCTGCAGTATCTTGTGTTTCAAACATCCTGGCAACTCCAGTCTGCACTGATTTCATCACAATTAGATCCTTCCTAGTGAACAGAACTGTACACAGTAAGGCTTGGAATTTGCACCTGGTCTCTCAGAAGATGATATACAAAGAAGAGAATGAATGAAAAGGGTTGGAAGTGGGTGGTAATGAAAAGAAAATGCTAGAACTATAAGATACATTTTAGAGAAGAAAAACGCTGTCAATGCTGAAAAAATTAGCAAGTCAAGTGGTATCTGTAGACTTAGGAGCAGAGTTACCCTTTCAGTATGATGACATTTCATCAAAGTTGTTAAGTTCTAAGGCAAACAAGAGAAAATCTGCAGATGCTGGAAATCCAAGCAACACACACGAAATGTTGGAGGAATTCAGCAGACCAAGCAGCATCTATGGAAAAACGCACAGTCGATGTTTCGGGGTGAAACCCTTTGGCAGGACCGGAGAAAAAAAGCTGGGGATTAGATTTGAGAGGTGGGGGGAGGGGAAAGAGAAACACCAGGTGATAGGTGGAACTTGGAGGGGGGGGATGAAACAAAGAGCTAGGCAGTTGATTGGTGACAGAAGGCCACGGAAGAAAAATAGGGGGAGGAGCACCAGAGGGAGGCAATGGGTGGGCAAGGAGATATCATGAGAGAGGGAAAAGGGCATAGGACATGTTGAGGGGCGGAGGGAGGCATTACTGGAAGTTTGAAAAGTCAATGTTCATGCCATCAGGTTGGAGGCTACCCAAACGGAATAAAAGGTGCTGTTCCTCCAGCCTAAGTGTGGCCATATCATGACAGTGGAGGAGGCCATGGATGGACATATAGGAATGGGAATGGGAAGTTGAATTAAAATGGGTGGCCACTGGGAGATCCTGCTTGTTCTGGTGATCTTATATAATCTTGGAATCTGGTTATTTGAAATTGAATTCCGTATTAAGTCCTGAGTCCTGAGTTATGCGCCAGGTCAGAAAATTTTGTTCTTCAAGTCTACACTGGGCTTCATTTGAAAAGTATAAGAACATGGAGGAAGAGGGAGTGTGTTGCAGAATTAAGCTGACATGCACTGGAATTGCCTAGTTATCTTTTTTTTCACTCTGTATGGAGGTGTGTTGGAGAAGACTACATAGTGAGCACCAAATCGAGTATCTAAATTGGAAGAGGTATCTGTGAATCTCTAGTTCAACTGGAAGTACTATCTGAGAATGAAAGAGATAAAAAGATAAAGACAGGTCAAAGTCACCATTGTTTCCTTAAGGGGAATCTTGCCTGACAAATCAGTTGGAATTCTTTGAGGAAATGACAGGCAGGATAGACAAAGGAGAGTCAGTAGATGAGGATTTATGGTATTACAGGAAAGGTACTAACATCATAGCATGGATAGAAGATTAGCTGACTGGCAGGAGGCAAAGAGTGGGAATAAAAGGGACCTTTTCTGGTTGGCTGTTGGTAACTAGCGGTGTTCCGCAGAGGTCAGTGTTGGACTGCTTCATGTTATATGTCAATGATTTGGATAATGGAATTGATAGCTTGGTGGCCAAGTTTGCAGCTGATAGAAAGATGAGTTTGGGGAATGGGTGGGAGTCTGGAATTGTTGAGGAAGCATGGAGTCTGCAGAGGACTTAGACAGATTAGGAGAATGGGCAAAAAAATTGCAGATGGAATACAGTGTAGGGAAGTGTATCGTTATGCACTTTGGTAGAAGGAATAATGGTGCAGTCTATTTCCTAAAAGGGGAGCAATTTCAGAAGTCAGAGGTGCAAAGGCTCTTGGGAATCCACATGTAAAATTCCCTAAAAGTTAACTTGCAGGTTGAGTTGGTGGTTAGGAAGGCAAATGCAATGTTAGTGTTCATGTTAAGAGTTCTAGAATATAAAATCAAGCAAATAATGCTGAGGCTTTTTAAGACATTGATCAGAATGCACTTTATAATGAGCAGTTTTGAGCCCCTTATCTAAGAAAGAATATTGGAGAGGATCGGGACGAAGTTTACAAGAATGATCTCTGGAATGAAAGGGTTAATATATCAGGCGTATTTGATGGCTCTGGGCCTGCACTTGCTGGAATTTAGAAGAATGAGGGGGATCTCACTGAAACCTATTGAGTATTAGAAGGCCTAGATAGAGTGGACATGGAAAGTATGTTTCCTCGAGTCAGGGAGTCTAGAACTAAAAGGATGTCTCTTTATAACAGAGATGAAGAGGAATTTCTTTAGGCAGGGGTGGTGAATCTTAGAGGGCTAGTCATTGAATGTATTTGAAGCGGAAGTTGATAGGTTCTTGATTAGTAAGAGTGTCAAAGGTTACAGGGAGAAGGGAGGAGAATGGAGTTGAAAGGAATAATAAATCACCCATGATGGAATGGCAGCGAAGACTCTGAGCAAATAACTTATGTCTTTTGTCTTTTATGTCTTTTGGTCTTATGGTTTTATAAATGTTTGTATCTCCTGCACTATATCTCTATGTGCCTTGAAAACGAGAGTAGTGAGTGGTATTATAAGATTAACAGAGATCCTTATGGAGGGAATAGTTGCCCCAAAATGCTGAAGGTGGATGGAAGATATGATGACCATATCATGTTCAAAGTGGTTAAAGGATGATATGTTGAATGGGATCAGTGACGAAATTGAAGGAGAAGTCAAGGAGATCACTAACCCTGTCTGGGTGGAAGGAGAGGAGAGTTAATAGAACAACACACACAAAATGCTAGAGGAACCAAGAATGTTCCCCAGCTTTACAAGATGGTGCCAATGAACCACGGTGTCGATCTGTGGGCTACATACAAAAAATTTATTTTGAACTTTTATCTCTTCCTCCGCTACATTGGTAACTACACTGGTGCTGTTTCATGCACCCATGTCAAACTCATCAATTTCATCAACTTCGCCTCCAACTTCCACCCTATCCTTTAAATTCACTTGGTCTGTTTCTGATACCTCCCTCCCCTTTCTCAATCTCTCTGTCTCTTCTCTGGAAACAAACTGTCGATTGACGTTTTTTATAAACCTACTGATTCCCACGGTTATCTTGACTATACCTCTTCAAAGTTCCAAGTAAAACTCATTATCAGAATATGTACATGTCACCACATACAATGGTGGGATTCTTTTCCTGCTGGCATACTTAGCAAATCAATAGAACAGTAACTATAAACTGTAAACAAACTGTACAAATGCAGATATAAATAAATAGCAATAAATAACAAGCATGAAATAACAATATAACAGAGTTCTTAAATGTGTGTAGCTGTCACCTTTTGTTCAAGAGCCAGGTGGTTGGGGGCTAATAACTGTTCTTGAACCTGGTAGTGTGAGTCCTGAGACACCTGCTACTTTCTACCTGATGGCAGCAGCGAGAAAAGAGCATGGTCTGGGTGGTGAGGATCTTTGATAATGGATGCTGCTTTTCTACGGCAATGTTTCATGTAGATGTGCTCAATGGTTGGGAGGGTTTTACCAGTGATATACGTGGCCGAATCCAAAACCTTCTGTAGGATTTTCTGCTCAAAGGCATTGGTGTTCCCATACCAGACTGTAATGCAGCCAGTTAGCACACTTTCCACCACACAGCTATAGAAGTTGACCAAGATTTTCAATGATATGCTGAACCTCCACAGACTTCTGAGGAAGTAGAGGTGCTGTAATGCTTTCTTCACTGTCATATTTATATGATGGGTCCAGAACAGGTCCTCTGAGATAGAAACACCCAGCCTCCCGTAAAAATGTTATTCCCTTTTCTCAGTTTGTTCATCTCCACCCCATCTGTTCCCAGGATGCAGCTTTCCTTCCCAGGACTTCAGGGAAAAAAACGGGGTTTCCCTTCCTCCACCATTGATGCTGCCCTCAACTGCATTTCCTCCCTTTCCCAAACATCTTCACTCACCCCATCTTCCTGCTTCCTTAACAGTGATCAGGTTCCTCTTGTCCTTACCTAACACCCCATGAGCCTCCGCAACCAACACATCATTCTCCACAATTTACGACATCTCCAAAGGAATCCTACCACCAAACATATCTTTACCTTCCCCCTCCCCACCACTTCCTGCAAGGATCACTCCCTCTGTGATACCCTTGTCCTTTCGTCCCTCCTAAACAATCTCCTTCCTGGCACTTATCCCTGCAAGTGGCCAAAGTGTTACAGCTGCCTATTCCCCTCCTCCCTCACCTCCATTCAGGGCCCCATACTGCCCTTCCAGGTGAGGCAACACTTCATCTGTGAATCTACTGGGGTTGTCTTTTGCATCCAGTACCTCCGATGTGGCCTCCTCTATATTGCTGAGACCTGTCGTAAATTGGGGCAGCACTTTGTCGAGCACCTCTGCTCCATCCGCCCAATATGGAACTTGCAGGTGGCTAAACATTTTAATTTGATACCCATTCCCATTCCAGCATGTCAGTCCGTGGCTTCCTCTTGTGCCATGATGAGGCCACCCTCAGGGTGGAAGGCAACATCTTATATTCCCTCTGGGTAGCCTCCAGCCTGATGGAATGAATATCGATTTCTCCCTCCAGTTTAAAAAAAATCCCTCCTTCTCCACTCTTCTTCTATTCCCCACTTTGGCCCCTTACTTCTTCTCAACTGCCAATCACCTCTCCCTGGATCCCCTCCTCTTTCCCTTTCTCCTATGGTCCACTCTCCTCCCCTATCAGATTATTTCCTCTCCAGCCCTTTACTTTTCCTACCCCCCTGGCTTCACCTATCACTTTCTATCTATCCTTCCCCCCCCCCCACCCTTTTGATTCTGTCCTCTTTACTCTTCCTTTCCAGTCCTGAGGAAGGGTCTTGGCCCAAAACAGTGACTGTTTATTCATTTCAATAGATGCTGTCTAACTTGCTGAGTTCCTCCAGCATTTTGTATGTGTTGTTTTAGTTCAGACTGTAGATATGTTGGGAAATGTACATCCAGCATTTCAGGCTGAGTCTGGGAAATGCAATAGATGCAATTGGGTACATTCATAACTCTGCAAGGTGTCACAAACCTCACAAAGAAACCAATGTAGCTTGGCCATATGCAGGTTTCCTGCAGTTTGTGCAATATTGCGAACTGCAGAATACTTAAAGCAGTTTGTTTTTTTTTGTTTTACATTCCTGCTATTTCTCTGTTACTTCTCTCCATGATGCACATCCCGCTAATCTTATTTGCTCATCCTTCATAATGCCAATCTTCAACGTGGGGTTGTGGTATATTCATCATAACTACCACTCAATATAAAGCACTTCAGAAATTAAGAGTTTTAAAATCTCTGGCTTGACTAACTGGCAGAACTTAAAGAGTGGAGGTAAAGGGGTCTTTTTCAAAATGACTGCTAGTCATTGTTGGGACTCGCATCTTTTCACTTTATACATTAATGATCTGAATGAAGTAGCTGATGGCATAATGGCCAAGTTTGCATATAATACCAAGATAGGTGGAGGGACAGGGAGTCTGAAGAAAGAATTTGAAGGGTTGGGAGAACTGGCAAGAAGTGGCAGATGGAGTGCAGAGTAGGAGTAATGCACAGTAGTAGGAAAAATAAAGATGTAGATTATTTTCTAAATGGGGTGAGAACTCAGAAATTGGAGGCGCAAAGAGACTTGGGAGTATTAGTTCAGGATTCCCGTAATGTTAACTTGCAGTCTCAGTTGGTAGTAAAGAAGGCAGATGCAATGTTATCATTGATTTCAAGAAGACTTGAAGCTAAAAGCTGAGGCTTTATAAGACATTGGTCAGACCATATTTGGTATATTTGAAATTTTGGGCCCCTTTCTGCTGGCCCTGGAGAGGATCCAGAGGAGATTCACAGAAGTGATCCCAGGAATAAAAGGCGTGACTTTTGAAGAGCATTTAATATCCCTGGGCCTATTCCTGATGGAGTTCAGAGATTGAAGGGGATCTCAATGAAATCTACCAGATACTGAAAGTTCTGGATGGAGTAGACAAAGAGAGTATGTTTCCATTAACAGGAAAGTCTGGGATTGAAGGACACAGCTTCAGTATTTAAGAACATGAAATTGAGATGAAGAAGAATTTCTTCAGCCAGATGGTAAGGAAACTGTGGAAGTTGTTGCTGTGGAAGCTAAGTAATTCAGTGTATTTAACGTGGAGCTTGATAGGCTCTTTATTGCTAAGGGAGTTAAGGGTTATGGGAAGAAGTTGGGAGAATGAGGTTGAAAATGAAATCAATCATGATTGAATAGCAGAACTGTTAAATACCAAATCACCTAATTCTGCTTGATATCATATGGTCTCTCTTTTCTGTATGCTCTGCAATGTAGGTAGATATTTAATACATGTTTAACACTTCATTTTCTTTCCTTTTTATCATTGCTTCTATATGGGAACCAATTTATGTTTTCCTCTTCTTTTTCACACTATAATTGGATCTCCTTTTGTTTAATATTTCCTGCCAACTTGCTCTCATGTTCTACTTTCTCTTCCTCCAGTTTTAGGTCATTTTTTGTTGCTTCCTAATTCTTTCTCATCTTTAGGCCTACTACTTTTTATTGGCAACAATATAAAACTGTTCCTTGAATGAATACTATCCTTCACACTCCATGTTCTATATCTTCAGTTACAGTACGGATGGATCCAGTTTCCAATTCCCTGCCCCACCTTCACTTTAGACATCCAGTCCATACACTTCCAATACCAGTCAGAAAGGTCTCAAGCCCTCCCATCTTTCTGGAATAAAGACCCAATCAGTACCCCTGCACTGACACTCTCATCCTCATTACAAAACTGGTTCTTACCCACAAGAACTGTTCTTTCGATTCCTCTCATCTTAGAAAAATTAAGTGTAGACTAAGTGGAATAGTCCTTGTCTCAGATGTACTCTTTCACTCTTCTTCAGCACTTTCTCCACTACATTAAATATCCACCTTTAATCCTGCCGAAGCATTTAACAGCTCTTCCTTTGTGATGCTATGGTAATTCATTCTAGACTCCATCCTCAAATCTTACTGAATGCAAAGTTCATTTATCACATCTCCTTTATCCTCTGACTCCACATGTAGTTTGCCTCTTTCATCTCTAATGGGCCCTACTCTTTCTCTAGTTACACTCTTGCCCTAAGTATACATGTAAAATACGTAAGGATTTTCCTTGTGCCTACCAATATTATTTTATGCCCTTTTTTTTTGTACTGTCTTTGCTCTCTATATTCCTTTCAGGCCTTTACTTTTATTAAGCTTCCATATGCTATCTTAGTTCTTTATTCAGCCCTTAAGATCTAGGGCTCCCTAGACTTGTAGGAACGAATTTCATCATTGCAAGAGTACATTAGCCCTGAACCTGCAGTGTTTGTCTTTTGAAAGACTCCCATCAGCTGCATGTAAACTTAACTGCAGGTAGCTGCTCTCAGGCCAGTTTTGCAAGATCAGATATTGATTATTGAATTTGGCCTCTCTCAAGCTTAGGTTGTTAACTTACTGCCTATACTTGTTCTTCATAACAAACTTATAAAAATATAAAATTATGGTCATCATCTCCAAATTGTTTCTCACTAACACTTTTACCACACACCTGGCTGATTTCCCAGTAATTAAATCTGGTACTGTATTACTCCAGTGGTAAAGCTGTTCAAGTACTGACTTAAAAAGCTCTCCTGAATGGCTTTTAAAAATTCTCCTCATCTTTCCTGTCTCCCTACTCGTCTCACTACTTAGGTTTTATAAACTGAGATCTCCAACTGCTATTTCCCTGTTCTTTTTACATGTGTGATTTACCTACATATCAGTCCCTTCAATATTCACTGTTACGTGGACTAGTAAAACCCCAGCAAGGTGATCGGTCTTTTTGTTTCTGAGCGCTAACCCTATCTTCATTATGCCTAAGGACTTTAAATTAAGCCACTCTGCCCATCAGTTAAATCACATCTGTGATGGTAACAATATAATATTTTCATGTAACACACACAAAATGCTGGAGGAACTCAGCACCTATGGAAAAAAGTACAGTCGACGTTTTGGGCCAAAACCCTTCGGCAGGACGGGAATGTGTTGTTTAACAGCCTCTGTTTATATACTTCACTTGTGAAACACCATGCATAAAAATAAATGCACTTTCCATGTGGGTGATCAAGTCTATTTCTGGTGTGCCTACTAGACTGAGGTTTCCTTCTCTATTTAGTTGTTTCTCACCCCCTATATAACAGGAGGTGCATAGCAGGTATAGGCAATTAGGAAGAAATGAGGTGCTTATGGAGTACAAGGAATGAAAGAGAACTCAGGAAGGTTAAAAGAAGGCATGAACTTGCTCTAACAGACAATGTGAAGGAGAATCCTAAGGGATTTTACAGGTATGTTAAGAGGAAAATGAATGCTAGGGACAAAATTGGTTCTCTGTGTTGTGTATGTGGCTGGGTTTACACAATAAGGCTATAAATAAGAACGCTGGAGATGGGAGCTAAGTTAACAGGGCCCTTTACTGATTGAAACCGAACTGAACACACACGTATAGATCAATACACGCCTAATAGTGCATGCAACAACGTGTCCCTACAACATAAAGTAGTCCCATATTATACAGTTCCCTCCTCCCCTTTTATTTTAATAGTGTATCAACTGTTTTTTTTTACTGGGGCACTGCGCTAAACAAATATGTTTACCCCTAACATACAAACGCCTACCAATTTTTTTACCTAGTAACTTAATAATATCAAATTATAACCAAGTAATGTAATAATATCAAATTATAACAAGCCTTTTTTTTTTACTTTTGGTCTAAGACCCATTTATAACTCAAGTCCCTGAGGGGGACTCTGCCCACTGTGTCGTACTTCTCTCGATGATGATTATGTACCAGCGGAAGCTGTAGCAAAATTAGTCATATTTCGCAAGAGGTGCGATGCATTTTTCGTAGCTTTGATTTCCATGGTCTGCTTCAAAGATGACTTGCCAGATCAAAAGAAGTGGTTGGAGATCTGTTGTCTCTGCTAGTTATTCAAAAGTCGGGGCAATCCAATGACTCACAAAAAGAACAGTACTTTACCAGTAATCTTTCACCGTTTGATGAAGCAGTTGATCGAAATCCTGTTGTTCATTCCACTGTTCTTAAGCTGTTGTTAAAGTACAGTTTTGCTGATATTAAGGATTACCTGCAGTGCTATCTGTCTGGCTGAAGAGGGAGAATTCCTTCAGATGCACATTCAGCACAAGTGTGAAAATACAACAATAGAAACCTTAGTTTGTTGCCAGAATTCGCCTCTGTTTTGATGCTGTTTCCCAACTTCTTTGTGCAAAACAAGACACATTGACTGTGGATTCAAAATATGTACGTGAAAAAGAAACTTCCCTGCAAAGGATTGAGTGTCTGATTCTCAATGGAGGAAATGATTGGTTCAAAATTTACCTTGTGCGAAAGCTGTTCTGTTTGAATGGAATTGATTTCCTCCAAGAGCTTTTAAAGGATGACCAATTTTCATGGATCTTTCCCAAGGAAATTGTTCAAGAGGAGATGGAGATGCTGGTCTTTTCGGAGATTTAAGCTTATTGAGAGTTCGCAGATCTTCCATTATCTGTTCATCTGTTAACAAGTAATTTAACTGCGTAGGTGGGGGTTTTCGTCTTTTGTCTGTAATTGGAACAGGATCATTAGGTCTCCTCCTTAGTTTCCTAGTCATTATTAGCTTTACCTCCATATAATCTCCTGTGATTTCCATTGATAGCCTCTCATTCTCTTTTTCTCTTCTTCTAACTCAATCTTTTTATCTTCAAATTCCTTCACTGCTGCTTTCTTCTCTTTAATATAATTGCTTTCCACTTGTTCTGTCTCCAGTTGCAGAAAAAGCTCTGCATATCATATTCTTTCCTTGTATTGTTGATCTAGTTTCTTCATCCTTTTCTGATACTCCTGCAAAGTGCCTTCCTGTAACTGCTGTAAGCTGTCTTCTAGTCTTTATCATCCTGCTTATTGGCAATACCTGTCTCCCTTACATCCTCTGTATCTCCATCCAAGTCACGGCCACAGATACTGCGTTCATCCTCATTGTCGACATTGTCTAGCTCCTCCTTGTCATTGTAATAGTCAACAGTAGGTGAGAGGAGAGCTGCGGACATCTTCCCCGCCGAGCTGCCCTCCTTTGTTGACACATCTAGTGCCTTGACGGTGTGCCAAACCAACTGGATTTTCCTGAGCCATTCACATCCCAGCAACGGTGGTCCTCCACTTTTCAGTACATAGAAGTGCAGTTGCTGTATTTTATCTCCGTAGGTCACTGTCACTTTAATTTTGCCTTCAGGATGCACTTTCTGTCCTGTGTAAGTTTTTAGTAGAAGTTTCATTCGTTTCAGAGGTATGTGCGAAAACAGTCATTTGTAGTCGTGTGCAGAGATCACTGTTAAAGCTAGGCCTGTGTCCAACTCCATTTTCAGTCTCACACCCACCACTTGTGGAGTGATCCATATTACTCTTCGATCATCTGTTTCTTTCACGCTGTGAAGTTGCAAACAAGACAATTCACTTTCGTCGAATTCGTTTTCATCAGAACTGCCTTCTTTCATTTTGTGTACCTTGTTGTATTTTCCTTTCTGAGGTTTCTTGTTTCTCTGTATTTTGACCTTTTTCTGCTGTTTACTAGCTTTGCATACTCTGCCAGTGTGGCCCTGTTTGCCACAGTTTCTGCATCTTTGTCTTTAAACCAACAGTCATCAGGGTCATGTGACATGTGCTATGAACCACAGGTTTCGTTTACTGTGGACTGTCACTTGAAGAGTGCCTAAATGAGGCGGCACTATGATGTTGTTCACTGACTGACTTGCAGCTTGTTTAACTTTAAAACAAGGACACAGACAGACACAGTCAAGAGAGAGAGAGACTGGGAAGCCAGGAGCTTCAGCTGGTTGCAGCTGAGAGTTTCAAGCCCACAAGGGTGGGTTAAACATTGGCACATGGTGCACAACGAATGTGTGTCTGTCACTTCGTATAATCCAAAGGAGTGGATTTTGTTTGGGATATCCTGTGGAGACCTTTATGTATTAACCCTTGCCTGGGTATGTTGTGTGGCAGCCACTTGAAGATGATATCCCTGTGACAGGTCACTTTTGGTGACAATTCATATGTGGATTTGGAACGACACGACAGACAAGATCTACAGCAACTGTTATCTCATTTTACCATCATGGAATCTGTGGAATACTTCGTAATAACCTCTTCTCTACATTTCACCCTGGATTACAAATATCTCTCTCCTATCATTCATTCCGTGGATGAACTGAACTTTCCTACTTTACCATCTCAAGACTCTAAGCTTTGTTTCCCCAAGCTTAACTTAGTTTGGGAGCTATATTACACACATATATACACATAAGACATTAAGGACATCCTGAATGCTAAAAAGAGGGCGTTTAGAGATGGAAATAGGGAGGAGCTGAGGGCAATACAGAGGGACCTGAAAGCCAGGATCAGGGAGGCTAAAGACAGGTACAGAAGGAAGCTTGAGTGGAAACTCCAGCAGAACAACATGAGAGAGGTCTGGAGTGGGATGAGGACCATCACTGGGTTCCGGCAAATTAGCAATAGAGGAGCTGAAGGCAGTGTGGACAGGGCCAACGAACTTAACCTGTTCTTTAACAGATTTGACATTGTGGCCCCTGCCCATCCCTCACGTGAGCCATCTGTTGTCGGCCCCCAATCAACACATATTCCACTCTCCCCTCCTACCCCTCCTCACAATCCCCCACCCTGCTCTTATGACTATAGCCCTTCCCCACACGAAACCACCACAGTGGGCTTCACAGCTGAACAGGTGAGAAGACAGCTGAAACGTCTCAACCCAAGCAAGGCTGCAGGACCAGATGGTGTCAGTACCAGGGTGCTCAAAGCCTGTGCCCCTCAGCTATGTGGAGTACTTCGCCATGTCTTCAACCTGAGCCTGAGGCTCCGGAGGGTTTCTATGCTGTGGAAGACGTCCTGCCTCGTCCCTGTGCTGAAGGCGCCGCACCCCAGCAGCCTCAATGACTACAGACTGGTAGGAAATTGACCTCCCACATCATGAAGACCCTGGAGAGACTTGTTCTGGAGCTGCTCCGGCCTATGGTCAGGCCACACTTAGATCCCCTCCAGTTTGCCTACCAGCCCCGACTAGGAGTTGAGGATGCCATCGTCTACCTGCTGAACCATGTCTACACCCACCTGGGCAAGCCAGCGAGCACTGTGAGGGTCATGTTTTTTGACTTCTCCAGTGCGTTCAACACCATCCGCCCTGCTCTGCTGGGGGAGAAGCTGACAGCGATGCAGGTGGATGCTTTCCTGGTGTCATGGATTCTTGATTACCTGACTGGCAGACCACAGTACATGTGCTTGCAACACTGTGTCCGACAGAGTGATCAGCAGCACTGGGGCTCCACAGGGGACTGTCTTGTCTCCCTTTCTCTTCACCATTTACACCTCGGACTTCAACTACTGCACAGAGTCTTGTCATCTTTAGAAGTTTTCTGATGACTCTGCCATAGTTGGATGCATCAGCAAGGGAGATGAGACTGAGTACAGGGCTACGTTAGGAAACTTTGTCACATGGTGTGAGCAGAATTATCTGCAGCTTAATGTGAAAAAGACTAAGGAGCTGGTGGCAGACCTGAGGAGAGCTAAGGTACCGGTGACCCTGTTTCCATCCAGGGGGTCAGTGTGGACATGGTGGAAGATTACAAATACCTGGGGATACGAATTGACAATAAACTGGACTGGTCAAAGAACACTGAGGCTGTCTACAAGAAGGGTCAGAGCCGTCTCTATTTCCTGAGGAGATTGAGGTCCTTTAACATCTGCTGGACGATGCTGAGGATGTTCTATGAGTCTGTGGTGGCCAGTGCGATCATGTTTGCTGTTGTGTGCTGGGGCAGCAGGCTGAGGGTAGCAGACACCAACAGAATCAACAAACTCATTCGTAAGGCCAGTGATGTTGTGGGGATGGAACTGGACTCTCTGACAGTGTTGTCTGAAAAGAGGATACTGTCCAAGTTGCATGCCATTTTGGACAATGTCTCCCATCCACTACATAATGTACTGGTTGGGCACTGGAGTACATTCAGCCAGAGACTCATTCCACCGGGATGCAACACAGAGCGTCAGCGTCATAGGAAGTCATTCCTCCCTTTGGCCATCAAACTTTACAACTCCTCCCTTGGAGGCTCAGACACCCTGAGCCAATAGGCTGGTCCTGGACTTATTTTCTGGCATAATTTACATATTACTATTTAACTATTTATGATTTTATTACTATTTAATTATTTATAGTGCAACTGAACGAAAACTAATTTCCCCAGGATCAATAAAGTATGACTATGACTAACACTTAACACTTGTTTATCTTGGTTAAGTTACGATATTATAAGTAGATACTAATAAAGGTAGTGGTTTTAACATTAAAACCTGATTCAGTGTGAAATCTCTTGCTGCTGGTTTATTTCTAAAACGTTCAAGTTCGTAACACATGTTCCCACAATGGTAACATTGTTTACTAGCTTTGCATACTCTGCCAATGTGGTCCTGTTTGCCACAGTTTCTGCATTCTTTGTCTTTAAACCAACAGTCATCTGGGTCATGTGACCTCTTCCCACAACGGTAACACTTCTTTCCTTCATTTCTGTTCAGTGACATTTTATTTGTCGCATATTCCAGAGATTTTTGTTGTATCTCAGAAGCACCTCATGCGGCTGTTTCCGTTGATATTGCAATGTTCAGCGTCTTCTCTAATGTAAGGTCTTTTTCACCCAGGAGCTTCTTCTGTGTAGTTTCACAGTGCATGCCACACACTAACCTGTCCCTCAATGCATCCAATAGACCAGCTCCAAATTGACAATGTTCTGATAATTTGCGCAAACCAACACAATATTCAGAAATGCTTTCATTTTTGCTCTGATTCCATTTATGGAATTTAAATCTTTCAGCAATGACCAGTGGTTCGGGGTTCAAATGCTTTTGGAGTGTGTCTACTATTTGCTTGAACATTTTGTCACCTGGCTTTTCAGGGGTTAACAAGCTCCGCAGCAGGCCGTATATTTTTGCTCCCATAATACTGAGTAAGTTGCTGGCTTTCTTTTCATCATTAACATTGTTAGCAACACAATATAACTCCACTCTTTCAATGTAAGTTGCCCAGTCTTCAATGCAACTATCAAATGCTGTAATGGTTCCAATCATCGCCATCTTTGTTATATTAATTTAGCCCCGTTCTCCCTTTTTTTGACTCGTGACCTTTTTGCTAGCACTACAAGTGCACTCCGTCTAGATGTATGTGTGTCGCTCCTTTTTATCTCCCTTCTGGGGCAGGCAGACCCTCAGTCCCTGGGGTCAGCGCCGGCTATGGTCTCGGCTAGATGTGCTGCGGCCCTGACTGTGTCTCTTGGTCTCCTGACGTTCCTGACCCGCGGCTGTGCTTCTGTTTCCTTTCGGACTTGCAGCATTGCTCTGCCTTGGCTCGTACCTTGCGCTGTTCTTCCGAGTGTCGTTATCAATTAAAACACGGCGTTCCAATATGATGTAGGTTCATTAATCTTGTCGCCAATTTGTTATGTATGTGGCCGGGTTACACAACAAAGCTATAAATAGAAACGCTAGAGACGGGAGCTAAGTTAACAAGGTTCTTTACTGACTAAAACCGAACTGAACACACAAGTGCAGATCAATACATGCCTAATAGTGCATGCTCAATATGTGCCCAATAGCGCACGCAATGGTGTGTCCCTACAACATAAAGTAGTCCCATATTATACAGTAGCTCTCCAGAACACTCTGGAAGTCCAGAATGGTAATCCATATCAGGAGCCAAAACAGATGGGGGCGATCTTAAATGCATTCTTTGCACCTGTATTTTCTCTGGAGAGAGATACAGAGTCTATAGAAGTGAAGCAAAGTGCCATCAACTTCATAGACCCTCTATAGATTACAGAGGAGGAGGCGAATCAGAATAGATAAATCCCCTGACAAGGGGTTCCCTCAGACTCTATGGGAGGCATGTGCAGAAATTACCAGAGCACGAGCAAAGATTATTTAAATCATGCTCAGCAACATGAGCGGTATAAGAGGATTGGAGGATAGCCAATGTCATTCCGCTGTTTTAAAAAAGGCTGTAAACAGAAACAAGAAAATTATAGGCTGGTGAGTCTGACATTTGTGGGAAAGTTATTGGAAGGTATTCGAAGTGATATGAGCATTTGGATAGACGAGGACTGATTAAGGATCGTTAGCATGGTTTTGTGCATTGTAGTTCATGTCTAACCAATCTTAAAGAGTTTTTCGAGAAAGTTACCACACTTGAAGGCAGGGCAGTGGATGTTGTCTACGTGGACTTTAGCAAGGCTTTGACAAGGTCCTGCATGGAAGGTTTGTCAAGAAGGTTCAGTCATTCAGCATTCAGGATGAGGTAGTAAATTGGATGAATATTGGCTTTGTGGGAGAAACCAGAGAGTGGTAGTAGAGGGTTGCCTCTCTGACTGGAGGTCTGTGACTAGTGGTGTGACGCAGGGATCGGTGGTGGGTCCTTTATTGTTTGTCATCTATATTAATGATCAGGTTCATAATGTGGTCAGCAAATTTGTGGGTGACACCAAGATAGGGGATGTAGTGGATAATGAGGAAGGCTATCATGGCTTGCAGAAGGATCTTCATTAACTGGAAAAATGTGCTGAAAAATGGCAGATGGAATTTAATGCAGACAAGTGTCAGGTTTTGCACTTTGTAGGACCAACCAGAGTAGGTCTTAGGAGTGTGGTAGAACACAGGGAAATGGGAATACTGGTACTTAATTCATTGAAAGTGGTGTCACAGGTAGATAGGGTCATAAAGAAAACTTTTGGCACATAGGTCTTCATAAATCAATGTATTGAGTACAGAAGATGGGATGTTATGTTGAAATGTATAAGATGTTGGTGAGGCCTAATCTGAAGTATTGTGTGTAATTTTGGGCACCTACTAACAGGAGAGATGAAACAAGATTAAAAGAGTGCAGAGAAAATTTACAAGAATGTCACCCGGTCTGGAGGACCTGAGTTATAAGGAAAGATTGAATAGGTTAGGACTATATTCTTTAGAATGTAGAAGATTGAAAGGAGATTTGATAGAAGCCTACAAAATTATGAAGGGTATAGATAGGGTGATAGAGTAAATGCAAGCAGGTTTTTTCCACTTAGTTGGGTGGAACTACAACCAGAGGTCATGGGTTAAGGGTAAAAGGTAAGATGTTTAAGGGGAGCATGGGGGAAACTTCTTCACTCAGAGAGTTGTGAGAGTGTGGGATAAGCTTCCATCACAAGTGGTCCATGATTTCCATGTTTCAGAGAAGTTTGAATAGGTACATGGATAGTAGGGATATGGAGGGCTATGGTCCTGGTGCAGGTCAATGGGACTAGGCAGTTTAAATGGTTTTGGCATGGACTAGATGGATTGAAGGGCCTGTTTCTGTGCTGTGCTTCTCTATGACTCTATACACCAACTTTGTTGATACTAAATGAAGGTTCCTTGCATTGCTATCTCTCAACCTTAAACTTATTTCAAGAATCCAAGTGTTATGCAACCCTCTGGCCAATTGAAATGCTTATGTACTGTATATTCTCCAATAAGCACATGCTACTTTTATTTTAAGTTAATTTAGAAAAAGAATGATTAAAAACAAAATTCTACCCAATAATAAACATACTTAATTTTAATCCCTTTTTTTTAACTCTTGCAGTTCTTTACTATTGAAGTAGGGTGTTTTCTTGTCTTATTTCTGATCAGTTTCCTTCAGTTAGCTTCATTTATATCACAACAGATATTCTGTGTTTCCTAAGAAAATCCCAGTTTTCTTCATCTTTCTAGCATTAAGCTCCCAATACTCAAAATTATTATTTTGGTAGCCTCTGTAATGTAAAGAGGAATAATATTCTTTTGAAGGAGTTACCAGAACTGCATACATACTCCAGTAGTAAGCACATTTGAATTGAATTGATTTTATTTCTTCACATACATGAGGAGTAAAAATCTTTACGTTACATCTCTGTCTAAATGTGCAATCATAGTAATTTATAATAAATAGAACAGTCAATGTAACATAGAAATACACTCAAATCAGCGTGAATTAATCAGTCTGATGGCCTGGTGGGAGAAGCTGTCCCGGAGCCTGTTGGTCCTGGCTTTTATGCTGTGGTACCATTTCCCAGATGGTAGCAGCTGGAATAGATTGTGATTGGGGTGACTCGGGTCTCCAATGATCCTTTGGGCCCTTTTTACACGCCTGTCTTTGTAAATGTCCTGAATACTTGGAATTCACAACTACAGAGGTGCTGGGCTTACCGCACCACTCTCTGTAGAATCCTACGATTAAGGGAGGTACAGTTCTCAAACCAGGCAGTGATGCAGCCAGTCAGGATGCTCTCAATTGTGATGCTGTAGAAAGTTCTTAGGATTTGGGGGCCCATACCAAACTTCCTCAACCGTCTGAGGTGAAAGAGGCGCTTTTGTGCCTTTTTCACCACACGGCTGGTGTGAACAGACCATGTGAGTTCCTCGGTGATGTGGATGCAGAGGTATTTAAAGCTGTTTACCCTCTCAACCCCAGATCCATTGATGTCAATAGAGGTTAGCCTATCTCCATTCCTCCTGTAATCAACAACCAGCTCCTTTCTGTTTGCGATATTGAGGGAGGGGTTGTTTTCTCGACACCACTGTGTCAGAGAGATGACTTCTTCCCTGTAGGCCACCTCATTATTGTTTGACTTAAGGCCAATCAATGTAGTGTCATTGTCAAATTTAATTAGCAGATTAGAGCTGTGGATGGCAACACAGTCATTGGTATACAGGGAGTAAAGGAGAGGACTTAGTACACAGCCCTGGGGGGCTCCTGTGTTGAGAGTCAGAGTGGTGGAGGTGAGGGAGCTCACTCTTACCACCTGCCAGCAATCTGACACGAAGTCCAGGATCCAGCTGCACAAGACAGGGTGAAGGCTGAGGTCTCTGAGCTTCCTGTCGAGCCTGGATGGAATTGTGGTGTTGAATGCTGAACTGTATTCCAAGAACAGCATTCTCACATAAGCATTCTTCTTCTCCAGATGTATAAGGACAGTATGTAGAGCAGTAGCTATTGTATCATCTGTGATCGGTTGTGTCGGTAGGTGAATTGTAGGGGGTCCAGTTTGGGTGTTAGCAAGCTGCAGATGTAATCTTTGACCAGCCTCGCAAAGCATTTGCTTATTATTGAGGTGAGTGTGACAGGATGCCAGTTGTTCAGGTATGTTACCTTGGTCTTTTTTGGTACAGGGACAATGGTGGATAATTTGAAGCAGGAGGGCACACTACACTGGGAGAGGGAGGGATTAAAACTGTCAGTAAACACACCTGCCAGTTGTACTACACGCATCCTGGGTACTTGCCTGGGATGCCGTCCGGTCCCACAGCCTTGCGACTATCCACTTGTTGGAAACATCTGCGTACCTCAACCTCTGAGATGACCAGGTTGCAGGTTGTAGCGATGTTTGCCATATTTTTGCCATACTTTTGATTGTTCTTTCCTTCTTCCATTCTTCCAGTGTGAATTCTGTTTATCATACTGAGATACTTTTAAAAAAATCCTTCTGAATCTGGTGGCATATTGAGCCACTGAATTGACTGAACATTAAAATAGGTGTTCAGTATCAATCCAGAAAAATTGAAAGCTTGAGAGGTATTTATTTTTCTAATGCAATAAAATAAGTATTTTTCATTCATTTATAGAAAAATATTTATCATTGAATATGTTGATAGATATATTTTAAAGAACATCCAATAATCAACATTAGTACCAAACTGCAGAGAGTTTCTTTATTTGAACAGTTCTTTGCTTTTTGATTCAGGTGAATGGGAGGACTGGCAAACACAGGTTCAAGAGTATTTCTATCCAGCTGACAGCGAGCCAGATTATACTTCAATTCTTGTACCAAACGTTGACAACGTTAGGACCAACTTTCTTGTGCACGTCATAGCTAAACAACATAAGGTAAGTGTTTTTAAAAAAAGGCTTCGAGATTTCATCTGATATCATTAATATTTCATCACTAGTAACTAGTCCCCAGGGCTTAATGCTTAATTGTTATTTGTCCTGTATGTCAATAATTTGGATGCGAATGTACAGAGTAAGTTTGCACATGACACTTCCGCTTTAAGATGGTGTTGGTGAACCCCAGCGACTAGTTGCTGGTGGTAAATAAAACAAAGAAAACAACTAAATACTTTATTAATCACACTTTTTCTGTTAAACTGTCCCCGCAAACAATAGCTTGTAACTTCATAGAACATAGAATAATACAGCACAGTACAGGCCCTTCGGCCCACAATGTTGTGCCAACCCTCAAACCCTGCCTCCCATATAAGCCCCCACCTTAGATTCCTCCATATACCTGTCTAGTAGTCTCTTAAACTTCACTAGTGTATCTGCCTCCACCACTGACTCAGGCAGTGCATTCCACGCACCAACCACTCTCTGAGTAAAAAACCTTCCTCTAATATCCCCCTTGAACTTCCCAGCCCTTACCTTAAAGCCATGTCCTCTTGTATTGAGCAGTGGTGCCCTGGGGAAGAGGCGCTGACTATCCACTCTATCTATTCCTCTTATTATCTTGTACACCTCTATCATGTCTCCTCTCATCCTCCTTCTCTCCAAAGAGTAAAGCCCTAGCTCCCTTAATCTCTGATCATAATGCATACTTTCTAAACCAGGCAGCATCCTGGTAAATCTCCTCTGTACCCTTTCCAATGCTTCCACATCCTTCCTATAGTGAGGTGACCAGAACTGAACACAGTACTCCAACTGTGGCCTAACCAGAGTTTTATAGAGCTGCATCATTACATCGCGACTCCTAAACTCTATCCCTCGACTTATGAAAGCTAACACCCCATAAGCTTTCTTAACTACCCTATCCACCTGTGAGGCAACTTTCAGGTATCTGTGGACATGTACCCCGAGATCCCTCTGCTCCTCCACACTACCAAGTATCCTGCCATTTACTTTGTACTCTGCCTTGGAGTTTGTCCTTCCAAAGTGTACCACCTCACACTTCTCCGGGTTGAACTCCATCTGCCACTTCTCAGCCCACTTCTGCATCCTATCAATGTCTCTCTGCAACCTTTGACAATCCTCTACACTATCTACAACACCACCAACCTTTGTGTTGTCTGCAAACTTGCCAACCCACCCCTCCATCCCCACATCCAGCTCGTTAATAAAAATCACGAAAAGTAGAGGTCCCAGAACAGATCCTTGTGGGACACCACTAGTCACAATCCTCCAATCTGAATGTACTCCCTCCACTACCACCCTCTGCCTTCTGCAGGCAAGCCAATTCTGAATCCACCTGGCCAAACTTCCCTGGATCCCATGCCTTCTAACTTTCTGAATAAGCCTACCGTGTGGAACCTTGTCAAATGCCTTACTAAAATCCATATAGATCACATCCACTGCACTACCCTCATCTATATGTCTGGTCACCTCCTCAAAGAACTCTATCAGGCTTGTTAGACACGATCTGCCCTTCACAAAGCCGTGCTGGCTGTCCCTGATCAGACCATGATTCTCTAAATGCCTATAGATCCCATCTCTAAGAATCTTTTCCAACAGCTTTCCCACCACAGACGTAAGGCTCACTGGTCTATAATTACCCGGACTATCCCTACTACCTTTTCTGAACAAGGGAACAACATTCGCCTCCCTCCAATCCTCCGGTACCATTCCCGTGGACTACGAGGACATAAAGATCCTAGCCAGAGGCTCAGCAATCTCTTCTCTCACCTCATGGAGCAGCCTGGGGAATATTCCGTCAGGCCCCGGGGACTTATCTGTCCTAATGTATTTTAACAACTCCAACACCTCCTCTCCCTTAATATCAACATGCTCCAGAACATCAACCTCACTCATATTGTCCTCACCATCATCAAGTTCCCTCTCATTGGTGAATACCAAAGAAAAGTATTCATTAAGGACCTCGCTCACTTCCACAGCCTCCAGGCACATCTTCCCACCTTTATCTCTAATCGGTCCTACTTTCACTCCTGTCATCCTTTTTTTCTTAACATAATTGAAGAATGCCTTAGGGTTTTCCTTTACCCTACTCGCCAAGGCCTTCTCATGCCCCCTTCTTGCTCTTCTCAGCCCCTTCTTAAGCTCCTTTCTTGCTTCCCTATATTCCTCAATAGACCCATCTGATCCTTGCTTCCTAAACCTCATGTATGCTGCCTTCTTCCACCTGAATAGATTTTCCACCTCACTTGTCACCCATGGTTCCTTCACCCTACCATTCTTTATCTTCCTCACCGGGACAAATTTATCCCTTACAATCCCGCAAGAGATCTCTGAACATCAACCACATGTCCATAGTACATTTCCCTGCAAAAACATCATCCCAATTCACACCCGCAAGTTCTAGCCTTATAGCCTCATAATTTGCAGTTCCCTAATTAAAAATTTTCCTGTCCTCTTTGATTCTATCCTTTTCCATGATAATTATAAAGGCCAAGGAGCGGTGGTCACTGTCCCCCAGATGCTCACCCACTGAGAGATCTGTGACCTGACCCGGTTCATTACCTAGTACTAGATCTAGTATGGCATTCCCCCTGGTCGGCCTGTCCACATACTGTGACAGGAATCCATCCTGGACACACTTAACAAACTCTGCCCCATCTAAACCCTTGGAACTAATCAGGTGCCAATCAATATTAGGGAAGTTAAAGTCACCCATGATAACAACCCTGTTATTTTTGCACCTTTCCAAAATCTGCCTCCCAATCTGCTCCTCTGTATCTCTGCTGCTACCAGTGGCCTATAGAATACCCCCCCCCCAGAAGAGTAGCTGCTCCCTTCCTGTTCCTGACTTCCACCCACATTGACTCAAAAGAGGATCCTGCTGCATTACCCACCTTTTCTGTACCTGTAATAGTATCCCTGACCAGTAGTGCCACCCCTCCTCCCTTTTTTTCGCCCTCTCTATCCCTTTTAAAGCACTGAAATCCAGGAATATTGAGAATCCATTCCTGCCCTGGTGCCAGCCAAGTCTCTGTAATGGCCACTACATCATAATTCCATGTATGTATCCAAGCTCTCAGTTCATCACCTTTGTTCCTGATGCTTCTTGCATTGAGGTACACACATTTCAACCCTTCTACCTTACTGTCTTTACACCATTTATTCTGCTTCTCTTTCCTCAAAGCCTCTCTGTATGTTAGATCTGGCTTTACTCCATGCACTTCTTTCACTGCTCTGTCGCTGTGGGTCCCATCCCCCTCGCCAATTAGTTTAAACCCTCCCGAACCATGCTAGCAAACCTACCTGCAAGGATATTGCTCCCCCTCGAGTTCAGGTGCAACCCATCCAATCTGTACAGGTGCCACCTTCCCCAGAAGAGATCCCAATGATCTAAAAATCTAAAACCCTGCTCCCTGCACCAACTCCTCAGCCATGCATTCAACTGCCATCTCCTCCAATTCTTACCATCTCTGTCACGTAGCACTGGCAGCAATCCTGAGAACGTCACCCTTGAGGTCCTGTTCTTCAGCCTTCTGCCTAATTCCTGAAACTCACACTTCAGGACCTCATCCCTCTTCCTGCCTATGTCGTTGGTCCCAACATGTATCACGACTTCTGTTTGCTTTCCCTCTCGTACCAGGATGTTGTGCACGCTGTCAGAGTTGAGCTTTTGAACCACCTGTACGGTTTTTGCAGGGTGAAATGAAGTCTTGAAGATGCAGGATGGTTGTGATGAAATGTGTATAGGGTAAATGGAGGAGGTGGGGTCCAGACAGGAGATCAGGGAACGAGCCAATATATGGCCATTGCTGGAACAATCCTGGGGGCAATTCAATGTGACAGAACCAAGGCGAGGTGTGACAGAATTCAGGCAAAGCACGGGTCCAAGATTAGGAAACACCTACAATTTGGTAGTTTTAAGCACCAAGCCAATTTGGGAAGGTCGGGTACAGGTCAAGTCGGGATGGCAAGTCTTGGGCCCGAGAGCAAATCGAAGCGGCAGGGCTCAGGACCGAGAGCAAAGAACAACCTGACAATTTAAGCGCCAGGCCAGATTGAGAGGATCAGGGTGTCAGGACTAGAGGCAATGGACAGGCCAGTTCAGCTCTGCTCCGCATGGTTTACTGGTCTCTGTACTGAACTGACGCTGAGGCCTGCAACTAATGGGCTTTTGAATCTTCCCGGCTGTGGACTTACTTTCATGAACTTCAGTTGTGAATGCTATTTGCTTATTTTTATTGTTTGCACAATTTGTTTTTTTTTTCTCTCTCTGCATTGTGGGTTTGACCATCTTCTTTTGTTTTAATGGGTTCTACTGGGTTTCTTTGTTTTGTGGCTGCCAATAAGGAGACAAATCTCAAGGTTGCATGAAAGTATACATACTTTGATAATAGATGTATTTCAAACTTCAAAATAGTTGGTGTTGACGGTGAAGATGTACAGAGGGATCTTGATCAGCCAGGTAAATAGAATTGCGAGTGGAGTTCAACTTTGGTAAGTTATGAAGGGATGTTGAGAAGATTGGGACTTTTTCATTGTAACATAGCAGAATAAAGAGTGATCTTATAGAGGTGTATAAAATCACGAGGGGCATACTTAGGGTGAATGCAATCTGTTTCCCAGAATTGGGGATTCAAGAATTAGAGGACATAAGTTTAAGGAGAAAGATTTAGTGGACACAAGAGATTCTGCAGATGCTGGAAACCCAGAGTAATACATACAAAATGCAGGAGGAACTCAGCTGGTCAGGCAACATCTATGGAGAGCAATAAGTTGATGTTTCGGGCCAAGACACTTCATCGGGATGCTGATGAATACTTTGAGTCCTGATGAAGGGTCTTGGCCCAAAACGTCAACTGTTTATTCCTCTCCATTGATGCTGCCTGACCTGCTGAGTTTTTCCAGCATGCTGTGTATGTTATTAAAGATTTAATAATAATCTGAAGGTAGCTAATGTGTAGAATGAACTGTCAGAGGAAGTGGTTGAGGTAGATACATTAACAGCTTTTAGAAGATACTTGGACAGGTACATGGACAGGAAGGGTTCAGAGGGATATGGGTCAAAATGGGATCCAATCTAGATAACATCCTTTAAACCTCTGCTGCACACTATTCAAATCCTTCTTTAATGCAGCAACTAGAACTGAACACAATACAATAGTGTGAACAAGAAAATGTAGAGAGTCATGGCCACAGCTCAGCACATCATAGGAAACAGCACCCCCCCCCTCTGTTCACTGTGTCTGTACTTCTCACTGCTTGAGAAAAGCAGCTAACATACTTAAAAGACCCAATCCACTCTGGACGTTCATTCTTCTCATTTCTCCCATTGGGCAGAAGATGCAAAAGCCTGAAAGCACATAACCATAAGATGCAGGAGCAAAATTAGGCCATTTGGCCCATTGAGTCTGCTCTGCCTTTCAGTCATGACTGATCCTTTTATTCCCCCTCCTCAGCCCTGCTTCCTGGCCTTCTCCCCATAACCTTTGATGTCATGTCCTATCAGGAACCTATGCTCTGCCTTAAATACACCCAACGACCTGGCCTCCAAAGCTGTCTGTGGTAATAAATTCCACAAATTTAGCACCCTCTGGCTAAAAAAATTTATCTGCATTTCTGTTTTAAATGGATGCCCCTCTGTCCTGAGGCTGTGCCCTCTTGTCCTAGCCTCCACCTCCATGGGAAACATCCTTTCCACACCTACTCTGTCTAGGCCCTTCAACATTCAAAAGGTTTCAATGAGATCCCCCTCCACCAGGCTCAAGGGCTGCTTCTATCCCACTGTTATCAGACACTTGAATGGACCTCTTGTACAATAAGGTGGACTCTTGACCTCACAATCTACCTTACTATAATTTTGCACTTTATCAATAACCTGCACTATATGCAGGATATTCCACTTTTTAAGGTGAACCTAAGGGGAGATTTCTTCACTCAGAGGGTGGTTCTAGTGTAGAATGAGCTGCCAGTGGAAGTGGTGGATGCGGATTTGATTGCAACATTTAAGAACACTTTGGATAAGTGCATGGATGGGAGGGATATGGAAGACTATGGTCCAAGTGTTGGTCAATGGAGCAAGGTAGAATAATTGTTCAGCACAGACTGGATGGGCCAAAGAGCCTGTTTCTGCGTTGTAGTTCCCTATGACTCTGAGTCGAAAGGCCGTTTATTATCTAAACTTATGACTGTGTGACTAAGCACAGCTCCAATGCCATATTTAAGTTTGCTGACGACACCACTGTCATTGGCCCAATCAAAGGTGGTGATGAATCAACATATGAGACAGAGATTGAAAATCTGGCTGAGTGGTGCCACAACAACCTCTCATTCAATGTCACCAAGAATAAGGAGTTGATAATTGGCTTCATGAGGAGGAAACTGGAGGTCCATGAGTCAGTCCTCATCGGGGAATCAGAGGTGAAGATGGTCAGCAACTTTAAATTTCTCAGTGTTATAATTTCAAAGGATCTGTCCTGGGCCCAGCAGATAAATGCAATTACTAAGAAAGCACAGCAGTACATTTACTTTCTTAGAAGTTCATAAAGATTCAGCATGACATCAAAAACTTGGACAAACTTCTATAGATATGTGGTGGGGAGGTATATTGACCAGTTGCATCACAGCCTGGTATGGAAACACCAATGCCCATGAATGGAAAGGCCTACAAAAAGTAATGTATATAGCCCAGTCCATCATGGATAAAGCCAGCTCACCACTGAGTGCATCTACATGGAGCACTGTTGCAGGAAACCAGCATCCATCATCAGGGATCCCCAACACCCAGGTCATACTCTCTTCTCGCTGCTGCTATCAGGAAGAAGGTACAAGAGCCTAGAGACTTTCACCACCATGTCTACGAACAGTTATTACCCATCAACCATCAGACTCTTGAAGCAGCGGGGATAACTTCACTCATTTTCATTCGCCCCATCACTGAACTGTTCCCACAACCTACAGACTCTTTCAAGGACTCTTCATCTCATGGTCTCAATATTTATTGCTTATTTATTATTCTTATTTCTTTTTTATTTTGTATTTGTACTGACTGTTGTCTTTTGCACTTTGGTTGTTTGTCCACCTTGTTCAAAAGGTCAAAGGTTCAAAGGTTTATTTTATTATCGAAGTATGTATACAGAATACAACTCTGAGATTTGTCTTCGCCAGATAACCATGAAGTACAGAAAAACCAAGATGTCAATCCCCTCCCTACATGAAAAAGAAAAAGAAACAAAAACTCACAAACCCCAAATTCCTCAACTCCACCCTCATACAAAAACTAACGGATTACCCACCTGGAAAACAGCAGCTAGGACATTAAACCCCCAACACCCTCCCTCACAAAAACTAACATATCGCCCACAGGGAAAAAACAATAACTTCAAACCCCCAACCCCTCTATTGCACACAATAAACTAACAGATCCTCCACTTGGGAAAACACCACAAAGAACATCCGACCCCAAATCCTTGACCCCTCCCTCACACAAAAACTAACATATTGCCCACAAAGCCACCAAAACCCCAATCCTCAAACCCAGACCAACCAATCAGTAACAAGAAAGAAAACACAGAAAAATGAAGGAGACCAATGTAAACTACAGCCCACTCCAATAATCAAATAAATTTCAGAATTTCAAAAACATCCTCCATCAGCATCAAGGAGAGGGACCGCTTGCTCAAACTCAGTCCTTCCATGAAGAGCAGTTATTGACCCATGGCCTCTGTGGAGAGCAACTGCCAAACTGTCCTCCTCTGCATTCGACTCAATGTTTTAATCTACTTCAGTCCTTTGATTGACAAGAATTAGAGTCGATCATGGCCCTGCACCCCATCTCTGATCTTCTCCTCAAGGTAGCTCATACTTGGGTTCCCCTCCTGGAATTTTCTTGGGGACAGCAGAATGCTAGATCACTCAATCAAACTCCAAACTGTAAGTCTAAGGCTCCAACAGGTTCTGAAACACAATTAAGATAAAAATAATTAAATAGAAGACGTAGAAAAAGTGAAATCATTGACTAACTCATTCGGCCCGACCCGGAGTGGCCGACGACGCGACACGTTGATCAATCCCCGCGGGATACGTCCACCAACCTCAAAGAGCTGAGAACAGCACACTGCATCAATGGAAACCTAGAAAGATGCACTATTTACCGAAGAAGTGTGAGAAAAGAGCTGGGCTGCTGGTCACATTGAAGCTGAGGGGCTTCAGGGTCCCTATGCCCACATCCTACTAGCTAATGTGCAAGCCATAGAGAACAAGGTGGATGATCTTAAAGGGAGACTCACCTACTGCGGGGAGATGCAGAACTGCTGTGTATTCTGTTTCACCGAGACCTGGCTCTCCCCTGCCACCCCCGACTGTGCCATCCGACCGGAGAGATTTTCGATCCATCGGATGGACCGTACGGCATCTTCGGGTAAGTAGAGGGGAGGTGGTGTCTGCCTACTGATCAACACTGCGTGCTGCTCAGACACAGTGGCACTGACAAGCTCCTGCAGCCCGGACCTGGATCACCTGTTGGTGAAGTGTCGTCCCTACTATCTGCCACGGGAATTCACCTTGGTCATACTGACAGTGGTCTGCATTCCCCCCCAGGCAGACATGGAGTGTGCTCTGAACATACTGTATGCCAACGTCAGTGAACTTGAGACCAAGTATCCGGAGGCTTCGCTCATTACATCCGGGGACTTTATCCAGGCCAACCTCAGAAAGGCACTGCCAAAGTTATACCAACATATCTCCTGCCCCACTAGAGGCCCGTATACACTTGACCACTGCTACACAGCAGTCAAGGATGCCTACCGTTCCGTCCCATGACCTCACTTTGGAAAATCGGACCATCAGGCCGTACTCCTCCTCCCGGCTTACAAACAGAAACTGAAGCAGCAGGTCACGGTGTCAAAAGTGGTGTCGCGTTGGACGAAGGAAACGGATGAGGTCCTCCGTGACTGCTTTCAATTGGTGGACTGGTTAGTATTCAAGAACTCAGCAGCTAACCTCGATGAGTATGCCTCAGCTGTCACGGACTTTATCTGGAAATGCACAGAGGTCTGTGTGTCTCACAAGACAATCTGGGTATTCCCTAACCGGAAACCTTGGATGAATTATGAGGTCAAGTCCCTTTTGAAGGCTAGAGCTGCGGCTTTTAGGTCCGGGGATACCAGTCACTACACAGAATCCAGTTGTGAACTCCAGAAAGCCATTAAGGGCGCCAAGAGGCAATATCGAGTCAAGTTGGAAGCCCAGGCTAACCAGAGGGATGCCAGTAGACTATGGCAGGGTCTAAATGAGATCACTGGGCGAAAAGAAAAGGCTGGGAATATCAATAACTGTGGCACTTCTCTTCCTGACAAACTTAACATATTCTATGCAAGATTTGAACAGAAGAGGAGTGTGCCGCTCCCTCCGGATGAACCAGACCTGGTGGCATTGAGATTCATCATCACCAAGGAGAACGTTAGAAGGACCTTCCTGAAGATAAATCCAAGGAAGGCGACAGGCCCAGATGGCGTCCCGGGATGGGTTCTCCGGGCCTGTGCAAACGAGCTAGCTGGAGTGTTTGCTGACATCCTCAACTGCTCCTTGCTTCAGTCTAAGATCCCCTCGTGTTTTAAGAAGGCAACGATAATCCCGGTGCCGAAGAAGAGCAAGGTGGCATGCCTGAATGACGATCGACCTGTGGCTCTGACATCAATTGCTATGTAGTGCTTCAAGCAATTGGTTATGGCCACATCAACCACAGCCTACCAGTCAACCACGATGCTTTGCAATTCGCCTACTGGAGCAACAGGTCAACGGCAGATGCTATCTCTCTGGCCCTACGTTACACCTTAGAACACTTGGAGAATAAAGACGCATACGTAAGGCTCCTTTTCATTGACTACAGCTCTGCCTTTAATACCATCATTCCAAATAAACTGATTCCTAAGCTCCAGAACCTGGGCCTTAGCACTCAGATCTGCAGCTGGATCTTCAACTTCCTCACAGACAGGACCCAGGCTGTGAAAATAGGGGACAAGCTCTCCTCTACAATCACTCTGAGCACCGGTGCCCCACAAGGCTGTGTACTCAGCCCCCTGCTGTACTCACTGTACAGCCATGATTGTGTAGCCAAGTTTCCATAAACTCAATATATAAGTTTGCTGATGACACAACAATTGTAGGCTGTATCTCGGGTAATGATGAGTTTGAGTACAGAGAGGAAATTAAGAACCTGGTGGTATGGTGCGAAGACAATAACCTATCCCTCAACGTCAGCAAGACGAAGGAATTGGTTGTTGACTTCAGAAGGAGCAGCGGACCGCATGACCCCATTTACATTGGTGATGCACAAGTGGAACAGGTCAAAAGCTTTAAGTTCCTCGGGGTCAATATCACAAATGACCTGACTTGGTCCAACCAAGCAGAGTCCACTGCTAAGAAGGCCCACCAGTGTCTTTACTTCTTGAGAAAGCTAAAGAAATTTGGCCTGTCCCCTAAAACCCTCACTAATTTTTATAGATGCACCGTAGAAAGCATTCTTCTAGGGTAAATCACAACCTGGTATGGAAGTTGTCCTGTCCAAGACCGGAAGAAGCTGAAGAAGCCCGTGAACACAGCCCAGCACATCACACAAACCAATCTTCCGTCCTTGGACTCACTTTACACTGCACACTGTCAGAGCAGTGCTGCCAGGATAATCAAGGACAAGACCCACCCAGCCAACACACTTTTCGTCCCTCTTCCCTCCAGGAGAAGGCTCAGGAGCTTGAAGACTCATATGGCCAGATTTGGGAACAGCTTCTTTCCAACTATGATAAGACTGCTGAACAGATCCTGACCCGGATCTGGGCCGTACCCTCCAAATATCTGGACCTGCCTCTCGGTTTTTTTGCACTACCTTACTTTCCCTTTTCTATTTTCTATTTATGATTTGTAATTTAAATTTTTAATATTTACTATCGATTTGTACTCAAGGGAGTGCGAAAAGCAGAATCAAGTATCGCTGTGATGATTGTACACTCTAGTATCAATTGTTTGGTGACAATAAAGTAAAGTAACTGGAAAATGTCGCCTGAGGAATTGTTGTTCACTGGCGCCACCTTGATTCGTCTTTCATAGATTCCATTATGGTTTTGGATTTACATAGTGTATCCACAAGAAAATGAATCTCCAAGTTATGGTAACAGATATGTACTTTGATAATAAATTTAATTTGAACTTTAAAGAACTATTGATATTCTTGATGCCACTTCTATGTGCTGTTCAGCTTGGAGGAGCACTGATTAGCCAGCCGGGAAAAGGCAGCGGGTGGTAATCAGGTACCACATCTTACCTAATGTCGGGATACTTGATAGGGTCTGGAGTAGAGACTGAGGATTCATAGGAAAATTCACTTACGCCTGAATACCACCTTACTGTCATATCTGGTTGGTCTGTTCTGTTGGTGGGAGAGGACGGGGCCAGAAATTATGATAGAGGCGTCTGGCCCATTGTCTGCAGGGTATGATTTTATGAAGATAACTTTGTCAGGGTATGATATTATGAGGATAATTTTATCAGGCTTTTGTTTGTGTGTCAATGGAGCAGGTTTCCAGTTTGGGCTCTCTGTAAGGTGGTCTTTGTAAGACTGAATTTGTCGTGCCTGAATTTGGTGTTGGGGTGAATGCTTGGTGACTCATTTTATTCTTTCTCTTTTTCAGCATAGAAACAAATAGCATGCTTGACAATCTCAGACTGTACTACATGTAAGACTCAGCCTCATGGGGTAGATTTGAGGTTACATATTGGCTAAACTTGCTAAGAATGCTACATTTTTCCCCTCCCTCTCCGTGAACTAATATAAGCAAGGCTCGCTCTAGGGGAGCAGCCTGTCGGGGAGCAGCCTGTCGGGGAGCGGCCTTGTCGAGGGAAATGCCTTGTGAGAAAAGTGCGAGTCTTTGGCTCAGGAGTCTTCAGCGAGGAGGCTGAGAGAGGAGACTATGCCACAGTTGGAGAGGGGGAGAAGTGGTGAGGAAATGACCGCTAGGCTGACTCAGTGTGCTGCGTGCATGATGTGGGAGGTCAGGGACACTGATAGTGCCTCTGGATCCGACACCTGCGGAAAATGTGTCCAAATTCAGCTTCTGAAGGACCGTGTTGCAGCACTGGAGAGGCAACTGGATGACGTTAGGTTCATCCGGGAGAACGAGAGTTTTCTGGACAGGACCTACAGTGAGGTCATTACACCCAGGATACAGGAAGAGAGAAGGGGGGCGACGATGAGCAAGGAAAGGATGCTTGAAGTACAGGAGACCCCGGGAGATGTGCCTCTCGTAAACAAGTTCTCCCTCTTGGAAGCTGTCGGGACAGAAGACAGTGCCAGTCTGAGAGGCGGACGTGTCTGCGAATCAACAATTGGCACTGAGGCAAAGCCGAGGAGACAGACATCAGGCAGAACCATGGTAGTAGGGGACTCCATAGTGAGAGGTACAGAAAGGGGTTTCTGTGGCAACAGGTGAGATTTAAGGATGCTGTGTTGCCTCCCTGGTGCCGGGATCCAGGATGTCACGGACCGATTGCAGGGAATCCTCAAGAGTGAAGGTGAACATCCGGAAGTGGTGGTGCATGTTGGCACAAATGATGTGGGGAAGAGGAGGAAAGACATTCTACAGCGTGACTTCAGAGAACTCGGAAGAAGGCTGAAAAGCAGGACTTCCAGGGTGGTTATCTCCGGTTTGCTTCCAGTTCCTTGTGCTGGAGTGGTCAAGAACAGGGAGATAATGGATCTGAATGTGTGGCTGAGGAACTGGTACAGGAAGCAAGGATTTACATTCTTGGACCACTGGGGTATGTTTCGGGGTAAGGATGAATTGTACAAAAGGAACGGGTTGCACCTTAATAGGCGGGGCACCAGCATTCTGGCAGGCAGGTTTGCCTCTGCAACACGGGTGTGTTTAAACTAAGTAGTTGGGGGAAGAGGACGAACCGGAAGCATAAGGATGGAGATAAAGGGAAAATGAGAATAAGAAAAGTTAAGAAAGACAGCAGAATCAACAGAGCAGAAAGCTCAAGAAGGAATCGTACAGTATGGCCAAGTGAAATAGGAATTGATATGGGAGGTGAGGGGAGTAATGAATTAAAAGTATTGTATATGAATGCACGGAGTATAAGAAATAAGGTGGATGAGCTTGAGGCACAGTTGGAAATTGGTAAGTATGATGTTGTGGGAATAACAGAGACATGGCTTCAAGTGGACAGGGCCTGGGAAATGAATATTCAAGGGTGTACATCCTATAAAAAGGACAGACTGATGGGCAGAGGGGGTCGGGTGGCTCTGTTGGTGAGGAATGACATCCAGTCCCTTGCGAGGGGGGACATAGAATCAGGAGATGTAGAGTCAGTATGGATAGAACTGAGAAATTCTAAGGGTAGAAAGACCCTAATGGGAGTTATCTACAGGCCCCCAAACAGTAGTCTGGATGTAGGGTGTAAGTTGAATCAAGAGTTAAAATTGGCATGTCGCAAAGGTAATGCTACAGTTGTTATGGGGGACTTCAACATGCAGGTAGACTGGAGGAATCAGGTTGCTACTGGACCCCAAGAAAGGGAGTTTGTGGAGTCCCTCCGAGATGGATTCTTAGAACAGCTTGTACTGGAGCCTACCAGAGAGAATGCAATTCTAGATTTAGTGTTGTGCAATGAACCGGATTTGATCAGGGACCTTGAGGTAAAGGAGCCATTAGGAGGTGGTGACCATAATATGATAAGTTTTAATCTACAATTTGAGAGGGAGAAGGGAAACTCGGAAGTGTCAGTATTACAGTTGAACAAGGGGAACTATGGTGCTATGAGGGAGGAGCTGGCCAAAGTTCAATGGAACAATACCCTAGCAGGGATGACAGTGGAACAGCAATGGCAAGTGTTTCTGGGAATAATGCGGAAGGTGCAGGATCAGTTCATTCCAAAGAGGAAGAAAGATCCTAAGGGGAGTAAGGGGAGGCCGTGGCTGACAAGAGAAGTAATGGACAGTATAAAAATAAAAGAGAAGAAGTATAACATAGCAAAGATGAGTGGGAAGCCAGAGGATTGGGAAACTTTTAAAGAGCAACAGAAGGTAACTAAAAAGGCAATACGCGGAGAAAAAATGAGGTACGAAGGTAAACTAGCCAAGAATATGAAGGAGGATAGTAAAAGCTTCTTTAGTGAAAAGGAAAAAAATAGTTAAGACCAAAATTGGGCCCTTGAAGACAGAAGTGGGTGAATTTATTATGGGGAAGAAGGAAATGGCAGATGAGTTGAACAGGTACTTTGGATCTGTCTTCACTAGGGAAGGCACAAACAATCTCCCAGATGTAATAGTGGCCAAAGGACCTAGGGTAATGGATGAATTGAAGGAAATTTATATTAGGCAGGAAATGGTGTTGGATAGGCTGTTGGGTCTGAAGGCTGATAAGTCCCCGGGACATGATGGTCTGCATCCCAGGGTACTTAAGGAGGTGGCTTTAGAAATTGTGGATGCATTGGTAATCATTTTCCAATGTTCTATAGATTCAGGATCAGTTCCTGTGGATTGGAGGGTGGCTAATGTTGTCCCTCTCTTCAAGAAGGGAGGAAGAGAGAAAACAGGGAATTATAGACTGGTTAGCCTGACGTCGGTGGTGGGAAAGATGCTGGAGTCAATTATAAAAGATGAAATTACAACACATCTGGATAGCAGTAACAAGATTGGTCCGAGTCAGCATGGATTTACGAAGGGGAAATCATGCTTGATTAATCTTTCGGAAATTTTTGAGGATGTAACTATGAAAATGGACAAGGGAGAGCCAGTGGATGTAGTGTACCTGGACTTTCAGAAAGCCTTTGATAAAGTCCCACATAGGAGATTAGTGGGCAAAATTAGGGCACATGGTATTGGGGGCAGAGTACTGACATGGATTGAAAATTGGCTGGCTGACAGAAAACAAAGAGTAGCGATAAACAGGTCCCTTTTGGAATGGCAGGCGGTGACCAGTGGGGTACCGCAGGGTTCAGTGCTGGGACCGCAGCTGTTTACAATATATATTAATTACTTAGATGAGGGAATTAAAAGTAACATTAGCAAATTTGCCGATGACAAAGCTGGGTGGCAGTGTGAAATGTGAGGAGGATGTTATGAGAATACAGGGTGACTTGGACAGGCTGGGTGAGTGGGCAGATGCATGGCAGATGCAGTTTAATGTGGATAAATGTGAGGTTATCCACTTTGGTGGTAAGAATGGGAAGGCAGATTATTATCTAAATGGAGTCAAGTTAGGAAAAGGGGAAGCACAACGAGATCTAGGTGTTCTTGTACATCAGTCACTGAAAGCAAGCATGCAAGTACAGCAGGCAGTGAAGAAAGCTAATGGCATGCTGGCCTTCATAACAAGGGGAATTGAGTATAAGAGCAAAGAGGTCCTTCTGCAGCTGTACAGGGCCCTGGTGAGACGACACCTGGAGTACTGTGTGCAGTTTTGGTCTCCAAATTTGATGAAGGACATTCTTGCTATTGAGGGAGTGCAGCGTAGGTTCACAAGGTTAATTCCTGGGATGGTGAAACTGTCATATATCGAAAGATTGGAGAGACTGGGCTTGTATACTGTGGAATTTAGATGGTTGAGAGGGGATCTTATTGAAACATATAAGATTATTAAGGGATTGGACACGCTGGAGGCAGGAAGCATGTTCCCGCTGATGGGTGAGTCCAGAACCAGAGGCCACAGTTTAAGAATAAGGGGTAGGCCATTTAGAACTGAGTTGAGGAAAAACTTTTTCACCCAGAGAGTGGTGGATATATGGAATGCTCTGCCCCAGAAGGCTGTGGAGGCCAAGTCTCTGGATGCTTTCAAGAAAGAAATGGATAGAGCTCTTAAAGATAGCGGAATCAAAGGTTATGGGGATAAGGCAGGAACTGAATACTGATGGTGGATGATCAGCCATGATCACAGTGAATGGCAGTGCTGGCTCAAAGGGCCAAATGGCCTACTCCTGCACCTATTGTCTATTGAACTGCATGTAGTTTTACCATATAGTTAGGTCATTGTTACTAATAACCATAAAATACTATAGGTGATTAAACTTGAGAGTGGTTTGCAGCCTACGGCTCTGGGTTATGTCAGATAATCACTCCCTGTGTTTTTTTCCCAATCCCACAAGTCCACCCAGATCTCTCTCCCTGAGATCACCTCTTATGTCCCTACTAGACACATCCCCTGACCCCACATGATTGCATCTGCTCATCACCCACACTACCTGAGCTTCTTCTCCCTTGGTTCACCATTACTATCCCCTCCCCTATCTGATTCCATCTACACACCATTCCTTCCTTATCTGGTTTCACCTATCAGCCTCTGTCTCTAACATTCACTCTCCCCTCCCCGAGCTGGGTCCATCTACTTTTTAAAAAAGTGTTAACAGCCATCACCTATTAGCACAGTACTCCTTCGAACCACTCCCGTACCTGGTTCCAACTACCTATCATTTCTGCCTCATCTGGTTTGTCCTATCACCAAATAGCCTCTATCTTACTCCTCCCTCTCACTTTTGTATATTGACTATCTTCCCTCTACACTCATTCCTGTTGCAGGTTCTCAGCCTGAAATGTTTGTCATCCATTGGCCCCACAGATTCCACTTAACCAACTGCAATCTTCTAAGTGGTTTATTTTCTCCCACTGGATTATTAGTCCAGTAACTTAATTACTGGTGCTACTAGTGCACATATAAAAATTACACTTTTGTATGATATTCACAACAGCTTCCTTTGCATGGAATAAATGAATGATATTTTAATAGTATTATTTAATAAGAAAAAGTTGTTTATTTTCTGTAACAAATGTATTTTTGAAAATTCTCACAGGCAGTACTTTTGACTGGTGAACAGGGGACAGCAAAAACAGTTATGATTAAAGGATATTTGAAGAAATATGATCCTGAGGAACATCTGTCCAAATGTTTGAATTTCTCTTCTGCCACAGAGCCCTACATGTTTCAGGTAAAAAGGGGTATATATGAACTAAAAATGTACTAGATGCATCTAATATTAACACCAATTATGTATGAGAAAGCACTTCGCATTTTACTGTTTTAGCTTCGACACCTTTAAACCTAAGCCATACCATTTTTCATGTCAGTGGTTAAGATAGAAAGTTAAATATTTTTATATATTATTGTTTATTTTTTTTAAATAATTCATTATTTCAGATTTCAGTCTGAACGTTCTGGACACTCAAAAGAAAACATAAAAAGCTTCCTTTTCATGACAGCTTGACCAATTAATTATCTGCAGGTCTTTACAAGCTCTTAACTGGAGACTATGTATCTTCTCCACCATCTCTCAACAATATCAGTAGGGTGATCAGTCCATTTGTCCAGATAATCTGCCCTCCTCAGACTGACAGTACTTGTGCTTGCAGTTTGCACTTTCCAGTGCTCAATCTCACTCATGCTGTAGCCATTGGAGTAGCATTGCTTTGGATGAGTATGACAGGCAGAGACCCAAAGTCAGCACTAAGGGATTGCCCAAGGGTAATGTGTGCAAACATGTTTTCATTTATCATGTGCAGAACATAAGGATATTGCTTCCTGAATACATTGAAAGCCATCTTTCTGCGAGCTTATCTTCCCTACCCTTCTTCACTTTCCCTCGGCTTGACTTGCTCTCTGTGCCATTAAATTGTTCTCCTAGTCATCATGTTTTTCAAAGGAAGCCTGAATAATACAGAAGACTTGAAATCAGCAAAAAAAATTCTTTCAGAATCTACCACTCCACTCCCTGAACACTTGAAATCAATGAAAAACATGTAGAGTTGCTGCATTAGCCAAAAGAAATTGATTAGTAATTGGCATTACCTTTAGAAATAGAGTGCAAAGCATTGAGATAACATCTGCTACAGACTACTATGGTGATAGGTGAATTGAAACATCTCCAGGTTCTTACTAAGGTAGGAATTCATTCAAGCCATGACAAATGTCTTAAAGTACTTCATTACAAAGGATGCAAATGCTACTGGATGGCAGTCATTGAGGCAGATCACCTTACTCTTCTTGGGAACCAGTACAATTGATGCCACCCTGAAGCAGGTGAGGATCTCAGACCACAGAAGTGGGAGGTTGAAGATGTCCCTGAACATTGTAGTTGGTTAATCAGCTTAAGTTTTAGCACCAGTGTAGAGACACCATTAGGGCTGGGAACTTGTGAGTGTTTACACTCCTGGAAGGTGTTCTGATTAGCCTCTGAAATTGAGTTCATAGGGCTGATGTCAAAACTGTGGCGATTTGCACAGGTATATCTTTATTCCTCCTCTCAAAGCATGCATAAAAGGCATTAAGCTCATTGCTATTTATGCTATTGAACTTCATCCTTTTTCAAAGTTCAAAGTAAATTTATTATCAAAGTACATATATGTCATCATATATATCCCCATGGTTCATTTTCTTGCAGGCAAACTCAATAATTCCAAAACTATAATAGAATCAATGATAGACCACACCAACTGGGCGTACAACCAGTGAGCAAAAGACAACTAACTGTGCAAATACACAAGGAAAGAAATCGTAAGAATTAATAATAAATAAAAAAGCGATAAATATCGAGAACATGAAATTAAGAGTCATTGAAAGTGAGTCCGTAGGTTGTGGGGACATTTCAATGATGGACAAGTGAAGTTGAGTAAAGTTATCCTTTCTGGCTCAAGAGCCTGGTGGTTGGGGGTAATAACTATTCACGAACCTGGTGGTGTGAGTCCTGAGGCTCCTGTACCTTCTTCCTGATGGCAGCAGCGAGAAGAAAGCATGACCTGGGTGTTAGGAGTCCCTGATGATGGATGCTGCTTTCCTACAGTAACACCCCATGTTGGTGTGCTTAATGGTGGGGAGGCTTTACCTGTGATGTTGGTGATGACATGCAAGCCCTGCCAGAGCTGTCAAGCATAATTTGTGTCTCTAGCTTCATTCAGAAATGCCTCTGGAGGTAGTACCTGAACTTCATGTAGATGTCTGGGACACTAGTCCTGAATGCTACAGATCCTTAGCAGAATACAAATCTCCTGGTTCATCCATGGTTTCAGTTTAGGAAGACCCAATATATGGTGCCTATAAAAAAAATTCACTCCCCCCCAGAAGTTTTCATGTTTTACATTAAATCACAGTGGATTTAATTTGGATTTTTTTGACACTGATCAATGGTAAAAGACTCTTTGTGTCAAAGTGAAAACAGATCTCTACAAAGTGATCTAAATTAATTAGAAATATAAAACACAAAATAATTGTTTGCATAAGTATTCAGGCCAGATCATCACTGGTGCAGCCACTTGATGTTAGAAGTCACATAATTAGTTCAATGGAGATCACAGTGTGCAGTCAATGTGTTTCAATTGATTATAGTAAAAATACAGCTGTATTTGGAAGGTCCAACTGCTGCTGAGTCAGTATCCTGGCAAAAACTACACTCTGAAGTCAAAAGAACACTCCAAGCAACTTCGCGAAATGGTTATTGAAAAGCACAAATCAGGAGATGGATACAAGTCTCTGAATATCCTTTGGAGTACAGTTTAGTCAATCAAAAAGAAATGAAAAGAATATGGCACAGCTGTAAATCTGTCTAGAGCAGGCTATCATCAAAAACTGGGTGACCATGCAAGGAGGGACTAATGAGGAAAGCCCCCGAGACAACTCTGGAGGAGTTACAAGCTTCAGTGGCTGAGTTGCAAGAGATTACGCAAGTAACAACTGTAGTCCAGGTGCTTCACCAGTCGAACTTTATGGGAGAATGCCACTGTTGAAAAAAACTCATATGAAATCTCAGCTAGAGTTTGCTAGAAGGCATGTTGGGGAATCTGAGCTCAGCTGGAAGAAGATCCTATGGTCTGATGAAACCAAAATTGAGCTTTTTGGCCATCAGACTAAATGCTATGTTTGGTGTAAGCCGAACACCACACATCATCAAATACACACCATCCCTACCTTGAGGCATGGTGGTGGCTGAAACATGCTGTTGGGATGCCTGGAAGGCTTGTGAAGGTGGAGGGTAACATAAATGCAGCAAAATACAGGGAAATTCTGGAGGGAAACCTGATGCAGTCTGCAAGAAAACTGCAACTTGGGAGAAGATTCGTTTTCCAGCAAGACAATGACCCCAAGCGTAAAGCCAAAGCTACACGGGAATGGTCTAAGAACAACAAAGTTAAATGTCCTGGAGTAGCCAAGTTAGGGTCCAGACTTCAATCCAATTGAGAATTTGTGGTTGGACTTGAAAAGGACTGTTCACTCATGAATCCCCATGCAATCTGACAGAGCTTGAGCGGTTTTATAAAGAAGGATGGGGAAAAATACAGCTCTGCCATATTCTTTCCATGTCTTGATAATTGACCTATCCACACAGACTCAGGGCTGTAATGCTACCAAAGGTGCATCTACTAAATACTGACTTGAAGGGGGTGAATACTTATGCAATCAATTATTTTGTGTTTTATATTTCTAATTCATTTAGATTACTTGTAGAAGTCTGTTTTCAATTTGACACGAAAGAATCTTTTTCTGTTGATCAGTGTCAAAAAAGCCAAATTAAGTCCACAGTGATTCAATACGATAAAACAATAAAACATGAAAACTTCCAAGGGGGTGAAAACTTTTTATAAGCACGGTAATATTGTGGGAACACAGTCGTCCACGCAGATATTGATGAAGTCAGTGATGATTGTGGCATATTCATTCAGATCTGTTGATAATTCTCTGATATAATCTAATCTACAAATCCTAAGCAATCTTGAATATGCTCTTCTATCTCCATTGATCATATCTTTGTAGTCCTATTCACTGGTGCCATCTCTTGAAAGATTCAAATTTCAAATTTCAAAGTATGTATACAAAATACAATTTTGAAATTCATCCTCCTACAGGCAGCCATGAAACAAAGGAACATTAGAGAACCCGTTCAAAGAAAACACTCAACACGCAAAAATGAACAAATTACATAAATGCCAAAAGATGAGCAAACAACACATAGAATTGACTTGAACTTTGCTCGTGCCCCATCTCCAAGCTTCCAGGCCACACACTCCACTCCCAACCTCACTTAACTCCCTTGGAGATACCAAAGTGCCAGATCGCTCAATTGGCCCAAACACACAATATCAAAATGTAAATCATAGGTTCCAATCACACACAGCTTCGTAGTAGCATCATATTTGAAAAGTAAAAGAAATAGTTCTATGAGCTGTCTGCAGGACATCACCGTTAGTTGTCTCTGCCTGGAGCAGAAAGTAGAAGCACACCCAAGTGGTCAGATTTCCTGAAGTATGGATGTGGGATGGCTCAGTAGGCGTGATTGATTTATTGCAACACACACAAAATGCTGGAGGAACTCAGCAGGTCAGGCAGCATCTATGGAAATTAATAGATAGTCAACATTTCAGGCGAAGACCCTTCTTCAGTTCTGAGAAGGAAAGGGGAAGAGTAAAAAGTTGGGAGGGTGTCGTACTCGATCAGACCGGATGCAATAGCAATTGTACCACAAGTACACTGACACACGTAATTCTTTTCAAACCTTTATTCTCTACTCATAGCATGCTATGGGGGAAGTTACAGACTGATCTCCCAAAAGAGCCAGTCCAGAAACTGCTGCCCCCAAATTACACAGTTCTCCACAATTTATAACATTGATCAGGTAGCAGGAAATCTTACGATTATAAGTTTAGACAATATTAGAATCATTTCAGTCACATGCTAAGATACAATTAGATGTAAGATAATCATTGGTCAGTTAGTTATAATTATTTTAAGCCTAAGCTAGCCCATCAGTTCCTCATTAGGACCCTTCCCCTTTTCTCCAGAACATTCTAGCCGTTACCTCATCCCTCCCATATTTAGCTATACCTTGAGCTGCTTCTGCAAGATCAGTGATTGATTATAAGTTAATCATTGTCCTCTGTTTTCTCCCCCTATTTACCTATCCCTTCATTCCATCATTCCCCCTTTTTCATCACTTTATGATAAACAATTAAACAGGGACCGAGCAAAGCACCATCAATCTCTCCATGCAAAGTCGGCAGCCAGCATTCAGGCAGGTCATTATCACACAGCAAGCAATAATTATAACAATGAGAATAATCAGCCCAAGCAGCAAGAAAGACCCCCATGATCCTCCCTACAACCATCCTAACCAGCCATCCCCCTTCCCTGAACCCTGTCTGAAATCATCCAATTGTTTCTTAATAGACTGAATGGCATGGGTCACGTCGTATGATTCGACAGTGACATGGGTGATACATTTGTCTCCAACTATTGCGCACACCCCTTCCTGTAGGGCCAACTGATAATCCACAGCATACCTGGTCTGCTGTGCGTAAAGTCGCAACTCTACCAATTCTCTGTTAGCAGCCTCCAGACCTTCCATCGTACTGTTCCCCAATGCCGCCAGACCACAAATGATGTAGTTGCGGTTCATCGTGGCCATGGTTCCTGCTGAACTCCCTAGAGAGAGAGCGCTCAGGAACCCATAGCCCACAGAAGAGCCCAGAGTAATGGGACTCCTCCAGTCAGCACAGAATTCTTTACTCACGGCTCGAGCTGTCAGTCGCCATTGAACGTGGGCAGCCTGGGGGCAGGGAACAGAAAGTGGTCCGATCGTTCCTACTGCAAAGAGATTAGGCAGAGTGGTAGCAGCTGTAGTATAAGTGCCATTAAACAATAACACATATCCCCTCTTGGCCCTGTGGCAAGTATTTTTGTAACTCACTATTTTATCATACCACGAGTGCTTCTGTAAATTTAGGGAGGAGTAATCAAAAGTCTCTGAACCTGCTGACACATGAGTCCCATTGCAATATCCACACACATACTGAGTTCTCTTAGAGAGGGGCACGCATAGTTCATGGATACATTCGCAAGAGAATATTCCCTGGCTTATCCTACATCGGCGGTTCAGACAAGTTTTCTTCAGGCAAGGTATCTCCCTGGGTACCCTGACAAGGATGCACCCCTCCCCTTCTCCCGCAAAACAGAAGGGATAATTCCCATTGCCCTTACCCGCATTCTCATCCCCCACTCTCCAAAGACACTTTCCCCTTACCCCCCTTACATCCTGTCCCTGATCTATCCTCCACTATTAAGTCATTTTCTGCCCAATTTAGCCCTGATGGGTTAGCAACAAACAATGCTTCTACAGATTGTACCAAAGGATAACATGCAGTAAGTTACCATGCAAACGCATGTGAGCTTTATAAAATAAATTGTCCTTCAGGCTTAATGCCACGGGGGTAATCATAATAGCGAAAAGTCCAATAACAGTCTTTAGTCTACCTGCGGAGCCCATCGTTTGCAATCTCTCAGGTGGATCTAGCGGCTGTGCCCTTGAACCTCAACGGCTGTTGGTGTTTGCAAGAGTATCTGGAATGGCCCTTTCCACCAGGGTCCAAGCTTGGGAGGCTCCCAATCCCAGATCAGTACTGAATCTCCAGTTTTCAACTCTGGCCACTCTGTTCCCTGACCTCCAGACTCCTTTAGGGTATTCTGCACCTGGGAGTCAAGGAACTTAAGAGAGGATGTTAGTTGGCGAAAGTACTTCTGCAATTCGTCCCCCATAACATTTAGATCAATTTGGGTGGGAGGCTGCATGTCAGCGTCCCACGGGGTCCTTCCGGGGCACCCATAAACAATTTCAGCTGCAGATACCCCTGTAGTGGAATGTGGGGTAATTCTCATATGGTATAAGGCCAGCGGGAAGACCTTCAGCCAACTCAGTCCGGTTTTGGACAGTAACTTAGACAGCTTATTCTTAAGAGTACCATTGGCCCGTTCCACTATTCCTGCAGCCTTCAGGTGGTAAGCACAATGAAACCGCTGTTCGATGTGCAGCACCTCACATAGCTCTTTATTTATATTTCCTACAAAGTGGGGGCCATTATCTGAACTTACTTGTCTGGGTACTCTGAATCTTGGTATAATTTCTGTAAGCAACAACCTTACCACCGTAGAAGCTTTATTATTGGTGGTCGGAAAGGCTTCAGTCCACTTACTGAACACATCCACAATCACTAAACAATACTTATAACATTGTGCGCGCGGTAGTTCGATAAAATCAAGCTGAATACATTCAAAAGGACCACTTGGCAAGGGGGTTTTCCCTGGGGCACACTTTACCCCCTTTCCTGCGTTTATCTTTTGGCAAATCAAACAGGCTTTTATTTTTGCCGCAGCAGCCTCCTCCAGCCTGGGGTGCCACCATGTGCGGAGTAAAATATCACTCATTCCCCCCTTACCAAGGTGGGTATCGGTATGCATGCAATCAAGCAACATAGGCAGCAATGCATCAGGAATACAAACTTGGCCAACTGGGGTATGCCAGAGGCCTGTGGACACCGAATGCATACATCCGTGTGTCTTCTAAAGTTGTTTTTCTGAATCAGGGGCGTCCCCCTGGAGTTTTCGAACTGTAGCCCTGTCTGGAGTGCCCGGTGCTCGTGGTGTTTTAGTCTGGGTGACGGCCAATCGCTCGGCAGTTAAAACTATAAAAGTCTCTTCTGCGCAGCCTGCTTGGCTGCCAAATTGGCTCTGTTATTTCCTTAAGTCACTGCAGATTCGTCTTTTAGATGAGCCGAGCATTTAATAATGGCTAATTTTCAGGGAGGAGTATGGCTTGACAGAGGTTCCTTACACACATGGCATTCTGGATGGGGGTCCCGGAGGAGGTGAGGAAATGGTTCCGTAGCAGACAGTCATGAGGAGGCTCAGTCAACTCAGCAGGTGCCATCTCTAAAAATGTAGCGGGGTTGATGGTATCACAGTATGCAAAGGTGAGGAGTGGGTTATTAAGTAATGCTATTTCATAACGGCTTAGTCTGGCCTGCGTCAAATGTTGGGTTTGGTAGGTGGTCAGCAGCGCTACAATGGTGTGGGACGAATATACTGTAACTGGCTGTTGGAGAGTGATGATGGAAGCAGCCGTAACTAGGGAGTAAATGGCCGGGAGCATCTGCGAACAGGGGGTAATCCCTGCGCTATGGGGTCTAACTTAGTGGAATAATAGGCAACAGGCCTGCATCTATCCCCATGAGTCTGAGTGAGCACTGCAGTGGCACAGCCATCTAAAACATTTACAAAAAGCTGGAATGGACAGTCGTAGAGTGGGCAGCCGAGAACAGTTGCCCTCGAGAGGTATTTCTTCAATTCCTCAAAAGCCTCTCTCTATTGCTCAGTTAGCTCTAGGGGCCCCATGCTTAGAATCCTTGCCGTGACTGCAGAAATGCTCAACTGCCCTCTTCATGGCCTGCTTATTCCTATCGGGCCAGTCCACATCAGTTCTAATAGCCTTGGACACATCCTCGAGGAGGCACTGCAATATCATCGAATTAAACTGGGGCGAAGTATTGCCGGCATTATAGGCGGCATCTCCAGCGTATGCTGCATAGAGGGAGCAGAAGCGTTCCCAAAAATCGCAGCCGTCCTCTCCCGCCTTCGGGTGGCACTTGAGGACCTTAGCAATATCTACGGGACACTGTAAAGCTTTCCTTAGAGCCTTTTTTATCTTATCCACCTGGTATGCGTGTGGAATCACGGTGGAGAAGGACTTCCAATTGGCATGATTCCCTATAGCTTCTTTCCATTTCTCCTGCTCATGGGTTGTAAGGGCCATGCAGCACAAGCTAAAAAGATCCTGGGGAGTTGCATGAAACATTTGGATTGTGCCAACCATATAATCGATAAATCACTCGGGATCATTTTTCCTGTTCGGGGCCTGATTCATGATCATACACATTTCTTGGGGCTTCCAAGGAGTATAAACCTACATAGTAGCAGCCTGGTCCGGTTGTCCTACCCTGGGATTGGGAACAGTTCTGTTGGGAAACTGCCCCGGGATTCCTCTCCCTCTGGGTTCAGGGACCCATTCTGAATCTTCATCGTCAGTACCTGAGTCATAATCAGTATCGGCCTCGGAGTCTACCGGGGCCCGTCCCCTACCAAAAGGTTTTGTCGCCTCCCAGTCTGGCGCCTATCACTCCCCCTTCGCCAAAGTTGTCCTCTGGTTCGGGAGGCCACTGGGCTTGAGGAGGTTGTATGGGAAGTCGTATTAGACGGGGGCACCGGAGGTTGGGCGGCGGTAACGTTATGGGGGGGCTGACGGCGCCATGGGCTGGGGTCGAACACGGGCAACGGGGATATGCCGTACCTTCTCCTCCTCAGTCTCGTTATCATTAAAGAGCATGGGCAGTCCAGACAGGTCAAGAGGTACCTCAGTTTTAATTTTGCTGGCTTCATTATCATTCTTTCGTCTATCCTTAGCCCACCTATCTCTTTTTTTCCTATCCTGTTCTTCCTTATTCTTATCGTGATCCTCACACAGTCCTTTTAATATCTCCCATGGTTTCGAATTTCCTTCATTATCACATACACTAATCCCTCTGCGATGTGTGTTATGCTCCCAACTACTTTGCTTAGATCTGTTATTTAATTCTTCGGCCGTTTTTCTCCGATTGGACATTAAAACCTTTCATTTTTGTCCGGTATTACGCTTCCAAATTGCTTCTTCTACCTTTAGACATTTATCCAAATCCCATGTCCCACCCAGAGGCCAAATTTCATTCCCCAATTTCTTATTTAGGCATGCCGATAACCTTCGGTAATCATTCTCTCTCTCTCTCTGTCATCTTCACAAAGTTTAAACAATGGCGTGTTATTTACAGGCTTATCTAATGTCTGCCCCATGCTCCCTAATCGGGTGGGTCAGCCACCTCTTTTTCTCACTCCCACTTCAGGGTCCTGACCTTCGCGTGGGGGATTTCCCCTCTTAACAACCGGTCTAAGGCTGGGTGCTGATACTCCAGAGTGCGGCTTTACCACTTTATATTCTATAACCTCAATTCCCTGTTAATCTTGTGCCGTGTCTCTCTGCACCCACTTCAAGGTCCTGACCTTCGCATGGGGGATTTCCCCTCTTAACAACTGGTCTAAGGCTGGGTGCTGAGACAGGCAAATTGTCACAAGTATACCCCAAAACGTATTTACAGCATCCGGATAGATTGCAGAGGAGAGCCACTTCCCCTTTGTTTGGCCAGACGTCTGCTCTGCCCTGTGCTGGTCAATTTACTGCGCTACATGCCCTGGCCCCCCCTACACCAATGGAATGGTCACCAGCTCCAAATGTAATAGGTTACTGCCACTAACCCGCTGACCAATTTGCTATAACACACTCAAAGATAAATGTAATAGGTTACTACCAATGATCCGCTGCCCAATTTGTTAGCACTGGCAGGCTTTAATATTCTCAATACTTCGGGGACTCTAACCCCTTACCTTACCTTTGTCAGCAAGGGATCGTCAAGGTGGGCAATTAATGAGAGAGGTTCAAGATGACTCTTACCTTGTAGGCCCACCTGTCTCAGGTCACCGCCACCGATTCAACCTCTGACACCGTCTAACGGAGGTTCCTGGTTTTTGGACTCCGGGCTCAGCTCACCAAATTGTCGTACTCGATCGGACCCTATGCAATAGCAATTGTACCACAAATATACTGACACACCTAATTCTTTTCAAACCTTTATTCTCTACTCATAGCATGCTATGGGGGAAGTTACAGACTGATCTCCCAAGAGAGCCAGTCCAGAAACTGCTGCCCCCGAATTACACAATTCTCCACAATTTATAACATTGATCAGGTAGCAGGAAATCTTACGATTACAAGTTTAGACAATATTAGAATCATTTCAGTCACATGCTAAGATACAATTAGATGTAAGATAATCATTGGTCAGTTAGCTATAATTATTTTAAGCCAAAGCTAGCCCATCAGTTCCTCATTAGGACCCTTCCCCCTTTTCTCCAGAACATTCTAGCCGTTACCTCATCCCTCCCATATTTAGCTGTACCTTGAGCTGCTTCTGCAAGATCAGATAATTCCTTATTTGAGCCTTTGCCTATCTTTAGAGAACAATGAGTAATACGTGACCGGTTGCTGGGTAAAGCTTCTTTCTGACTTATCCAAACTTGTCCAAAGCAGTAAGCTAAGGCGCTTACAAGGTGATTGATCATTGTCCTCTGTTTTTCCTCCTATTTACCTATCCCTTCATTCCATCAAGGGGAGGGACGCTAGCTGGAAGGTGATAGGTGAAGCCAGATGGGTGGGAAAAGTCAAGGGCTGGAGAAGAAGAAACCTAATAGGAGAGGAACGTGGACCAAAGGAGAATAGCATTGGGATCTGATTAGGTTTGTCCCATTGAGGCAGGGAAAGCGCAGTAAGATGAAAGAATCATTGCTGACAAGAGATGTGGAATATCTAGTCAAGAGGAAGAAAGAAATGTCCTTAAAGTTTAGGAATCAAGAATCAGACAGGGCTCTGGAGAGTTATAAGGTTGTCAGGGAGAATGTTAAGAAGAGACTTGGGAGAGCCAAAAGAGGACATGAGATGGCCTTCGCAAATAGGATTAAGGAAAATCCCAAGGTGTTTCCACGTATGTGAAAAACAGGAGGATGACTGGAGTGAGGAACTGATCAGAGATAAAAGAAGAAGCATGTGCCTGGAGTCAGTGGAGGTAGGGGAGGTTCTTAATGAATACTTTGCTTCAGTATTCACCAGTGAAAGATGTCATGGTCCTAACTGAACAGTGGCAGGCATCCAAGTTTCAGCACACCATTTCCCTGTCACTATCTGTTCAAGACTCAGACTGTAAGTTATTGCCTGCCACATTCCTTCATGGAAAAGTCTGTACTTGAAGGCTTCGTGCTGAGCTCTCAGTGCTCAATTGTAGGAGCTCTGTTTCTGGTAGTACTGTTTGTGATTTTGCCTTTGGATTTCATTTGTATTGACTTGTGCATTTCAAGTCCGAGTTAATTCTAGACCTTACTCAGCGATTGGGTTCACCACCATCCATAGCTCTCTTGTTACAGCATGATTGCACCATCATGAACCCAGCAAAGTATGACTGTCTGTGAACTGAATTGGCCTACTGGGGAGCAACTGTTGGTAGACACAACATGCTTCAAGAGATCCTCACCACTCTCCAGAAAAATTCTGACTCTGGTAGGCAGGATCCAGTTTTGGCCAGAGTGGCTGGCAGTTGTGGGCATATTCAAACTGGAGACTGTCAGTACTCGTGAGAAATGGCTGTACCTACTGGCTCTACAGCAAACAGTATGACAGTAACCCCTAAGTATGCTGAGGATTCCTGGTACAATGCTCCTTGGCCTTCCAGTTACAGCCATTCAAGTTCCTATGGAAACACTGTGAGGTAACCTATATATCCCGCTCCTTACTGGAAGAAACCTTACCTGGGCTTCTGCACTCTGGGTGAAGGATTCACCTGCCTGTGCTAGTGTAGAACTCTTTGTAGAAACTTAAAGGTGGGTGTTGTACCACCCTGCTGGAGGATATGGGTCCATGAAAAAGCTCCTCAACTTGCACCAGGGGAATCGGTCTGTGGCTGATTATTCCATAGAGTTTCATACCTTGGCTGCAGAGAGTGGTTGGAATATGGAAGCACTAACCACTTGATTCCATAAGGGATTGAGGGATGAGATAAAGGATGCCCTTGTGGCTCATGACCTGGTGGAGGATCTCGAGTCGTATGGATATGGCAATTCAACTTTATAATCGATTAATGGAAAGGGGAAGAGATAGATAAAGGGGATTATTCCGAAGAGATTCTTCCTCCTGATTATCTTCTATCTTCTTCTATTCCCTGGGCTAGGACTCCTTCTCGATTGCTGCCAATCCCAACCTCCGAGAAGCCAATGCAAATAGGCTGGACGAGGCTTTCTCGAGCTAAAGGAGGGAGTGATGATGCATTTACTGTGAAGAGTCCAGACATGATAGGACCTTTTGTCTCAAGCTGCCAGGAAATTTCCAAAGCTGTCCAATGTAGGGAGGGCTGTAACAGTTGCTAGCCTCATTCCTGGTTCAGCTCCCTTCAGAGTGGTGCTCCCCATGTCACTTTCATGGGGAGACCAAAGACATTCCCTGGATGCCTTAATTGTCTTCAGTGCAGCAAGGGATTTTTTTGGACCTCGGACTGGCCAGAAGATTAAAAATCCCCTTTTCGCATCTCAACCAGCAGCTCATTGCTACGGCACTGGGTAGGAGATCTTTGATGCCGGGGCAGATCGACCACCAAACATCCCTGCTCAAGCTCAAGATTGGCCAGCATGTGGAATCAATTCAGCTCCATCTGATTTGCACTCCAGAAGTGCCACTCATTCTGGGTCATCCTTGGCCGTCATCCCACAACCTGAGAGTCATTTGAACATCGTTCTGGGCTGGTCAGACCAGTGGAAAAGAAAATGCCTCCAGAAAGAGCCTAAGACATCTTCAGAGTCACCTCCCAAAATACCTCCAAGAAAATTCCAAGACCACCTCTGACATACCTCCTAAATTACCTGTTGAATCTTCTACCTCTAACCCCAGTTCATCTGATTCATCTAGAGTGCCTCCAGAATATTCAGACCTATTGAAGGTGTTCAGCAAGAAAAAGGCCACCAATACTGGCTCACCATGTTATGACTATGCCATTGATCTGCTACTGAGTACTTGCCCTCCTCATGCACAGCTCTGTTCTCTATCAGCACCAGAGAGAAAAGCTATGAAGGACTACATCCAAGAAGATCTGGCATCTGAGTTTATTCAATAGTCTACATCTCTCACTGGGGCCAGGTTTTCTTTGTCACTAAGAAGGATGGTGGACTGCATAGACTATAGGGGGCTAAATAAGATCACTGTTAAAATCCAGTACCCTCTCCCTCTCATGAGCACAGACTTGGAGATTCTCCAGGGAGCTATAATATTTACCAAGTTGTACCTCTGTAGGGCTTACAACCTAATCCGTATTTGTGAGGGAGATGAATGGAAAACGGCATTCAACACTATGAATACTGGATCATGCCTTTCAGGTGATTGAATGCCCCAGCAGTATTTCACAACTTCATCAATTACGTCCTCTGAGAGATGCTACACCTCTTTGTTATTATCTGCCTAGATGATATACTCATTTTCATGTGGTCCACTCATGAACACACCCTGGCAGGTCTGGCAGGTTCTACAATGGCTTCTCGAATCAACTATTCATCAATCTCAGAAAGAGTGAATTCCATATATACACAGTCTTCTTCCTTGGGTTTGTTGTATCTAATGGCAATCTACAAATAAACTCCGATTTAGAAAACCCAGGCTATGCAGAATTGGCCGCAATCCACCTCCGTGAAATAACTCCAGTAGTTTCTAGCTTTTGCCAACCTTTACAGGCAGTTCATCCACAATTTCAGTTCAGTGGCAACGCCTCCACCACCCTTACCAAGAAAACTGCTGGACCCCAAAAAGCCGAGACAGCTTTTGCGGCGTTAAAACAAAGGTCCATGTCCACATCTATACTAGCTCCACTGGACATGATCTTGTCTTTCGTGGTGGAGGTTGATGCATCATAGATGACAGTAAGGGCCACCTTGTCCCAACGACCTGTCTCAGACCACAAATTGCATCCCTGTGTCTTCTACTCAAGACATCTTTCTCCCACGGAATCAAACTATGACATCGGGAATTGTTGGCCGTTAAACTGGCACTGTAGGAGTGGAGGCAATGGCTGGAGGAGTCCAAACATCAGTTTGTGGAAAGGACCCAACCACAAAAACGGGGATATGAAGATACTGAATTCCAGACAGGTATGTTGAACCTTATTCTTTAATAGGTTCAACTTCTTTATTACTTGCTGCCCAGTATCAGATAAATCAAAAACCAGATTTCCTTTCTCGATAGTTTGAAGCACCTAACAGGGAAGTGAACCCTTAAACTAAAATTCACAGCTCCAGAATGGTAGAACGCTGGAACAAAGGCTTGATAGTGCACAGAGCTCAAGAACAACATGGGGCAAACCCAAATAATGGTCCTAACAGATGTATCTTTGTTCTGTTAGTTCAGAGTTGCTTAACTGGGGACACATGTCAAACCTGGCTAAGTATTTGGGCTGGCTTGCACCCGAGAGTTTGTCATAAAACATAGCCAGATGTGATACAGATGTCCAAGAGTATATCTTGGCATGTGATGTCTGCACGTGAAATAAAGAACCCCGAGCACAGTCACAAGGTTTGCTTCACCCTCTCCCCATTTTTACTCACCCTTGGTCTCACATAAAGTCCATAGAAATCACTGTGTCAGTGGCCTTCCGACTTCTCAGGGTAATACAGTAATCACAGTCGTGGTAGACCAGTTCTCCAAGGCCTACCACTTTGTACCTCTTCCCAAACTACTATCGGCTTCAGAGACCGCCAAGCTCATGTTACAACACATCTTCAAGATTCATGTTTTCTCCCAGGAGATCATCTCTTTTTTTAACATAATTTTTATTGAGTTTTCAAAGTGAATACAAGAAAAGATAATGTCTACCTTCCCCCCTCCCCTTAACCTTTCCCCCCGATATATACTCCTACCTGAAAAAAAAAGAAAGAAAGAAAGAAGAAAAAAAAGAACTGCCTGGATATTGGAAGGTTTCCACATGCTCCATGGGATTCAAAATAAATTTATTATATTTATTTATTACTTTCCCCAAGGGACCAAGATCTTTATCATGGGAACAACTAAATATACCATCCTATCTTTTGTAAATAAGGGCGCCAAATATTCAAAAATGTTTCATATTTATCTTTTAAATTATAAGTAATTTTTTCAAGTGGAATAGAACTAGCCATTTCATTGTTCCAACGATTCATACTTAAATACGAATCGGATTTCCAAGTAACTGCTATAGCCTTCTTAGCTACTGCCAATGCAATTTTTATGAATTCTTTCTGATACTTATTCAAATTAAGTTTCAGTTTTATCCCTTCAATATCACCTAATAGAAATAATACAGGGTTATGTGGAAGTTGAGTTCCAGTAATTTGTTCCAATAAGACTCTTAAATTTATCCAAAAAGGTTGAATTTTAGAACAAGACCAAGTAGAATGTAAGAAAGTACCAATTTCTTGATTACACCGAAAGCATTGATCAGATAAATTTGAATTTAATCCATTTATTTTTTGTGGTGTGATATATAATTGGTGTAAAAAATTATATTGTACTAATCTAAGTCGAACGTTTATTGTATTTGTCATACTGTCAAGACACAGTCTTGACCAACTAGTGTCATCAATATTGATATTCAGATCCGTTTCCCATTTTTGTTTTGACTTGTGGATTCCTTGTTTAATTGTCTGTTTTTGAATCAAATTATACATACAAGAAATAAATTTTTTAATTTTTCCTTTTTGAATTAAAATTTCAATTTCATTGGGTTTTGGCAAAAACATTGTTTGACCCAGTTTGCCTTTTAAGTAGGCCCTTAATTGAAGGTAACAAAAGAAAGTGTTATTTGATATTTTGTATTTATTCTTTAGTTGTTCAAATGACATCAATATACCTCGTTCATGACAGTCTCCTATAGATCTAATCCCTTTTTGGTACCAATTATATAAAAGTTGATTATCCATTGTAAAAGGAATAAGTCTGTTTTGGAACAAAGGTCTCCTTGCTAATAAAGATTTCTTTATTTCATTATCAACATTTATCTTATTCCATAGATCAATCAAATGTTTTAATATAGGGGATTCTTTCTTTTCCCGTATCCATTTAGATTCCCATTTATATATAAAATCTTCAGGTATATTTTCTCCTATCTTATCTAATTCTATTCTAATCCAAGCCGGTTTTCGATCATCGAAGAAAGATGCAATAAATCTAAGTTGATTTGCTTTATAATAATTCTTAAAGTTTGGAAGTTGTAACCCTCCTAACTCAAATTTACATGTCAATTTTTCCAATGATATTCTTGACATCTTACCTTTCCAAAGAAATTTTCTCACACATTTATTTAACTCTTGAAAAAATTTCTGTGGCAATTGTATTGGTAATGTTTGAAACTAATAATGTAGTCTAGGAAATATATTCATTTTTACAACATTGACTCTACCCACTGATGTTATTGGTAGTATCATCCATTTGTCAAGATCTTTTTTCAATAGTGGTAAATAATTAAATTTATATAAATTCTTTACATCATCATCAAGTCTTATAGCTAAATACTTTATACCATTTACCGGCCATATAAATTGGGTTGCTAATCGACATTGGCTATAGTCTCCTTTAGTAAGAGGTAAAATTTCACTTTTATCCCAATTTATTTTATACCCTGATACTTTCCCATATTCATCCAATCTAGAAGATAATTTATGTAACGAATTCTGTGGGTTTGTTAAGTAAATCAAAACATCATCAGCAAAAAGATTAATTTTATATTCCTCCTGATTAACTCTAAAACCCATAATATCTGGATCAATTCTAATTAGTTCTGCTAATGGCTCTATTGCCAGTACAAATAAAGCAGGTGATAATGGACAACCTTGTCTAGTTGACCTTTTTAACTGGAATGGTGTTGAAATTTGAGTATTTGTCACTACTTTAGCATTAGGGTTAGTATTTAAAGTTTTAATCCAGTTTATAAAAGATGTCCCTAACCCATAGTTTTCTAATACTTTAAATAAAAAATCCCATTCCAATCTATCAAATGCTTTTTCTGCATCCAAGGCCACTACTATACTCATCTCCTCCCTTTTTTGTGCCAAATGAATTATACTGAGTAGCCGAGTTACATTATCTGCCAATTGTCTATTTTTAATAAATCCTGTTTGATCCATATGTATTAATTTTGGTAAATATTTAGATAATCTATTCGATAAAATTTTTGCTATTATTTTATAATCCGTGTTCAACAAAGAAATGGGCCTGTATGATGCTGGTTTTAAAGGATCTCTGTCTTTTTTTTTGGCAATATTATTACAATCGCTGTTGAAAAAGATTCTGGGAGTTTATGTATTTTTTCTGCTTGACGTATTAACTCCATAAAGGGAGGAAATAATAAATCTTTAAACTTTTTATAAAATTCAGGTGGAAAACCATCTTCTCCTTGAGATTTATTACTTTGGAGTGATCTTTAAGCTTCTTCAACCTCTTTTAATGTAAAAGGCATATCTAATCCCTTCTGTTCTTCCGAATTCAATTATGGAAGAGTTACTTGTGGTAAAAACCTTTCTATCTCATTAACATCATTTTGTGATTCTGATTGATATAATTCAGAATAGAAACTTTTGAAGGTTTCATTAATTTCTAAAGGTTTATAAGTAATTTTATTTGCACTTGTTCTAATTGCATTTATCATCTTGGAAGCTTGTTCTGTTTTCAACTTCCAAGCAAGAATTTTATGTGCTCTCTCACCTAACTCATAATACCTTTGCTTAGTTCTTATGATTGCTTTTTCCATTCTGTATGTCTGAAGCGTATTATATTGTAACTTCTTATTGACGAGTTGCCTTCGTTTTTCTTCTGTTATATGTCTTTGAGATTCTTTTTCTAATTTTGTAATCTCTTTTTCCAATTGATCTAGTTCTGCCATATATTTCTTAATTTTAGACATATAGCTTATTATCTGACCCCTCAAATATGCTTTCATCACATCCCATAGTATAAATTTATCATCCACTGAATCAGAGTTTGTATCCAAAAAAATTGGATCTTCTTTTTCATAAAATCACAAAAATCTTGACGTTTTAATAATGTTGAATTAAATCTCCAACTATAAGCCACTTCTTCCTTATCAGTCATTATTATTGTCATTAATAGAGGAGAATGATCTGACAATATTCTTGCTTTATATTCCATATTTTTCACTCTGTATTGAATATGCATTGATAATAGGAAAAGATCTATCCTTGAATAAGTTTTGTGTCTAGTAGAATAGAATAAATAGTCTCTTTCTTTAAGATTAATTCTTCTCCATAGTTTCTGGGATCCATCTTTGAAAAAATTCTATTGGATTGTCTCCCTCTATACCTTCTTTAAGACCAACAATCTCAATATTATTTCATCTACTAAAATTTTCCAACACGTCCACTTTCTCCAAGAGTCAATTTCTTTCCGTGTTCCAGACAAGCACATCATTTTCTGTTTTTTCCACTCTATCGTTAATATGCTCCATTGTTCTTTCCAACTTTTGAAGTTTCTTATCCATTTTGTCCTGTCTTTTCATAGCTTTATCATAGCATATCTCCATGTCTCTAAGCTCTGTTCTTAATTTTCTTAGTTCAGTCGTTACTTGCAATAAAGCCTCTCTTATGTCTCCATCGCATCCTTTACTTCCAGTCTCTTCCAGTTCTTCCTCCTCTTCTTCATCTGTATTCTCTGCGGAATCCAATTTTGACTCTGAGTTACTTTCACTTGCAGTGACCGTCAGTTCTTGTAGTTTGAGTTGTATCGATTTGCACATGCCAACTTCTTTGTGCATGCGCAATTCCGGCATCTTCTTCCCAGGGACCGCTACCGCCGCCATTGCTCCCTGTTCTTCTACGCCACGTCATCATGTGACGTCCCCCCAGGAGATCATCTCTGACCGTAGTCCCCAGTTTGCCTCTTGGTTTTGGAGGGCGTTTTGTGAGCTGACTGGGGCCTCTGCCACTCTGTCGTCTAGGTTCCATCTGCGGACCCATGGGCAAACAGAGGAGTCAACTGGGACCTAGAGAGAACACTCCAATGTCTAGCCTCGGGAAAGCTTCCACCTGGAATAACAACCTGGTCTGGGCAGACCTTGCGCACAACACACTTCAGCATTCGTCTATCGGGATGGCCCCTATCAAATGCCAATTTGGATACCATTCTCTGCTGTTCCTGGAACAAGAAGCAGATGCGGGTGTTCCATCAGCAGAACAACTGGTTCGGAGATGTCATCAGAAATGGGTTAAGGCAAGAGAGATGTTGTTGGCCAATTTGCAGCAACAACAAGGCTATCTGCTGGAGAAGGCAGACCAGCACTTCGTCCTGGTCAACAGGTCTGGCTCTCAACTAGAGATCTCTCCATGTGGGTTGAATCCAGAAAATTGGCCCCTCGTTACATCGGTCCATTCAGAATCCTGTGACATGCCAACCTAATAACCTATCGTCTCCAACTCCCCACATTCCATTTATCCCACCTCAAGCCCTTGAGTGACAGCCTCTCGGCTTTGGTTCCCAAACCTCCTCCACCTCCCAGAATTGTTGAGGTACAATCCACCTACACAGTCCGACGACTTTTGGACACTCACATTGTTTGAGGTAAAAGACAGTACCTCATGGATTGGAAGGGATGTGGCCCAGAAGAAAGAAGCTGGATTCCTTCGCAGGACATTCTGGACCCTACCATGATAGAGGATTTTCGCAAGCACCATCCTGATCACGTTGGGCCATCAGTAGCTGGCCATAGGAAGGGGAAGGAAGTTCTGTCATTGTCCCGACTGAGCAGAGGCAGGCATCCAAGTTTCGGTGCTCCATTTCCCTGGAGTATGGTTAACTGCCACTATCCCTTTAAGACTCAGACTGCCAATTATTGCCTGCCACATTCCTTCATGGGAAGTCTGTACTTAGGGCTTCATGCTGAGCCCTCAGTGCTCAGTCATAGGAGTTCCACTTCTTAGTCTTCTGTTTGGGATTTCACCTTTGATTTCATTTGTGTCTAGACCCTACTCTGCACTTGGGTTCATCACCATCCATAGCTCTCTCATTACAGAAAGAGTCTTGACAAATGTGACTATAGCATAGAACAGGCTGATGTACTGGAACATGTTGACATTAAGAAAGGAGATAAGCTGGAACTTTTGAAAAACATTAGGATCATAAGTCCTTGGGGCCACATGGGATATACCCCATGTTGCTACAGGAAATGGGGGAAGAGATTGCTGCGCCTTTGATGATCTTTGTGTCCCACTGGTCACAGAAGTAGTACCAGAAGATTGGAAGGTGGCAAATGTTAATCCTTTGCTCAAGAAAGGTAATAAGGACAATCTTGGGAATGATACACCAGTGAGTCTTACTTCAGTGGGGGCAAACTATTGGAGAGGATCCTTAGATACAGGATTTATGAGCATTTGGAGAAGCATAGTCTGATTATAGATAGTCAGTGTGGCTTTGAGAAGGGTAGGTCATGCCTCATGAGCCTGACTGAATTCTTTGAGGAAGTGACAAAACAAATTGAAGTAGAACAGTGGATGTGGTATATATGGATTTTAGTAAGTCTTCAATAACGTTCCCCATGGTAAACTCATTCTGAAAGTCAGGAGGCATGGGATCCAGGGCACCCACAGGGTGTTCCACAGAGATCTGTCTGGAACCTCAGCTCTTTATGATTTTTATAAATGACTTGGATGAGGAAGTGGAATGGTGGGTTAATAAGTCTGCAGATGACACAAGTTGTGGATAGTTTAGAAGGTTTTGTAGGTTACAATGTAACACTGAGAACTTGCAGACCTAGGCTGAGAAATGGCAGATGGAGTCAATCCAGAAAAGAGTGAAGTGATACACTTTGTAGGTCAAACTTGAAAGCAGAGAACTGTGTTAATGCCAAGATTCTTAGTGTGGAAGAAGAAAGGGATCTTGGAGTCCACCTCCATAGAGTCCTCAAAGTTGCTGTGCAAGTTAATAAGGTGGCTAAGAAGGCATATGGTGTGTTGGGCTTCATTAATCAGTAGATTAAATTCAAGAGCCACAGCTCTAAAACTCTGGTTAGTCCTCACTTAGTGGTGTGTTCTGATGGCCTCATTATAGGAAGGAGGTGGAAGCTTTAGTGAGGGTGCAGAGTAAATGTACTGGGATACTACCTGGTTTGGAGAACGTGTCTTAAGAGGATATGTTGAGCGAGCGTAGGTTTTTCTCTTTGGAGTGATAAGAGGTGATTTAATAGAGCTGTAAAGATGATAAGAGGCATAGATTGGGTAGACAGAGAGACTTTTTCCCAGAATGGAAATAGTCAACATTAGCATAATCTTAAGACATTGGAGGAAAATATAGTGGGGTTGTCAGGGATAGGTTTCTACATTGTGGTAAATGCATGGAACAAACTGCTAGGGATAGTGGTAGAGATGTGTGCATTAGGAATTCTTAGATAAGCAAATGGATGAAAGGAAAATAGAGGGCTGTACAAGAGGGAAGTATTAGATTGATCTTCAAATGTCAACAGAACATTGTGAGCCGAATTACCTGTACTATGCTGTACTGTTCTTTGCTGTGCTATCCTATGTTCTGTGTAAGGGTCAGAAGGAAAGAAAAATTGAAAGTAATAAAGTAATCAGATTTCTGCCTCTGGATCTAAAGTTGTGGAGATCTAACACCACTTTTAAAATAGATGGATGGAACAAAATGCATAATTTCTTGAGTGATGAAGAGAAATTAATATTTAATATTGAATACTGTCTATTAATTTATAGACTGCAACCTTTTAAAATGGCATTTGATTGTCAGTTGCTAAATATAAGTGTGAATGTGTGTATATATCTTTGTAGAGAACTGTTGAAAGTTATGTGGAGAAACGTGTAGGAAGTACCTATGGACCTCCAAGTGGACGGAAAATGACGATATTTATTGATGATATCAACATGCCAATTATTAATGAATGGGGAGATCAGGTAAAATTAGTAATTAATTGACATATTTTAACCATGGCCCTTATCTGTTTTACTTATTTACCAGATGGTCTCTGGTCTCTAATATGGCAAATATATTTGCATATATTTTTGGGTTATAAGTCTCTTTCACATGCTCTTTGAAGATGGCAAATTCAATATCAGACATTTTAAAATGCCTACTTCTTTTCCTCAGTGAAGATGCCCCCACAATGAGCATTGGATCCTTAAGTGAATCTGAGCCATGTTTAGGCCCGCTTGTATTCTACCGTTGCGGCAAGATTTTGTTTATGAAAGCCCATAAATTATTTACTGCTTATTTAAATCTGGTATAGAGAATGGTCTAAACGTGTATTTAATTGGTCATAAATTGTATGTTTCTCTAATTAAGCAATGTATTAATTTCTTCAATGATCACAAACAATACAAGACACTTCTGGGATATGAAGTTTAATATGCAAGCGTAAATATACATTTAAGATCTTGGTGAGCTGTGTGGTATGACTTTTCATATATTGTTCTCAATATCAACTGTAATCTTGATGAAACCCTGCCCCCCCCCGCCCTCGTTGCAGATAATACTCTACCTACATTGTTAGAGAGACTATGCCATGAACAATGCCAGACAGTATAATACTTATACCAAGTGAAAGACTTCAAAGATGTCCACATTATTTATGACTGGTTGGCCTGACTACTGCTCAATCTGTTTTGTTATTTCCTTCAAATTGGTCCTTGAATGCCATCAGGAACTGAAACGCTGCTACAAAATCAGTGATAAAGATCTCAGAGTCATAGAACACTACAGCACAGAAACAGGCCCTTTAGCCCATCTAGTTCATGCCAAACCATTAATCTGCCTAGTCCCATGAACCTGCACTTGAACTATAGCCCTTCATACCCCTCCCATCCATGTACCCATGGAGTATTTGTTGCCACCTGCAGCTGTGGAGGCCAGGTCGTCGGGTGTATTTAAGACAGAGGTTGATAGGTTCTTGATTGGACATAGTATCAAAGGTTTTGGGGAGAAGGCCGGGAAACGGGGTTGAGGGGAAGGGGAAAAAAAGGATCAGCCTTGATTGGATGGTGGAACTGACTCGATGGGCCAAATGGCCTATTCTGCTCTAATTCTGGCGGCCTTATTCAGTTTTCTCTTGTGTAGAAATGGACCTCGCATCTACCATTTGCACTTGGCAGCTCATTTCATACTCTTACCACTGTCTGAGTGAAGAAGTTCCCCCTCGTGTTCCCCTAAACATTTTACCTTTCACCCTTAACCAATGACCTCTAGTTGCAGTCTCAGCCAACCTCAGTGGGGGGAAAAACCCACTTGCATTTACCTTATTAATACCCCTCATAATTTTGTATACTTCTATCAAATTTCCCCTTATCTTCTACATTCTAAGGAATAAAGTCATAATGTATTCATCCTTGCCCTATAATTCAAGTCCTCAAGTTCCAATAACATCCTTTACAGTTTTCAATCTTATTTACATCTTTCTTGTAGGTAGATAACCACAACTGCACCCAATATTCCAAATTAGACCTCACCAACATCTTATGCAACTTCAACATAATATCCCAACTCCTGTACTCAATGCCTTGATCTATGAAGGTTAATGTGGCAAAAGCTTTATTTACGACCCTATCTACCTGTGACACCACTTTCAAGGAATTATGGATCTGTATTCCCAAATCCTTCTGCTGCACTCCTCAGTGCCCTGCTGTCACCATATAAGACCTACTCTGGTTGGTCCTCTCAACATGGAACACCTCACACTTGTATGCATTAAATTCCATCTTCCATTTTTCCAGCTGGTCCAGATCCTGCTGCAAGCTTTGGTAGTATTCCTTGATGTCCATTACACCCCCAATCTTGGTGACATCTACAAACTTGCTAATCCAGTTTACCACATTATCATCCAGATCACTGATCTAGATGACAAACAATGAACCCAGCAGCACACCACTAGTCATAGGCCTCCAGTCAGAGAGGCAACCATCTACAACCACTCTCTGGCTTCTCCCACAAAGCCAGTGTCTAATCTAATTTACTACCTCATCTTGAATGCCAAATGACTGAACCTTCTTGATCAACCTTCCATGTGGGACCTTGTCAAAGGCCTTGCTAAAGTAAATGTAGACAATATCTACTGCCTTGCCTTTATCAAGTTTCCTGGTAACTTCCTCGAAAAATTCTAAGATTGATTAGACACGATGTACCATGCACAAAGCCATGTTTACTATCCCTAATCAGCCCTAAGGTAGATTTTATATATATATCTAGTCTTGTGTGTTGGCACATGGCCAAGTGATTAAGGCATTCGTCTAGTAATTTGAAGGTTGCTAGTTCGAGCCTTGGCTGAGGCAGCGTGTGTGTCCTTGAGCAAGGCACTTAACCACACATTGCTCTGCGACAACACTGGTGCCAAGCTGTATGAGTCCTAATGCCCTTCCCTTGGACAACATCGATGGCGTGGAGAGGGGAGACTTGCAGCATGGGCAACTGCTGGTCTTCCATACAACATTGCCCAGACCTGCACCCTGGAAACCTTCCAAGGCACAAATCCATGGTCTCATGAGACTAACAGATGCCTATATAATCTAGTCTTAGATACTTACATATCCAGTCCCTTAGAATGCCTTCCAATAACTTACCTACTACTGGTATCAGGCTCACCGGCCTATAATTTCACAGCTTTTTCTTGCAGCCTTTCTTAAACAACGGAACAACATTAACAACCCTCCGGCAGTTCGTCCATGGCAAAGGATGTATTAAGTATCTCTGCTAGGGTCCTTGCAATTTCTGCACTAGACTGCCACAGGATCTGAGGGAATGTCTTGTCAAGCTCTGGTGATTTATTTACCCTCATTTGCCTCAAGACAGCAAACACCTCCTCTTCTGTAATCTACATAGGCCCATGACCTTGCTGCTTCATTGCCTCACATCTCGAGGATCCTGCAGAGAAAACTCTTTAAATGGTGCCTCACAGACTGCCTCATGACCTCTACATGACAGGAAATGCAGTAAATCCACCATAATTAGAACCTGTGAAGAGACTCTTGGTGTCTCTCCCAGATTTTGATGAGAATAATCAGAACTTCCAGGAATATAAGCAGGAAGAGAAGATATCAGTGCGCCACACGCGCGCAACTCTCCGATGAAAATGATATCGTCTCTGTTAAATAGGGGCCATGGACGATTCTGATTTGATGGAGACGGACGTGAAAGCACAGAGGAACATCTGGAGAAATTTCTGAAATGTCCGTTCACTGCTGTTGTTACTGCGCGATCGAGAATCTCCGGAGGGTAGGCCCCAAAATCCCCGCCTTTGCCTGCTGATGGTGACCGAGATTGAGGTTGAATCGTTCGGATAGAGATGGCACTCGGTACTCGGTGTCGGAGGGCCAATCGGAGGCTCGAAGTTTTCAGACGACTCAGAGTCGGACTGTGGTCGGACATGGCAGGGAGAGTTTTCTTCCTTCTCCCATCTGCGTGAGATGTGGGACATTCGAGAGACTTTGAACTTTTTACTGTGCCATGGTCTGTTCTTCATCAAGTTATGGTATTGTTGCACCGTTGTAACTATATGTTATAATTATGTGGGTTTGTTAGTTTTTTTCAGTCTTGGTCTGTCCTGTGTTTTGTGATATCACACCGGAGGAATAATGTATCATCTCTTAATGCATGCATTACTAAATGACAATAAAAGAGGACTGCGTGTCCTCATAATCTATTTCATCATAAGTACAAGACATTCTTAGAAAGAAAATTACACCATGATTAAAGGAATGAGAAACAGCTCAACAGGAAAAAAGCTGCAAATGCTGGAAATCCAGAGCAACACACACAAAATGCTGGAGGAACTCAGCAGGCCAGGCAGCATCTATGGAAAAGGGCAGTTGACATTTCGGACTGGAAAGAAAGGAGGAAAGAGTCAGACTAGAAGGTGATGGGAGGAAGAAGTACATGGTGATGGGTAATAGGTGAAACCAGGAGAGGGGAGGGGTGAAATAAAGAGCTGCAAAGTCAACTGTGAAAGAGGTAAAAGGCTGGAGAAAGAAGAATCTGAAAGGAGAGGACAGAAGACCATGAAAGAAAGGGAAGAAGGAGGAGCACCAGAGGGAGGTGTTGGGCAGTTAAGGAGAAAAGGTGAGAGAGGGAAATAGGAATGGAGAATGGTGAAGGGGGCGGGCGGTGGGCAATTATCGAAAGGATCATAAAATCATATTCATGCCATCAGGTTGGAGGCTACACAGACGGAATATAAGGTGTTGCTCCTCCAACCTGAGTATGGCCTTATCGTGGCAGTAGAAGAGGCCATGGACTGACATATGGGAATGGGAAGTAGAATTGAAATGGGTGGCCACTGGGAATTCCACTTTTTGTGGTGGATGAAGCAAAGTTGTTTGATGAAATGGTCTCCCAATCTATGTTGGGTCTCACCGATATACAGGAGCATTCCCACACCGGGAGCACAGGCTACAGTAGATGACCCCAACAGACTTGCAGGTGAAGTGTCACTTCACCTGGAAGGACTGATTAGTGTGGGAAGATGTGTAGGGGCAGGTGCAGCACTTGTTCTGCTTGCTAGGATAAGTACCAGGAGGGAGATCAGTGGGGAGGGATGAATGGACAAGGGAGTCACATAGGGAGCGATCCCTGCGGAAAGCAGAAAATGGGGGTGGAGGAAGGGAAAGATGTGCATAATGGAGTGGACAATGAGGATAAGACGAACCCTATCTCTGGTGTGGCAGCAGGAGGATAGGTTGAGGGCAGATTAACACGAAATGGAAGTGATGCAGGTGAGGGCAGCTGCTCTGGAATGAAAAGCCTCATCCTGAGAGCAGATGGGGCAGAGATGGAGTAAATGAGAGAAGGGAATAGCATTTTTCTGGATGAAAAGCCATGGTTCTCTCCAATCAGAATCTCTCTCCCCCAGTCCTTTATCTCTTTCACAAATCAATTTCTCAGCTCTTTACTTCACCCCCTCCTCCTCTCCAGGTTTCACCTATTACTTGTCAGCTTGTACTTCTTCCTCTCCTCACCTTCTTAGTATGACTCCTTGTCCCTTCTTTTCCAGTCCTGATGAAGAGCCGTGCCGGAAACATTGACTGTTTACCCTTTTCCATAGATGCTGCCTGGCCTGCTGAGCTCCTCCAGCAGTTGGTGTGAATAGCTCAATAGGCATCCAAAGGATTAAATGCAGCAAAACTATTATTGTCTATAAAATAAATGGGGGGAGGAAAAGGCACAAAATATTTAGCAACAAGCTAATAAAGTATGACATACTATATATGAATTCTTCAGCCTGAAAAGAACATCACCTAAGCACAAGATTACTGAGAACTAAGTCATAGAGTCAATACCAACTCATCCATGCTGACCAAAATATACTAATCCCATTTTCCTGCATTTGGCCCATATCCCTCTGTTCCTTTTCTATCCAAATGTTTCTTAAATGTTGTGATTGTATCTGTTTCTACCACCTGCTCTGACAGCTTGTTCCATATGCCCCCAACTATTGTTTAAAAACTTACTCCTCAGATCACCTTTAAATATTTCTCCTCTCACCCTAAATCTACTGCCTCAGGTTTTGAACCCCGCTACTCTTGGCCAAAAACTATGACTATTTCCCCTAACTATGTCCCTCATAATTTTATAAACATCTTATAGTCACCTTTTACTGAACTCCAGTGAGAGCCACCCCAACCTATCTATTTCTCCTTGTAACTAAAAACCAAGAACTGAAGAGAATATAGTAAGACTAATTTGGTAGTCAACATTCTCTGGAAGGAGCATTCTGAAAGACCTCTCAACTAAGGTTTTGTCCTTGATTCCACCTTACAGCAAACAATCCTGTCCAGTCTCACTGTAGGCCAAAATATAAAGATGAAAAGGTCACATACTATATCATTTGAAAAGCAGCACAGCTTCAGGGGCAGAAGCCAACCCTAAAGCACAGCAGAGAAGAACTTTACACATTCACATCTTCCATTTTTTACATCTTACAAGGAAAATGCCAGGGGGCCACAGTGGCACATAGGCTGACCATTTTCAAGAAATGAATCCAAATATGGTAACTGCAGCAATATTTCCTCATTGTATTCTACAGGGAACTTCATAACAAGGATTTTTCTCAACTATTTCCTTTGAGTAGCTGAGACTTGTTCTCTAATTCATAGTGTGAACTTCGTCCATCTGGACCGGGGTTCCCAACCTGAGGTCCATGAACCACTCGGTTAATGGTAGGGGTCCATGGCATAAAAAAGGTTGGCAACCTCTGATCTAGAGGCACATTGGACATGAAAGGCACATTAGGCAAGCACAAGAAAATGCAGTGAACAACATTGTCTCTTTTCACCTCATAAAAACTATTGACTATCGTTTGAGGGAATATGTTTCTTAAATGTAGCTGGCCTTAGAAATCCATGTCAACATGACAATGTACATGTTGTGATTTTAATGAATGGGTTCCCAACACATCCAGTCTCAGTACAGTCTGTCAAAGCTATGAGCTATATGTTTCCTAGTCTTTCCTGGTGCACCACTGCAATACACATCCAACAAGCTTACCCTCTGGAGCAGAGCTAAATTAAACTGCAAAGTACATTTATTATCAAAGTATGTATCCTATATACAAGATTTGTCTCCTTACAGGCAACCACAAAATTAAGAAACCCAACAGAATCCATTAAAAAAGAAAACTGTCAAACACCCAATGTGCAATAAAAAGTAAGCAAGTAACATTCAGAACTGAAGTTCATGAAAGTGAGTTCATTGCCACAAGGCAAATCACAGCCAATTCAGAAGCCTGTTAGTTGCAGGCCACAGCCTCAGTACAGTGCAGAGACGAGTAAACGTCGCAGAGCAATGAGCTAGGCCCTGGCCCATCCTTCTCCTCTAGCCCCAACACCCTGACCTTTTCAATCTGGCCCTGCGCTTAAATCGGTCACACATCAGCTCATTCCTTGCTCTCAGGTGCAGGCCCCACTGCCTCAGGTCCGCTGTTTCAAATCAATAGGAAATTGATCAATAGGAACCAGACCAATAGGAAATGGTTCTACCTTGGTGTTAATAGTATACATACCATGTGTACGTTTGGAGGCTGATCTCCAACTCATTGTATGTGAGAGAGGGGTGGTACTAGTGTAATAGCATGACGCTGTTACAGCTTGTGGCATCAGAGTTTGGGGTTCAATCCCTGTGACTTCTGTAAGAAAGTTGTACATTCTCCCTGTAGAATACGTGTGTTTTCTCCGGGTGCTGCAGTTTCCTCCCACAGTCCAAAGACTTACTGATTAATAGGGCAATTGGTCATTGTAAATTGTCTCGTGATTAGGTAAGGGTTAAATCGGGGGTTGTTGCAAGTTGCTGGGCACGTGGCTCAAATGGCTGGAAGACCACAAGACATAAGAGCAGAATTATGTCATTTGGCCTGTCGAGTCTGCTCTGCCATTTCATCATGGCTGATCCATTTTTCCACTCAGCTCCAATCTCCTGCCTTCTCCCTGTATTTCTTCATACCCTAACCAATCAAAAATCTATCAGGCTCTGCCTTAAGTATACATAAAGACTTGACCTCCATAGCTGCCTGTGGCAAAGAATTCCACAGATTCACCATTCTCCGGCTAAAGAAATTCCTCCTCATCTCCGTTCTAAAAGGACCCCCTGCTATTCTGAGGCTGTCTCTACTGGTCTAAGACTCTCCCACCAGAGGAAAGAAACATCCTCTCCACATCCACTCCATTAAGACCTTTCACCATTCAATAGGTTTCAATGAGGTCACCCCTCATTCTTCTGAATTCTAGTGAATACAGCCCCAGGGCCATCAAACACTCTTCGTACGACAAGCTGATCAAACCTGGTATCATTTTTGTGAACCTCCTTTGAACCCTCTCCAGCTTCAGCACATCCTTTCCAAGATAAGGGGCCCAAAACTGCTCACAATACTCCAAGTGAGGCCTATCAGTGCTTTATAAAGTGTCAACATTACATCCTTGCTTTTAAAATCTAGTCCTCTTGAAATGAATGCTAACATTGCATTTGCCTTCTTCACCACGGACTGAACCTGCAAATTAACCTTTAGGGAATTCTGCACAAGAACTCCCAAGTCTCTTTGTGCCTCGGTTTTTTGTATTTTCTCTCCATTTAGAAAACAGTCAACCCTTTCATTTCTTCTACCAAAGTGCATGACCATACAATTCCTGACACTATATTCCATCTGCCACTTATTTGCCCATTCTACCAATCTGTCTAGGTCCTTCTGTAGCCTCTCTACTTCCTGAAAACTATATGCCCCTCCAACAAACTTCGCAACAAAGCCATCAATTTCATCATCCAAAACATTGACATATAGGTAAAAAGAATCAGTCCCAACAGGTGACTCCTGTGAAACACCACTAGTTACCGGCAGCCAGCCAGAAAGGATTCCCTTTATTCTCACTTTTTGCTTCCTGCCAGTCAGCCACTGTTTTATCCATGCTAGAATCTTCCCTATAATACCATGGGCTGTTAGCTTGTTAAACAGCCTCGTGCAGCACCTTGTCAAAGGCCTTTTGAAAATCCAAGTACACAACATCAACTGATTCTCCTCTGTTTATCCTGCTTCTTATTCCTTCAAAGAATTCCAACAGATTTGGCAGGCAAGATTTTCCCTTGAGGAAACTGTTCTGACTATGACCTATTTTATCATGTGCCTCCAGATACCCTGAAACCTCATCCTTAATAATTGACTCCAACATCTTCCCAACCACTGAAGTCAGACTAACTGGCCTATAGTTTCCTTTCTTCTGCCTCTCTCCCTTCTTGAAGAGTGAAGTGACATTTGCAATTTTCCAGTCTTCCAGAACCATTCCAGAATCTAATTAGTCTTGAAAGATCATTACTACTGCCTCCACAATCTCTTCACCCACCTCTTTTAGAACCCTGGGGTGTACACCGTCTGGTCTAGATGACTTAGCTACCTTCAGAACTTTCAGTTTCCCAAGCACCTTCTCCCTGGTAATGATAACATCACACACCTCATGATCCCTGACACCTGGAACTTCCACCATACTGCTGGTGTCTTCCACAGTGAAGACTGATGCAAAATACTTATTCAGTTTGTCTGCCATTTCCTCGTCCCCCACTACTACCTATGTAACATCATTTTCCAGCTGCCCAATATCCACTCTCACCTCTCCTTTATACTTTATGTGTTTGAGGAAACTTCTGGTATCTCTTTAATATTATTGGCTAGCTTACTTCTGTATACCATTCTTACTTTCTTAATGACTTTTTTTTAGTTGCCTTCTGTTGGTATATGAAAGCTTCCCAAGCCTCTAAATTCACGCTAATTTTTTCTCTATCATATGCCCTCTCTTTGGCTTTTATGTTTGCTTTGAATTCTCTTGTTAGCCACGTTTGTGTCAACTTTCCTTTAAAATACATCTTCCTCTTTAGGATGTACATATCCTGTGCCTTCCTAATTGCTTCCAGAAATTCCAGCCATTGCTGCACTGCCATCATCCCTGTCAGTGTTCTTTTCCAACCAATTCTGACCAACTCCTCTCTCATGCCCCTGTAATTCCCCTTACTCCACTGTAATGCTGAATACATCTGACCTTATCTTCTCCTCTAAATTCAGAGTGAATTCAATCATATTATGATCACTTGCCCCTAAGGGGTGTTTTACCTTAAATTGCCTAATCAATTCTGGATCATTGCACAACACCCAGTCCAGAACAGCTGATACTCAAGAGAGGTCAACCACGAGTTGCTCTAAAATGCCATCTTGCAAACATGCTAGAAATTCCCCCTCTTGGGGTCCAGCACTAACCTGATTTTTCCAATCTATCTGCAAATTGAAATCCCCCATGACCATTGAAACATTGCCCTTTTGACATGCATTTTCTATCTCCTGTTGTAACTTGTAGACCACATCCTTACTACTGTTTGGGGATCTGTATATAACTCCCATCAATGTCTTTTTACCCCTGCAGTTCGTTAGCTCTATTTGCAATGATTCAACAGCTTCCTACCCTATGCCACCTCTTTCTAATGATTTGATTTCATTTTTTACCAACAGAGCAACACTGCCCTCTGCCTTCCTGCCTGTCCTTTCAAGATAATTTGTATCCTTGGACACTGAGCTCCCAGCTATAATCTTCTTTCAGCCATGACTCAATGATGTCTAATACATCATACATGCCAATCTGCAGCTGTGCTACAAGTTCATCAACCTTATTCATATACTGTGTACATTCAAATATAACGCCTTCAGTCCAGTATTCATCCTTTTCGATTTTTCTCTGCCTTTTACGTTGCATCTCATCCTGTTGACTGCAATTTTTCCCTATTATCAGCCTCCCCTTGCTAGGAGTCTCACTGTACATTGCTTCTGTTTGTAAACCAACTACTTCGTCTTCAGCACTTTCACGCCAGTTCCCATCCCCCTGCCAAATTAGTTTAAACCCACCCAAACAACTTTAACCAGCCTGCCTGCAAAGATATTGGACCCCCTCAGGTTCAGGTGTAACTTATCTCTTTTATACTGGTCATATCTTCCCCAGAAGAAATCCTGATGTTCCATAAACTGAACTCTTGTCCCAGTTCCTCAGCCATGCATTCACCTGCCAAATCATTCTATTCTTACCCTCATTGGCACGTGGCACAGGCAGCGATCCATAGATTACTACACTGGAGGTCCTGTTTCTCAGCTTTCTTCCTAGCTCCCTAAAATCTCTCTTCAGGGCCTATCACCTTGTCTACCCATGACATTGGTGCCAATATGCACTAAGACTTCTGGCTGCTCACCCTCACCCTTGAGAATGCCATGGATCGGATCTGAGACATCCCTGATCCTGGCACCAGGGAGACAACATACCATATGGATATCTCGATCACTCCCACAGAACCTCATCTCTGGTCCTCTGACAAAGGAATCTCCTATCAACACTGCAGTCCTCTTTACCTCTGTACTCTACTGAGCCACAGTACCAGACCCAGTGCCAGAGACCCGGTCACTGTGGCTCCCCTCCCCCCCGCCCCCCCCCCCAGTAGATTGTTTCCCTCAATAATATCTAAAGTGATATACTTATTATTGAAGGGAATGGCCGCAGGTGTACTCAGCATTGGCTGTGCATTTCCCTTCCTTCTCCTGTCTCCTGCATCCTAGGGGTGATTACTTCCCTGTAGCTTCTGTCTATCACCTCCTTATTCTCCCATGTGAGTCGACGGTCATTGTGCTGCAGTTCGGTGCACCTGGTGCGGATGTGTTTATCTGAGACTGGAGGTCTCCCAGACTTCCTACATCCCACACAGAGTACAAAACACTGCCCCCGGAGCCATTCTCACTAATCTACTATTCCCTAACAAATAAGGGTGGGGGAGAGGAGGAGGGAGAGAGAGAGAGAGAAGGAGGGAGAGAGGGAGAGAGGGAGAGAGAGAGAGAGAGAGAAAGAAAGAAAGTAAACAACTTACAAGACAATGTACCTCATCCAAACCTGACTTCACCTAAGCCTGATGAGCCAAAGCCACTCCAAAAGAATGGCCGCTCCATTTGCACTTGAATTATTCTTGTTCGACCTTTCTAATGAATCCCTCTTACTGATTTGTCACTCCTCAAATCAGGAAATCTCCCGCGAAACTCTGCCTTCAAAATCTCAGTTGCTGCCCTGATTTTTATTTTAAAAGTAGCGCTCTTCACGCGCCCCTGGTGTGGATTGTCCATCTCAGAGAAAACTGGCTCGAAGCTCTGCTTTTTTGAACCTTGAACACAGACCTATCTGAAAGATAGTTCTTTTTGCGCACTGCGGCTTGCTGATTGGTCACTTCAAAATCTCAATTGCCACCTTGATTAGAAAGTAGCTCTTTTCACGCACCCCTGGTGTGGATTATCCTATTCAACGCTGTATCTCTAAATAAATAAATAGTTCTTCAGCGCAGGAGCAGCACGCAGTGACAAGGTTTCTCGCAGGTTGGCGATGCTTGTTAAAAGGAAAGCTTCACGGGGGTTTGGGCTCATTCCAACAGCCCAATCAATGGTGGGAGCAGCACACAGTGACAAGGTTTCTTGCAGATCGACGACACTTGTTTAAAAGTACAAAAGGGACAAGCGGGGTGGCCATTGTTGGAAGTAGGCCAGTAGTGAGAATAGGAGTGTCAGGCTTTGGCTCAAAGGAGGCATTGGTTCTAGGTGAGTTTCTGTTGAGGTTTGGTTTTTATTTCCTCTTACAATACCTAGTGTAGTAAATGGCCATTGTGTGTTCTTCATGCCGGATGTTGTGAGTCCTGGGAGATCCAGAGTCTCCCCAAGGAACTACATCTACGTGAAGTGCACCCAGCTGCAGCTCCTGGAAGACTGTGTTAGGAATCTGGAGTAGCAGCTGGATAACGTTTGGCTTGTACAATAGAGTGAGGAGATAATCGATCAGAGTTACAGGGAACTAGTCACCCCTAAGTTGCAGGAGACGAGTAGCTGGGGACTGTCAAAAAAAATGGAAATGTAAATAGGCAGTTAGTGCAGAAAACCCCTGTGGCCATTCCCCTCAATAATAAGTATACCACTTTGGATTCTGTCGTGGAGGATGACCTCCTGGGGATGCCACGGAATCCAGGTTACTGGCACTGAGCGTGGGTCTGTCGTGCAGAAGGGAAAGAAAAAGAGGGGAGCAGTAGTGATGGAGAACTCAATAGTCAGGGAAACAGACAGGAGATTTTGTGGACGTGAATGGAAAACCGGAATGGTATGTTGCCTCCCAGGTGCCAGGGTCAGAGACGTCTTGGATCATGTCCACAGCATTTTGGAGAGGGAGAGAGAGCAGCCAAATGTCTTGGTACATATTGGTACCAATGACATAGGAAGATAAAGCAAAGGGATCCTGAAAAGAGAATTCAGAGAGCTAGGCAGGAAGCTGAGAAACAGGACCTCCAGGGTAGCAATTTCTGGATTGCTGCCTGTGTCCAGTGAGTCTCCCCCCCCCCCCCACCTTTTAAATCTACTCCTCAGCTTTTTTTCTCCAATTCTGCCGAAGGGTCTCAGCCCAAAACATCAACTGTACTTTTTTGCAAAGATGCTGCCTGGCCTGCTGAGTTCCTCCAACATTTTGTATGTGTTGGTTTGGCAGCTTAATAGGTGGCTGAGAAGCTGATGCAGGGAGCAGGGCTTCAGGTTCTTGGATCATTGAGATCTCTTCTGGGGGAGGTATGACCTGTACAAAAGTGGTGGGATGCACTTGAACCCAAAGGGGACCAATATTCTCACAGGTGGGTTTGTTAGAGCTGTTGGGATGGTTTAAGCTAATCTGGCAGGGGGTTGCGAACCAGAGTGAAGGGACTCAGGATAGGACAGATGTTAAAAAAGCAGTCTGACTGCCAGGAAGGGCAGGCAACTGATAGGACAAAATTGTAGCCAGTGCATTAGGGATGCAGAATCGAAAAGGGTAGCAAATACAGTACTCAATGTGTTATATCTCAATGCATGGAGTATAAGAAATAAGGTGAATGATCTTGTTGCACTATTACAGATTGTCTGGTATGATGTTGTGGCCATCACTAAGTCGTGGCCAAAGGGTGATTGTAGTTGGGAGCTAAATGTCCAAGGTTACACATTGTATCAAAGGGATAGGAAGGTAGGCAGAGTGGTTGGCATGGCTTTTCTGGTAAAGAATGGGATCAAATCAGTAGAAAGATGTGACAGGATCAGAAAGTGTTGAATCCTTGTAGGTTGAGTTAAGAAACTGCAAGGGTAAAAGGACCCTGATGGCGGTTATATACAGGCCACCCAACAGTAGTTGGGATGTGGACCATAGATTACAATGGGAAATGGAAAAGGCATGTCAAACAGGCAATGTTATGAAAGTTCTGGGAGATATCAACATGCAGGTTGATTGGTAAAATCAGGATGGTAATGGATTGCAAGGGAGGGAGTTTGTTGAATGCCTACAAGATGGATTTTTAGAGCAGTTTGTCATTGAGCCAACTAGAAGATCAGCTATACTGGATTGGGTGTTATGTAATGAACTGGAGGCGATTAGGGAGCTTAAGGTAAAAGAACCCTCAGGAGGCATTGGTCACAGTATGATTGAGTTCAACTTGAAATTTGATAGGGAGAAAGTAAAGTCTGACGTAGCAGTGTTTCAGTTGGGTAAAGGAATTTACAGTGGTATGAGAGAGGAGTTGGCCAAAGTAAATTGGAAGGAGATACTGGCAGGGATGTCAACAGAACAGCAATAATATGAGTTTCTGGGAAAAATGAGGAAGGTGCAGGATAGATGTATTCCAAAAACAAAGAAATGCTCAAATGGCAAAATAGTACAACTGAGGCTGACAAGAGAAGTCAAAGTTAATGTAAGAGCAAAAAAGGGCTTACAACAAAGAAGAAATTAGTGGGAAGATAGAGGGTTGGGAAACTTTTAAAAACCTACAGAGAGCAACTAAAAGAATCATTAAGAGGGAAAAGATGGAATATGAAAGCAAGCTAGCAAACAATATCAAAGTGGATAGTAAAAGTTTTTTCAAGTATGTAAATAAAAAATTAGAGATGAGAGTGAGGCCAGAGAAATAATAATGGAGGACAAGGAGATGGCAGATGAATTAAGTGAGTATTTTGCATGTCTTCACTTTAGAAGACACTAGTAGTGTGCCAGTTGTTGAAGGGTGTGAGGAAAGAGAAGTGAGTGCAGTTACTATAACAAAGGAGAAGACACTCAAAAAGCTGAAAGGCCTAAGGGTGCATAAGTCACCTGGACCAGATTAACTGCACCCTGGGGTTCTGAAAGAGGCTGTAGTAGAGATTATGGAGGTATTGGTAATAATCTTTGAAAAAAATCATTGAAGTGTGGCATGGTGCCAGAGGACTGAAAAATTGCATATGTCACTCTACTCTTTAAAAAATGAGAAAGGCAGCAGAAGGAAAATTATAGACCAGTTAGCCTGACCTCAGTGGTTGGAAAGATGTTGGGGTCAAGTGTTAAGGATGAGATTATGGAGTACTTGGTGACACTGGTCAAGATAGGACAAAGTCAGCATGGTTTCTTTAAGGGATAATCTTGCGTGACAAACCTGTTGGATTACAAGTAGGATAGGTAAAGGGGATGCAGTGGATGGGTTGTATATTTGGACTTTCAGAGGGCCTTTGACAAGGTGCCACACATGAGGCTGCTTTGCTTACCAAGTTAAGAGCCCATGGTATTACAGGAAAGTTACAGGCATTGTTAGAGCATTGGCTGATTGGTAGGAGGCAGAAAGTGGGAATAAAAGGATCCTTTTCTGGTTGACTGCCAGAGGTTGGTGTTGGGACCACTTATTTTTATACTGTATATCAATGATTCAGATGATAGAATAGACAGCCGTGTTGCCAAGTTGGCAGATGATACGAAGATTGGTGGAGGAAGATTGCTGCAGAAGACTTAGACAGATTAGGAGAATGGGCAAGAAAGTGGCAAATGAAATACAATTTTCTAAGTGGGGAGAAAATCCTAAAATCTGAGATGCAAGGGGATTTGGGAGTCCTTGTGCAGAACACCCTAAAGGTTAACTTTCAGGGTGAGTCGGTGGTGAGGAAGGCAAATGCTTATTTCAAGAGGTCTGGAATACAAGAGCAAGGATGTGATGCTGAGACCTTATACGGCACTGGTGAGGCTTCACCTTGAGTATTATGAACAGTTTTCGGCTCTTCATGTAAAAAAGGATGCGCTGGCATTGGAGAGGGTTCAGAGAAGTTTCACGAGGATGATTCTGGGAATGAAAGGGTTATCATATGAGGAACATTTGATGGGTCTGGGTCTGTATTCACTGAAATTTAGAAGGATGGGGGGGATCTCATTGAAACCTTTTGAATGTTGAAAAGCCTAGACAGAGTAGTTGTGGAAATGACATTTCCCATGATGGGGGAGTCTCAGACAAGAGGGCATAGCCTCAGGATAGAGGGGCATCCTTTTAAAACAGAAATGCAGATAAATTTCTTTAGCCAGAGGGTGGTGGATTTATGGAACTTGTTACCATGGGCAGCTGTGGAGGCCAGATCATTGGGTGTATTTAAGGCAGAGCTTGATAGATTCTTGATTGGACGTAGCATCATAGATTATGGGGAGAAAGCTAGGGAGTGGGGCTGAGGATGGGATAAAAAGGATCAGTCATGATTGAATGTTGGAGCAAACTCTATGGGCCAAATGGACTAATTCTACTCCTATGTCTTATGGTCTAAACATTACCAAAGCACCCTTTGCCAACCTTTCCCAATTCACAAGAAGTCCTCTTGTCAACAAAGATCAGTGGCAAGTATCAGGAGCATGGACTATTTTCCACATTTGGGATCCAATTCTCATTAAAGGCAGGTATTGACCAGGAAATTCATTATTGCCTCCAGTACAGCAACACAGCTTTCAGCCACCCAATGAATAGTATTTGGATATCAAGACGGCAAACTACAAGAACAAATAGGCTTATCAGGAAGCAGTGATACCCACACTCCTGATTCAGAGGTACTCATCCTCAGGGCTTTGGGAAGGTACCACTTAATACTATCTTTCTTTAGCCATCTGAATTCAATGGCAGGACCAGCAAAGCTACTTTAGGTTCCTCTTTTTTTTAAAAAAAGCTCTTCACATTCTGCAACACAAAATTGTTCCTCAGGTCTCTTTCCATTCTTACCTTAAACCTTTGCTCTCTAATTTTTGATTTACCTCAGCTATGCCCCCCTTGATATTAGATACCTTTGTACCTCTATAAAATCACCCTTCATCTCCTACACTCCAATGTACAAAGGCCTTACCTACCCAGCCTCTCCCTATAACTGAGGCCCTCATCAATGGATCATCATTCATTATTTTCATTCACTTCAACAAGATTCCATCACCAGTTTTACTTCCAGTCCCCTCCCCTTTCAACATTTTGAACAGACCATTCCTTTCATTGCTCCTTACTGCCATTCTATCCCCACCAACTACTTCCTTTCAAGCAACAAGTTCTCCTGAGACTGCAGCAGATGCCTGCCTTTTCACCTCTTCCCTTCCCACTACCCAGGGAATGCTGGAGGAACTCACCAGGTCAGGCAGCATCTATGGAAGAGAATAAACAGTTGACATTTTGGACCAAGACCCTTTATCAAGTCCCGGCCCATCTGCAGAATCTCTCGAGTACATCCAGGGAATCAAACAGTCTTTTGAAGTTAAACAATGATTCAGTTGCACTTCAAGTCAAGAGAGCTACATTCAGTGTCCACAATAATGATGTCCTCTACATTGATGAATCCAGTTATTAAAAAAGGATCTTTGACTTGAAGCAAAAGCTGCTTCTCTTTCTGGACATGCTTGCTGACCTGTTTGAGTGTCAATGTTTTCTGTTTTTGTTTTCATTCTCTGATCAGAAGCTACCATGTGAATATTTTGACATAATATTATGAGCGTTTTTGTCATGTGACAACCGTGTGGCACCTTGTAAATTTGTCTTTTGAGCAAACAATTATAAAATTGGATTTGATTTCTCATAGATTTCTTCAAAATTGTTTTAGATTTAAAAATCATGATTTTCTTTTCATAAAACCATACTTCCTTTGCATAATTATATCTCAAAAGTGTAGTGCCCTATTAGCTTAATAATAGATCCTCAAAATTGAATTGTCCTCTTCCAAAATGTTTTCGGCAACAACTATTTACTGACAAAGATCCCCAGAAAGGAAAAAACAATTAGATGGGGTCAGTCAACAAATTTGAAAATATCAAAGTTAAACATTAACAAATGTATATGACATATTGAAAGTAAATGCAACACACATCAAAGTTGCTGGTGAACGCAGCAGGCCAGGCAGCATCTCTAGGAGGAGGAACAGTCGACGTTTCAGGCCGAGACCCTTCGTCAGGACTAACTGAAGGAAGAGTTAGTAAGAGATTTGAAAGTGGGAGGGGGAGGGGGAGATCCAAAATGATAGGAGAAGACAGGAGGGGGAGGGATGGAGCCAAGAGCTGGACAGGTGATCATGGGACAGGAGGTTCGGGGAGAAAGACAAGGGCGGGGGGGGGAACCAGAGGATGGGCAAGGGGTATAGTCAGAGGGTCAGATGGAGAAAAAGGAAAGTGAGAGAAAGAATGTGTGTATAAAATTAAATAACAGATGGGGTACGAGGGGGAGGTGGGGCATTAGCGGAAGTTAGAGAAGTCGATGTTCATGCCATCAGGTTGAAGGCTACCCAGACGGAATATAAGGTGTTGTTCCTCCAACCTGAGTGTGGCTTCATCTTTACAGTAGAGGAGACTGTGGATAGACATGTCAGAATGGGAATGGGATGTGGAATTAAAATGTGTGGCCACTGGGAGATCCTGCTTTCTCTGGCGGACAGAGCATAGGTGTTCAGCAAAGCAGTCTCCCAGTCTGCGTCGGGTCTCACCAATATATAGAAGGCCACATCGGGAGCACCGGACGCAGTATATCACCCCAGCTGACTCACAGGTGAAGTGTCGCCTCACCTGGAAGGACTGTTTGGGGCCCTGAATGGTGGTAAGGGAGGAAGTGTAAGGGCATGTGTAACACTTGTTCCGCTTACAAGGATAAGTGCCAGGAGGGAGATCAGTGGGGAGGGATGGGGGGGACGAATGGACAAGGGAGTCACGTAGGGAGCGATCCCTGCGGAAAGCAGAGGAGGGGGAGGGGAAATGTGCTTAGTGGTGGGATCCGGTTGGAGGTGGCGAAGTTACGGAGAATAATATGTTGGACCCGGAGGCTGGTGGGGTGGTAGGTGAGGACCAGGGGAACCCTATTCCTATTGGGGTGGCGGGAGGATGGAGTGAGAGCAGATGTACGTGAAATGGGGGAGATGCGTTTGAGAGCAGAGTTGATAGTGGAGGAAGGGAAGCCCCTTTCTTTAAAAAAGGAGGACATCACCCTCGTCCTGGAATGAAAAGCCTCATCCTGAGAGCAGATGCGGCGGAGACGGAGGAATTGCAAGAAGGGGATGGCATTTTTGCAAGAGACAGGGTGAGAAGAGGAATAGTCCAGATAGCTGTGAGAGTCAGTAGACTTATAGTAGACATCAGTGGATAAGCTGTCTCCAGAGACAGAGACAGAAAGATCTAGAAAGGGGAGGGAGGTGTTATTTAATTTTATACACACATTCTTTCTCTCACTCTCCTTTTTCTCCCTCTGTCCCTCTGACTATACCCCTTGCCCATCCTCTGGTTTCCGCCACCACCTTGTCTTTCTCCCCAGACCTCCTGTCCCATGATCCTCTCGTATCCCCTTTGCCAATCACCTGTCCAGCTCTTGGCTCCATCCCTCCCCCTCCTGTCTTCTCCTATCATTTTGGATCTCCCCCTTCCCCTCCCACTTTCAAATCTCTTACTAACTCTTCCTTCAGTTAGTCCTGACGAAGGGTCTCGGCCTGAAACGTCGACTGTACCTCCTCCTAGAGATGCTGCCTGGCCTGCTGCGTTCACCAGCAACTTTGATGTGTGTTGCTTGAATTTCCAGCATCTGCAGAATTCCTGTTGTTTGAAAGTGAATGTGATTATTCTTCAGTCATTTGCCTTAGCTAAGATATCAACCTTCACAAATTTGCAAAGCCACCATTACTCTGGGCTCCTTTCTTTTCCATAATGTGTTATCTTGCCATGCAGGAAAAGAAGGTGAGAATGTTTGAGTTGCTTTTAAACAGGGAAATGAGAAGGGCACGTACACACATAGGTATAAAACACAAGAAACAAAGAAAGAAATAGTTCGAAGAGGTGTGTAGTGTACATCTAAATATAACGTGTAATAAAGTAGGAGTCATTGTGCAATTGCTAGAATGAAAAGGAAAATATGTCATGTCTTTAAATATTAATGAGTAATACTTGTCTTTCAGATTACAAATGAAATAGTACGTCAAATGGTTGAATCGCAAGGAATGTATAACTTAGACAAACCAGGAGACTTTACTAAAATCGTTGATGTGCAATTAATGGCTGCAATGATTCATCCAGGAGGCGGACGCAATGACATTCCTCAGCGGCTAAAGCGGCAGTTCACAATCTTCAACTGTACACTCCCAACCAATGCTTCAATTGACAAGATTTTTGGTAAGTTCTGGTTTGTTTTTGTTAATTATAGCAGCTTTGCAGCAAATGCTGCCATTATGTTGTTCGTTCTACTTAGAAATTTACATGCCACAATTTGCATATATGAATTGTCATTGGGCAAGATGATGACTTGAAAATCAACTGTCAAGTCTTTCCATATGCAGTCATCAACAGGGCTTTTCTGCTGTTCTACAGCAGCATCTAGAAACCCAGTTGTAAAGTTATAAAAAGCTGATTGTCATGTAATTCATTCCAAGAGATGTACTGACACAGTGTACTCAGCCACATTGTGGAAATCTCTTCATTGCATTTCATAATACCAATATTAAACTGATTAGAGTAACATTTGATAATATAACTTAGTCATAATTTACTTGAATCCCACTTAATGTAGGATTATGGGAGAAAATTTGGAACAGATTCATTCAAGTTCATTTAAGTTGGGTCAAGTTATAGACATAAAACACTACAGTGCAAGAAGATCCTTTGCTCCATGATCTCTGTCCTAACCATGAGGCCAATTCCATCTGCCTGCCTGTGGTCCATAGTTCTCCATTGTCTGTCTGTATATGTGCCTACCTAAATGTTTCTTAAATATTGCTGTTTTATCTGCTTCCACCACTTTTCCCTGGCAGCATGTTACAGGCACCCACCAGTTTCTGTTCTTTTTTTTAAAAAAAATGAAAAACTGCCCCTCAAATTTCTTTCGAGTTTTTGTCCACTCACTTTAAATCTATGCCTTCTAGTATTTGACATTTCCTTTCTAGGAGAAGGACTCTATCCTACCTGTCCCTCTCATATTTTGTATACTTCTAGCAGGCCTCCTATCAGCCACCAGTACTGGGGGAAAAAAACTTCCTCTGGACACCCTCCCTATATTTTCCTCCAATCATTTTAAAATTATGCCCCCTCATATTAGCCATTTCCATCCTGAAAATGTCTCTGGCTATCCACTCAATCTATGCCTCTTATCATCTTGTATCAGGTCATATTTCATCTTCTTTTGCTTCAAAGAGAAAAGCTCTAGCTCGCTGAACCTATCCTCAAACAACATGCTCTCTAATCCAGGCAGCACTCTGCACACTATTTCAAGATTCCACATTTTCCCTACAAGGAGGTGACCAGAAATGAGCATAATATTACAAGTGTGGTCTAACCAGGATTTTTATAAAAGCTGCAACATTGCCTCATGGCTCTTGAATTCAAAGTTCAAAGTAAATTTACTGTCAAAGTACATGCTGTATATGTTGCCATATACAACCCTGAGATTCATTTTCTATGGGCATACTCAATGAGTCCATAATAGAGTAATAACCATAATAACAGAATCAATGAAAGACCACACAAACATGGGTGTTCAACCAGTGTGCAAATACAAACAGAAAGATAAAATAATGATAAATAAGAAATAAATGTCAGGAACATGAGATGAAGGGTCCTTGAAAGTTTTTTAAGGACTTAAGGGAGGTTTTACACTAATATGGCAGGGGGATGGGAACCCACACAGAAAAGAAGAGGGAAGTGATGCAAAGACCAAAGCTAGAGTTAATGAAGAAAAAAGTAAGAGTAGAGTGCATAAAAGTAAAAAGCAAAAATCACATAGGTCACCAGATTATAAAAGGACAATGAGTATAAGGGCACTTTATCTAAATGCCCGTAGTGTTAGAAACAAGGTTAGTGAACTTGTGGCACAGATCTGTACCAAGGCATATGATTTAGTGGCCATTACAGAAACATGGTTGCAAGGTAGAGATGACTGAGAATGAAATATCCAAGGGTATCAGGAAATACGGAAAGATAGGCAGGAAGGCAGATGAGGTGAGGTGGCACACTTGGTTAGGGATGAGATCAGGGCGATTGTGAGAGATGATATAAGATCTACGGAGCAGAATGTTGAGTCCATCTGGGTAGAGATTAAGAATAGTAAAGGGAAAAAAATCACTGGTGGGTGTTGTCTATGGGCCACCTAATAAAAATATTGCAGTGGCAGAGGCGATTAACCAAGAAATAATTGATGTTTGTAAGAACGGAACGGCAGTTGTCATGGGGAATTTTAACTTTCACATAGATTGGGTGAATCAGGTTGGTCAAGGAAGTCTTGAGGAGGATTTCATAGAATGCATCCGTGATGGCTTTCTTGAGCGGCATGTTAGTGAACCTGTAAGGGAAAATACTATCTTAGATCTGGTCCTGTACAATGGGACAGGTAAGATTAACGATCTTGTAGTCAGGGATCCTCTTGGAAAGAGTGATCATAGAATGGTTGAATTTTGCATACAGATGGAGGATGAAATAGTTAGATCTAAAACTAGTGTATTATGCTTGAACAAGGGAGACTACAATGAGATGAGGGAGGAGTTGGCTAATGTGGATTGGGAGCACAGGCTTTTTGGTAGGACAGTTGAGGAACAGTGGAATACTTTCAAAGAGATTTTTCACAGTGCTTAACAGAAGTATATTCTAGTCAAAAGTAAGGACAGTAAGTGTGGGGAGAGCCAGCCTTGGATATCTAAGGAAATAAAAGATAGTATCAAATTAAAAGGTCATGTGTACAGAGTCACGAAGAGTAGTGGGAGACTGGAGGATTGGGAAAACTTTAAAAAGCAACAAAGAACAACTAAACATGAAATAAGGAAAGGGAAGATAGAGTATGAAAGTAAATTAGCACAAAATATAAAAACAGATAGCAAAAGTTTTTGTGAGTATATAAAGTGGAAGGGGGTGGCCAAAGTCAGTGTAGGTCCCTTGGAAGACGAGAAGGGGAAATTGATATTGGGTGATAAGGAAATGGCTGAGGCATTGAATGACTACTCTGTGTTGGTCTTCATGGTGGAGGGCATGTCTAATATGCCAAAGAGGGATTTATGGAAGAAATAGGAGGTGAGGACCTCAATAAAATCACTATCACTAAAGAGATAGTGATGAGTAAACTAGAGGGCATGAAAGTAGATAAGTCCCCTGGTCCTGATGGGATGCATGCCAGGGTGCTGAGGGAATTGGTGGAGGTTGTAGTAGACGCATTGGTAATCACTTATCAAAACTGTCTGGACTCTGGGCAGGTCCCAGCAGATTGGAAGACAGCAAATATCATGCCACTTTTTAAAAAAGGATATAGGCAAAAGACAGGCAACTATAGGCTAGTTAGCTTAACATCTGTGGTCAGGAAAATGCTTGAAGCTGTTATTAAGGAAGAAATAGCGAAACATTTAGAAAGGAGTGGTTCCATTAGACAGATGTAGCATGGATTCAGAAAGGGCAGGTCCTGTTTGACAAACTTACTGGAGTTCTTTGAGGACATAATGAGTGCAGTGGATAGAGGGGAACAGGTGGATGTCATATACTCGGATTTCCAGAAGGCGTTTGATAAGGTGCCGCACAAGAAACTTATAGATAAGATACGGATGCATGGAGTCGGAGGAAGTGTATTGGCATGGATAGTGGATTGGTTAACCAACAGAAGGCAGAGAATTGGTATAAATGGGTGTTTCTCCAGTTGCAATCAGTGGGGGTGGGGGCGGGGGCGGGGGTGGTGCTGGGCCTGGGCCTGGGCCTGCAGCTGTTTACCATTTACATTGATGATTTGGAAGAGGGGACTGAGTGTAGCATAGCAAAATTTGCTGGTGATGCTAAACTAAGTGGAAAAGCAACTCATACAGAGGATGTGGAAAGTCTGCAGAGGGATATAGATAGGTTAAGTGAGTGGGCCGAGGTCTGGCAGATGGAATACAATCTTGGTAAACGCTAGATCATCCATTTTGGAAGGAATAATAGAAGAGCAGATTATTATTTAAGTGGTGAAAGATTGCAGCATGCTGTTGTACAGAGGGACTTGCGAGTGCTTGTTCATGAATCACAGAAAGTCGGCTTGCAAGTACAACAGGTCATTAAGAAGGCAAACGGAATGTTGGCCTTCATTGCTAGAGGGATTGAATTCAAGAGCAGGGAGGTCATGTTGCAACTATACAGGGTACTGGTGAGGCTGCACCTGGAGTACTGCGTGCAGTTCTGGTCTCCGTACTTGAGGAAGGATATACTGGCTTTGCAGGCAGTGCAGAGGAGGTTCACCAGGTTGATTCCAGGGATGAAGGGGTTAACCTATGAGGAGAGCTTGAGTGGCCTGGGACTATACTCTCTGGAATTCAGAAGAATAAGAGGGGATCTTATAGAAACATACAAAATTTTGAAAGGGATAGATAAGATAGAAGTAGGAAAGTTGTTTCCATTGGTAGGTGAGACTAGAACTAGGGGACATTGCCTCAAGATTCAGGGGAGAAGATTCAAGACGGAGATGAAGAGAAACTGTTTTTCCCAGAGAGTGGTGAATCTGTGGAATTCTTGCCCAGGGAAGCAGTTGAGGCTTCTTCACTAAATATATTTAAGATACAGTTAGATAAAATTTTACATAGTAGGGGAATTAAGGGTTATGGGGAAAAGGCAGGTAATTGGTGCTGAGTTTACAGACAGATCAGCCATGATCTTATTGAATTGCAGGGCAGGCTTGATGGGCCGGATGTCCTACTCCTGCTCCTATTCCTTAGGTTCTTATGTTCTTATGAAAGTGAGTCCATAGGTTGCAGGAACAATTCAACAATGGAGTAATTGAAGTTGAGTAAAGTTATCCCCTTGGGCTTCAAGAGTCTGATGGTTGGGGTGTAATAGCCGTTCCTAAACCTGGGAATGAGTCCTGAGGCTCCTGTACCACCTTCTGATGGGAGCAGTGAAAAGAGAGCATGTCCTGGGTGATGGGGGTCCCTGATGATAGATGCTGCTTTCCTGCAACAGCATTTCATGTAGATATGCTCAATAGTGAGGAGGGCTTTACTTGTGATAGGCAGGACCGTATCCTCTACTTTTTGTAGGATTTTCTGTTTAAGGGCATTAGTGTTTCTATACCAGCCTGTGATGCAGTCAGTCAATACACACTCTACCACACATCTATAGAAGTTTGTCAAGCCCTACTAAACAAGGCCAACACAACATACACCTTCTTAACAACCCTACCTACTTGCGCGGCAACTTTGAGGCATCTATGAACATGGACCTCAAGATCCCTCGGATCCTCCTTACTGCTAAGAAACCTGACATTAATCCTGTATACTGCCTTCAAATTTGACCTTACAATGTAAATTACTTAACACTTTTCTGGATTGAACTCCACCTGCCACTTCTCAGTCCAGCTTTGCATTCTGTCAATGTCCCTATGACAACCTTCTACATATCCACAACACCACCAACCTTCATGTCATTTGCAAACTTACTAATCACCCTTCCACTTCCTCATCCAAGTCATTTATAAAATTCACAAAGAGCAAGGGTCCTAGAACATATCCCTGCAGAACACCACTGGTCACCAACCTCCAGGCAAAATACTCTCCATCTACAACCACCCTCTACCTTCTATGGGCAAGCCAACTCTGAATCCACATAGCCAACTTTACTGGATCCCATTACTTCTGACTTTCCGAAATCCTTATCAAACACCTTACAAAAGTCCATATACACCACATCCACAGCTCTAACTTCATCAATGTGCTTTGTCACATCATCAAATAATTCAATCAGGCTCATGAGGCATGATCTACTCCACACACAGCCATGCTGACTATCTCTAGACTATGCTTCTCCAAATGTTTGTAAATCCTGTCTCTAAAAATCTTCTCCATTCATTTGCCCAATACTGAAGTAAGACTCACAGGTCTGTAATTCCTAGGGTTATCCCTACTCCCTTTTTTTGAACAAAGCAATAACAGTTGTCACCCTCCAATTATCTGGTACTATAGCTGTAGCCAGTGAAGACGCAAAGGTCATCACCAATTTTTTTTCCCCTCACTTCCCATAGTAACCTGGGGAGTATCCCACCTGGCCCTGGGGACTTATCTATCCTAATGTTTTCCAAAGGTTTCAGCACATCCTCTTTCTTAACGTCTACATGTTTTAGCATATCAGCCTGATTTACGCTGTCCTCACAGACGTCAAGGTCCCTCTCACTGGTGAATAATGAAGCAAGGGACCGCCACTACTTCCTCTGGCTCCAGGCACATGTTCCCCAATCAGTCCTATCCTCACTCTAGTCACCTTCCTATTCTTCACATAATTTCTCTTAACCTTATTCACCAAGGCCTTCTCATGCCCCTGTCTAGCTCCCCTAAGTCCAATCTTCAGCTCTTTCCTGGCTACCTTGTAACTCTCTAGAGCCCTGTCTGATCTTGCTTCCTCCTAACTGGATATTACACATCACCTGTCAACCATGATTCCTTCACCCTGCCTCAATGAAACAAACTTATCCAGACTCATAAGGATAACTATGCACCCTGTGGGAAAAGTATTAAAATGGGGGAGGTCAAATTATGTAGGAGAGTTAATTGGAAACAGCTGTTCTTTGGCAAATCCACTTCTGAAATGTGGAGGATGTTTATCAACTGCAAAGAAGTAATGTCCCCTGTATGTTCCTATAAGGTGGAAGGACAAGGACAGCTAGGTAAGAGAATCTAGAATGACAAGAAGGCAAAAGAAGCTAAGATCAAACAGAGCCCATGAGAATTATAAAGAAGATAGAAAGGAATTAGGAGGGGCTGTAAAAAATTCTAGGCAAGTAGGATTCAAGAAGTTCCCAGGGTATTCTATACATATTTCATAGAGTAAGAGGATAACTAAGAAGACAATAGAACTACTTGAAGATAAACAAGAGAACAAGTGCTTAGAGGCAGAGGATGTTCGAAGTATGTATAAATTATACAACCTTGAGATTCGTCTCCTCACAGTTGGCCGAAAAACAAGAAACCTGAAAGAACTCAAATAAAAATAAAAGACCAACACCCAATGTGCAGAGAAAGAGGGGGGAAACACAAAACATGCGAACAATAGAAGCAAGCAACAGCATTATGAACCAAACTGAGCCCATAAACCAATACGCTGGAGCAGCCAGAGTAGGCCCAAAGCCTCTGTCTCAAGTTCATTATATAGCAGGCAAATCACCGCAAAGCTCACAGACACGAAGTGTGTAGCAGCCAGAGCAGTTTTATAGCTTCAGTGCCATGGAGAGAAGTGAATGTTGTGGGAAAGCAAGCAGAATTGGCCCGACCCTTGCCTCTGGTCCTGACATCCTGCCTTTCCAGTCTATCTGGGCCGGTGTTTTAAGTGGTCCAAACACTGGGTCATCCCTCACATTAGGACCTGGGCCCCACCGCAGCAATACTTTCTCGGCTTGGACTTTGCCGTCCAACCTGAACTCTTTCTTAACCTTTTCACATTGGCCTGGTGCTTAAATTGATCCAACCTCGCACCCGATTTAGGTGGCGGACATTGAAACTCCTCTCCAAATTGCTCACTCCAACTGCATCCCGAACTCCGAAACCATCTCGAATACATTCCATTCTGACTTTGCAATGCACCATCATGGCTCACCCTTCAAGTCCGCTTCTAAATTAGTACTTTTGAGTCATAGAGTCACAGAGCACTTTAGCACAGAAACAAACCCTTTGGTCCATCTAGTGTTTGCTGAACTGTTACTTGTGCCTTGACCATTGCCCTCCATACCCCCACCATTCATGTACTGATCCAAATACCTCTTAAATGTTGAAATCAAATCCATATCCACCTCACTTCCACTGGCAGCTTGTTCCACACTCTCAACACCCTCTGAATGAAGAAGTTCCCTTTCAGGTTCCCCTTAAATATTTCATCTTCAATCTTTAATGTATGAGCTCTACTTCTAGATTTATCCAACCTCAGTGGAAAAAGCCAGCTTGCACTTATCTAATCCATACCCTTCATAATTTTGTAAATCTCAGTCAAATCTCCCCTCATTCTCCTAAACTTCCGGGGAATGAAGTCCTAACCTCTTCAAGCTTGCCCTATAACTCATCCTCAAGTAACAGCAAAATACTTGTAAATCTTCTCTGCACACTTTCAATCTTGTATTTTTCCTCTAGATAGTAGACCAGAACTGCACACAATTCTCCAAGTTAGGCCTCACCAGTGTCTTGTACAAATTCAACATTAAATCCCAATTCCTGTACTCAATACCTTTTCGTTATTTATTTATGTCTCCATCTCTATCTCTATACGTGCGGAATAGGCCCTTCCGGCCCTTCAAGCCTTGCAATCCAGCAACCACTGATTTAACCCTAGTTTAAACACAGAACAGTTTACAATGGCCAATTAACCTACTAACCAGTACATCTTTGGACTGTGGGAGGAAACCAGAGCACCCAGAGAAAACCCACATTTTCCATTGAGAGGACATAACAGATGATATAGATGACATCGGAATTGAACTCCGAACTCTGAAGCTCCAAGCTGTAATAGTGTCACACTATTAGGCTACAGTGGCGCCCCAGATTTATGAAGGCCAATGTGCCAAAAGCTCTCTTTACAACCCTATCTACTTGTGATGCCACTTTCAAGGAATTATAGATTTGTACTCCCAGATCCCTCTGTTCCACTGTACCCCTCAGTGAACCCTACCATTCACTGTGTAAGTCCTACTCTGGTTTGTCCTCCCAAATTTCAACACATCACACTTGTCTGCATTAAAACCTGCCATTTTTCAGCCCAGTTTAACAACTGGTCCAGATCCAGCTGCAAGCTTTGATAGCCTTCCTCATTGGCCAGAGTCAAAATCAGAATCAGGTTTAATATTATTGGTATATGTCGTGAAATTTGTTGTTTTCCGGCAGCAGTACATTGCAAGGTGTAATAATAAACACTATAAATTACAATAAATATTATATAATTAAATAGTGCAAAAAGAGAGGGAAAATAAACTGAGGTAGTGTTCATTCAGAATTCTGATGGCAGTGAGGAAAATGTTGAGTGTGTGTCTTTGGACTCCTGTACCTTCTCCTTAATGGAAGCAATGAGAAGAGGGCATGCCCTGGATGATGTTTCTTAATGACAGTTTCCACCTTTTTGAGGCATCGCCTTTTGAAGATGTCCTAAATGCTGGGAGAGCTAGTGCCCACGATGGAACTGGCTGAGCCTGGAACATTCTGCAACTTTTTTTGATCTTGTGTAGTGCCCCCTCCATACTGGTCATTGATGCAACCAGTTAGAATGCTCTCCATGATACTTGTAGAAATTTGCGAGAGTCTTTGGTGATGTACCAAGTCTCCTCAAACTCCTATTGAAATAAAGCCGCTGTTAAGCCTTCTTGGTAATTGCATTAATATGTTGGGCCCAGGATATGCTGTATATTCAGAGATGTTGACTCTCAGGAACTTGAAGCTGCTCACATTTTCCACTGTTGATCTCTGGATGAGGACTGATGTGTGTTCCTTCGACTTCCCCTTCCTGAAGTCCACAATCAATCCCTTGGTCTGACGATGAGTGCAAGATTGCTGTTGCAACATCGCTCAACCAGCTCACTCCTGTATGTCTCCTTGACACCGTCTGAAATTTTGCCAACAAAAGTTGCATCATTGGCAAATTTATAGATGGCATTTGAGTTGTGCTTAGCCATATACTCGTGGGTGTAGCGAGAGTAGAGCAGTGGGCTATATGCATGTCCTTGAGGTGCGCTAGTGTTGATTGTCAGCGAGGAGGAGATGTTATTTCCAATATGCACTGACTTTAGTTTCCTGATGAAGAATCCAAAGATTCAATTGCAGAAGGAGGTACAGGTGTCCAGCTTTTAGAGTTTGTTGATTAGTACTGAGGATATGATGGTGTAAAACACTGAACTGTAATCAATAAACAGAAGTATGGCATAGGTATTGCTATTGTTCAGGTGATCCAAGGCCGAATGGAGAACCTGTGAGATTGCATCCACTGTAGACCTATTGTGGCAATCAGCAAATTGCAGTGGGTCCAGTTCCTTGCTTAGGCAGGAATTGATTTTGGCCATGGCCAACCTCTTAAAGCACTTCATCACAGCAGATGTAAGTACAACTGAGCGATAGTCATTGAGGCAGCTCACCCTGTTCTTTTTGGGCACTGGTATGATTGTCGGCCTTTTGAAGCAGGTAGGAAACTCTTGGTGCAATAGTGAGAGGTTGAAGATGTCCTGCTCTTGGTTGGCACAGGTATTCAGAGTCCTACCGGGTATACCATCAAGGCCTGCTCCCTTGCGATGGTTCACCCTCATGAACAATGCTCTGACATCAGCCTTCAAGAAAGATTATAGGGTCACCAGATGCTGCAGGGATTGTTTTATTCTCCCTTTCAAAGCATGCATAAAAGGCATTCAGCTCATTTGGGAGTGAAGCATCACAGCCATTCATGGTGTTAGGTTTTTCCTTGTAGTGAGTAATGGCCTGCAATACTTGGCAGAGCTGACTTGCATCTAATTCTGCCTCTAACTTCAATCAGAATTGTTCTTATGTTCTTAAAGTAGCCTTCTTTAGGTCATACCTGGACTGTTTATTTAGTTCTGGATCACCGATCTTGAATGCCACAGATCTAACCCACAGCAGACTATGAATTCCCTGGTTCATCCACAGCTTTTAGGTTGTGTTTGTCTGGTTTGCTCTCAAAGGCACGCACTCATCCACACAGGTCTTAATGAAGTCGGAGTACTTACTCAGATTTGAAGATGAATCCCTGAATATTGTCCAGTCCATCAACTCAAAGCAGTTCTGTAAGCGTTCCTCTGTCTCCTTTGACCATGCCTTCCTGGTTTTCACCACTGGTGTTGCAGTCTTTAGTCTCTGTTTATACGCTAGGAGTAGAAGTACTGTACAGCGATCGGACTTTCCAAAGTGTGGGCGTGGGATGGCACAGTAAGTGTTCTTGGTGGTGGTATAAAAGTGGTCAAGTGTGTTGGCTCCTCTGGTTCCATGGGTGATATATTGATGTTAGTTGTTCAGAGGCTTCTTCAAGCTGGTCCGGTTGAACTCCGGTGCAGTAGTAGGGAAGGCATCAGGATGTGTTGATTCAAGACTGCTGATGACAGTACTCAGTTCCTCCAGTGCCTGCCTGACATTGACCTGAGGTGGAATGTACACAGCTTTATACTTTATACTTTATTGTCACCAAACAATTGATACTAGAACGTACAATCATCACAGCGATATTTGATTCTGCGCTTCCCGCTCCCTGGATTACAAATCAATAGTAAATATTAAGAATTTAAATTATAAATCATAAATAGAAAATAGTAAAATGGAAAGTAAGGTAGCTGCCAGGATAATGGCGGAGAACTCCCTCAGCAAATAAAATGGATGCAACCTGACTGCCGGATGTTCCAAGTCAGGTGAGCAAGACTGAGACAGAAACATAGAACATAGAAACATAGAAAACCTACAGCACAATACAGGCCCTTTGGCCCACAAAGTTGTGCCGAACATGTCCTTACCTTAGAAGTTACTAGGGTTATCCATAGCCCTCTATTTTTCTATGCTCCATGTACCTATCCAAAAGTCTCTTAAAAGACCCTATTGTATCTGCCTCCACCACAATGAATTAATCATGAAGTATACTGTACTCCCCTTCATCTACCTTTTAAAAGACTTAATTGACTAGTGTTTGCAGAGAATGGTGAAGCCATCAAGCTGCAGCTCTATGGCTGAACTGGTGGGATGTCCCTCTGTACTACAATTTTGCTCTGAGGTCTTCAATTTTATTTTCCAGAGACTGTACATTTGCCAGCAGGATAGTTGGAAGTGAGAGGCTAAGGCTTCTGTATTTCAATCGTACCTGTAGACTGGCTTGCTTTCCACTCTACTGTTTTCTTAAAGGAGAACTGCAGTCTGCTGTCCAGGGTCTGTTGATTTTGAGGGTTAAAAGATTTTTTTGAACATCTTAAAACAGTGTTATTTACTGAAGTACCCATGGCTGTGACTATGGATTCCACCTGTAATAGTTCTAAATGGGAATACTTAGTCTCATTGGAGTTGCATGCAAAGAATCACCACATATTTGGTGCCATCTTGTGGACCATCTTAATTTAACCATCAATATTTTTCTTTAAGGCAGCAAGTGCCTTCTCCTCTGTAATCCATATACAGTCTATGATCTCACTGCTGTGTTCCCTCAGTTCTATAGACTCTGTCCTTCTCCCAGGAAAATACAGATGCAAAAATTCAATTTAAAATCTCCTACATCTCGTTTGGCTCACTGAATAGATAACTATGCTGATCATCAAAAGGACTAATTTTGTCCCTTGCAATCCTTTTACTCTTAAACCTGTATGTCTGTAGAAGCTCTTGGGATTCTCTTTCACCTTGCCTTCTAGTGCAACCTCATGTCTTCTTTTAACCCTTCTGATTTCCCCCTTAATGTTTTCTTGTACTACTTATACCCCTCAAGTACCTCATATGTTCTTTACTGCCTATACCTGCTATGCACCTCTGGCTTCTTAAGACATGGGAGCAGAATTAGGCCGCTCAGCCAATCACATCTGCTCTGTCATTTCATCATGGTTGAATTATTATCCCTCTCAGTCCCATTCTCCTGCTTTCTCCCCCATAACCTTTGACACCCTTACTAATCATGCTACAATTCAACTCATCCCTCTGAATGCAATTTTGTCCTGTCATATGTTTGTCCTTCCTCAGTTTCACTGCACACTGCATCTTCTTGTATACTAACTGCCCTATCACTCCAGTTTCCATGCCACTGCCAAATTAATTTAAACCCTCCCCAACAGCTCTAGCAAGCCTGCCCAAAAGGTTATTGGTCCCCCTCTCAATCATTTTTTTCCGCCTTCTCCCAGTAACCTTTGACGCCCTGACTAATCAAGAACCTGTCAATCTCCTCATGTGCGTACTTCCAATGACTTGGCCTGCACAGCCATCTGTCACAATGAATCCCGCAGATTTATCACCCTCTGGCTAAAGAAATATTTCCTCATTTCTGTTTTTAAATAGACTCCCTCTATTCTGAGGCTATGCCTTCTGGTCTGAAAGGAAACATCCTCTTCACATCCACTGTACCTAGGCCTTTCAATATTCAGTAGGTTTCATTGGGATCCTCCTCACTCTCCTAAACTCCAGCAAGTACAGGCCCAGAGCCATCAAACACTCCTCATATGTTAACCCTTTTATTCCTGGGATTGTTCTCGTGAACCTCCTCTGGACCCCTCCAATGCCAGCACATCTTTTCCAGAACTGCTCACAATACACCAACTGAGGTCTGACCAATGCCTTATAAAGCCTCAGCATTACATCCTTGCTTTTGTGTTCTGCTCTCTTGAAATGAATGCCAATGTAGAATTTGTCTTCGACTCAACCCAGAAGTTAACCTTTGGGATATCCTGCATGAGGATTCTCAGAATTAAGAAATCTGAAATAGTACCCCCACACCATCCATCATAGCGTTTTTCAAGAAATCCAATACCACCTCTTCTATTACCTCAAGAATGCTCTATGGTGATCTCACTAAGCTTCTTATCCTTCTCTTTAGTGAATACTGATGCAAAGTAAACTAGAGTGGCAGGGAGAAAGATGTTGTTAAGCCTACATATGAAGACTGGAACCATAAGATTGAACATGGTGAGAATAATGTTCTGAGCTGCATCTATTTCAATTCCAGGAGTTTTGTAAGGAAGGCAGATGAGTTTAGAGCATGAATCAGCACATGGAATGATGACATTACAGCCATTAGGGAGATTTGGTTGCAGGAGAAGCAGGACTGGCAACTCAATGTTCCATGGTTTCCTTTGTTTTAGACATTGTAGAGCAGCAAGGATTAAAGGGGGAGGGGTGGCATTACGAGTTAAGGAAAATGTCACGGCAGTGATAAAAATAGCACGATTTGGAGGGCTTGTCTACTGAGGCCATATGAGTGGAACTAAGGAATAAGAAAGGGATGACCATATTAATGGAATTACGATGCCTATAAAAAGTATTCGCCCCCCCCCCCACCTTGGAAATTTTCATGTTTATTGTTTTACATTATTGAATCACAGTGGACTTAATTTGGCTTTTTTGACACTGATAAACAGAAAAAGACTCTTGTGTCAAAGTGAAAACAGATCTCTACAAAGTGATCTAAATTAATTACAGATATAAAACACAGAATAATTGATTGCATAAGTTTTCACTCTCTTTAATATGACACACCAAATCATCAATGGTGCAGTCAATTGGTTTTAGAAGTCATATAATTAATTAAATGGAGATCACCATGTGCAATCAAGGTGTTTCAATTGATTGTAGTAAAAATACACCTGTATCTGGAAGGTCTAGCTGCTGGTGAGTCGGTATCCTGGCAAAAACTACACATGAAGCCAAAAGAACACTCCAAGCAACTCCACAAAAAGGTTATTGAAAAGCCTAAGTCAGGAGATGGATACAAGAAATTTCCAAGTCACTGAATATCCCTTGGAGTACAGTTAAGTCAATCATCAAGAAATGGAAAGAATATACCACAGCTGTAAATCTGCCTAGAGTAGGCTGTCCTCAAAAATTGAATTGAATTGACTTTATTTCATACATCCTTTGTATAAATGAGGAGTAAATATCCTTGTTATGTCTCCATCTAAGTGTGCAATCTGCCATTTATAGTAATTTATAATAAATAAGTAGTTATGTACAACAGGATAGTTGATATAACATAGAAATGCAATTGTATCAGCATAAATTAATCAGTCTGATTGCTTGGTGGAGGAAGCTGTCCCGGAGCCTGTTGGTCTTGGCTTTTATTCTGTGGTACTGTTTCCCGGATGGTAGCAGCTGGAACATTTTGTGGTTGGGGTGACTCGGATCCCCAATGATCTTTTGGGCCCTTTTTACACAACTGTCTTTGTAAATGTCCTGAATAGTGGGAAGTTTACATCTACTGATGCACGGACTGTCCGCACCACTCTCTGCAGAGTCCTGCGATTGAGGGAAGTATAGTTCCCATACCAGGTAGTGATGCAGCCAGTCAGGATGCTCTCAATTGTGCCCCTGTAGAAAGTTCTTGGGATTTGGGGACCCATACCAAACCTCTTCAACCGTCTGAGGTGAAAGGGGCACTATTGTGTTTTTTTTCACCACACAGCCGGTATGTACAGACCACGTGAGATCTCTCAGTGATGTGTATGCTGAGGAACTTAAAGGTGTTCACCCTCTCAACCCCAGATCCATTGACGTCAATAGGGGTTAGCCTTTCTCCATTCCTCCCGTAGTCCACAACCAGCTCCTTTGTTTTTGCGATACTGAGGGAGAGGTTGTTTTCTTGACACCACCATGTCAGGGTGATGACTTCTTCCCTGTAGGCTGCCTCATTATTATTTGAGATTAGGCCAATCAATGTAGTGTTGTCAGCAAATTTAGCAGATTGGGGCTGCGGGTGGCGATACAGTCATGGGTACACAGTACAGAGAGTAAAGGAGGGGGCTTAGGACACAGCCCTGAGAGGCAACTGTGTTGAGGGTCAGAGGGGCAAAGGTGAGGGAGCCCACTCTTACAACCTGCCAGCGATCTGTTAGGAAGACCAGGATCCAGCTACGCAAAGCAGGGTGAAGTCTCTGAGCTTCTTGTTGAGCCTGGAGGGAATTATGGTGTTGAATGCTGAACTGTAGTCAAAAACAGCATTCTCACATAAGCATCCGTCTTCCCCAGATGTGTAAGGACAGTGTGAAGAGCTGTGACTATTGCGACATCTTTTGCTTGGTTGTGTCGGTAGGCAAATTTTAGGGGGTTCAGTGTGGGTGGCAGCGTGCTGCAGATGTAATCCTTGACCAGCCTCTCAAAGTATTTGCTTATTATTGAGCTGAGTGTGACAGGATGCCAGTCGTTCAGACACGTTACCTTGGTTTTTTTAGGTACAGGAACAATAGTGGATGTTTGAAGCAGGAGGGCACTCTACACTGGGAGAGGGAGAGATTAAAAATGTCTGTAAACACACCAGCCAGTTGTGCCGCACACACTCTGGGTACCCGTCCGTTCCCAAAGCCTTGCAACTGTCCACTCATTGGAAACATCTGCATGCTTCAGCCTCAGAGATGACCAAGCTGCAGGTCGCATCAGCGTCTCTCTTCGGGCTCATTCACGTTGGCAACATCGAATCGAGAGTAAAAAAAAAAGGAAAGATTTAGCTTATCTGGGAGAGAGGCTGCAATGTTGGAAACTCCACTACGTTTAGCTTTGAACTCTGCAATGGTGTGCAGACCTTGCCATAAGCTGCGTGTATTGTTGGTGGAGAGTTGAGTGTGGATCTTGTCCCTTTATTGTTATTTCACTGCCTTGATGACTTTGTGCAGATTGTCATTGCATTTCTTAAGTTCCTGCTGGTCACTGGCAACGTAAGCTCTGTGTGTCACGTGGTAAGTGCTGCTCACACGGAACTGTTGATCCAGGGTTTCTGGTTGGATAGACCCTGACCGATTTCTGGGAGCCAACATCCTTGATGCACTTCCAGATAAAACTTGTGACCCCTTCCATGAATACTGAGACATCCTCATCATGGAAGACATTCCAGTCAATGTCATCAAAGTAGTCCTGTAGCATGGAAGACCAACAGTGGACGGTTTTAATTACGGCCGCCTCCTGTTTCAGCTTCTGCCTGTACCTCAGCAGCAGCAAGATGGAGGAGTGATCTGAATTTCCAAAAGCCAGGAAAAGGAACACTTTGTAAGCGTTGTGGAAGGGAGAGTAGCAGTGGTTGAGTGTGCTATGCCCCCGTGTGCTCAGCTGGATGTGCTGGCAAAATTTCAAAGAAACCTTAGTCAGCGATGCTCTATTAAAGTCACCGGCGACAATGAAGGCACCCTCTGGGTGTGCAGTCTCCAGGGTGCTGATGGTCTCGTATAGTTCCTTGAGAGCCAGGTCAGTATCAGCCTGCAGTGGAATATACACAGCTGTGAGTGAGTGTGCAAGAAGAGGACTAGTGAAGGAGGCCTCCAAGAGACCTGTGACAACTCTGGTGGAGTTACAAACTTCAGTGCCTGAAATGGTAAGAGTCTGCGCATACAACTGTTGTCCTGTTGCTTCACCAGTCGCAGCTTTATGGGAGTGTGGCAATGAGAAAGCCACTGTTTGGGGGAAAAAAAAACTCATGAAATCTTGTCTGGAGTTTGCCAGAAGGCATGTGAGAGACTCTGCGTCAGCTGAAAGAAGGTTCTATGTTCTGATGAAACCAAAATTGAGCTTTTTGGCCATCAGACTAAACGCTATATTTGGCATAAGCCAGACACTGCACATCATCAAAAAACACCATCCCTACCTTGAAGGATGGTGGTGGCTGCAACATGCTGTGTGGATGCTTCACCGCAGCAGGTCCTGGAAGGCTTGTGAAGGTAGAGAGTAAAGTGAATGCAGTCTGCAAGAGAACTGTGACTTGGAAAATTTGTTTTCCAGCAAGACAATGACACCAAGCATAAGGCCAAAGCTACACAGGAATGGCTTATAAAATAACAAATGTAATGTCCTGGAGTGACTAAGTCAGAGCCCAGACCTCAATCAAATTAAGAATTTGTGGCTGGACTTGAAAAGGGCTGTTCACTCACAATCTCCACGCAATCTGACAGGGCTTGAGCAACTTTGTAAAGAAGAATGGGGAAAATGGCAGTGTCCAGATGTGCAAAGCTCATAGAGACCTATCCACACAGACTCGAGGCTGTAATTGCTGTTAAACGTGCATCTACTGAAAACTGAATTGAAAAGGGTGAATGCTTAAGCAATCAATTATTTTGTTTTATATTTGTAATTAATTTAGATCACTTTATAGAGATCTGTTTTCACTTTGACACAAGAGTCTTCTTTTGTTTATCAGTGTCAAAAAAGCCAAATTAAGTCCACTGTGATTCAATAATGTAAAACAATAAAACATGAAAATTTCCAAGGGGGGTGAATACTTGTTATAGGCACTGTATATTATAGACCACCCAATAGTCAGTGAGATTTAGAGGAGAGATAGTAGACAGTTGCAAGAAAAATAAGTTTGTCGTAGGTGATTTTAACTTTCCAAATGTTGACTAGGACTCCCATACCATAACATGACTGATTAGGATAGAGTTTGTCAAATGTGTTCAGGAAAGTTTCCTTCATCAGCATATAGAGGTCTCAACTAGAGAGAGACCTATTCGATCCCAAGTGGATCTTCTATTAGGGAACGAGACAGAAGTGTGTGTAAGGGCACAGTTTGGATCTAGTTCCATTAGTTTCAAGATAATCATAGGTCTGGTCCTTGGGTTTGAGATTCTGAATTAGAGAAGTGCCAATTTTGATGGTATTAGAAAGGACCTGGCAATGGTATAAAGAGGTAGGCTGTTTTCTGGCAAAGGGATGCTTGACAAGTGGGAGGCTTTCAAAAGTGAAATTTAGGAAGTACAGAGACTGTACGTCAGAATAAAAGCAAGGCTATCAGGTTTAGGGAATCTTTTTTTTGAGAGAAATTGAGGCCCTAGTTATGAAGAACCAGGGTTAACATATGAAAAGCATTTGATGGCTCTGGGCCTGTACTTGCTGAAGTTCGAAAGAATGAACAGGGATCTTATTGAGGCTACTGCACATTGAAAGGCCTAGATAGAGTGGATGTGATGAGAATGTTTCCCATTGTGGGGAAGTTTCGGACCAGAGGGCACAGCAGATGATGATGAATCTGTAGATTTCATTCCCACAGACAACTGTAGAGGCTAAGTCATTGGGTATATTTAAAGCGGAGGTTGATAAGTTCTTGATAGTCAAGTCAAGTCGTCAAAGGTTATGGGGAGAAGTTAGGAGAATGGGGATGAGGGGGGATAATAAATCTGCCATAATGGAAGAGCAGAGAAGACTGTATGGGCCATAAGGCCTATTTCTATTCCATAAGACCATAAAACAAAGGAGTAGAAGTTGGCCATTCAGCCTATCGAGTCTGCTCCGCCATTTTATCATGAGCTGATTCATTCTCCCATTTTAGTCCCACTTTCCCACCTTCTCACCATAACCTTTGATGCCCTGGCTACTCAGATACCCATCAATCTCTGCCTTAAATACACCCAATGACTTGGCCTCCACTGCCGCCCGTGGCAACTAATTCCATAGATTCATCACCCTCTGGTGAAAAAAATTTCTTCGCATCTCTGTTCTGAATGGGCGCCCTTCAATCCTTAAGTCATGCCCTCTCGTACTAGGCTCCCCCATCATGGGAAACAACTTTGCCACATCCACTCTGTCCATGCCTTTCAATATTCGAAATGTTTCTGAGATCCCCCCTCATTCTTCTAAACTCCAAGGAATACAGTCCAAGAGCGGACAAACGTTCCTCATATGTTAACCCTCTCATTCCTGGAATCATTTTAATGAATCTTCTCCGTACCCTCTCCAATGTCAGCATATCCTTTCTTAAATAAGGAGACCAAAACTGCCCTGAGTACTCCGTGAGGTCTTACCAGTGCTTTATAGAGCCTCAACATCACATCCCTGCTCCTATACTGTATTCCTCTAGAAATGAATGCCAACATTGCACTCACCTTCTTCACCACCGACTCAACCTGGAGGTTAACCTTAAGGGTATCCTGCACGAGGACTCCCAAGTCCTGTTGCATCTCAGAACTTTGAATTCTCTCCCCATTTAAATAATAGTCTGCCCATATTCAAGACATATTCCTATGTCTTATGGTCTTATTTTCTTGTGACCCCAGGGCATGATGGGATGTATCTCAGGTTATATTTCAGAGGCAAGAGGTGAGATTCCTGGGGCATTACCAAGATCGTTGTGTCCTCCTAAGCAAAAGATAATGCCTCAGAATTCTTTTGTTCAAGAAGAGAAGTAGAGATAATCCTGGAAATGATAGACCTGTGTATCTCACATATGTGTTAAGCAAGCTATTGAAAAGGATTCTTAAGGATAGGATTTATGTGCATTTGGAAAAGCATGGTCTTATTTGGGAAATTTAGCATGGCTTTGTGTGGAGCAGGTCATGACTTACTAATTTGTTTGAATTTAAAGAGGTGATGAAGGTAGAGCTGTAGATGTCGTCACAGTGGACTTTAGTAAGGCATTCGACAATATCTCTCATGATTGGCTCATAGTGACTTGGCTATGTGGATTCGGAATTGGTTTGCCCATAGAAGATGGAGTATAGTGGTGGTATTGTGCTGGAGGTGCATGACCTGTGATGTTCAGCAGACATCAACATTGGAACCTCTGTTCTTGGTGTGTATATATATGAATAGCTTTGGTAAAAATGTAAATAGGTTTGCAGATGACACAAAGATTGGTGGCATTGTGGTTAGTGTAGAAGATTTCAAAGGATGAGTTGCGGATAAAGAGAAGATGGAATTTAATCCTGCTAAGTGTCAGTTGTTGCAGTTTGGATGATCAAACAGTTAATGATAAGTTGTACAAACTATGGTGATTGTTTTTTTTTGGAGAATTACAGGCTGAGAGAAAACCTGATTGAAGTCTATGAGATTCTAGAGATGCATAGATAAGTAGAAAGCACTTGGGTATATCTCTCCAGAGTCCAAATGTCCTATAATAGAGGGCTTGCATCAATGTTAGAGGGTGAAAGGAGACGTGCAAAGCATTTTTTAACACAGTATGGTGAATACCTGGAATGCGCTGCAGGGGTACTGGTGGAGGTAGGTATGAAAGTGCCTTTTAAGAGTCTTTTAGATAGGCACATGAATTATGTAGAGAATGAATACCAGACATAAGTGTATTGAGGTAATATACATAAGAAAAACAGAATGCAGAATATAGTGTACAGTTACGTAGAAAGTGTAGTGCAGGTAAACAAATAAAGTGCAAGGATCATTACGAGGTCGACTGAGAGATCAAGAATTCATATTTAATGTACAAGAGTTCTGTTCAAGAGTCCATGTGGCCACTTTCTGATAGCTGTGATCTTGCACCCCAAGATCCTTCTGCACATTAATGTGCCTTCGGGTCCTTCCAGTTATTATCTACTTTCCTCTTAATTTGACCCTCCAAAGTACTATATTCTATAACTGTTTGATTTCTCTACAGCTCTCTTGATTGGTAAGGTGTCAAAGGATACAGGGAGAAGGCAGGAAAATTGAGTTGAGAGGGAAAATAAATCAGCCATGCTCAAGTAGTGGATCAGACTTGATGGGCTGAATGGCTTAAATCTCCTATGTGTTTTGATCCCATGGTCTTAAATCAGTGTTTTATAAAATTACAATACAATTACAAGGGATTTGGGCCAAACACAAGCAAATAGAACAAGCTTAGATGGAACCTTGGTCAGCATGAAAGAGTTGATACAAAGGGCCTGTTGTAGTTGCCCTAATAATCCATTTGTCTCAGCCTGTGAAGACAAGCCACCTTCACTACTGTATCTGTGGCTGCTTTCAGAAAGCTATGGACTTGAACCCCAAGATTTATTTCTTTATCAGCATTCCATGGTGCCCTGCTTTTTACTGTATAGTTCTGCCATTCTGTTTTAACTTCAGGTAATAAGTATCTGGATTAGCACTTGAATCTCCAAGCCAAAGAAAGCTTTGGACTAAGTATTGGTAAATAGGATTGGTATTTGTGGTTACTTAATCTTTGGAATGGACATAGTGGGGCAAAGGATCTATTTCTTTGTTCTAAGGTTCTATAACTATGCCAGGACTTGTAAAAGAGCAGGAGGCCATGGGTATAAAGGTCAGAATGGGAGTAGGATGGGGAATTAACGTGGTGGGAAACTAGAAGCTTTTGGCCATTCTTGGTGATTGAACCTAGGTGCTCTGCAAATTGTGTTTGGTTCCTCTAAAGAAAAGGAATACACTTCTTGGAGCTCTGGCAGGCTCTCTTGAACTGCAGTGTCATAAGAAGTTTATCAATGCTATGTGTTTCTACTAATAAACAAATCCCTTTGATTTTGTGTTGTCCTTAATGTTCAAAATTAAAAAGTTCAAAGTATGTGTACTTTATACAACCTTGACATTCATCTCCTTGCAGGCAGCCACAAAACAAAAAAAACCCAATAGAGCCTATTAAAACAAATGAAGACTGTTAAACACCCAATGTGCAGAGAGAGAGAAAAAAAACAAATTGTGCAAACAATAAAAGTAAGCAGATAGCTTTCAGAACTGAAGTTCATGACAGTGTATCCACAGCCAGGCCACATTAACTGCAGGCCACATCTTCAGTTTAGTACAGAGACAAGTAAACCATGGAGCAGTGAGCTGAAGTTCAGGGCAGAGATGAAGAAACCTCACGGAACAGCAAGTTGAACTGGCCCGCTCCTCGCCTCCAGCCCTGACACCGTGGCCTTTTCAATCTGGCCTGGCAATTAAATCATCCAAACCTCAGACATGTATAAAATTACCTGTCTGGATGGCATGCAAATAAAAGCCTTCTGCTGTACCACAGTGCATGTCACATTAATATATCATTTACCAACTTCTAGTTCTCCCTAAAATTATCAGATCAAAGAGGACAATGATTACTATTTGACCTATGAGGAAATAGGCCAGAACATTGTAAACTTACTGTCCAATTGCAATTAAGAGGATTGCACTCTTCATCTTTGGAATTGAAATTGATAAAATTTTATTCATTCTCTGCAATTACATTTATTGTTACCCTTAAAAGTATATTTCTATTCATTTCATAAGAAAGAAGAACATATTGCTCCAGTTCTCAGATCACTACACTGGCTTACTGTACTTCAGAGGATTGATTTTAAACTATTACTACTGGTTTATAAAGCACTGAATGATCCAGGGCCAAAGTACAACTCTGATCTCTTGCTGCATTATGAACTTTCCCAAGCTCTCAAGCCATCTGGGGTGAGGCTGCTTACTGTCGCCAGGGTCAAAACTAAACATGGTGAAGCAGCTTTTAGTTGCTATGCTCCAGGTATCTGTAATAACCTTCCAGAAGATGTGAAGTCTGCCCCAACTTTAAGCTCTTTTAAATTGAGGCTTAAAACTTTTCTTTTTGCTGTAGCTTTTAACTTGAATCTCCTGCACTGCAAATTCTATTTATGATATCTATTTTTGTGTGATTTTGTTCTCTGTATATTGTCTGAAATTTGATATTCGATTTTTTTTGTATATATCTTGTTTTGTGAAAAGCACTTTGACTGTCTTGTGTTTGAAAAGTACTATACAAATAAACTTGCTTGCTAGTATATAAAGGAAAGGACTTTAAATCCTTGTTGAAAACTCCTTTGCTCCCCGTGTAAGAAAATAAGAGCTATCGCTGCCATCCTTAGATCTATATCTATCAAAATTATGATAGGAATAAACAACATGATAGGAAAATATATTCCTATCAAAATTAATGACATTACCACTCTTTGCAAAGTTTTCATATTCATCTGGTGCCTGTTCAATGGTCCCAGTTTGAAACTCAACATGATGGGTACCAATGTTCAGCTACTAACTTGCACTGCGGCGGACACATGCTTAAAGTTTCACACTATTGCAACCCTATAGAGCAGATAAGTCTATGAAGTATATTCCCTGCTCAACACATTTCAATTTTGTAAATGTTTATCTTCATGCCAATTAGTGGTGTTATAGCAGTGTACTACACACAGCGCTAAAATAACCACACGTAGTCGGTGAGTTGGAGTTGCGATGAAAGAGACTTATTCAAACTTCGCGGCCTGCTTTAAAGCCTTCCCGTTCCCGCCCTCCCTGGGCAGGACTGCTGTGGGGAATGCATATTCCCAGACCCTTTCCGCGCACGGGATTTTCCCCCTGCTGGTGAAGATGGCCTGGCGCCCTTGTTGGGGCTAGCCCTCTGCCTGCTTTTCGTGAGCCGATTCGTGTGTGCTAGAAAGTGGGTCGCCACATAACCCCGCCCCCCCCCAGAACCAGCGATACCTCCCCCAATGTCCACAGTCTGGATCAGCCTCTGTTTGGGAGGTCTGCCCCTACGCCACGGTGCCTGAGCCTGGACCGGCTACGCCAAGTCCACATGGGCCGGTTTGAGTCGGTCCACCGTGAAAACCTCCTCTCGCCCCCCCAATGTCCAGCACGAACGTGAACCCATTGTTCCTGATCACCTTAAACAGCCTCTCGTAGGGCCACTGTAGCGGTGCCTGGTGTCCGCCCCGTCATACAAACAGAAACTTACAGTTCTGCAGGTCTTTGGGTACATAGGTCAGGCTCTGTCCATGCAGTGAAGTGGGGATGGGGGCCAGGTTACCGAGCCTCTCACGTAGTCTGTCCAGGACTGCTGTGGGTTCTTCCTCTTGCCCCCTTGGGACTGGTATGAACTCTCCTGGGACGACCAGGGGTGCTCCGTACACCAACATGGCCGACGAGATGTGCAAATCTTCCTTGGGCACCGTGCGGATTCCGAGCAGGACCCAGGGAAGTTCGTCCACCCAGTTAGGCCCTTCCAGGCGGACCGTGAGAGCCGACTTCAGGTGACGGTGGAAACGCTCCACTAGTCCGTTCGACTGTGGGTGGTAGGCAGTTGTGTGGTGTAGCTGCAATCCTAAGAGGCTGGCCATAGCTGACCACAGGCTGGAGGTGAGCTGGGCGCCCCTGTTGGAGGTAATGTGGGCCGGTACCCCGCAGCGGGCTACCCAGGTTGCGATCAGTGCTCGGGCGCAGGATTCGGAGGTGGTGTCGGTGAGCGGGACTGCCTCTAGCCATCTGGTGAACCGGTCTATCATAGTTAGGAGGTACTGCGCTCCTCGCGACACTGGCAGGGGCCCCACGATATCCACATGAATGTGGTCGAACCTCCGGCGGGTGGGTTCAAACTGCTGCGGTGGGGCTTTGGTGTGCCGCTGCACCTTGGCCATTTGGCACTGCATGCACGTTTTGGCCCATTCACTGACCTGTTTACAAAGTCCATGCCACACGAACCTGTTGGCGACCAGCCGGACAGTTGTCCTGATGGAGGGGTGCGCTAAGTTGTGAATGGATTTGAAAACCCGCCGGCGCCAGGCTGCTGGGATGACGGGGCGGGGTTGGCTAGTAGCTACGTTACATAGTAGGGTCCTCTCACCTGGGCCTACGAGGAGGTCTTGGAGCTGCAAACTGGAGACTGAAGTCCTGTAACTAGGGATCTCCTCGTCTGCCTGCTGTGCCTCTGCCAGCGCTGCATAGTCCACCCCCTGGGACAGGGCCTGTATGGTAGGTCTGGATAGTGCGTCCACCATGACGTTGTCCTTTCCGGAGACATGCCGGATGTCCGTCGTGTACTCGGAGATGTAGGACAGATGTCGCTGCTGGCGGGACGACCAGGGGTCGGACACCTTCGTGAACGCAAAAGTAAGCGGTTTGTGGTCTGTGAATGTGGTGAAGGGCCTACCTTCTAAGAAGTACCTGAAATGCCGGATTGCCAGGTATAGTGCCAATAGCTCCTGGTCAAAAGCACTGTATTTGAGTTCGGGTGGTCGTAGGTGTTTGCTGAAGAACGCCAGGGGTTGCCAGTGACCCTCGATGAGTTGTTCCAGCACTCCACCGACTGCTGTGTTGGATGTGTCCACCGTGAGGGCAGTAGGAACGTCCGTTCTGGGGTGCACTAGCATCGCGGCGTTTGCCAAGGCTTCTTTGGCTTTAACGAAACCGGCTGCGGCCTCTTCGCCCCAGGTAATGTCCTTGCCCTTACCCGACATCAGAGTGAACAGGGGGCGCATGGTTCGGGCTGCTGAGGGGAGGAAACGGTGGTAGAAATTCACCATACCCATGAATTCCTGCAGGCCTTTGATTGTGTTGGGTCAGGGGAAGTGGCGAACCGCGTCTACCTTGGCGGGCAGCGGGGTTGCCCCGTCTTTAGTAGTCCTGTGGCCCAGGAAGTCGATGGTGTCAAGTCTGAACTGGCATTTGGCTGGGTTGATTGTAAGGCCGAATTCGCTCAGGCGGGAGTAGAGCTGGCTGAGGTGGGACAGATGCTCCTGCTGACTACTGCTGGCTATGAGGATGTCGTCCAAATAGATGAATGCAAAGTCTAGGTCACGTCCCACCGCGTCCATTAGCCACTGGAATGTCTGTGCGGCATTTGTTAGACCAAACAGCATTCGAAGGAATTCGAAAAGTCCAAACGGAGTGATGAGTGCTGTTTTGGGGATGTCGTCCGGATGTACCGGGATTTGACAGTATCCCCGGATGAGGTCTACCTTGGAAAAGATCCTTGCGCCGTGTAGGTTTGCTGCGAAGTCTTGAATGTGCGACACAGGGTAGCTGTCTGGCGTTGTAGCCTCGTTCAGTCTGTGGTTGTCACTGCATGGTTTCCAGCCCCCCGTTGCCTTGGGCACCATGTGCAGGGGGGAGGCCCATGGGCTGTCGGACCGTCATATGATCCCCAATTCCTCCATCTTCTTGAACTCCTCCTTCGCCAGTCGGAGCTTGTCCGGGGGAAGCCTTCAAGCACAGACGTGGAGGGGTGGTCCCTGGGTCGGGATGAGGTGCTGTACTCCGTGTCTGGGCATGGCTGCCGTGAACTGCAGTGTCAGTACTGATGGGAAATCCACCAGGACCCTGGTGAATTCGTCGTCGGACAGCGTGATGGAGTCCAGGTGTGGGGCTGGCAACTTTGCTTCACCCAGGGAGGACGTTTGAAAAGTCTTGGCGTGGAATAATCGCTTCCCTTGCAGGCCGACCAGCAGGCTGTGGGCTCGTAGAAAATCCACCCCCAGGAGTGGTTGGGCTACGGTGGCCAGTGTGAAGTCCCACGTGAACCGGCTGGAGCTGAACTATAGCCGCACCGTGCGGGTGCCATAGGTTTGTATTGTGCTGCCGGTGTCGACCAAAAAGCGGCGTCCCGACTGCTTGTCCCAGACATATAGGAGGCTGTCCTAATGGCCAGCTGCCGTAGCCATCAGCGGCGGCTGGCCTGGCGTTTCCCGGGAATTTGCAGGGTGGTCTGCAGCGGCGGACCTCTGTGCCCCACCACCGGTGATAGAAGCACCATTGTTTGTTGGGCTCCTCACTCCTGTCGCTGGGTTTTGTAGGCTCTGCTGTTGGGCCTGGTCTGGTCTGCTGTTGGGCGCGTGGCTTGGTGATCTGTGCAACGGACGCCCCTCTCTCTTTCCTGGCATTCCACAGAGCATCTGCCCGGGCCGCCACCTCCCGGGGGTTGCTGAAATCTGTGTTAGACAGCAGCAGGCATATGTCCTCGGGCTGTTGCTCTAGGAATGCCTGCTCAAACATGAGGCAGGGTTTGTGTCCTTCAGCCAGGGCCAGCATCTTGTTCATTAACGCTGACATCGGCCTGTCTCCCAAACCATGCAGGTGCATTAAGCGGCGTGCTCGTTCGCGCCATGAGAGTCCGAAAGTCCTTATGAGCAGGGCTTTGAATGCTGTGTATTCGCCGTCCTCCGGGGGCGACTCTATAAACTCCTCAACTTGTGCAGCTGTCTCCTGGTCGAGGGAGCTCAGCACGTAGTAGTAACGAGTGGACTCCGAGGTTATCTGCCGAATGTGGAATTGAGCTTCTGCTTGTTCGAACCACAGACGGAGTCGCAGCGGCCAAAAGCTTGGCAGTTTTAACGAAACTACATGAACAGATGCAACATCGGTCATCTCTGGTCCAAATATCATTTGGGCCGTTGGGGTCACCAATTGTAGCGGTGTGCTACACACAGCGCTAGAATAACCACACGTAGTAGGTGAGTTGGAGTTGCGATGAAAGACATTTATTCAAACTTCGTGGCCTGCTTTAAAGCCTTCCCGTTCCCGCCCTCCCTGGGCGGGACTGCTGTGGGGAATGCATATTCCCAGACCCTTTCCACGCGCGGGATTCTCCCCCTGCTGGTGAAGATGGCCTGGTGCCCTTTTTGGGGCCGGCCCTCTGCCTGAGCGCTGTCTCGTGAGCTGGTTCGTATGTGCTAGAAAGTGGGTTGCCACAGTGTCTTAATAACTGCATTAAGATCAATAACAAACATTAAGTAACTATTTATTTATAAAGTTTAATACCCAAATTCAAATTATGTACATGTGGGGTCTTCGATTTCTTGAGAGAAACTTATCTAACTATACACCACATGATAATGTGAAGGAACATCATCTTATATCATCTAATGAGATACAGTATATTCATTTTTGAAAATAAATGAAAGTAAAATAAAATTTTCTTTATATAGCCATTTTTCTCTCCACATATCACCTCCCAGACACTATCTTCACTCTTTCTTCCCACATAAGTTTCCATCTGCCCAACAATCCTCCTCGCTTGAATCTACCTATTGCTTCTACCTCCTTTTCAGATCTGGTAAGAGACTTGGCGACTAACTAGGATACTACCTGAATTAAAGAGTCTGTCGTGGGAAGAAAGGTTAAGCAAACTAGGGTTTTTCTCTTTTGGAGTGATGAGAGATGACTTGATAAAGGTATACAAGATGATAAGGCATCATTAAGAATGCACAGCCGCTGGCTTTTTCCCCACAGCTGAAATAGCTAGTACAAGTGGCTTTTCAAGCTGATGGGAAAAGTATATGGGGGGAGGATGTCAGAGGTATCTGTTTTTACTTAAAGTGGTGAATGCATGGAATGCATTGCCAGAGTTGGTAGTAGGAGCAGATACATTTGGGTCATGTAAGAGACTTAGATATGCAGCTGGATGAAAGGAAAAAAAGAGGGGCTATGCAGGAGGGAAAGGTTGGATTGATCCTGAAATAGGTTAAAAGATTGGCACAACATCATGAGCCAAAAAGCCTGTACTGTTCTACTGTATCTTCTACCTTCAGTGTTCCTGCCGCACCCCTCTCCCTTACCACTTTAAATTAGCTATCGCTCTTTTGCACTCTTAATCTTGCTGCAGGGTCTTGATCCAAAGGATCAGCTATCTTTTGGCTCCATGAATGCTGCCTGACCTGCTAAGTTTCTCCAGCAGCTTTTGTTATATGCAGTCTCTCTCAAGTCTCCACTGTATTTTCTTTTGCTATTATCCAATCAGCTACTATGTGTCTATATAGAGAAATACACTGCATATGGTTGCCTTATTGACCATTTCACCTGCTGTTGGGCTGCCTTTGGAGAACTTTGTGCATACATTCCAAGAATCACCTACTCTTGCACATTTAATATCCTATTATTTATGTTGTATTCCCTGACATGTTTTTCTCCTCTCAAATCTGCTATCTTTCACACTGGATTGCATTTCATTTGATGCCCCCCCCCCCAATAGTCCAAACAGTTGAAATATTTCTTAAATAATTATTAATGCAAATGTCAACAATATAAATTCTTTATTGATCTTTTGCAGGAATTATTGGAAATGGATATTTTCACCCAGCCAGACATTTCATACCTGAAGTCTGTAATTTGATATCAAAACTTGTTGTCTCTAGCAGGGTCCTTTGGCAGTGGACAAAGGTACTGATAATGTGAGAAATGGTTTTCTTGAAAATTGCATTGTTCATATTACTAAAATTGAAAATGGCACATCAGTTTCAATGCTAACAGAGGAAAAATAAACACTGAAATTACTTTATTGTAAAATACAACCATTTCAAAAACAGAATTAATTATGGGAATGTCTGCCAAACTACGTCAGAATGAAGAGCTAAGTAACTAAAAGCTAGGTTGAATGACTAGATTTGAAAAAGCATTTTAAAACTGTCAGAAAGTGAAGATATCAAAGGTCAAGAATCCCAGAGTGAAAAAAAGAAAACATTATATCTTTATTGTCCCTTCTATGATCTCAGGGTGTCACAGACAGTTAAGTACACTGAAATGCTTTATCTAAAATTATATTTTAAACTTTTTTTCGTAGTTTTGCACAGGAGGAACACATTCATTATACATAAACGTATAAGATAAAGGAATAACATGCTGCATAACAGTGTTGAAAGTAGTCTCCATTGACTTTACTAGGTCTCTATATCTGGAGCTTTTTCTGTGAAAGCCAATGTGCCAGGCTTATGAGAAATGAGACCTATATGGTGTATGCCAGTATAGTTGGAAGATTTATTTTCATCTCCTGCTCAAACATGAAAAGAGATATATCAGTTAATAAAGATTGAAAAGGCAGTGCTTTTTCATGAGAGGTAAAAGAAAATTTTTAGATAAGTTACTTTCCAGTGCTATACAGGAAGGAAGAAACAGACTCTTTACCCTGCATTGAGTATCTGTAAGTCCTAGTTTCCAACACTCAGCGCATTGCCAGTCTTTAAACAAAGATTTCAAAGACTGAGAAAGGTTTGATGTGGTAGACATGTCTACTTGTAGGAGAGTCGGAAATTGAAGTGTCAATAATAAGATAATTCCAAAAAAAATCAAATAAGCTACTTGACAGAACTGCCTTTACAAAGAGACTAGTAGTGTTTGAACGTTTTCAGATGTAATAGAAAAAATATTCAGAATTAAAGTAGAAATTATTCAAGTACAAGAAAAGAATGAAACAAAGTTTATATGAAGCATAAACATCAGAAAGGATTTATTCAGGTGAATCATTAGTTCCTGTTCAATAGAGTCTCCATAATTTTATGATCATCAGATCGAAGATGAATAGTAGCAAATACACAGGTTGTTCAAAACAATTGTCAAAAAATATAAGAATACAAGGTCCTTAGTTCAAAGCAGTACAGTCCATTTAAAAGTGGTGTTTGGATGGGTGGAAAATGGAAGGGATAGAAAATTTGCGGTAAACCAGTATAGAGGTAAGAATTTCAGCAAAAGCAGAAAAGTGTATATATGAATGCAAATAGTTTTGTCAGTGTGGAAACAAGTGTTATTAAATCAAATTATGACACTCAGAAGCACAAAAAGTCTGTGTTCAAAAAAGAACTAAGCAGTGATTCTGCATGCCATGGCTTGTATAAATATATATTAAATACTTTGTTTCCAGTATCTTTCTTGGCAGTGAATTCTAGAACCCTAGCACCCTCTGGGTGAAACGAATTTTCCTCTTCGCACCTCTAATCCTTTCAGCAATTACTTTAAATCTGGCCCAGGAGACCTCTACTGATGATAATCTTCCAAGCCACATAAAAATCTGCAACCGTAGACTTCTGTGCCACTATGTCATTTCTGCATTCAATTTCAAAGTTTTCCTTGGTTCCCATGGAATTATATTCTTTTGACCAGCTCATCAAAAGCCTTGATAAAGTACAGAAATTGTCCTCATCAGCTTCTTCGAAATATTCAAATAAGTTTGTCAGATTGAATTAACAATAGGGTTTCAAGTAGGAAGACAATATGTACAATTAAATTGCATTTCAGGTGAGGAGCTGGAAACTCAGGACCTGTATTCCTTTATTAAAGAAAGGTAAGTGCATATTGATAAGAAAATTGTAACATTTTGTTTGACACTTTGACCCAGCAGCTCCAATGTTGTGAGTCTACCTGGCTCCAACACACAAATCAGGTAGTGTTCTCCAGATTCCAAACACCTTCTGGCTGGGGAAAAAAAATTCTTCACCAGATTTCCTCTAACCTCTTACCCTTAAACTGTTTCCTCTGTTTTTAGACGCCTGTGCCATTGGGAAAAGATTCCTATATCCTTCATTTCTGTTATCCATGGAAAACAAACCCAACATATCCATCTTGCCCCAGAAATTGAACACTCCATCTCAGACATTTGGTGAATCTCCTCTGCACCCTCACCCCTAACTTCATGCCTAAGTTCAATACATTTCATATGCTCAGAATGTGCTCTTCTGTGCATAACAATTAAAGATACATTTTCTAAAGGAGATGTTCAGCATAGCTGAAGAAAATCCTGAGCACTATCACTCAAAAAACTACCACTTCATCCATAATTCAGTTAGTTCCTTTTTAAGAATTTCAATCTATAAATCTGCTATTTGTCATATATAATGCTTATCATTCATCTGATGCTATAATTTAGTTGGAGTTTAATGAAAAATGACTGCTGAACTCAAATAATTTATTAAGATTTTTTAAAAATATGAAATTATAGTTTCAAATGTCACCAAGAGGGACATTTTCTCATCTCGAAGTTTGATTTGTTTTGTTTATTTCTCTCTCTCAGGTAAAAATGTTACCTACTCCAGCTAAATTTCATTACATCTTTAACCTGAGAGACCTATCCCGCATCTGGCAGGGAATGCTAACCATTAAATGTGAGGAATGTTGTGATGAAGAGACATTGCTGGCTTTGTTCAAACATGAATGCACCAGAGTAATTTCGGACAGGTAACTACAATGCTAACAGAGAAATTAACACTGTTGCAGTTCTCTTGGGCAGTATCTATTGACAAAATTGCAACAGTCAATGTGATGGAGACTCACAGTTAACAACCTAAGAATGGGAGCAGAAATAAGCCATATTTAAGCGAGTGTTAGATCAGAGCAAAGGGTTGATAATGTTTCCTGAAAAAACAGTAACCATAGTAGTGATACAGAATTCATTAAAGGAAGACCAAGGCATTGCTAAGAAAGGGCATTGTTCAAACATAGTCTATCATGGTGTCCTAGAGTAATACTGAACACAGAAACAGTCCCTTTGGCAAGCTATCCATGCCAATCAAGATGCCCATCGAAGCTAGTCCCACTTGTCTACATTTGGCCCATATTTCTCTAAACCTTTTGTATTCATGTACCTGTCCAGGTGTATGTTAAATGTTGTTATTGCATCTGCCACACCTGTCTGGCAGTTTGTTCCAAATATACACCACCCTTCATGTAAATAAGTCGCCCCTAATGTCCCTTTTAAATAGTCCCATCTCACTTTAAACCTATGCCCTCTGGTTTTGATCCCTTTTCCCTGGGGAGAAAAAAGCCCTGTCTATACCCTCATGATTTTATACCATAAATTCCCTTCAGTCTCTGAATAAAGTCCTACCCTGCCCAATCTATTCCTTGAATTCTGACAATCTTCTCATAAATCTTTCTAGCTTAATGATGTATTTCCAGTACTAGGGTAACCAAAACGGTACACAATTCTCTAAGTATGGCTTCTCAGCCTCTTGTACAATAGCAACGTATTGTCCCAACTCCGATACTCAGTGCCCTGACTGATAAAGGCCAGCATGCCAAACACTTTCTTCGCCACCTTGTCTACTTGTGGTGTCACTTTTAGAGAACACTGCACTTGCAGTCCTACATCCTTCTGTCCTACAACACTTCCTCGGGCTCAACCATTTATTGCAGAAATCCCATCTTGGTTTGACTTCCAAAGATGCATCACCTCACACATATCTGGATTGAATACCGTTTGCAGTTCCTCAACCATCTAGCTGATTAAGATACCATGAAGCATCTCTTGGGATTTTCCGTGACCTTCCTTGTTGGATCCATCTCTTGCCTTCTTTTGCCCTCCTGATTTCCTTCTTGTGTGTACTCCTGAATATCTTGTACTCTCTGTTGTGCTAACTGCTATGCTACGATGCCATCCATATATTTATCTGTATTTATTTAAAAGGCAAAGACCGATTAGAAATGTCAGCATGGTTTTGTGCATGACAAATCCAATCTCACAAATAGGATTGATTTTGTTTTTTTTTGAAGAGGAGGCCCATAATTTTCTATGTCTCAGTAGTTCATGTGCTCATCTAGACACTATTTAAATACTGTCTACAACTCTACTTACACCACTCCCTTGAATGGAGGACTGGATACAGGAGATTGAGTATCATGCTCTCTCTAGTTGGGACCTCTATATAATCATTAAGGAAACATCCCTGAACACATTTGACAAACTACCCCATCTAATTTTTTTTACAGTATGGGAGTCCCAATCAATATGTGGAAAGTTAAAAATCACCTACCATAACAACCTTATTTTGTTTGCAATGTATGATCATTTGGTTGATGAAGTGGTAAACTGCATCAGCAAATCTGCAGATGACACTAAGATTGGGGCTGTGGTGGACAGTGAAGGAAGCTATCAAAGCTAGCTGTGGAATCTGGACTAACTGGAAAAATGGGCTGAAAAATGGCAGATGGAATTTGATGTTGACAAATGTGAGCTGTTGCACTTTGGAGGACAAACCAGGGTAGGACGTACACAGTGAATGGTAGGGCAATGAGGAGAAATGTACAACAGACGGATCTGGGAATAGAGATTCATAATTTCTTGAAAGTGGGATCACAGGTGGATAATGTTGTAAACAGAGGTTTTCTCACATTGGCCTTCATAAATCAGAGTATTGATTATAGGAGTTGAGATGTTAGTGAGGCCAAATTTGAAGTATTGTGTGCAGTTTTGCTCATCTACTTTCAGGAAGGATTTCAATAAGATTGAAAGAGTACAGAGAAAATTTACAAGGATGCTACAGGATTTGAGGATCCCAATTATAGGGAAAGGTTGAATAGGTTAGGACTTTATTCCCTACAGCATTGGAGAATAAGGGGAAATTTGATAAACCTATACAAAATTATGAGGGGTAAAGATAAGGTAAATACAATAAGGCTTTTTTCCACTGAGGTTGAGTGAGATTAGAACTACAGGTCATAGGATGAGAGTAAAATGTGAAATATTTAAGGGGAACCTGAGGGGAAACCTCTTCATTCAGTGGTGTACAGTACTGGCATCCACACCGGACTCCGGGTTTGAATCCAGCTGGCTCCTTGCGTGCTTTCTATCCATGCAGGGTTGAGCGTCAAGCTAGCACCAGACAAATGCTAAAGAAATGGCAAGGTTGCCACCCAATGCACCACAAGTTCGGAGAGGAACAACAACAATCAGAGAGTGGTGCAAGCATGGAATAAGCTGCAATGGAAATGGTGGATGCAGTTTTGATTGCAACTTTTTAAGAAAAGTCGGGATAAGTGCATGGATGGGAGGGCTATGGAGGACTACGGTCCAGCTGTGAGCCGATGGGACTAGAAAGAATAACAGTTTGGCACAGACTAGATGGACCAAAGGGCCTGTTTATGTGCTGTACTGTACTGCTGTAAGACTCCATGAAATTCAACTTATCAGTTGTCAAATGGTAATTGAGCATATTCCTGAGAACAAGTAACATGTTTATGGGGGAAACACTGAACTGTGTGCCAAAAAGTAGTCAGCTTTTTCTAAAAGGTTATCACAGAAATAATAGGTTGAGTGTCAATAAGGTTTTATTGATCTAAGATTCTTATTCCTTCTTCATTATATTCTTATTTAAATTTACTCAGTTTCTAGCCTATTCTTTACTGCTCTCTATACAAACACTACCATAGTTTATAAAAGTATTTGATCAGCATAAATTTGTTGTTGCATCAGATTAGTGGGCTAGTTTACATCATTCAAGACAATGGCTCATTTGCCTATCTTAGTAACTACACACACTTCTTTCTGTAAAAAAGAGCTTCATTTCCAGCATCATGCTCAAAGCTTTTAAGGAGCAGACTGGCAATTACATTTTCTGATGTTGATTTCCCAGGTGCTGGCCCTTCAATCACTGCAGTCTAGTGGGATTCTTACTGAATCCAAATGATTGCAATAAATTGATCAGACTATTTGCATGCAACACACACAAGATGTTGGAGGAACTCAGCAGGCCAGGCAGCATCTATGGAAAAAAGTAAACAGTTGATGTTTCAGACCAATATCCTTCATCAGGACTCAGCCCAAAAGAGCCTTGGCCCAAAACATTGACTATTTACTCTTTTCCATAGATGCTACCTGGCCTTTTGAGTTCCTCCAGCATTTTGTGTATGTTGCTTGGATTTCCAGTTTCTGCAGATATTCTCTTGTTTGTGATCAGACTATTTTCATATCACATTTATACAAGTTATGTACCGTTAAAGATAGAAACATTTTATTAGTATTCTAAACAGTGGAGCTGTTCATAATAGTGAAATTCATTCTGATTAACATTTGTATTACTAGATTTGTAACTGAAGAAGATAAAAAATGGTTTGAAGATGCAGTGACACGTACAATTGAAAAAAATATTGGAAAAGAATCATCTGTAAAGCTTTCTGAAGAGCCATACTTTGTCGACTTTCTTCGTGAAATGCCAGAGCCAACTGGTGAAGAACCTGAAGATTATGTATTTGTCATTCCAAAAGTCTATGAAATGGTATGCAAGTTATTAATTCTGTTTATAAAAATAAGTTTGGACTTAAGTCCGTTGTCCCACTGTGTCCACGCCAGCCATCAAGAACTTATTCACGAGGAAATCTGCAGATGCTGGAATTTCAAGCAGCACACATAAAAGTTGCTGGTGAACGCAGCAAGCCAGGCAGCATCTCTGGGAAGAGGTACAGTCGACATCTTGTGCTGAAACCCTTCGTCAGGACTAACTGAAAGAAGAGCTAGTAAGAGATTTGAAAGTGGGAGGGGGAGGGGGAGATCCAAAATGATAGGAGAAGACAGGAGGGGAAGGGATGGAGCCAAGAGCTGCACGGTTGATTGGCAAAAGGGATATGAGAGGATCATGGGACAGGAGGCCCAGGGAGAAAGAAAAGGGGGAGAGGGGAAAAAGCCCAGAGGATGGGCAAGGGGTATAGTGAGAGGGACAGAGGGAGAAAAGGAGAGAGAGAAAAAGAACGTGTGTATATAAATAAATAACAGATGGGGTATAAGGGGGAGGTGGGGCATTAGCGGAAGTTTGAGAAGTCAATGTTCATGCCATTGAACCATGGATGTCCAGTCCCTATATACTTCCATCCCCCATCAGGAAGGTCTCAAAGCTCTCCGCTTCTTTTTGGATTCCAGACCTAACCAGTTCCCCTCTACCACCACTCTGCTCTGTCGAGCAGAATTAGTCCTTAGTGTTAATAATTTCTCCTTTGGCTCCTCCCACTTCCTCCAAACTAAAGGTGTAGCCATGGGCACCCGTATGGGTCCTAGCTATGCCTGCCTTTTTGTTGGCTTTGTAGAACAATCTATGTTCCAAACTTATTCTGGTATCTGTCCCCCACTTTTCCTTCGCTACACTGACAACTGCATTGGCACTGCTTCCTGCACGCATGCTGAGCTCGTTGACTTCATTAACTTTGCCTCCAACTTTCACCCTGCCCTCAAGTTTACCTGGTCCATTTCCAACACATCCCTCCCCTTTCTAGGTCTTTCTGTCTCTGTCTCTGGAGACAGCTTATCTACTGATGTCTACTATAAGCCTACTGACTCTCACAGCTACCTGGACTATTCCTTTACTCACACTGTCTCTTGCAAAAATGCCATCCCCTTCTCGCAATTCCTCTGTCTCCGCCGCATCTGCTCTCAGGATGAGGCTTTCCATTCCAGGACGAGGGAGATGTCCTCCTTTTTTAAAGAAAGGGGCTTCCCTTCCTCCACCATCAACTCTGCTCTCAAACACATCTCCCCTATTTCACGCACATTTGCTCTCACTCCATCCTCTTGCCACCCCACTAGGAATAGGGTTCTCCTTGTCCTCACCCCACCAGCCTCCGGGTCCAACATATAATCCTCCAAAACTTATGCCACCTTCAACGGGATCCCACCACGAAGCACATCTTTCCCTTCCCCCTCTCTCTGCTTTCCACAGGGATCACTCCCTACGCAACTCCCTTATCCATTCGTTCCCCCCCCCCCATCCCTCCCCACCGATCTCCCTCCTGGCACTTATCCTTGTAAGCAGAACAAGTGCTACACTTGCCCCTACACTTCCTCCCTCACCACCATTCAGGGCCCCAGACAGTCCTTCCAGGTGAGGCGACACTTCACCTGTGAGTCGGCTGGGGTGATACACTGCGTCCGGTGCTCCCGATGTGGCCTTCTATATATTGGTGAGACCCGATGCAGACTGGAAGATCGTTTCGCTGATCACCTACGCTCTGTCCGCCAGAGAAAGCAGGATCTCCCAGTGGCCACACATTTTAATTCCACATCCCATTCCCATTCTGATATGTCTATCCACGGCCTCCTCTGCTGTGAAGTTGAAGCCACACTCAGGTTGGAGGAACAATACCTTATATTCCGTCTGGGTAGCCTCCAACCTGATGGCATGAACATTGACTTCTCAAACTTCTGCTAATGCCCCAACTCCCCCTCGTACCCCATCCGTTATTTATTTATATACACACAGTCTTTCTCTCTCTCTCTCTCCTTTTTCTCCCTCTGTCCCTCTCACTATACCCCTTGCCCATCCTCTGGGTTCCCCCCCTCCCCCTTTTATTTCTCCCTAGGCCTCCTGTCCCATGATCCTCTCATATCCCTTTTGCCAATCAACCATGCGGCTCTTGGCTCTATCCCTCCCCCTCCCACTTTCAAATCTCTTACTAGCTCTTCTTTCAGTTAGTCCTGACGAAGGGTCTCGGCCCGAAATGTCAACTGTACCTCTTCCTAGAGATGCTGCCTGGCCTGCTGCGTTCACCAAAAAAGAAAAGGGCCCATTTTAATGAAACAGTCTACTGTGCACAAGGTGGAGCTCACCGTTTCCACTTCGCTGATCTCCCCGGCTTTCATCGGATCATGGCCCCCCTCTGGGTCGAGTCCTACGACCTCTTCTCTCCAGTGTCTTCTACCTTCATCTCCTGCCAACCAAAGACACACTCCCTTCATTGGACAAATCACATTCCAAAGTACCTGTAATCTCAAACCATGACCCAAACACTGTTTCTATGGAAAGACCATTACGTTAGCAGTGAAACCTTTCCCAGGGTGTTAAATACCTGTAGCATATTGATCAAATCTGCATATTGCTTCACTACTTAGTGTTTCATAGCTTCCCTGTCTGTTGGGGTCATATACTGTATCCAGTACTGCCCATGTGGCCGCCTGTATATCAGTGAGACCCGACATAGATTTGAAGACTGTTTTACTGAGCACCTACGCTGCATCCACCAGAAGAAGCGGGATCTCCCAGAGACCACCCATTTTAATTCCACTTCCCATTCCCATTCCGATATATCAATCCATGGTCGTCTCTACTGTTGCACTGAGGCCACACTCAGGTTGCAGGGAGAACACCTTATATTCCATCTGGGTAGCCTCCAACCTGATGGCATGAATATTGATTTCTCAAACTTCCAGTAATGCCCCCCTTCACCATTCCCTATCCCCTTCTCTCTCTCTCTCACCTTATCTCCTTGCCTCCCCATCACCTGCCCCCACTTATTCCATGGTCTTCTGTTTTCTCCTATCAGATTCCCCCTTCTCCAGCACTGTATCTCTTTCACCAATCAACTTCACAACTATTTACTTCATCCCTTCCCCTCCTGATTTCACCCATCACCTTGTGTTTCTCTCTCCCCTCACCCACCTTTTAAATCTTTTTTTCTTCAGTCCTGCCGAAGGGACTTGGCCCAAAATGTTGACTGTACTTTTTCCATAGATGCTACCTGACCTGCTGGGTTCCTCCCATATTTTGTGTGTGTTGCTAAGACATCCAACACCTTCTCATTTGTAATAGCAAGTTTTGCTTTGGAAATTAGTTCCCCTCCATTGAATTATCCCTACAATGTCATTCTTAGTGACTACAGATAAAATATTTCATTTGTGACCTCTGGTTCTTACACACAGATTATTCATTTAAAACCTCACCTGCAGCCTCTGGCTCCAAGCACAAGTTGGCAATTTGGTCCTAATGAGCTCTCCTCCTTCCCAGGTCATCAGCTTGTCCTAAATATACTTAGAAATTGATTAGAGGTTTTCTTAAATTTAATTGACTTTTACTATTTTTGGCCCCCTTTTTGCTTTTCTAATTACTTTTTCAAGTAGCCATTTCCCCTAATCTCAACACTTTGATGCTCTTGAAGGGCCACAATCATATAGCATGGAAGCAGGCCATTCAGTCCAGTCTGTCCACATTAACATTTGGAAACCCTTCTGTATTAATACTTGATTAAAAAGATTTCTGTGCTTAAGAGGACCCCACTCGGGAGGGAGCAATACTGGACCTTCTCATAGGGAATGAGGCAGGGCAAGTAATTGAAGTGACAGTCATAGAGGACCTTGGCTCTAGTAACCATAATTCAATTTGTTTTAAGATAGTCATGAAAAAGGAAGGGGCAGGTAAGCAGCTTAATCAGAGCTAATTTTGGGGAATTAGGCAGGATCTAGCAGAGGTCGATTGGGTGAGCCTGTTTGAAGGGAAAGGAACAAATGAAATGTGGAAGGCTTTTAGGAGTGCAATATTAAGAGTCCTGGGGCAGCATATACCTGTTAGGGTAAAGTGTAAACCTGGCAAATTTAGAGAACCATTGCTAACAAGAGATATTGAGGCTCTGGTCAGGAAAAACAAGGAAGCAAACCTTGAGTTTAGAAGGTTGGGAACAAGTGAGTCCCTTGATGACAATAAAATGATTAAGAATATACATAAGAGGAAAATCAGGAGGACATAGAGAGAGTATGAAATGAATCTGGCAGCAAAGGTTATGGAAAATCTAAAGAGGTTTTATAGCTATATTAAGAGCAAAAGGGCACTAGGGATAGAATGGGCCCTTTTAGAGATCAGCAGGGCTGCCTGTGCCTTGAGCCACAAGAGATGAGTAAGATTTTTAATGAACATTTCAAAATCATGGTTGCTCAAGAGATAAGAGAAACCAGCAGAGGTGTCCTAGAGAACACTTATATTACCAGGGAGGAGATATTTGCAGCCTTACAAGGTATTAAGGTTGATAAATCCCCAGGGCCTGACAGAGTACATCCTCAAACTTTGAGGAAGGCTAGAGAGGAAACAGCTGAGGCCCTTACAGAAATATTTGCTTCATTGCTAGCCACCATTGACATTCCCAAAGACTGGAAGTTGGCTGATTTCGTTCCATTCTTAAAGTAGGGTAGCAAGAACAAGTCGGGGAACTACAGCCTGACATCAGTGGTTGGTAAGTTTGGCAGAATTTAGCAGCATTTGGATTGGTAGAAGCTGATTGGGGGGGTTTAGCATGGTTTTCTATATGGAAAGTCAATTTTTTTGTAGGGATAACCAGAACTGTAGTTGAGTGTAGCACAGTGGATGTTGTCTATTTGGAATTTAGCAAGGCCTTTGGACTAGCCCACATGGTATGCTAGTCTGGAAGGTTAGGTCCCATGGATTCAAAATTGGATCGGAGGTAGAAAGCAGAGGGTGGTAGTTGGAGGTTGTTTCTCAAAATGGACACCAGTGTCTCAGGGGTTGGTTTTGTAACGCTTATTATTCATTGTTTATATAAATGACTTCCATGCAAATACACGCGATTTAGTCAGTAAATTTGCAGATGACACAAAGTTAGGAGATGCTAATAGTGAAGAAGGTTATTGTAGATTACAGGATGATCAATTAAGGAAGTGGGCCAAAGAACTGCAAATGCATTTCATTGCAGGTACTTGTGATATGATGCATTTTGGAAACTCAAAACAGCATACAACATACTGTACATGGTAGCAAACTTGAGAGTGAAATGGAACAGAGGCGCCAGTAGTACAAGTGCATAGTTTGTTGAAAATGGCATTACAGGTAGACAGGTGGTGAAAAATGCATTTGGCATGCTGGCATTCATCATTCTGGGTACTATGTATAGGAATTGGGACATTATATAGCATTTGTTAGGCTTTGGTTAGTCTACTGTTGAAGTTCTGTATACAGTCCTCTCTATTATAAAAAGACATGGTTAAACAGGAAAAAAATACAGAGAAAATTTACAAAGATGTTGCCATGATTAGAAGGGCTGAGTTATAGGGGGAAGTTGGCAAGGCTACATCTTTATTTCTTGAAACACAGAAGAATGAGAAGCAACCTTATAGAAATACTTAAAGTGCTGTTTTGTTCCGTGACTCTTAAGAGATTCTAGTAGTCATCTAGGCATTTCTGAAGTGCTGTCAGTGACTCAATTACAACCACTCTCTCAGTCATTGTATTCCAGATACTTACTACTCTCTGAGTGAAGAAGATGCCCCTAAGTCTCTTCCCCCTTGCCTTATATTTATATCACCTAGTTTTATCTTCCTCTGAATTGCAGGATGTTCTCCTGAAATATTTCCTATCTGTACTCCTCATAATTTTATTTCTCTTAGTCATGGTCCCCCTTAATCTCCTCTGCTCCAGAGAGAACAGACACACCTTCTCCAGTCTGTCCTCAAAACTGAACTGGACTATCTTAGACAACATCCTGGTGAATTTCAAGACCTATGAAATCTATGGTTTCTTGCATTAATTGGCCATTCTTTTCATCTTTATGTAAGCATGCTGACCCTGAATTCTCACCTTTTTGTTGTTTTACATAGAACATTAAAAATAGAACTGTACAGCACAGAAATAGGCCCTTTAGTCCACAATGTCTGTGCCAACTATGACACCAGATTAAACTAATCCATCTGCCTTCATACAGTCTATATCCTTGTCAATCTGCATATTTTCTTAGTAACCCTTGGTTCTAACGTGTCTTTAATTAAATTCCTTGATCCATTTTCTAGAAATATATCTAAATTTAAGTTGCCTTTTTGCTTCATATTTAATCTCCAGAAATGCGTCTAAACCATGTAACTTTGTTCATGGTTTATTCAGTTTACCACAAAGCTACAGTAGAAAGATCAGAGGCTTTGGGTTTAATGCCTATTCACTCTTTCATTCAAGAGGAAACTGTACTTCAGGAAATCTTGGACAATGAAAGTAAAAAGGTTTTATGTAAGTGCTGGCTCCTGATTGCAATTCAGTGAGTTGAAGACAAAAAAATGTGAACATGTAGGCATGGGAAAATGATCGTCAAAAGACAATAAGGTAGAAATTGTTTACAACTTTTTAAATGTGGTGTAGCGCCATAACAAGGAGACCATGGCCACCCACAATTTGGCTTCAAACTACTGTATATTTCAATACAAATAAACTCTTCTCTGACTTCTCAGGTACAGGTATTAATTTTAACCAACATTTTGATGACAAGCTTTGCCATCTTCATCAGGGATGATACCAGGGAATGTCTAGTCTGCTGGTATTTATACCCCCGTCATCCTTCCCCCCCTGATTGATTAGTCCTCATCCAATCAGATTTCAGCTGTTCAACCTTGTTTACAATCAAATTTCAGTTCTTACTTAGAGCAAGACCCTTGTCTTTCTTAAAATTCTTTATCTCTAGTTTTATTATCAATAGGCTGCTTAAGAGGGTAAGAGGGTAAACTACATTGGCCTCATGCAACGTTTCTAGCCAAGACCCTTCTTCAGTCCTGGACTGAAGAAGAGTCTTGGCCTGAAATATCAACTGTTTACTCTTTTTTCATAGATGCTGTCTTACCTGCTGAGTTCCTTCAGCATTTTGTGTGTGTTGCTTTGAATTTTCAGCATCTGCAAACTTACTCGTGTTTGTGATTTACACTGGCTTCATGCCTTTTTGTCTATCATTAGCCTTGTGTTGTTTCCTTAATGATATTCTAATGATTATAAATGAATATATTCCAGGTACCAAGCTATGAATTCCTGACTGAAAAATTGAAGTTTTATCAGGCACAACATAATGAAGGTGTTCGATCAGGATATTTTGATCTAGTCTTCTTTAAAGATGCAATGACACACCTGATGAAAGTGAGATTTTAAAATTCTATCGAGCTATGCTTAAATAAAAATAAATAATAAAATTAGAACTTCTGTGGGAAAATAAAGCTTCATAAATGCTTGTGTTTCAGAATTTTGGGTTTTGAGGCATTACAAAATTAATTAAGATCTATTCAGCCTTTGATCCCCAGTTGTTGCACTGTTCCTCACACATCCTCTTTCCCAGTGGTACCCTTTCTATATCATTATCATCCAAACTTCTCAAGATATTTGTTGTCACCACATTAATCTTTTAGTGAAATGATTTTCTCTACATGTTTCCCTAATATCACAAATGTTATCAACATCTCGGATATTAAGCTTTTCCATTTACAATTATAAGAGCTACAAGTCACTATAAAGGTAATATGAAATACAGATTTCATCCAGATTTCAATGATGTAAAAATTTAGATGACAATCTTTTGGATTTGCAGTGGGTGGGTATTCACTTCTAGTCATTTGTTTCAAGGTATATTGGTGTAAAGTAATGTTCTATCTCTCAGTTAGCTTCCTTGTGATTTTACTTTTTTTTCCAATTTGCACCATCAGTTAATGCCTTGCCACTGAACTATACATAATTTTTTGGAAAACAGAAGTGTGTTTCATATTTGCATTAAATAGTAACAAAAATACCCAAGCCAGCCATTATCTAGTGAGGAGGTCTAAATTATGCTTTCTGCTAAACTCTCCACCATTCTATCAGCAACGTGGTACTGCAATTTGTGAAGATACAGTACCTAATAAAGTGGTTACTGAGTGTGTGTTCTTGGTCTTCTGCTGCTGTAGCCCATCCACTTCAAGGTTTGACATGTGTATTTAGAGACATTCTTCTGAACGCTACTGCTGTAACGCATGGTTATTTGAGTTACTGTTGCCTTCCTGTCAGCTTGAACCAGTCTAGCTATTCTCCTCTGACACGAAGCCTGGAGCAGACCCACCATCTCAGCCTCATTATAGCACATAGCGGGGTAAGCATCGAGGAGCCTGCAGACATGAAGCCCAGAACAGCAGGAGCAGGCCCAAAACCTCAGCCTCAATGCAGCGAAGAGTGGAGTAAAAGTTGCGGAGAAACAAGCAGAACCAGCCTGACCCTAGTCTCTGGCCCTGGCCCCCTGCCTTTTCAATCCATCTGGCCTGGCGTTTAAGTGGTCCAGACATCGGGTCGTTTCTCACTCTAGGATCTGGGCCCTGTCACATCGATACATTCTGGGGCTGGACCCCACCACCATGTTTTGGGCCATACCCAACCTTTCCAAGTCAACCTGGCACCTGGATCGATCAAAGCTCGCTCTCAGTTTAGGTGGACAGGCCCCGAATCTGCATCTCCTTTTGAAAATTTGAACAAAACCAACAGCAGATACTGTAGTTAACTGAAGTAAATTTGGATATTTGATTAAAAGATGTGATGGTAGTTGAGCAAGGACAGGTACTAAAAGAAATCCAAAAGAGGCAAAGTGAATATTTATTATTTAGATTTACTTGTCCTTGAGATAGTGTTAATGAGCAATATTTTAGAACTGCTGAAGTGATCATGGTGATGATAGGAAACTTCAGAATTTATACCCACAAACGAAGTTATATTAACAAACCTCCAAATCAGAATGAGGTAAGACTTGGAGGGAACTGGCATCTGGTAGTGTTCCTATGTACCATCTGTCCCTGAGAGGGAATGAGCATGGGGAGCATTGCTAAAGAAGTCTTATCAATTTCCTGCAATGTGTTTTGCTGGAGGTAATATACTTGTACTCCAGCTATGCTCTGATGTTGGAAGGAGTCGACAGTCAGTGCGGTGGTTGGGATGTCTGGTGTTGAGCTTCCTTTTGGAGCTTCACATATTCAGGAAAGTGGAATGTAATTACATCTTGAGTGTAGAAAAGCCTTTTTTTTTATTTGCAGCTTAATAAGGTTGGTTTCTCAGCTTTAGATGAACTAGTGTTAATCCAAGCATGTCTTTCTTCACTCGTCATTGGACTACATTTGGTCTCAAGATTTAACAATAATAGCAGAGTAGGTAAAAATAGTAAATGCTGTAAATACTTAGGTTAGGCAGTATCTTCAGAAAGACGAACAGTTGATAGACCATCGAACAGTTCAGCACAGTAACAGTGCCTTCAGCCCACCACCCCTACCCGTTCAACTAAACCCATTTGTCTACAAATGGATTGTATTCCTTTATTCCCTGCCTGTTTCTGTGCTTGTCTAACTACTTAAACATTGCTATCATATCTACCTCTGCCTCTTCTGGCAGTATATTCCAAGCACCTACTGATCTCTATGTTAAAAATAAAGCAAGCTAACTTCAGAAACACAGACCTATGGTCCTAACATCAATGGTTGGAAAGTAACTGGAGGAGATTCTGAGAGACAGGATTTATTTACATTTGGAAAAGCGGGGTTAGATTATGGATAATTAGTGTGGATTTATGCATGGGACATTGTGTCTCATGAATTTGAATGAGTTTTTTGAAGAGGATTGACAAGAGCTGGACAGTAAATTGAGTATTAGTAGTTGTTAACATGAAATTTATCAAGGCTTTTGACAAGGTCCAGCATGGTGGGCTGGCCTAGAGGATGAGCACACTTGAGACCTAAGATAAACCGGCCACCTGGACCCGAAATTAGCTTGGTGAAAGGAGTCAGAGGATGGTAATGGAAGATTGTTCTTTCAGATTGGTGGCCTCTGACCAGTGGTATGTCATAGGGATCAGAGCTGGGCCCACTGATCTTTATCATCTATGATTTGGATGAAAGTAGCAACATAGGTCGGCAGGGTGGCTGCCTTCAGTGGTTAGGGTATCAAGTTCAAGAGCTGGGACATCCTGTTCCAGATGTACAAGATGTTGGTAAAACCACACTTGGAATATTGTGTGAAGTTTTGGTCATCTGCGTAGAGGAACAATGTGATTAAGTTAGAAAGGGTGCAGATAACTTTCACAAGTACACTCAGAGGCCACTTTATTAGAGATATACCAGTATATAATAAAGTGGCCACTAAGTGTTCATGCTCTTCTGTTGCTGTAGTCCATCCACTTCGAGATTCAATGCCTTGGGTGTTCGGTGTTACCCTTCTCCACACTACTATTCTAACGCATGGTTATTTGTGTTACTGTCACCTTCCTGTCAGCTTGAACCAGTCTGGCCATTCTCCTTTGAGCTTTCATTAATGAGACATTTTTGCCCATAAAACTTTAGACAGTCATGAGTGAAAATCCCAGGAGATCAGCAGTTTCTGAGATGTTCAAACCACTCTGTTTGGCACCATCAATCGTTCCATGGTCAGAGTCACTTACATCACATTTCTTCCCCATTCTAATGTTTGGTCTGAACAACAACTGAACCCCTTGACCATGTCGGCATGCTTTTTGCATTAAGTTGTTGCCACATGATTGGTTGATTAGATATTTTGCATTAATGAACAGGTATTTATGTGTACATAATAAAATGATTACCTAATGTATGTTATCAGGTTTATAGAGCTTGAATTATAAGGAAAAACTAGGTAGGCTAAGGCTTGTTTTCACTGAAATGTAGGAGGTTAAGGGGTTATTTTCTCAAGATATATAAAATCATGAGGGACATAGAATGGTCACAATCTTTTTTTCCCTCAGGGTGGGAGTGCATAAGTTGAAGATGAGAGGCAAAGGTTGCTCCTGGGGGACAATCTTTTCATACAGAGAGTGGTGGGTATGTGGAATGAGCTGGCAGAGGAAGTGGTAGAGGCAGGCACAATTACAAAGTGTAAAAGATGTTGTGTTAGGTACATGAATAAGGATATAGTATGTCAAATGCAGGCAAATGTGACCAGCTCAGGTGGAGAACTTGGTCGGCACAGATGAATTGTGCTGAAGGCCCTGTTTCCATGCTGTATCACTCTATCTCTTTTAAAGTTCCCCCTCTCACCTTAAACCTAAGCCCTCTAATATTAGACATTCCCAACCTAGGAAAGGGACTGGTTATCTACTCTGTCTATGTCTCTAATAATTTGATACACTTTAATCAACCTTTAACATTTCATGAAAGTACTTCAAGTTTGCCCAACCTCACCTTATAGCTAATACTTTCCAATCCAGGCAATGGCCCAGTGAACCTATTTTTTACTTGATGCGTCTGTGAAGTGAATACAGGAAGTTAAGAACAAAATTAAAAAGCAGGACATCGAGGGTAGTAGTCTCAAGATTATTTCTAGTGCCAGTTGCAGGTGAGCATGAGAACAGGAAGATATGGCAGATGAATATGTGGCTGAAGAACTGGTGGCTATTTGAAATCCTTATCAATGATCTACATGGGAGGATCAAGTGTGTTATATTCAGGTTTGCTGATGATAAGTCATTTTGACATCTATAGCTTTAGCTTAAGACTGATTTATCAACCTTGTCTAATGGGTTTACTCTTGGTCAGTTTACTTGTGTCCTTAAATCATGAACCTTTAATGGGTGCATTCTTTGCTTGATCACTGCGATCACTTTATGGTCCTAAGACGATTTGCCCAAATATGCTTTACATATAAATTATGTGTTTGTGTTGATTTTACCTGATACTGAAGCAAAATAAAAGTTGTGCTACTTACTTAGTTTATTAATAGGCAGAGAATTATCATACATCTGACAGCAAGAAAATATCATTTTGTAGATATCTCGTATAATCCGCATAGATTGGGGAAATGCTCTACTGGTTGGAGTTGGTGGTTCCGGAAAACAAAGCCTGACAAAGTTGGCATCCTTCATTGCTGGATATAAAATCTTTCAGATCACTTTAACCAGGTATACAGATAATTTGAAATAGTTTTATATTTATTCATTGTTGTAGAGCCTTTCACACATTAGCTGGCATTAACAATGGCTCTTGGTCACATTGAGTTACTAAACTCCTATAAATACATCCTTCTGTACCAGGCCCCCTCAACCTGCCTACCCTACCTTGCTAGTGATGATGGATATTATCAGCCAGGAAAATTGCCATTTGTGCATCTTTTTCCACACTGAAAAGCTCACATCGTGGGAATATGCAATGTCCAGGCTTTGTCAAACTGGATTCCAGCAAACTTAATAATTTTCACTTATGACATGAACTAAAAGTACATGAAGCATTGGCTGTCTCACAGAGAGAGAGAGAGAGAAAGAAAAGAAAAAAAAACAATTCACTTAGCTCCCAACAATGTGAGAACATAGAACAGTACAGCACAGTACAGGCCCTTCGGCCCACAGTGTTGTGCTGACCCTTAAACCCTGCCTCCCATATAACCCCCCACCTTCAATTCCTCCATATACCTGTCTAGTAGTCTCTTAAATTGCACTAATGTATCTGCCTTCACCACTGACTCAGGCAGTGCATTCCACGCACCAACCACTCTCTGAGTAAAAAAAAACCTTCCTCTAATATCCCCTTGAACTTCCCACCCCTTACCTTAAAGCCATGTCCTCTAGCATTGAGCAGTGGTGCCCTGGGGAAGAGGCGCTGGCTGTCCACTCTATCTATTCCTCTTAATATCTTGTATACCTCTATCATGTCTCCTCTCATCCTCCTCTCCAGAGAGTAAAGCCCTAGCTCCCTTAATCTATGATCATAATGCATACTCTCTAAACCAGGCAGCATCCTGGTAAATCTCCTCTGTACCCTTTCCAATGCTTCCACATCCTTCCTACAGTGAGGCAACCAGAAATGGACACAGTCCTCCAAGTGTGGCCTAACAAGAGTTTTATAGAGCTGCATCATTACCCTGCGACTCTTAAACTCTATCCCTCAACTTATGAAAGCTAACACTCCATAAGCTTTCTTAACTACCTTATCTACCTGAGAGGCAACTTTCAGGGATCTGTGGACATGTACCCCCAGATCCCTCTGCTCCTCCACACTTCCAAGTATCCTGCCATTTACTTTGTACTCTGCCTTGGAGTTTGTCCTTCCAAAGTGTACCACCTCACACTTCTCCTGTTAAACTCCATCTGCCACTTCTCAGCCCACTTCTGCATCTTATCAATGTCTCTACAATTTTCAACAATCCTCTACACACCACCAACCTTTGTGTCATCTGCAAACTTGCCAACCCACCCTTCTACCCCAACATCCAGGTCGTTAATAAAAATCACGAAAAGTAGAGGTCCCAATATCGATCCTTGTGGGACACCACTAGTCACAACCCTCCAATCCGAATGTACTCCCTCCACCATGACCCTCTGCTTTCTGCAGGCAAGCCAATTCTGAATCCACCTGGCCAAACTTCCCAGGATCCCATGCCTTCTGATTTTCTGAATAAGCCTCCCATGTGGAACCTTGTTCTGAGTTTCATCATTATACAGAAATTTAACTGGTAAATTAAGTTTGTGCCAACTTGAGTAGAGACAAGAGGCAAGGTATTCTACGTGGATTCACATGCTGAATTTCCATTGTCATTTTGCTCCCTGCAATGCACAGACTAGAGCGTCTTGCATCTGAAAATGATCGTTGACCTCATGCTCTAAGTTCCATCTAACTCTCTTAAATCCACCTTTAGGCAGCAATTCATGTATCTTTTTTGACTCTGAAGCATCTTGAAATAGTTTTCTGTGCTGAGGGTGCAATGTATATGCACATTGTTGTTTCTGTTATAATGTGCATCTTTTGATTAATTTTTCAGAGCATACAATGCTAGCAATCTGATGGATGACTTGAAGATACTGTACAGAACAGCTGGGGCAGATGGGAAGGGCATCACTTTCATATTCACTGATAATGAAATCAAGGAAGAGTCTTTTCTTGAATATCTCAATAATGTGCTTTCTTCCGGAGAGGTACATTGCTTCTTAAATTTTATACAGCCGCATCTCTGTTCTTCATAATTCCTCACTTTCATTACTGTTTGGCAAGCTTACCTTAAAAGGGGAATGATTTAAAAGTGACCTGAGGGGCAACCTTTCCATATAGAGGGGTGATCCACACATTAAAATTTAAAAGCAGATTTAAATACTCTATTTGTGATATTTCATTAACTATAATTAGCTTAAAAATGAAATAACTTATCTCCAAGGTGAGCCAAATGGCAATGACAAAATACATAATGAACCAAGAATGTTAGATAGTACATAGTTACATATTCTAATTACTGGTGGAAATAAGTAATTGAAAAAGGATTAACTTCACTCAGATGAAAGGGAATCTGGCCTGGATGAAGTAGATGCAAAGACTGACAGGTAAAACTTATATGGAAAATTAAAGTCCCTCAATGGAGAAATGTAGCAGAGCTAAAGCCAGCACTCCGTAAATGACAATGGAATTGGAATGTTATAGCATGTGAAAGTTGAGACTAGACGTAACATGAGTGTAGGTTGAAGTTCTATGACAAGCAGAACCACTTAATCATGGATTAGACATATTTGTGCCATAGATCCATGATAACATTGACAAGAATTCAGATTCATATTTATTTATCACATACTGTATACGTCAAAACATATAGTGAAATGTGCCATTCACATTACAACCAACATACCTAGGGAGAGGCTGGGGCAGACCACAGTGTCGCCATGTATTCTGGTCCCAGCACAACATGTCCACAATGCTCAACAGAACAACGCAGAATGCAAGAAAACAGAACACAACAAGCAACAAAATAAAAACAGCCAAATAAGCCCCTTTCTGTCACCCTCACTCCCACATACACAGACAGTCCTCCGACTCCAGGATAGGCCTCTGGATCTCCAGTTTCCAGTCTCCAGTCTCCAACCTTTAGCTATCAGACTTTGATTTCCAGACTTCCGATCGATCTTTGAGCTTTGACCTTCAGTATTGACCCTCAGACTAGCTAATGACAAGGTCCCAAACTCCAGGGTTGAACTTCAGGCTCGTCGTCTGCCTGCCCTCATGCCTCATTGTGTCTATATTCACATGTGTTGTGTATTCAATATTTCTGTAATATTTGAGTAATTTTGTACATATATGGTTTGATTAAGAATTTTATTTAAATAATTCATTATGGGTTATACATAGGAAGTGTGTGAATGGCATGTGTCATTACACCACCAGGTCCTATGTATGCATCTCACTAAAGAAAAGAAACTCAGTTCACAAGTATCCTCAGCTACCATGTTTTTCTTTCAATTAATTTCTGAAGTTACAAAACATCACAGTGGGGCTGAGAAAGTTTTAAATCTACCTACCTGTTAAAGCACAACACGTTTTCTTTAGAAGGTGAGAGAAACGTTCGAGTTTTTTTTAAAAATGGGCAGGAATGTGTTTCTTTGGAAGAGCAGAAAGAGAGTAGAGTTTAAAAAGGCAGAAAATGGATGAAATTAAAAAGCAACAAGTATAGCCATGGACTCATAAACATTGAATATTGGGTGATATTATTTAAAAATTTTAATAAAAGCAGAAATAGCTGGCTGCATTGGAAAGATAGATGCATTCAATTGGACAATAGACAACTGGATGATGTATACTGAGTGAATTGAGCAATATTTTAAAGCAAATGAAATAGCTACTGAGAAACAAGTGCCAGTGTTGCTGAATGGAATAGGTGCAAAGCATACAGTTTTGCTTAGAAATTTAACTGCTCCAACCAAACCAGCCAAAATGAGCTTTTCTGATATTGTGAGCGTAATGCAGGAATATTTAGAACTGAAACCATTGTTGATTGCAGAATGCTTTAGGTTTCATAAGTGGAATCAAAAGGAAGGGGAGTCTATTTCAGCTAGCGTGGCTAAGTTGAAGAAATTGAGCATTGTCAGTTCAATGATAGGCTTAACGATGCACTGAGAGATCTTTTAGGTTGTGAAATCTTACAAGAAAGCATTCAAAAACGGTTCCTAACTGAAGCACAACTCACATTTGAAAGAGCAGTTGAAATAGCTGTATCAATGGGAACAGCAGACAGAGACACAATTGAGTTACAGTCAGGAATGAAAGTGAGCATAAACAAAACTGCAATGGCTAAACAGAAACTTTCCTGGCTGAACAAATTATGTTACTGTTATGGCAGGGGCTCACATACACCAGAACAATTCAGGTTTAAAGGTGAAACATGCAGAAAATGTATCAAAGTAGGACACATACATAGAGCATGTCAGGCAGACAAAAATAAATGGTCTGCATAGGAAAGAGAAAAAGTCAAGTTGCAGTTTCTAAAAGAGCGCTGATCTGCATACTGTTGATGAAAAATCTGAAAATTATGAGAGTGACACAGGACCAGGCAGACTTGAGATTTACAATGTGATAATTAACTGGAGACAAGCAATATGACTTGCCCTAGAAGTGAATGGTAAATTAATTAAAATGAAATTGGATACTGGCTCAGCTGTTTCAGTCATTCCACAAAATGAGTTTGAAAAACATTTCAAAGACACTGAACTTATGCATGCAGATATCCAACTTAAGAACATATACTGGAGAAAAGATAACCCCTGTTGGAATGACATTCATAACAGTGAAGTACAACAACCAATAAGTCACATCGAGTTTACTTGTGGTAAAAACAGGAGGACCAGCATTGTGAGGACATGATTGGTTGAGACAACTACAACTTGATGGGAGATCCATCATTATTTGCATACCACATTCCCTACAATAGAGTCAAGATTCAAGATTCAAAAAACTTCATTGTCATTCTAAACATACATCAGCTCTGCAGGGCAGAATGAGACAGCGTTTCCCAGGAGCAGTGCAATCATAACATAACAAACGCAGCACTAAATAATAAACATAACAATAAATAATAAAACACAACAGCCACATGTCACTTAAAGTCAAGTTATAAGTGTCCAGTGCAAGTTAAAAGTGCCCAAAGCAGAGTCAGGTAGAGCAGCTAGTTAGCAGTCTGACTGCCTGTGGGAGGAAGCTGTTTAGTAGCCTTGTGGTTTTAGTTTTGATGCTCCTGTAACGTTTGCCTGATGGCAGAAGAACAAACAGTTCATGGAGAGGAGGTGAGGGGTCTTTAATGATGTACCGTGTCTTCTGGAGGCATCGACTCTGAAAGAGGTCTTGGACAGAAGGTAGGAAGATCCCAATAACCTTCTCTGCTCCCCTAACCACCCTCTGCAAGGCTTTTTTGTCAACAGCACTGCAGCTGGAGTACCAGGTTGTGATGCAAAAGGTCAGCATACTCTCAACCACGCCTCTGTAGAATGTAGTTAAGATGTTAGTGGGGAGTGATGCTTGTTTAAGCTTCCTCAGAAAGTGCAATCTCTGCTGGGCCCATTTCACAAACCCAGTGGTGTTCCTGGACCAGGTGAGATTATCCGAGATCTGCACCCTAAGGAACTTGATGTTTTCCATTCTTTCCAGTGATGCTGAGGGGTGTGTGCTCAGGCTGAGACTGTCTGAAATCAACGATCATCTCCTTGGTTTTGGTGACAGTCAACAAAGCAAATTAAGAAAGGTACTGTATGATGCCACATCAGTACTCACAGACTGTACTGGAAAAGTCAAACATATCAAGGGTAAAAAGTGTTAAATGAAAATGCCACACCCAAGTTTACAAGCACGCCCAGTTCCTTATACCATCCACGATAAAGTAGCCAGTGAATTAGATTGCATGGAGGCTGAAGGAATGCTTTCCACGTTAAGTAGAGCCTATGGGCAACGCCAGTGGTCCCAGTAACCAAGAAGAATGGGTCTGTTAGGATCTGTGGTGATTTTAAGGTCACCATCAACCCAGTACTGAAAGTAGATCAATGTCCTCTGCCCGGAATAGAGGATATCTTTGCAAAACCCTTCAGCAAAGGTGGACATAGCTGAGGCCTACCTATAGATCGTGGTGGAAGAAGAGTCCAAAGTGTTTCTCACCATAAACATTCATAAAGGGCTTTATTGCTAGGATGTAGGTTTTCACAAATAAAATGGCATGAGGCGTTATGTTTAAGAAAAGCCGTAACAACTCATTTATTGTACTCCAAACACTGAACACAAAGCATGGTTAAAAACTTTATGTAATTACGACATCACGTCAGACCAGCCTGTTAGAGTAAAGCCCCAACTAAATGCTTGTGGTTGTCAATTATGTATGTTTCCACCAATTACGTTTCCCGATAATAATCGGCTTATTTCTGGAGTTACATCTGCACCTGCGCTCTGGTAGTAAGCTATGGACCAGGTGCCGCAGGGCTGCCCAGGCATTCAGTTTTACCTGGATGACATCATTGTTACTGGTAAGGATGACAAGGAACATCTCCAAAATCTCAAGACAGTGTTAAAAAGGTTAGAAGATTATTGGCAACAAATGTGAATTATTTAAACCAAGCATCACCTACTCTGGCCACACCAATGACACACAAGGATTACACAAGTCTACTGAGAACACTCAAGCAGTGTTGGAATCCCCAAGGTCAAGGAATGTGTCATAGTTGTGGTCCTTTTTAGGATATGTTAATTACTATAAGGAAAACCCCAAGGCATTCTGCAAGTATGTGAAGAGCAAGAGGATAAGACATGAGAGAATAGGACCTATCAAGTGCGACAGTGGAAAAGTGTGTATAGAACTGGCAGAGATAGCAGAGATACTTAAAGAATACTTTGCTTCAGTATTCTCTACGGAAAAGGATCCTGGCGATTGTAGGGATGACTTACAGCGGATTGAAAAACCAGAGCATATAGACATTAAGAAAGAGGATGTACTGGAGCTTTTGGAAAGCATCAAGTTGGATAAGTCTCTGGGACCAGATGAGATGTACTCCAGGCTACTGTGGGAGGTGAGGGAGGAGATTGCTAAGTCTCCAGCAATGATCTTTGCATCATCAGTGGGGGCGGGAGAGGTTCCAGAGGATTGGAGGGTTGCAAATTTTGTTTCCTTATTCAAGAAAGGGAGTAGAGATAGCCCAGGAAATTATAGACCATTGAGTCTTACTTCAGTGGTTGGTAAGTTGATGGAAGAGATCCTGAGAGGCAGAATTTATGAACATTTGTAGAGGCATGATATGATTAGGAATAGTCAGCATGGCTTTGTCAAAGGCAGGTCATGCCTTACGAGCCTGATTGAATTTTTTGAGGTTGTGACTAAACACATTGATGAAGATAGAACAATAGGTGTAGTGTATATGGATTTCAGCAAAGCACTTGATAAGGAACCCCATGCAAGGCTTATTGAGAAAGTAAGGAGGCATGGGATCCAAGGGGACCTGCTTTGTGCTTTGTGAATCCAGAATTGGCTTGCTCACAGAAGGCAAAGAGTAGTTGTAGATGGGTCATATTCTGCATGGAGGTCGGTCCTCAGGGATCTGTTCTGTGACCCCTACTCTTCGTGATTTTTATAAATGACCTGGATGAAGAAGTGGAGGGATGGGTTAGTAAATTTGCTGATGACACAAAGGTTGGAGGTGTTGTGGATAGTGTGGAGGGCTGTCAGAGGTTACAACGGGACATCGATAGGATGCAAAACTGGGCTGAGAAGTGGCAGATGGAGTTCAACCCAGGGAAGTGTGAGGTGGTTCATTTTAGTAGGTCAAATATGATGGTAGAATATAGTATTAATGGTAAGACTCTTGGCAGCGTGGAGAATCAGAGGTCTTGAGTCCATAGAACACTCAAAGCTGCTGCGCAGGTTGACTCTGTGGTTAAGAAGGCATACGGTGCATTGGTCTTCATCAACTGTGGGATTGAGTTTAAGAGCCAAGAGGTAATGTTATGGCTATATGGGACCATGGTCAGACCCCACTTGGAGTACTGTGCTCAGTTCTGGTCACCTCACTACAGGAAGGATGTGGAAACTATAGAAAGGGTGCAGAGGAGATTTACAAGGATGTTGCCTGGATTGGGGAGCATGCCTTATGAGAATAGCTTGAGTAAACTTGGCCTTTCTCCTTGGAATGGCAGAGGATGAGAGGTGACCTGATAGAGGTATACAAGATGATGAGAGGCATTGATTGTATGGATAGTTAGAGGCTTTTTCCTAGGACTGAAATGGCTAACACGAGAGGGCACAGTTTTAAGGTGCTTGGAAGTAGGTGTAGAGGAGATGCCAGGGGTAAGTTGTTTTTTTTTTAAAAACGTGGTGAGTGTGTGGAATGGGCTGTCGGCAACGGTGGTGGAGGTGGATACGATAGGGTCTTTTAAGAGAGTCCTGGATAGGTACATGGAGCTTAGAAAAATAGGGGGCTATGGGTAACCTTAGGTAATTTATATTTAAGTGCATGTTCGGCACAGCATTGTGGGCTGAAGGGCCTGTATTGTGTTGTAGGTTTTCTATGTTTCTGTAATATTTTCCTGTCAAATCTGGCTGGTGTGCTCCGCCCCTTGAACTCATTACTACAGATTGGGAAGAAATGGTCATGGACAAAGCAATGTGAGGTGGCTTTTAAAAAGGTAAAGGAAATGGTGACACACCAAACACTGTACTCACACACTATGATCCACATCATCATGTGAAGCTTGCCTGTGATGCCTCGTCTTATGGTATAGATGTAGTCATGTTACATGTTATGAGTGATGGAAGTGAACACGCCTTTGCATCACCTTCCCTTACTGCTGCAGAGAAAAATCATGCACAGATTGACAGGGAAGCCTTGAGTCTGATTTGGGGTGTAAAACATTTCAACCAGTATTTGTATGGGAGAGAGTTTACCCTCGTTACTGACAATCAACCACTCGTACCCATTTTCAATCCACAGCAGGGTGTTCCACTAACAGCAGCAGCATGAATACAAAGATAGGCTCTGTTTCTTGGAGGATACAATTGCAAGATCAAAATCCAGAGGACAACTGATTATGGAAGTGCTCATGGATTGTCTTGATTACCATCGGAAAAGGAAATACATGAAAATGTAACAAGAGGACATTCCATTTAACATATTCTCCCTAATGCAAATGGAAAGTCTCCCTGTTAATGGCAGAGATGATCCAAAGAGAAACCAGAAAAGACCCCACACTGTCTCAGGCCTACATGGCAACCTGAAATGGCTGGAATGTGCAGCAGAAATTCCAGTACTCACATATTCACCAATGTCAGGAAGAACTTGCCCTTGACAGGGATTGCCTTTTGTGGAGATTGAGAATTGTTGTACTATCCAAGCAGAGAGCTAAAGTGTTGGAGGATCTACATGCCAGTCATCTAGGTGTGGACAAAATTGAAGTGTTGGCTCGAAGCTTTGTTTGGTGGCCTGGGACAGATCAGCACATCAAGCAGCTTGTTATTCATTGTTCAGGATACCAAGAAGTCCAGAAAAAAATGATGTCCAGAGCTGCCAGAACCACTTCCTACAAGAATCAACTCCTTCAACCACCACGGAGGAAGCTCCAGAACCTGAGATTGTTTCATTGTCACAAATCTCATTTGCTGTGCAGAGTGATCCCCTTTGTCAGGAAAGACATAATTGTATCTGCCTCTACCACTTCCTCTTGCAGTTTGCTGCATATACACACCACCCCCATATGAAAATCCTGCTCTTCAGTTTCCCTTTAAATCTTTCCCCTCTCACCCTAAACCCCTGCTTTTAGTTTTAAGCTACTCTAGCCTGAGAAAATATAGAACCAGAGAACCATCGAACCATAGAAACTACAGCACAGAAACAGGCCCTTTGGCCCTTGGCTGTGCCGAACCATTTTCTGCCTAGTCCCACTGACCTGCACACGGACCATATCCCTCCATACACCTCCCATCCATGTATCTGTCCAATTTATTCTTAAATGTTAAAAAAGAACCCACATTTACCACCTCGTCTGGCAGCTCATTCCATACTCCCACCACTCTCTGTGTGAAGAAGCCCCCCCTAATGTTCCCTTTAAACTTTTCCCCCCTCACCCTTAACCCATGTCCTCTGGTTTTTTTCTCCCCTTGCCTCAGTGGAAAAAGCCTGCTTGCATTCACTCTATCTATACCCATCATAATTTTATATACCTCTATCAAATCTCCCCTCATTCTTCTACGCTCCAGGGAATAAAGTCCTAACCTATTCAACCTTTCTCTGTAACTGAGTTTCTCAAGTCCCGGCAATATCCTTGTAAACCTTCTCTGCACTCTTTCAACCTTATTTATATCCTTCCTGTAATTTGGTGACCAAAACTGAACACAATACTCCAGAGTCGGCCTCACCAATGCCTTATACAACCTCATCATAATATTCCAGCTCTTATACTCAATTCTTAATTAAATGCAGCATCTCCAAGTTTGCGGATGACACGAAGCTGGGCGGCAGTGTTAGCAGTGAGGAGGATGCTAAGAGGATGCAGGGTGACTTAGATAGGTTAGGTGAGTGGGCAAATTCATGGCAGATGCAATTTAACGTGGATAAATGTGAGGTTATCCGCTTTGGTGGCAAAAACAGGAAAAGAGATTATTATCTGAATGGTGGCCGATTAGGAAAAGGGGAGGTGCAACGAGACCTGGGTGTCATTATACACCAGTCATTGAAAGTGGGCATGCAGGTACAGCAGGCGGTGAAAAAGGCGAATGGTATGCTGGCATTTATAGCGAGAGGATTCGAGTACAGGAGCAGGGAGGTACTACTGCAGTTGTACAAGGCCTTGGTGAGACCACACCTGGAGTATTGTGTGCAGTTTTGGTCCCCTAATCTGAGGAAAGACATCCTTGCCATAGAGGGAGTACAAAGAAGGTTCACCAGATTGATTCCTGGGATGGCAGGACTTTCATATGAAGAAAGACTGGATGAACTGGGCTTGCACTCGTTGGAATTTAGAAGATTGATGGGGGATCTGATTGAAACGTATAAAATCCTAAAGGAATTGGACAGGCTAGATGCAGGAAGATTGTTCCCGATGTTGGGGAAGTCCAGAACGAGGGGTCACAGTTTGAGGATAAAGGGGAAGCCTTTTAGGACCAAGATTAGGAAAAACTTCTTCACACAGAGAGTGGTGAATCTGTGGAATTCTCTGCCACAGGAAACAGTTGAGGCCAGTTCATTGGCTATATTTAAGAGGGAGTTAGATATGGCCCTTGTGGCTAAAGGGATCAGGGGGTATGGAGAGAAGGCAGGTACAGGGTTCTGAGTTGGATGATCAGCCATGATCATACTGAGTGGCGGTGCAGGCGCAAAGGGCCTACTCCTGCACCTATTTTCTATGTTTCTATGTTCCTATATTTAACATTGAATCACAGTGGATTTAATTTGGCTTTTTTTGGCATTGATAAACAGACCTCTACAGAGTGATCTAAATTAATTACAAATACAAAACATAAAGTAATTGATTGCTTAAGTAGTCACCTCCTTCAGTCAGTATTTAGTAGATGCACCTCTGGCAACAATTACAGCCTTGAGTCTGTGTGGATAGGTCTCCATCGGCTTTGCACATCTGGACACTGCAATTTTTCCCCATTCTTTTTTACAAAACTGTTCAAGTCCTGTCAGATTGCATGGCGATCCTGAGTAAACAGCCCTTTTCAAGTCCAGCCACAAATTCTCAATTGGATTGAGGTCTGCACTCTGACTTGGCCACTCCAGGACATTAACTTTGTTGTTTTTAAGCCATTTCTGTGTAACTTTAGCTTGATACTAATGGTCACTGTCTTGCTGGAAAACAAATTTTCTCCCAAGTCGCAGTTCTCTTGCAGACATCATCAGGTTTTCCTTAAGGATTTCCCCGTATTTTGCTGCATTCATTTTTCCCTCAACCTTCACAGGTCTGCCAGGGCCTGCTGCAGTGAAGCATCCCCACAGCATGATACACCCACCACCATGCTTCACGGTAGGGATGGTGTGTTTTTGGTAATGTGCATAGGGTTTTTGTCTGATGGCCAAAAAGCTCAATTTTTGTTTCATGAATCCATAGAAACTTCTTCCAGCTGATTTCTTTTTCATTGTAATTTATTTTTTATTGAAGTTCATCATAAAACAAACATTTCCATAAGATGTATATCAGATATTGTACATATATATCATATAATCATATTTGCCACAAATCTCCACATAATATTTATCTAAGGTGTACGCCTATAGAAAAGAGAGGAAAGAAAGAACAAGCAAAGGAGAAAACTATGTACAAGTGGGGAGTGATTTTTTTTTTACAACATATTCATTGATTTGTGAGAATAAAATCAGGCCTATGAGGTGTTATGTAGTTGAAACATTTTCCCAGTATGAATCAAATTGTTCCAACTTATGATTAATAAATGCTGTTATCTTCTCCATTTTATAAATGTCCATTGTAATTTCCATCCATGCGTTTAAAGTTGGGCTCTCCTGTGATAACTATTTCCTGGTAAGAGTCTTTTTACCAGCCACCAGCAGTATATTCATTAAATATTTATCTCTTTTCGACTATTCTTGAGGTACATACCCAAAATATATGGTCTTACTTTCTAAGGGTATTTCACATTTAAAAATGTCTTGTAGGGCATTGTATATCCCACTCCAATAGTCTTTGATAACGGAGCAATCCCAGAAAATATGATAATGGTTGGATTTTGATTTCCACAATTTCTCCAACAAACAGGGAGGTTACTATCATAGTGGGATTTCTGAGAGGGTGTAATAAAATATCTTATCAAGTTTTTCCATCCAAACTCCCTCCATTTCTGTGAACTGGTACACTTCCATTGATACCTCCACATTATTGTCCATTCTTCCTCTGATATAATTATCCTTCCTTCCTTCTCCCATTTTGTTTTAATGTATGAAGTTGAATGTGTTTTAAGATTTGACAAACCCTTATACACGCTTGAAATTATTCTACTACCATTATCTGAATTATATGCTTTTCTTAATAGCTCTATCAAAAACGTACTTGCCTTGGTTACATTTTTAACCCTCCTATTAACCTACTGTCGCATCCGTAGATACCAATAAAAGTCTTGTTTTTTCTAATAAGTGTTTCCCTTTAAGCATTTCAAACCGAACAGTGTTCCTTCTTTCATGATATTGCAAATAGCTGTTATTCCTTTAGCTGTCCAGTCCTTAAATCTAGCATCCAGTTTATTCGGCGTAAAATCCGAGTCATATGCTCACCATTTAAGAATTGCAATATCTCCCTCTCGTTTATATTCTTTTATAATAGTTTTCCATATTTTAAGAGTCCATTTCACCCATGGATTATCAATAGTATTTATGTACCTTTGTAGGTTGTTATCAGCCAAAATTACCTGTATGGGAATGGGAAGTATCACCTCCTCAATGTTTTTCCATTGAGTGTCATATGATGGGTTGCACCAGCATATCACAGCTCTCAACTGTGGTGCAAAATAATAATCTCTAAGAGAAGGTGGGCCCCATCCCCCCTTTTCCTTGGCTAATTGCAAAGTTTTGAGACGAACTCTAGGCCTTTTACCTTGCCATATATATCTTGATAACATTTTGTTCCATTCATTGAATTGATTCTGATTAATCTCTATTGGTAGGGTCTGAAAGAGATATAATAGTCTGGGCAATATATTCATTTTAATAGATTCAATCCTTGAACTGAGACTAAAGAAAGGAATTAGGTTCCATCTTGTTATATCTTCCTTAATTTTTATATATATATATATATATATATATAGGCTGATAATTGCATTCTGATAATTTTGACAAATCTTTTGGCATTATGATGCCCAAATATTTGAAAGACTCTGTTTGCCATGCCCAGGGATATCTACTTCCAATTTCTCTTGGTGGGCTATAATTATATGAAAGTAATTGGGTTTTATCTATGTTGATCTTGTGTCCTGATAATTGACCATATTGTTCAAAGGATTGTTCAATTTAGGTCAAGAGTATGTTGGTTGCCCTAGGTAGATCAAAATGTCATCCGCGTAACAGGCCAATTTATGCTCTGTCCCTTTAATAGTAATTCCCCTGATATCTTCATTTTGTCTGATGTATTGAGCTAATGGTTCCAGATGTAATGCAAAGAATAGCGGTGACCATGCACAACCCTGTCTCTTGCCCCTTTCTAGGGTAAAACTATTTGATAAATATCCATTGATTTTAATCCTAGCAGTAGTGTTGTCATATAGTGCCCATATAGTTTTATTAATTGTGTCATGGAAACCAAATCTATGTAAAGCTCTGTAAGGAAAATTCCAATTAACCGAATCAAATGCCTTTCCACCGTCCACGCTTATCACTATTGCTTCAATTTTATTTTTTTGTATATGATCCATAATGTGAAGTGTCCTTCGTATATTGTCTTTGGTGTTGTTGTATAAAACCTGTATCAGTATGGGTAGAAACTCTTCTAATCATTTGGTCATGATGGAGGTAAATAATCTATAATCTACATTAAGAACGGATATTGGTCTAAATGACCCACATTCCATTTTATCCTTGCCTTCTTTCAGTATAGCTGAGATTATCGCTTCCTTCCAGCTGGGTGGCATTTGTGCCTTTTTTAGAGCCCAGTTCAGTGTGGGGAGTAAGACAGGAATTAAATCATTTTTTAAACTCTTTATACCACTCTGCCGTATACCCATCTGAACCTGGTGACTTGCTTAACTTAAGCCTACTAATTGCAGCTTTTCGTTCAACTTCAGTTATGTCAGCAGTCATCATTCTATTTTGTTCTTTGCTTAAAGTGGGTAACTAGAGAATTCAGGAAAGTGTCAATTTGGGTTATGCTTCCCCCTGGAACTTTGGAATATAGAGTTTTGTAAAACATTTCAAAAGCTTCTTGAATTTCACTTAGCTTATTTTTTTAATCATTTTTGTTCTTGGGTCCCTAATTCTACGAATTGTATTTTTTGCTATCGTTTTCTTCAGTTTCCACGCCAGTATTTTCATAGACTTAGATCCACTTTCATAGTGTCTGTTGCAGAAACATTAAATTTTTCCTGATTTCTTGCACAGTCAAACTATTAATTTCATTCCTAATTTTTTTAATTTCCTCTAATGTATCCTGTGCCAAATTCAATTTGTGTTTTTTTTCCTAGTTCCTTCAGCCTATTTTGTAATTCCTCTAATGTTTTATTCCTTATTTTTTTCTTATATGAAGATATCGCTATAATTTTCCCTCTTAAGACAGCCTTCAGAGTATCCCGTAGAATGGGAGGTGACACCTCTCCATTATCATTGAACTCTAAGTAAAGACCAATTTCTTTTTTAATTTGTTCCTTAAAGTAGGAATTATTGAGTAGACTTGAATTTAGTTTCCAAATAGTATTCTTTGGTTGTAGGTCAAAAATCAACAGATAAATATATGGTTGCATGGTCACTTACATCTGTTGTCCCAATTCCACAGATGTTTATTTTGTCTTTGTCTTTTCCAAATGTTATGAAATAGTCTATTCTAATGTATACAGAATGGGGGGCAGAATAATGAGTGTAATCCCTTCTGTCGGGGAGAAGGTCCCTCCATATATCAATTAGACCATCATCCTCAAGAAGTGTATTAACTCGCTTATGTAAGGATTTTGTTTCATAGGTTTTTCTATTGGAAGAGTCTAACTTTGGTTGTAATTGTAAATTTAAGTCTCCCCCACATATCAGGAGACCTTCTGTTTCCGTTACCGTAATATTAGTAATTTTCTGAAAGAAACTAATATCACTTCCTGGGGGTGCATATATATTCAATAGAGTAACTGAATTTCCATCTATATTCCCCCTTACCAGAATATATCTGCCCTCCTTATCTCCCATTTCAAATACTTTTTCAAAATTTAGCTTGCTTGAGATAAGAATAGCAACTCCTCTCCTATGTCCTGATTTATATGAGGAGGAAAACAAATTAGTGAAGCCCATTCTCTTTAGTTTTCCATGCTCATTATCGCTTTAGTGAGTTTCCTGTAAATATACTACATGGGCTTGTTCTTTTTTTCATTTTGGATAGAATTTTACTGCGTTTGATTGGTTTTAACAGCCCATTGACATTAAAAGAAATGAATTTTACTTTGTCCTCAGCCATGTGTATTTATCTGTCAATATATCATTGAAATTAGCAGAATAAAACTTAATCAATCTACTCCCTGAACAAATAAGAACCAAGAAACACAAATAATTTTTTTTTTTAAAAAAGCAACGAAGGTGTGATTCCAAGGCTGAGGTCTCTAGTAGGTGACCCTGGGTTGAGCTAGAGGAAAAGTCTAGCTGTGGGGCATAGCCCCTCCTCCCCGTGAGTTGGAGGCCCCTATTACAGTACCCATAAAAGTAAGTGAACAAGTCCATGTCCATTAAACATATATATGGGAGGAATGTGTGATATTCCTCCCATATATATATTCTCATTTAGGTGGGGAAAAAGGAGTGAATGAATGAATAAAAAAAATAGAGTAATATAAAATCCACATTATAATAAGTATTTCTTGAAATAGGTATTGCATCGTCTATTTTTGCTTCCGTTTACCTTATCAACACTTTTAAAGTTAGCCAAGCCTTATGGCTCTTCTGGAGGGGTTGAGGGCTGTCTTCGGAAAACTCAGTCTCTTCCTGATATTCTCTCACCCTCCTTCCGTTTCCTGCTTTCTCGGTTCTCTTACTATTTCCCAAGCAGATCGGGATAACTGCTCAGCCAGGCTTTCCCTTGGTTTGATCACGCTGACTGGCAGCCCTCTGTTCCTCATGTCTGTAGTCGCCTCTTCCACTGTCTGATACAGTTGCATATCATCTTCATAAAACACCCGCAATTTAGCTGGGTACGGGGTTTGGAATCTAATCTTTCCTTGCTTTAATATTTGCTTTACTGCAGAGTATTCTTTACATTTCTGCAGGACCGCTGGGGGGGGGGGTAAACGATCAAAATATATTAATTTCCCGTCCAAAAACACCCTCTTCTTACCCCAGGCCCTTTGCAGAATCTCTGCCTTGGTATTGTATTGAAGGAATCTAATTATTATTGAGCATGGCTTATCTTCTCTGTCTCCAGTAGGCCTCAGGACGAGTGCACGATGCGCCCTCTCACCTTCAAGCTCTATAGTGGAGGGAATCTCTAGCGCGTTCCGCAGCAATTTTCCTACAAATTCCATCATAAACAAACCCTCCGCTCCCTCGGGAACATTGTATATCCTGATATTTTTCTGTCGTGATCTTCCCTCCTGGTCAATCAGTTTACTTTCTTGTTGATTTAATATTTTTATCGTCTTACTTAGTATTCGTTTCATGTTTTGCACGTGATCTTCCACCTTCTCAATTTGAGTCTCTGCTACCGTTATTTTTTGATTGACGTTGGCAAGTTCTGACTTGATATCATTGAGTTGCTGTTTTATATCTTTTTGGAATCCCCGTATCTCTTCCAGAATTTTTATCATATTTGCCGCTTCGCCTGAACGAGGCCCATCTTCAGCCTCGCTAGCATGTGTTCGCTCTCTGCACCCCTCTCATCTATAGGCTCCGCAGTGATGCTTTTTTCATCTCCATTCTTTTTCCCAATTCTTGCCCCCCTTATCAATTCAGATATTTTCGAAAGATCTTGTATTTGATGGATTAACGGGGCAATATATGCGTTTTTCCGGAGGAGCTATTGATTTAAGCTGCCATTCTGGAAGATGACATCACTGGAACCCCCCCCCCACCTTCCAGCTGATTTCAGAGTCTCCCACATGCTTCTGGCAAACTCTAGCTGAGATTTCATGTGATTTTTTTTTCCCAACAGTGGCTTTCTCTTTGCCACTCTCCCATAAAACTGCGACTGGTGAAGCACCCGGGCAATGGTTGTTGAATGCACAGTCTCTCCTATCTCAGCCACTGAAGCTTGTAACTCCTCCAGAGTTGTCATAGGTCCCTTGGTGGCCCTCTTCACGGTCACTCAATTCTTGAAGATGGCCTGCTCTAGGTAGATTTACAGCTATGCCATATTCTTTCCATTTCTTAATGATTGACTTAACTGTACTCCAAGGGATATTCAGCGACTTGGAAATTTTCTTGTATCCATCTCCTGACTTATGCTTTTCAATAACCTTTTCATGGAGTTGCTTGAAGTGTTCTTTTGCTGGGATACTGACTCACCAGCAGTTGGACCTTCCAGATACAGGTGTATTTTTACTATAATCGGTTGAAACACCTTGACGTTAATTAATTATGTGACTTCTAAAACCAGTTGGCTGCACCTGTGATGATTTGGTGTGTCATTATAAAGATGGTGAATACTTATGCAATCAATTATTTTGTGTTTTATATTTTTAATTAATTTAGATCACTTTGTAGAGATCTGTTTTCACTTTGACACAAGAATTTTTTCTGTTGATTAGTGTCAAAAAAGCCAAATTAAATCCACTGAGATTCAATGTTGTAAAACAATAAACCATGAAAACCATGAGGGAGGAGAAGATGGCGGCGCGATGCAGCTCGCAGCGGCCACTCCAGTGGTGATGTCTGTTATTTGTCAAGTAGGGTGCCGTGCACAATCCTGATTTGATGGAGACGGAAGTGAGAGCATGGATGAACATCTGGTGAAACTTCTGAAATGCCTGCTTTGCTGCTGCTGCTCCAGTATGCTCCAGAATCTCCGGAGGGGAAGGCCCTGAGTCCTCGGCTTTGCTTGTTGCTCAGCGGCCGGGGTGGGGTTGAAGCGCTCGGCAGAGGATGGTGCTCGGAGAGGCTGTGTCGGAGGGGCTGGTCGGAGGCTCAAGGTTTTTGGATGGACTCAGAGTCTGTTGCGGTGGGGTGCTTCCAATGGTGCTGCATCGGCAAGTTTGCGGCACTTGGAGGTTCATGGCAGGGTGAGTTTCTCCCTTCTGCCGCCTGCCTGAGATGATGAGTCGATCGGAACTTTGAGACTTTTTTTTACTGTGCCCATGGTCTGCTCTTTATCAAATTATGGTATTGCTTTGCACTGTTGTAACTATATGTTAGAATTATGTGGTTTTGTAAGTTTTAGTCTTGGTTTGTCCTGTATTTTCTTGTGATATCATTCTGGAGGAACATTGTATCATTTTTTAATGCATGCATTTCTAATTGACAATAAACAAGGATTGAGTGTCCTCATAATCTAAAAAAAATTTCCAAGGGTATTGAATACTTCTTATAGGCACTCTAAGTCCTATATGGTTTAACTTCCCAAAATGCATCATTTCACACTTGTCTGAATTAAATTCTTTCTCGGTGATCAAAACAATCATTATACCACCAATTTTTGTTTCATCCACAAATTTACTAATCCTGCCACCTATACTTCTGATGAAGGGTCCCTGCCTGAAACACTGACTGTTTACTCTTTTCCACGGATGCTGCCTAGCCTTGTGAGTTCCTCCAGCATTGTGTGTGTGTTACCTGTATTTTTCATCCAAACAACAAGGAACTTAGCATCAATCTCTGCAGCACACCATTGGATCACAGTCCTTCAGTCCGAAAAACAATTCTCCTCTACTATCCTCTGACTCCTTACACTAAGCCAATTTTGTGTCCACGCAAGTAACTTAGCCCTGGAAACCAAGTGATCTTGCATTTGAGAATGGTCTACCATGCTGGACCTTGTCAAAACCCTTGATAAAGTTCCATATCAACAACATCTATCTTCAATATTCAATTTACTGTCCCACCTTTGTCAATCCTCTCAGTCACCACTTTTAAAAAATTCAATTAAAATTTTAAGATACAGTTTCCCATCATAAAGCCATATTGACTATTCCAAATTAATCCTTGTCATTCCAAATGCAGATAGGTCCTGTCTCTCAGAATCGTCTCCAGCAATTTTCTCACCACTGATGTTTGGCTCACTGGCCAGGCATGTCCTTGCAGCCCTTTTTATTATAAAGGAACATTAGCTAGCCTGCAGTCTTCTGATACCTCACTGTTGGCTTAGGAAGATATAAGAATCTCTGTCAGGGGCTCAGTGATTTCTTCCCTTACTTCCTACAATGAGCTAGGAAACCTGGTCATGCCTTGATAATTTATCCACCTTTATACAGCTCAAGACAGCCAATACCTCCTCTTTCAAAATCCCATGTTTCCAAACATTCCTGTTCTATTCCTTGATTTCTGTAGATTTCATGGCCTTCTCCATATTGGTTAAAGATAAGAAATAGTCATTTAAACCTTGCCCATCTCCCATGACTCCACACTTAGACGCATCTGTTCCATTATTCCAGTTTCCATGCTTAACTTAAACCTGGGCCCTATCAAGGTTGATCATTCATCACAAATTAGATTCAGGATGGAGTAAACAAAACATATTTGCTTGCTTATCAGACCAAAGAGTTCTTTACTTCAGTCACTTGCCCAAATAACTACAAATACTTTATAGTTCAGACTGTTCCTTATGTAGATTGACAGTTTCCAAAACACGTTTATTTATCCTATCCTCTGGATGGTTCATGGTGGAATAATTTACAATGATATACTCCAAATGCTGTATCAATACAACGTTACTTCTTCACATTGTTACTAACTAGGTGTTGTCCATGAGACCTTTCATCACTGTATTTCTTTGTTTATGCTTCCCAGCATCTCTTTCTAGTCAGTGTGTTCTCCCAAAGTTTGATGGGAAACTTGAAATCCTATCTCTGTTTCCAAGGTTTTGACAGGATGGATTTGGAAAGGATGGTTCCTCTTGTAGGAGAATATGGAACTAGGACTCACTCTTTAAAAATAAATTGCCCAATGAAGACAGAGATGAGACGATCTTCTTTCTCTCAGAGAGTTGTAAATCAATGGAATTCTCTTCTTCCATTAATGATGATTGAAAGTCTGAGGCAGAGGTCAATAAATGATTAGCATTGAGGGGGTTGGATGGTAAAATATTACCGTGGGTATATAAAAATCAAAGTCAAAGAAGCTTTGGGGAGGTTCAAGGAGAGAGGGGTAGTGGCCTACTCTTACTCCTATTTCATATGTTCGTGTAAGCAGCAATTTTAAGGATGGGGTTGTGGGTGGGTCAGCATGGTGGAAAGTTAATGAATCCAAATTGGCAGAGCTTAAATGTCAATTCAAGTACTTTAAATACAGATAATTTGCTACTGCAGATATTTTCATATCACAATAAGCATGGCTAAACAATAGGCACCATAATTGTAAATATTTTGTAATGACAATGAGCTTCCTGATGCATCAAAATTGCAGCACCTTTCAACATTTTTTGCATTGTTTTCTTTGATAGGTATCAAACTTGTTTGCTCGGGATGAACTTGATGAAATTACTCAATCACTGATTGCACCAATGAAGAAGGAGGCACCTCGGATCCCTCCCACTTTCGACAATCTATATGAATATTTTATACGAAGAGCCAGAGCAAATCTACATGTTGTCCTCTGTTTTTCTCCGGTCAGTGCCTCATCTATATTATAAACTTATAAATTTAAGTAAGTCAAAATTTTATTGAGTTGGAAAACTTGTGGAGAAAGGATCAATGGATAACTGAGCACAAGGGACCAAAACCATTTTATCCAGGTGCTATTAGTATGAGTGCAGTGCATGATTTAAATACATATATATCACTAATTTAATATACAATAGAAATATCTAATTTAAGGAGTTCCTCACACCGGAGGAGTGGCTCTGGAGATCCAGAAAGTCCTCCAGATTCAAGGTGATTGATATTGGTTTACTATTAACACATATTCCAAGATATAATCTTTGTTTTGCATACCATCCAGATTTTTTTAAAAAAGATTCAAAGGTACATTTATTATCAAAGTATACTTCTTTGAAATAATTCTTCTCCAGGTAGCCATGAAACCAAGAAAGCAATGAAAGGCAGCATGGTCATTAACCTCCAAATCCATCCTCCCAGCGCAAAAAAACAAGCAAAACAGAATAGGTACATTGACCCCCAAATCCTGCTCCTCCGCATAAAAAAAGAGAAAGACCGGGCGACAAACACCAAATATATAAAAAAACTATAAGACTAGGAAAAAAAATCTATAGTCCAAGTCCATATACAAAACGCAGAAAACCTGGATAACATTCTCTGGGCACAGTGGCAGGCTCTCCCCTCTCCAGTAACAGAGTGATCAAAAGGCAAGTAGCTGGCGCTCACCTTCTGGATTCACCTGGATGTTTCAATCTTCCTTGTCATTTTAATTGATACACAATGGGAGCTTTAATTGGGGAAATTGAGTCAAACATTGGCTTGCACCCCATCCCACAACCTGCCCACCATGAGGTTCATACACACTGCCACTGTCCCTGCCTCCTGGAATCCTCTCAAGGACTGCAGAGCACTGAAACACCCAAACAATCTTCAAACAGCAAATCACGGGGTCCAACAGTTCCAGAATTATATTCAGTCTTATAGATCATGCCATACATAATTGCACTGAGGTAGTAAGAAGAAAACCATGCAGAATAGTGTTACAGTTACAAAAAAGTACAGTGAGCATAAACAATAAAATGCAAAGACCACAACAAGATAGGTTTGGGAGATCAACATTTCAAGAATTCATCTTTTAGTGCGCATGGATCTGGTCAATAGCCTAATAACAGTGGATAGAAGCTGTCTTTGAACCTGGTAGAATGTGCTCTCAAACTTGTGTGTCTTCTACCAGATGGGAAAGGGGAGAGGAGAGAATGACTGGGTGGGAGAAGCTCTTGATTATGTTAGCTGCTTTTCCAAGGCAGCAAAAAGTGTTGTTGGAATCATGGAGGGGTATAACAAAAAGGGGAGTTTACCAAAAAGGTTAATATCAGGATTAATGATCTCCCCCCCCCCATTAGAACTTGTTTCTACTATCACAGGAGTTTAATGTTCTCACATAAAGATTAGAATAGATTATAGGCAGGTTAGGTTGGTATCAAAGTTAAATTATTGGACTACAATGAGAGACCTGGATTAGTAAGGGATTTTAATTCAATCAACCATGGTAACGTAGCAGATAGTGGGATGCTATGAAACTTGGGTTGTCAGAATTCGGAGTCCAGTCCTGGCATCCTCTGTCAGGCGTTTTACATTCTCCCCATGGAACACGTGAGTTTTTCTCCAGGTGCTCTGGTTTCCCCCCACAGTCCAAAGACGTACTGGTTAGTAGGTTCATTGGTCATTGCAAATTGTCCCTTCATCAGGTTAGGGTTAAATTGGAGGTTGTCAGGGGTTGCTCGACCACATAGCTTAAAGGGCCAAAGAGCTTATTCCACGCTATATCTCTGAATAAATGAAGGAAGCAAGGCAAAAACATGCTGGGTTCTTGCAGGGAAGAACCTTTCATAGAGAGTGATATGAAGGATGATGGGTAGATCGAGCAAAGGAGTGTCATGAAGTTGGGAGACATAATAGATGGAGGCAGACAAAAAGTAGATGGGGACAGGAGAGAGTGAAGGTGGGGAACAGAACACTTAAGGGAGAATTGAAAAGCAAATGGAACCAGGACTAAATGTAGAGGGTCAGAGCCAGTGGGGTGAAATTTGTGTGGGTGACAGATGGATTGAACCAGGAGAGAAAGGGATATGGAAGTAAGTGATAGGATGTTAGAGGTGAGTATGAGATTGGGGAAAGAATAAGGGACTTGAGAAGGATCAGAAGGGGAGAGAAGAGAAGAGAGAGTGAGAAGCCGGGGTGAATAGGAGGTGAGGCTTACTTACCATGGGAAGCAAAGGATGAAACTTATATGGTCATGGCAGGGATTTTTATATCTTCCTTAGCCACATGTGAGATATTGGAAGACTGGAGGGGATTAATATCCCAAAGTGCTTTCCTACTGAAACTTAAGTCATTTGTCCTGCCTCTCAAGCAGTAGTAAATCAAGGTAATTGGACTTGCTGTGTTGCCTAGAAGACATTTTCCCACCCATCCAAGAGGCTCCTTCAGTTCTGATCCATGGTGGGTGGTTTTCCAGTTTATAAACTCTTGAGTTGTTTAAAGTTATAACAATCAAATGAGGGTCGTTAAGAGTCGTAGAGGTAATAGACCATAAGACATAAGAGCAGATTTAGGCCATTCAGGGCTGATCCTGAATCCCACTCAACCCCAAATATCTGCCTTCTCACCATATCCTTTGATGCCCTGACCGATCAAGAAACGATCAACTTCCACCTTAAATATATGCACAAGTTTGGCTCCACCGCAGTCTGTGGCAGAGCATTCCACAGATTTACTACTCTTTGGCTGTGCACTCTAGTTCTGGATACCCCCACCATAGGAAACATCTTCTCCACATACACCCTACCTAATCCTTTCAACATTTGGTAGGTTTCAGTCAGTTCCCCCACATTCTTCTAAATGCCAATGTATACAAGCTCAAAGCTGCCAAACGCTCCTCATATGTTAACCCCCTTCTTTCCCAGAATCATTCTCGTGAACCTCCACTGGACTCTACAATGACAACACATCCTTTCTGATATGTAGGGCTCAACTGTTGGCTATACTCTAAATGCAGCCTGACTAGTGTCTTATAGAGGCTCAGCGTTATCTCCTTGCTTTTATTTTCTATTCCCCTTGAAATAAATGCCAACATTGCAATTGCCTTCTTTACTACACATTCAACCTGTAAGCTAACCTTCTGGGGGTCTTGCACGAGGAATCCTAAGTTCTTCCGCACATCTGATGGTGGAACCTTCTCCCCATTTAGATAGTAGTCTGCACTATTGTTCCTTTTACCAAAATGTATCATCATACATTTCTCAACACTTAATTCCATCTGCCACTTTTTGCCCATTCTTCCAACTTGTCTAAGTCCAGCTGCAATTGTATTGCTTCCTCAGCATTACCTACCCCTCCACCTATCTTCATATCATCTGCAAACTTTGCCAAAAAGCCACCAATTCCATTATCTAAATCACTGACAAACATTGTAAAAAGCGGCGGTCCCAACAGAGATGTTAGGACTGCATTGTAAGTGGCTAATAAGTGGTGTTGTACCCCACCTCCATGAGATCAAAACCCATGAGGTGCAAGCCTTCACAGAACACATCAACTCGGTGGATAATAACATCAAATTTACATGAAAAGACGTCAAGAACAATAGACTGGCCTTCTTAGACCGTGCAGTACTTATCAAAGAAAATGGACATCTAGATATTGAAGTTTACAGGAAACTAACTCACACAGATCAATACCTATATTATAACATAAGTTGTGGGTTATCAGAACAGTACATCACTGTGCCGAGAATGTGCCCATCAACATTACAGCTAAAGACAAGGAGCACAAGTATTTGAGAGAAGCCTTGAAAGCGTGTGACTACCCTGAATGGGTCTTCTTCAAGACAGCAACAAAAAACAGCAGGGACATCAGCCCAGCAGACAGAAATAAGGAGCAAAGCAGACAGTAAAACATAGTCATCCCATATGTGGCTGCAGTTTCAGAGAAACTCAGAAGGATTTTCAACAAACACCAAATCCCTGTGTTTTTCAAACCTATAAACACTCAGACAGAAACTTGTCCACCCCAAGGATCCTACACCCAAACATAAACAGAGCAATATTGTATATACTATCCAATGCAATGAGAACTGTACAGATCTGTATTTTGGTGAGACAAAACAACCACTTCACAAACGGATGGCCCAGCATAGAAGGGATAATTCCTCAGGTCAAAACTCGGCTGTATATCTACACCTAAAGGACAAGGGACACTCCTTTGATGATAACAATGTGCACATTTTGGACAGGGAGGACAGATGGTTTAAAAGAGGGGTTAAAAAAGCCATCTTTGTCAAACTGGAAAACCCATCCCTGAATAGAGGGATAGGGTACTTATCAGCTACTTACAATGCAGTCCTAACATCTCTACCCCAGCATCTCCAGAACAGTTCACACTTCCATTCATGCAGAGGTAATACTAATAACCCTCTCATTACCTCTACGACACTTAACAACCCTCATGTGATTGCTAGAGCTTTGAATAACTCAGAGTTTATAAGCCAGAAAACTACCCACCATGGATCAAAACTGAAGAAGCCTATCTTCCATGGAGGAGTCCTGACCTGCTGAGTATTTCCAGTGTTTCCAGTTTTTATTTTAGATTGCCAGTATCTGCAGTTTTATTCTGACTTTCAAGAATCTATCTAACTTTGCCTTAAAATACTTAAGGAATATATTTGTACTATTTTTTGAATAGCACTCTGAGAAAAAAGAAAACGTATTTTAAATAGTGACTCCTAAAACCAGAAAAATACGATTCAAAATCTGACAAAGCATTCCAAAGGATTTGGAAGCTTGAGCCATACAGAATGCAACAAAGTGCAGAACTATAAAAATGTCCAGAGCCAGCAATCAACTGGTTAATTATCCCTTTGAAAAAACTCTACTAGTGAATATTCCATACTGTTCCTTTTGTTCCATTGTGTGAGGTTAAAATGGACTCAGCAGGAATATTTCCACAAAATGGCAGTAGTGGGCTTCAAGTCAACTCTACATACTTCCATTTAAGCATGCAATTGTGAGCCTCAGTATTAGAATGACTGGTTAGTGAGGATATATGTTTCCTCTGGCCAACAAATAAACTGAATGGGAGAATTAATTAGACAATGTGAATGGGGGTGCCCTGTTTTTACAGGAAGTAGTTGTATTACGGACTGGTGAGATCAGTCAAGAGCAAGTGAGCCAAGCAGTGCAATCTGGATGAGATTTTTGACAAAAGTGAAAAGAAACAAGAAATTATGTATAAGGTGATAACAAAATGGACAGCAGAATGCAACAATGGGGTGAAGAAAGAAATGCAGAAGTAAGGAGTGATGTGAACGACAAAGGATGGACAAGACCTGGTGGAAGAAGATGCACTTTGTGCCATTAAACAGTTCTTACACTGGATTGAGAGCACTGCACAATCCTACCCCTTGTTATGGGGTTAACATAATCCTTCGCTTCCTCAGCAGAAACAGCAGAACCTTCAAGAAAGTATTTGAAAACCTTTAATCCATCTTCACTCTATTTCCAGTCATTTCATTCATCTTTAACCTCATAATACAACTGATGGAGCCCAATCTCTTCATGCCCTACTCAGAAGTAAGTTATGGCTTTACATAATGTCTGGGAAATGAAATCATGCAGTTAGCTGATAGGTCCATGGATATGTAATGCTAGTGTGACGTGTAAATATTATTTAAGTGTCCACAACATCATTCTCATCTGTGTCAACAGTCCTCCATCTTAAAGTAATTATCAAGGCCAAAAACTTTAGCTGGAGTATCACTGAAGCTGAGAAAATGACGATTCAAGGAATAGAAAGAAAATATGAATTTTGATGGTATATTTACATTTATGTATGATAGTAAATGCATCAAAATGTACAATTCATGATCAAGCTGTTTTAAAGAATGTAACTAAATAGTACCAAATCATCCTCATCTTTTTTGTCTTCTTCTTAAGCCCATCAACCCTTCTGGGGCTTAGGCCACCAAAAGCATTTCGCTAGAATCCCCTGTCCTGGGGTTGAGAGAAGGTTGATTGGCCCTGTGGGTTTTGCTTTTACCACACAACTTCATATATCTTCTAGTCAAAGATCCTTCCTCTCCCAGGGAAGAGGACTTTAGAGCTTCTGTTGGCGTTTCTTTAGCTCTGGGTTTTATCGGATAGGATTGCTAGCCTGATGCCTAACCCTCCTCCTTTCACAGCAATCTTGGGACCATCTATGGAGGAGTTACCCACACTTTCCATATTCTAAAATGTATGTCATTTAGAGTATTACAATGGACTGTTCACTGTATCAAGGCAAGAAGTTCTGTATAGTCATAATATTTTCATGAAAAATGCTTTAAAAATCCATTGTACATCTTTTTACATACAACCCTCTACAAGAAAGTAGAATTTTAACGTATGATATTTAAATGTAGAATCCCCCCCCCCATTCTTGATTGTCTACTGCAAGCTTATTTGCTGAATATGTTTTTGTCTCATTCTTATTTCCTTCATCCCCTTTATGCATTACTGACGGGCAATAAATGATCTATGAGATGTTTGGTCTGTGTACATCTCAGACAATGAGTGCTTTGTTCTGCTTTTAGGTTGGTGAAAAGTTTCGATCTCGTGCCCTGAAGTTCCCTGGCCTGATTTCAGGTTGCACAATGGACTGGTTCAGTCGTTGGCCCAGACAGGCACTGGTTGCAGTCTCTAGCCACTTTCTTTCTGATTTTCACATTGCTTGTTCAGAAGAGGTTAAAAACCAACTGGTATTAACGATGGGTGATTTTCATGACAAGGTCTATCAAACCTGTGAAGATTATTTTCAGAGGTATGTTCTAAATTGGAGTCTGATTGATTTGTTGATGATATTGAAAAACATTTGAACCCAAGGCTGGTCAACTGGATTAATCTAATAATTGTGTTCTTTAAAAATGGTGAAATCTGAACTCAGGTTTACAAGTATATTATCATAGTACATTTGATAACCTGAAATTACCATTCTTTCCTAAGAGATAGCAGCTGTAAAGGTTGCTTCTGAGAAGAAATCTCTGTGTAACACAAGGAAGATGAATTGAATTGAATTGAATTGACTTTATTACTTACATCCTTCACATACATGAGGAGTAAAAATCTTTATGTTACATCTATGTCTAAATGTATAAGCTACCAAAATACTAAATGATTAATATTATTCTAAGGTAAATTCTGAGATTTAGTCAAAACACAATAGTGCAAATGAGAAGATGTTACCAGACTTTACTGGGAAGTTTATTGCATGGACTCATCCCAGCACTCCTTTGACTGAGAAGTAATGCAGCATCAGGAAGATTGTTCTACCTCTCAGAATGGGTGAACTAAGAAGGATTCAATTGTCTTCTTAATCTATAATTATCTTGTGGTAGTTGTATTTTTATTTATGCCTTTTCAGCTAAGTCTGCCTCAGCCATTTTTCATTCTGTGAATAACTCCTATCAAATAATTGTGGAATCCTTGAATCATAGTCAAGAGAGTGTCTCGTCTGAGTTGGGAGAGATGTCCTATAGACCAATCAAGCATTCGCCTGGCATAGTGTTTCTTAAAGATTTATATCTTACAGAATTTATGCCATGGTTGTCCATCCTAAAGTCTATTCTGTTTTCCCAGCAAGGCAGACTAACTGGAAGTGGTAATGCAGTGATAGTCTGCCTTGCTGGGAAAACAGAATAGACCTTAAGATGGACAACCATGGTATAAATTCTGGAAGTGGTAATGCAGTGATATGTGAGTGAGAGGGAGGAGCCTTATGAATTCAAATCTCATAAAATCTCATGGCATTAGGTCAAACATGGGTAAGGAAATTAAAGATAAAGATTAGCTTCACATGTACATCAAAACATGCAGAGAAAGGCATTGTTTGTTTCAAATCAAATCAACAAGGATTGTGCTGAGGGCAGCCCACAAGGGTCACTACAGTTCCGGAGTCAACATAGCATACCCACAATTTATTAATCCTAACCCCATCTGTGCACCTTTGGAATGTGGGAGGAAACTGGAACACACGGAGGAAGCGCACACAGCCACAGGGAGAACATATAAACTTCTTACAGACAAACCCCAATCAATAATAGCTGGTGCTGTAAAGTGATTGTGCTAACTACTATGCTACTGTGCCTCTCCGGATTGTTCCTGATTACTATATTGTGGCGCTCCGGGGGCATGGTTGAAAGCTCACCCCAGCATTCCTAGCGGCCAGCGCTACTTATTGTTCTTGTCTTAAAATGCGTTTGTGGTGTGTGTGTTCAGTAGAATTATGGTGAGATATTCAAGTTCATTTATTGTTGCATTTTAGCTCAGGTTATACAGTTGCTCACTTGTGTGTTTATATGCCTCCCGAATGTAACCAAGATATGTAATAATCACCTCCCGCCGTTTGTACGTGACTAAGTTAGTTCTCACTGAGCTGTTACGTTCTGTCAGATATTGTACATGTCACAATAAAATAGCAATTGAGATAAACAACCTTTTCTCGTCTGTCATCATGGACTGAACATTGGCCACATTGGTGTCAGGAGTGGGATTAAAAATGCACGGCCAAGCTAAAGAGGTAAGATGTTGGATGGAACCTTAAGACCCAGGGAATAAGTCAAGGGACCGAGTGATATGCCTTCCCTGCTTCCCCAGGCCAGGCTCTGGAAGATGGGACACCAACCCAGAGGGAGAACCTGGGAACTGAGCATTGTACCTTCCCGGGGAACTCCGATGGGGTAAGCATAGCCAGGCTGCTCAACCCAGGGTACAAGCACAGTGCATCTCCCGGCTCCCTCGCAGCCTGAGCCAGGAAACCAATGATGCCTCCACCATGGGAGGACAGGCAACACAGCAGGCTCACCACCAACACTGCCGAAGAAAGAGGAGGAGGAACAATGAGCCCCAGCAGTTAACTCCACAAACTCCACTACTGGCTGCCTGTAGCCTTACCTGGTGCGTCAAACTTACCGCAACAGGTGGATCCCAACTGAGACAGTAGTGCACCTTCTCTGACGTCGGAGGGGGATGCCCTGTGAGCCCTCCTTGACCTAGTGCTGGCTGATCAGCGTGACTATAGGGTCCTCGTAGCGGTGCTGGACCAGAGTTTTGAGTAGACGCCATTGGAAGAAGCAATGAGGGAAGAACAGGGCAGCAGGCATCACCATGTGGGAGAAAGCCTGTGGGCATTCGCAGCATATCTCCGCCACTGTGTTCACCCCAGTTCTGTCTTGCGGCCCAGAAAGTGTTTGCCTTCCATGCCTTTGTAAAGGCTTTGATGCCGGAGTGCCTTCAGCAGCATGTTTGGCTGACATCACCATCATCGCTGTCCGAGGCATTGGCAGAGGCAGAGAAGACAGAAACAATTTTAGCCCCCCAAGGTGTTCCAGCATCGCCCCACATGCTGTGAGCCTGGGCATGTGTCACCAAGGCAGAGGAAGAAACTGACAAGGAGAAGCCCATGAGATAGTTCCGACCAACATGTGCCAGCCCTGCTGCGGAACATTCCAGCACAACCATTGGGAAACGCTGAGCGGGCAGTGCTGTGAGAGAAGAACCTTGTGGGACCTCCAGCAGAATCTCTCCTTTGTCACTGCCCCAGGTGAGCCATTTGGGTGAAGAGCAAAACTTATATGTGAACTATGTGGTGGAGGGCATCTGATGTCATCCATTGGTGGGCACAGGGTCAACCATCACCAACATCCGTCTGGGTGTCCTCCCCAACACAGACCAGCCATCCCTGCCTGGATGGACAACGACAGCAGTCCAGCTGGCTACGGTCACATAGTGACTGTGTGGAGATGAGAGGAAAGAGATGGCTGAGCACCACAGTGGGGAGGCCAGGCAAACCTATGCCTCAATCCTGGAAAATGCTGCCCACTGTGCCACCAAACAAAGTTCCTGGGGCACATGGTGAGTGCCGGAGGAGTGGTGAGGACTCTGAGAGGATGACGGTGGTCAGAATGGCCCACCCCCACAATGTTGCTGAGCTTGGCAGCTTCCTGAGGCTGGCATCATACTACCACTGGTTTATTAAGGAGTTCGCCACCATTGCCAATTCCCTGCACCACCTCACCGAGAAAGGGAGGCCCTTTGCCTGGACTGACACCTGCGATGCTATTTTCAACAGCTCAGGCCCCAGTGCTGGCATAACCTGATCCACATATCCCTTCGTTGTTGAAACAGATGCTAACAATGGGGGCTCAGTGCAGTGCTGTCACAGGAGGGGGAGCAGGGAGACCTCATTGTGCCATAATTCGGCCACACCCTGAGCCATCTGAATGGAACTATAGTGTCACGCACCAGGAGCTCTTGGCCATGGTCCAGGCTTTCCGCCCCACCTCTTCAGCCAACGGTTCCTGCTTCGCACAGACCATGTATCATTGACCTGGTTGTTGAGCTTCCACAGTCCCAAAGGGCAGCTGGCATGGTAGCTGGAGGCTCTCCAGGACCACAATTTTGAGGTACAGTACCGTGCCAGCAGTCACCACAGCAATGGTGACACCCTCTCTTGCCGTCCCTGTGATATTTGATTCCACCTTTAAGTTTGACAAGCAAGTTAATGCAGTAGTAAAAGCCAGTTTTTTCCAGCTTCATGCTATTGCCAAAATCAAGCAGTTTCTCTCTTTCAAAGATCTTGAGAAAGTCATCCATGCCCTTATATCCTCCCGCTTGGACTACTCCAATTCCCTGTATACTGGGATTAGTCGGTCGTCTCTGTCCCATCTGCTACTGGTCCAAAATGCTGCAGCCAGGCTCCTGACAGATGCCTGGAAGAGGGACCATATTACTCCTATCCTGGCCTCCCTCCATTGGCTGCCGGTACGGTTCAGAATTGACTTTAAGATTCTCCTGTTTGTTTATAAAGCCCCAAATGGGCTTATATCACAGACTTTCTAACCCCTTATTCTACTTCCAGGTCCCTCAGGTCGGCTGACTTGGGTCTCCTGGCTGTCCCGCGATCTAAACTTAAGCTCAGGAGTGACCGCGCTTTTGCTATTGTAGCCCCTAGACTGTGGAACAGCATTCCCCTCCCTATCAGATCTGCCTCCTCCATCAACTCTTTTAAATCCAGGCTCAAATCTTACTTTTATTCACTAGCATTTGAATCCTCCTGATGTGGCTGATTTTTGGCTTGTGCCTAGGCTCTTGTGTTGTTTCTTTTATGCCTATAAGCTGTTTGCCTTTTTGGTTATGTCTGTGTTTCTCGTATTTGTAATTTTAGCTATTCTGCTCTGATCTGTACAGCACTTTGGTCAACGTGGGTTGTTTTTAAATGTGCTATATAAATAAACTTGACTTGACTGTGAGGCCACTGAATTTTGCTACTGTTGCCACCTTGAGGAGTGGAGCCAGGGGCAAGTGGCAGTGGTGACACTTCAGGTGGCAGCCAGTGGCAAGGTAGACCTCCCCACACTTGACCACCAACAGCTGTGCAACAAGCAGGAGAGTGATTCCATGCTGGCGCAGGAGAAGGAATGGCTGAACAGGGGATGGTGGGCTGAGGTTTCCCCCCTGGATCCAGAGACCAAAGCCCTATACACTCAGTGGGGCACACTAGAAACGTGTGATGGATTGCTATTCTGGTGGTGGTAGTTTTCCAACAGTGACAGACATCTTCTGCAGCTGGTGGTTCCACAGGACCTCTACGCCAGGGTGCAGCAATTGCTACTCAGGGTGGTGGGGGTACGGCCATTTTGGGGTTGCAAAGGCATTGGGCAAGTTGCGCGAAAGCTCCTATTGGCCTGGGTGCAGGCAGGACATGGAGATGTTCGTGCACTGTTGCGACACTTGTACGTCCCAGAAGGGGCCGGCTAGCCTAGGGTGCCAATGTAGCAGTACCTCGTGGGGGCACCAGTGGAGCCTGTGGAGGTGGACATCCTGGGTCCCTTGCCCTGCACCGATGACAGGAGCCACTACAACTTTGTGGCCATGGATTATTACACAAAGTGGCCAAAGGCATACATGGTCCCAGACCAGAGCACTACCACCACCACTGAGAGGCTTGTGGGGGTGTTCTTCTGCTGTTTTGGCGCCCCTGAGGAAATACACAGCAATCAGAGGTGCATCTTTGAGGCACAGGTATTTGGTGAAGTCTGTAGGCAGCTGGGAATCACCAAATTGTGGACACTCACAACACGCTGGAGGAACTCAGCAAGTCGGGCAGCATCCGTGGAAACGATCAGTCAACATTTCGGGCCAGAACCCTTCGTCAGGACTGAAGAGGGAAGGGGCAGAGGCCCTATAAAGAAGGTGGAGGGAGGGTGGGAAGGAGAAGGCTGGTAGGTTCCAGGTGATAAACCAGTAAGGGGAAAGATAAAGGGGTGGGGGAGGGGAAGCCGGTGTAGCACTTACACTTACAGGGTTATGCTTACGCTGGCTATTATTTGGAGGCCTATATATGATTCCCATAATGGGTTTTTTTTACCCTTGCCGTTTCTTAACTCCACCCACAAAGATTCAATATCCACTGACCCTATGTCATCTCTTTCTAAAGATGTAATTCCATCTTAACCCTGTAAGCGTAAGTGCTACACCTGTCCCTACACCTCCTCACTTGCCACCATTCAGGGCCCCAAACAGTCCTTCCAGGTGAGGCAACACTTCACTTGTAAGTCTGTTGGGGTCATCTATTGCATCCGGTGCTCCCGGTGCGGTCTCCTCTACATCGGTGAAACCCGATGCAGATTGGGGGACCGCTTCGTCAAGTACCTCCGCTCCGTCCGCCACAACAGACAGGATCTCCCGGTTGCCACCCACTTCAACTCTGCTTCACACTCCCATTCGGATATGTCTATATATGGCCTCCTCTACTGCCATGATGAGGCCAAACTCAGGTTGGAGGAGCAACACCTCATATACCGTCTAGGTAGTGTCCGGCCCCTTGGTATGAACATTGAATTCTCCAACTTCCAGTAATTGCTCCCCCTTCCTTCCCCTATCCCTATTTCACTCTGCCCCCTCCCCCAGCTGCCCACTACCTCCCTCATGGTTCTGCCTCCTTCTACTACCCATTGTGTTTTCCCCTATTCCTTCTTCACCTTTCCTGCCTATCACCTTCCTGCTTCCCCTCCCCCACCCCTTTATCTTTCCCCTTACTGGTTTTTCACCTGGAATCTACCAGCCTTCTCCTTCCCATCCTCCCCCCACCTTCTTTATAGGGCCTCTGCCCCTTCCCTCTTCAGTCCTGACGAAGGGTTCTGGCCCGAAATGTTGACTGATCATTTCCACAGATTCTGCCTGACCTGCTGAGTTCCTCCAGTGTGTTGTGAGTGTTGCTTTGACCCCAGCATCTGCAGAGTATTTTGTGTTTACCAAATTATGGACCACACCCTCTAATCTGCAAAGTAATAGGCTGGTGGAACATTTTAACTGTTTTATTGGCCTGGGTGCTCCAGTGAGGATAGGAATAGAATGAGGTGGCAGATAAATGCATATCTGAAGAATTGGAGCAGGGGGAAAGGATTCAGATTTCTGGATAATTGGAACCTCTTCTGGGGTGATGGGACCTGTACAAAAGGGACAGGTTGCATCTGAGTCTGGGGCGGGACCAATATTCTTGCAGGCAAGTTTACTAGAGCTGTTGGGAGTGTTTTAAACTTGTATGGTGGGGGGGTGTGGGTGGGAACCAATATGATAGAGCCGAGAATGAGCCAGCAGGTTTACAAATAAATGATGGCTGTAACATGAATTTAAAGATGGACAAGGCAATGATCGGGTACAAATGTAGACAGAGCAAAGAGTTAAATTGTACCACAAAGACAAAATTCAAAAGGGCAAAGAATGCAGAATGAAGGTGCTGGGTTTTAATGCGCGTAGCATTCGGAATAAGGTGGATGAACTCATGGCATAATTAGAGATTGGTCAGTATGACGTTGTGGGCATCACTGAGTCATGGCTGAAAGAAGGCCATAGTTGGAGCTTAACATCAAAAGGTATACTTTGTATCAAAAGGACAGACAGGAAGGCACAGGCGGTGGTGTGGCTCTGTTGGTAAGAGATGGAATTACATCTTTAGAAAGAGATGACATAGGGTCAGTGGATGTTGAATCTTTGTGGGTGGAGTTAAGAAATGGTAAGAGTGAAAAAAAACCATTATGGGAATTAAATATAGGCCTCCAAATAATAGCCAACGTATGCCAGTGGATCTGGTGCCTGTCCTTCCTCCCGAGCCAGTGATTCATGGGGAGGCTGGGTTGGAGTGTCTACAGCACCTCAAGGGTCGCCTGTGGGCTATTCATGATGTGGCTCAGCAGAACCAAAGTGCAGCTAGTGGCTGCCAAAAATGGGCTTATGTTGCCCGCAGCCAGGTGCGGAACTTTACTGTAGGGAACTGAGTATGGTCAACTGCCCCACCCGAATGAATAGACTATCCCTCAAGCTTGGAATCCACTGGAAGGAGCTGGAAAAGGTGCTCAGGTGCGGCTGCCTGAGTGGTGGAAGGCAGTTGTGCTGCACCGGGACCTACTAGCACTGTATCTGCCTTCGACCACCACCGACTCAACAAGGATGAGGGAAGGAGGTGATATTCCAGTTGCCCTGCTTCTTGCCTCACCAAACAGTGTATCCCATGAGAGACTACAGACACCACCCAGTGCCCCGGACAGCAACAACCACCACCACCATCAGGACTTTTGGACTTTGTGGTGGACTCGGGTTGGTGGGGACAGCTGACCCCTCAAGTGAGGGCTCTGAGACATGCTCTACAGCTTGCCCTAACATTCCTAATGGCCAGAGTTACTTATTGTTCTTGTTTTAAAATGCGTCCGTGGTGTGCGTGTTCAGTAGAATTACGGTGAGATGTTCAAATTCATTTATTGTTACATTTTAGCTCAGGTTATGCAGTCGCTGTTCTGGCAGTGGCATTTGACCACGTTTGACCTACCAAGATGCAACACTTCACATTTGCCTGGTTAAAGTCCACCTGCCATTTCTCCACTTATATCTCGAATTGATCTATATCCCACTGTATTCTTTGCCAGTCTTCTGTGCTATCCACAATACCACCAATGTTAGTAACTCACCCATCTATATTTTCACCCAGGTCATTTATATACATCACAAACACCAAGAGTCGCAGTACAGATCCCCATGGAACACCACTAATCACAGACACCCAGCTAGAATAATTTACTTCGACTACTACCCTATGTCTTCTACGGGAAAGCCAGGTTATGGAGGGAATGGTGAAAATAGTGACTGAAGCTGGGAGGTGATAACAGAACGCTACAGATTATGGAATCTGATATATGAGTGATAAGCAGAGCTAAATAAGGGAGGGATAGTGGGCAGGTAGAAACAGTAGGAGGAGATAGGGGACCTAGGTCCTAGGGGACTGAGGTCATTTGGAGTATGCAGGCCTCTTCTTCAGATATTCTACCACTCTGTTGTTGCCAGTACAATCTTCTATGGGATGGTGTGCTAGGGCAATGGTATCAACACGGGTGATGCCAACAGGCTCAATAAATTGATTAGAAAGGCTGGCTCTGTTATAGGAGTCAAACTGGACACACTGGAGCCTTAGGTAGAACTAAGGACTCTACGGAAAATCCTGGTAATTCTGGACAATATTTCTCATCCTCTGCAAGGCTGAACAGAGGAGCACTTCTAGTAATATACTAAAAAAACTGCACTGCCCCAAAGAGCACTGTATGAGATCATTCTTACTTTCGGCCATTGGGCTGTATAATGAGTCAACCTATAGCCGTGGAAGTAATGATCCCCTCCTTTTAGACTGACGTAACTTAATTTTTATTTGTTCTTATTTCTCTTCTAATATTTATACATTTATGCACTTGTAATGCTACTGTGACATTATAATTTCTTTTGGGATTAATGATGTATCTATCTGTCTATCTAGTGGGTTTAGTGTATGTGTGGTAGGTAGCTGGAATTAGGTGAGAGCAGAAAGAAACAGGGCAATATAGGGCTGGCCATGGGGTAGGTAGTTTGGAAAAATGGGTGTATGTGAGATGACCTGGGTAACCAGAAGAAAAGAGAAAGGAACTTAAGCGATGTGGATTATCCAAAATTAGAGAATTCAATTTTCATGCCAGTGGGTTATTAGACTACCCAGGTGGAATATGAAGTGCTGTTACTCTGGTGGAGGAGGCCAAAGACATACAAGTTTGAGAAGTGGGGAGGAGAGCTATATGTTTTACAACTGGGAGCTCAATATTACCTTTGCAGACAGAGCACATGTGCTCAGTGAAGTGGTCCATCTAGTCTACTCTTGGTCTTTCTAATGTGGAGGAAACCACAATGCAAACATCAGATGCAATAGACAGCATTGGAGGAAGTTCATGTGAATTTCTGAAGCCGTTAGTTTTTCACCATTGCTACTATATAAGCCTAGTTTTTCATTGTTCACATAGGATTCAATTCTATGAGATTTCATCTCTGCTGTTTCTTTCTACAAAAGAATCCCTTTGTTCTTTTTTTGCATGCTAAGGATCTGCCAATTGGAACATTTTGCTGATTTAAATTGATGCACATACAGTACAATGAATAGCTTCCAATGTATCTGGAACAGATTTTTGTGCCAGTTTCACCCAGTTACTTTGCTGCTTTTCTCTGACAGTAAACTGAAATTGCATTTATACCTTGCAATGAACAATATACTCCTGAGTGCCATCTGCATAGATGTTACATTTTTGCACTCAGCAATGAAAATTTCTAATAATTTTGATTCAATGTTCTATTCAATTAATCATGCAGAGTATGATTATTGAACTGTATTGTAAAGGCAAGTCCTTCAACAAGGTACAGTAATTATATTCACTAACAGCCTTGCCTGACTTCTGATAAATAAATTGGTAAATTGGTTTAGTATTGTCACATGTGAAAAACTTGTTTTGTATACTGTCCATAAAGATCATTTCATTACAACTGTGTATTAAGGTAGTACAAGGTAGAATTTAGATTTTAAAGAGTAGAACAATTATAACAGAAGTAAAGAATAGAACTAAAGAGAGCAGCTTGCTACAAGTCACCATACTCCAGTGCTGTCTTGCATCATTTTGAAACTTAGGTCTAGAATTTCAGTCTAAAGGATTAATAACGTGAGCTCCTGTATTATCTCATTTTGTACAGGCATATTGTCATCATCACCATCAATTTCTGCTCTTAATTGCTTTAAAAACATTTCCATATGACCAAAGCGTAAAAAGCTTAAGCACAAAAGTCTATAATATACACAACTTGCATCTGAAAAGCAGTGAAGCAAACTTCTGCTTGGGAACTATTATGCACTAATGTTGCCGTTTTGCTGTGATTTACTCAACTCCAGTGATTGATTAGTCTCTATGTGCTCTATTGTCAATATAAAGCAAATGGTCACTGGACAACTAATTGAAAGTTTTTTTTTGTTATTGAACACTTTTTATAACATACATGGCATAATGGTTGTGGACAATAATTGTTGAATAAACTCTTCTCGGGCTTCCAGCTGGGTACAAGTATCGATTATAACTGACGTCTCAATAACAAACTCTGCCATCATCTTCAGGGATGATGCCTGGATGTGTCTAGTCCAGTGGTATTTATAGCCTCATTAGTCATCATCCAATCAGGTTTCTGCTCTTCCACCTTGTTTACAATTGAATTCCAGTTCTTACTTAGAGTGAGAACTTTGACTTTGTTAACATTTTTTTCCTCTAGTTTTATCTCAATGGCTTCCTTTACCAAGCAACCCAAAAGCCACAGGTGCGGCACAGTAGTTTTGTGCCATCAAAGTCAATCCTATGGCCATTGCAAATGCAGTGTTTTGCTACCACTGATTTCACTGGGTAACCCAAACAGATAAACCTCCTGTGCTCATTGATGCCGGTTTCTACCATGCATCCCGTCTGACCGATATATGCTGCTCTGCATTTACAAGGAATCCTGTAAACACCAGCCAGCCTAAGTCCCAGGTAATCTTTGACCCACAGAATCTTTTACTTGAGCTTTCTTATAGGTTTTTGGATGATATTAATCCAGTATTTCTTCAGGATCCTGGCAATCCTTCCAGAAACCACGGAAATATAGGGAAGACAGGTGGTAGCAATAGGTTCCTCCTCGTTGTTAGGTCTTCTGTCAGCCCTTTAAAGGGCCTGATTGATTTCCTCTACCTTGTAGCCATTCTATGGGAACATTGTGCATAATCATCCAACCTATACCTGGCTGAAAGCCCAAAAAGAATTTATTCATCATATAAGCCAGGAAAGCATTAGATCCTTTTTCACAACAGTTGTTGCTATAGTGGATACTACTGTTCCAGATTTAGTGCTAACTGGTTGCAGTTAATGTATGTTGAGTATCCATTACTGCCGCCTTGTATCAGTCTGATATGAGCTTCATTATCATGTTTCCAACTCTTGGGGGTCCTGGCATCTTCGTTTTGGTTGTGCTTAAAGGGCTGGTAGCATTAAACCAGCACTTATTATCCAGAAACTGATATTATGTATGTAATGCCCTGGTTCATAATTTTATTGTTACGCTGTATGTATTTCATTTAGCAGTTCTGTAAGAGCAGTCTATTCTGTTTTCAGCTTGTTTGGGTTATTGTTGAAGATAAGGGATGAGGAGAAATGTGTGCCATCCAATTCGGATGGGAGAGCTGAGGGGAGGTTTCCTGGTGAGGGACACACAGAAAGGTTGGTCTTGGGGTTTTTTTTTGATTCAGCGGGAGATGAAGCGAGAAGGCTCTGAGCAGAGTCAGTCATAGGATAATCCAGTGGGAGACGTGTTTGTTCGAGATGGATTGCGAGCGACGTTCAGAAGGTGATGTGCGCTCTCATGCTGACCGAGGGCCTAGCGCGTGAGTGACAGAGAAGTTCAAGATGAGCTCCAAATTGTGTACATTTGACTGTTTAATTAAAATGGGCCCTTTTCTTTTTGTTTTTCTTTACTAATCCTTTAGTTAAGATTCATAAATATAATTCCTTTAATTGTATGCATTGCAATGTCTGTTATTTTGTGGCACTAATTTGTAACAGGGTACCAAATTACACAGCATCCACACAAACCGGGTTTGGTGCGGAGAGCCGTCTCAGCCTCATGAGTTTGGCGGGACCAGAGAGGGTCTTCCCTAGACTTATGCAGCCAAGGAAACCGGGGGTTTCATATATGACACATATATTGTATATATCTACTGCAGTTTGAAAAATGTGTTGTTATATCCCCAATAATCTGTAAAAATAACCTCGCTATATTTACAAATTATTTAGAGGAAGTTATAGATAGCCATATAGTCAAAGTTTGCTGAAAACACTTAATGAGTGCCACTACAGTGTAAAACAGAAAAATCATGCAAAGAGGCATTGATTAATTGTATTGAGAAAATTGCAGTACATGATGTTCTATCTGGGAGAACATTGACATCATCCACTTTGGACGTACTGTAAGAAGCATAAATCAATGTATGTTTAAGTAACAAGAAAGTAGGAATTGTGCAACATAAGAACATAAGAAATTGAAGAATAATTAAGCCAAACAATCTTGCCAGATCACCTCTCTGAGTCACATGATGCTAAATCTAAATTATATATTCAAACAATTTTGCTAAAAGTATTTTCTGAAACAAATTGATAATAATAAATTAGCCTTGATAGATCGAAGTATTGAGTTGAGATGTTATGTTGAAGTTGTATAAGATGTTGGTGAGGCCTAATTTGTGTGCAGTTTTGGTCACCTACCTATAGAAAAGATGTAAGTAAGATTGAAAGAGTAGAGAGAAAATTTACAAGGATGTTGCTAGGACTGGAGAATCTGAGTTATAAGGCAAGATTAAATAGGTTAGAACTTTATTCCATAGAACATAAAAGATTGAGGAGAGACTTGATAAAAGTACACAAAATTATGAGGGGTATAGATAGGGTAAATGCAAGCAGACTTTTTCCACTGAGTTTGGGTGAGACTACAACTAGAAGTCATGGGTTAAGTGTGAAAGGTGAAATATTTAAGGGGAACTTCCTCAGTCAGAGGGTCGTGAGAGTGTGGAATGAGCTGCCAGTACAAGTGGTGCATGCAAGCTCAATTTCAATTTTAAGAGAAGTTTGGATAGTATGTTTTTGGGAGGAGTATGGAGGGGTATGGTCCGGGTGCAGGTTGATGGGACTAAGCAGTTTAAATGTTTGGCTCAGCTTAGATGGGCCAAAGGGCCTGTTTCTGTGCTGTAGTTTTCTATGATTCTTCTAATAGATAATATAGTAGAAATAGAAATATATCCCATATGAAATTTCTATTCTGTTATACTGCTCTCAATCATCTCATTACTGAAATATATGTATACTGAATAAAAATTTACTATCTGTAATCTCCAGATATCGGCGTAGAACACATATAACCCCAAAATCTTACCTCGCCTTCATAAATAGCTACAAATCTGTTTACAAAGAAAAACATGCAAACATTGATGAGCTAGCAGAACATATGAAAATGGGTGAGTCCATGATCAAATTATTGAAATTTTTGATCCCATGTGCAATTGTCTGGAATGAATTAGGATCTAACTATACATGGTGTGATAATAATGTGACTCCAAGTCTGAGGAGGGGTTGCACTGAGTATCTTGGTGTGATTGCAGGTAATGAAAGGGAATCTTATGAATGTTCACAGATTATAATTAGAGGCAGTAACTATATAACAGTTAGTGGAAATTTCTGAGACAGATATTTTTCTTTAACATCTCCACTTAAATTGTTAATATTTTTCAGCCCTTGTACTGCTTGTGCCAAGGGAGCTTTCTGCTCCAGGGTAAGAGAGTTGGGATTGAATTCGGAATATTTCCAGTGAAGTTTCAGAAGACTTTGATGCTCACTCCTTTATCTGTTTGTTTTCTATTATGTGGAGTATATGCAGTATGTGGCTCTCTGCAGCTATAATCCCCTTTTTCACTCTCTTAAGAGGCAATCTGTCTGAATAGTGGACTGGATACAATACTCCATTTCCTTCAAATCTCATCTAAATATCCCTTCTAGTTCAAACACTGTCAATCCAATCCTCAAATGTATTAAATACTCATAATTCATAGCCCACTGTAGTAGAATTTCAAAGATTATAGCCTTCTCAGGATTGCTGCCTGTGCCACGTTATAGTGAGGGTAGGAATAAAATGAGGTGGCAGATAAATGCGTGGCTGAAGAATTGGAACGGGGGCAGGGATTCAGATTTCTGGATAATTGAGACCTCTTCTGGGGCAGGTGGGACCTGTACAAAAGGGATGGATTGCGCTTGAATCCGAGGGGACTAACATTCTTGCAGATTTGCTAGAGCTGATGGGAGTGGTTTAAACTAATATGGCAGGGGGATGGGAACCAGGATGATAGAGCTGAGGATACACCAGCAGATTTACAAGTTGATGACAGGTGTAACATGAACGTAAGGAAGGGCAAGCCAATCAGTGCAGACGAAGCAAAGAGTTAAATTGTACCACAAAGGCAAAATTCAAAAAGGTGAAGAAAACAGGACTGAAGGTCCTGTATTTAAATAAGTGTTGCATTCAGAATAAGGTGGATGAACTCGTGGCGCAATTAGAGATTGGTTGGTATGACATTGTGGGCATCACTGAGTCGTGGCTGAAAGAAGACCATAATTGGGAGCTTAACATCAAAGGATATACTTTGTATTGAAAGGACAGGCAGGAAAGCATAGGCAGTGGTGTGCCTCTATTGGTTGGATATGGAATTACATCTTTAGAAAGAGGTGACATAGGGTCAGAGAATGTTGAATCTTTGTGGGTGGAGTTAAGAAATTGCAAGGGTAAAAAAAACATTATGGGAGTCATATATAGGCCTCCAAATAGTAGCCAAGATGTGGGGTTAAGATTGAAAAGGGAGCCGGAGGGCCAGCTAGTGGCACAACGACATCAGCGCCGAACCCTGGAACGGAGGTTCCCGGGTTCGAATCCAGTCAGGTCAGCTCCCGAGTACGCTTTCCATCCATGCCGGGTTGAGTGTCGAGATCGCAACTCGTCCTCGTAAAATAATGGAAAGAATACTGTGAGTGTCTGTGTGGGGGGTGGCGCGCCACACTGTCTCTCTCTTGCTCCATGCCTTGTAAAGGCATGAAAAAGACATCATCGTGCACATGCACGGATGCACGTACGCACACGCACACACACACGCCAAAAAAAAAGAAAAGGGAGCTGGAAAAGGCATGTAATAAGGGGTAATGACACGATTGTAATCGGGGACTTAAATATGCAGGGGGATTGGTGTCTGATTGCAAGAGAGTGAATTTGTTGAATGCCTACGAGATGGCTTTTTTGAACAGCCTGTGTTTGAGCCTACTTGGGGAAAGGCAATCTTTGGGTGTTGTGTAACAACCCAGATCTTATTAGGGAGCTTAATGTAAAGGAACACTTAGGAAGCAGTGATCATAATATGACTGAATTCATACTGCAATGTGAGAGGAGAGAAGCAGAAGTCAGACGTTCCAGTATCACAATGGAATAAAGGGAATTACAGAAGCATGAGAGAGGAGCTTGCCCAGGTGGGTTGGAGGAGGATACTGGCGGTGATGACGGCAGAGTGGAAATGGCTGGAATTTCTGGGAATAGTACACAAGGCGCAGAATAGGTATGTCCCACAGAGGAAGAAGTTCTCAAATGGCAGGGGTAGGCAACCGTGGCTGACAAAGGAAGTTAGGGACTGCATAAAAGCTAAGGAAAGGGCATATATGGTAGCAAAAGTAAGTGGGAAGTTGGATCATTTAGAAGCTTTTAAAATCCAACAAAGGGCAACTAAAAAAGCTATGAGAAGATGAAATATGAGTGTAGACTAGCCAATAATAGAAAACAGGACACTAAAAGATTTTTCAGTTATATTAAGAGTGAAAGGGAAGTGAGAGTTGATGTTGGACTACTGGAAAATGATGCTCGTGAGGTAGTAGTGGGGGACAAAAAATGGCAGTTCAACTTAATCGTACTTTGCATTGGTCTTCAATGTGAAAGACACTAGTAGTGTGGCAGAGGTTCGTGAGTGTCAGGGAGCAGGAGTGAGTGCCATTGCTATTCCAAAGGAAAAAGTGCTAGGCAAACTCAAAGGTCTTATAGTGGATAGTTCATCTGGGCCAGATGGACTACATCCCAGAGTCATGAGAGAGGTTGCTGAAAAAATTATGGCTGCATTGGTCATGGTCTTTCAAAAATCACTTGATTCTGACATTGTCTAGAAGGACTGGAAGATTAAAAATGTTACTCCAATCTTTAAGAGGAGAGTAAGGCAAAAGAAAGTGAATTATAGGCCAGTTAGCCTAACTTCAGTGGTTGGGAAAGTGTGGGAGTCTATTATTAAGGATGAAGTTTTGAGGTACTTGGAGACTAATGATAAAATAAGTCACAGTCAGCATGGTTTCTGTAAAGGGAAATCTTGCCTGACAGATCTGTTAGAGTTCTTTGAGGAAGTAACAAGCAGGGTGGACAAAGGAGAGGCAGTGGATGTCATTTACTTGGATTTTCAAAAGGCATTTGATAATGTGACACACATGAGGCTGTTCAACAAGATAAAATCCTATGGCATTACAGGAAAGATAGTGGCATGGATTGCAGAATGGCTGACAGGAGACAGCGAGTGGGAATAAAAGAGGCCTTTTCTGGTTGGCTGCTGGTGACTAGTGGTGTTCCTCAGATGTCAGTATTGGGACTGCTGCTTTTCACATTGTTTGTCAATGATTTAGCTAATGGAATTGACAGCTGTGTGGCAAAGTTTGCAACTGATATGAAGATAGGTAGAGGGGTAGGTAGTGCTGAGGAAGCAATGCAATTGCAGCAGGGTTTAGACAAATTGGAAGAATGGACAAAAAATTGGCTGATGGAATGCAGTGTTGGGAAATGTATGATAATACATTTTGGTAAAAGGAACAATAGTGCGGACTATGGTCTAAATGGGGAGAAGATTCAAACATCAGAGGTGCAGAGGGACTTAGGAGTCCTCGTGCAAGATTCCCAGAAGGTTAATTTACAAGTTAAGCCTGTGGTTAAGAAGACAAATGCAATGTTGCCATTTATTTCAAGGGGAATAGAATATAAAAGCAAGGAGATAATGCTGGGCCTTTATAAGACTCTAGTCAGGCCACACTTAGAGTATTGTCAACAGTTTTAGGCCCCATATCTCAGAAAAGATGTTTTGTTGTTGGAGAGAGTCCAGAGGAAATTCATGAGGATGATTCTGGGAATGAAGGGGTTAACATATGAGGAGCATTTGGCAGCTTTAAGCCTGTACTCGCTGGAATTTAGAATAATGCGGGGGGATCTCATTGAAACCTACTGAATGTTGAAAGGACTAGATAGGGTGGATATGGAGAGGGTGTTTCCTATGCTGGGAGGTATCCAGAACTAAAGGGTACAGCCTCAATATTGAGGGGTGACCCATTAGAACAGAGGTAAGGAGGAATTTTTTTTGTCAGAGAGTAGCGAATCTGTGGAATGCTCTTCCACAGACTGCTATGTAGGCCAAGTCCATGTGTATATTTAAGGCGGAAGTTGATTGATCATTTCTTTATTGGTCAGAGCATCAAAGAACATAGCGAGAACGCAGGTGTATGGGGTTGAGTCAGATCCAGGATCAGCCATGATGGAATGGCGGAGCAGACTCGATGGGCTGAATGGCCTAATTCTGCTCCTATGTCTTATGGTCCTTATCTTGAGACTATTTTAGAATCAGAATCAGGTTTCATATCACAAGCATATATCATGCAATTTTAACTGGTTTTAGCTATTTTAGCTGGTTCAAGGCTCCCAATCCTGAGGAAATGTTCTCACATCATCTATGTATTTCTATGAGATCACTTCTTTTTCTTCTGAATAGAGAACATGGAGTCAATCTACCTAATTAATTCCCCTCATGCCAAAAATACTGTCTCTTAAGTATTGTCCTACCGATATGAGAGACAAGCTGCTTTCAGTTCTCCAGGTGTGGCATCAAGTGTGGCAAAACTGCTTTACCTTTGTACCAATTTTCTTTTGCAATGAAAATGAAAGATAGATTTTGTGCTGCTAATCAATTGGGTTTTCTGGTATAGTCACTATGCAACAAACATTTCTTTGGTATACCATTATTTTAATAAAATACATGTACATCTGTGAGAAACACCAGTTTTTAACAAGCAAGCCACATTATTACTGAAAACATGCAGCAGATCAGGCAGCATCTGTGAAAAGAGAAACAATTAACATTTAAGTTGGAGGCTCTTCAGCAGATGAAAGTTCTCTGATCTGAAATATTAACACTGTTTCTCTTTCCACAATTAATGCTTCAAGAACTGCTGAGAATTTCCTGCATTTTGGGGTTTTATTTCAAATTTCCAGCATGAGCAGATCCATTGGTTTTCACATTATTACAGGTCTCTCTAAGCTTTTGGAAGCAACTGAATCAGTGGCTCTTCTCGCTAAAGAACTAGCAGGGAAAGAAAAGGAACTGGCAGTGGCATCTCGTCGTGCTGATAAGGTTCGTGTCAAATTCACACTTAAAAAAGGCATAGTTTGAAATGTGATCAGTGCCGGGCATGTCAGATAGCCAATATGGCAAAAAGATTTGTTAGATCTTGAAGTAAAAGAAATAATGTTTAATTCATGCATCATAAAATAATATAGAGTCATAAAGTTGTACAGCACAGAAACGGGCCCTTTGGCCCAACTTGACCGCACCAACCAAGGTGCTTTCCTGTGTTAGTCCCTTTTGTATGTGTTTGATACATATCTTTATGGTCCTTTCTTATCAATCAATCTGTCAAAATGTATTTTAAATATTGTAATTTTACCCTCCCTGTACCACTTCCTCTGACGTATACCTACAACCCTCTGTGTGAAAAATATGCTCCTTAGGTCCCCTTTAAATCTTTTCTCTCTCTCTCCATAAGCCGATGCCCTCAATTTATGGACTACCCTGATCCTTACCTTTTCTATATTCCTCATGACTTTTCTGAATCTCTAAAAGATAACCTCTCCTTTGCTCCAGGGAAAGCAATCCAAACCGCTCTAGTCGCTCATTATAACCCAAGGCCTCCTGTCCCAGAAACATCCTTGTGAAACTATTCTGTACCCTCTCTAGCTTATTACACCTTCTTCCTATAGTATGGCCCAGAACTGTACAAAATATTTCAAGAGATTCTCACTTGAACAGCACTAATAGGACATCCCAACTCCTGTACTCGATGTCCCATATAATGAAGGCAAGCATGTCTTCTTCACCGCCTGCTGACATGTGTCACCACCTTCAAAAACTCTCTACTTGTATCCCTAGGTCTCTCTTTTCTACAACATGCTTAGGGTTGTATCATTAAATGTGTATGTCCTGGCCTGTTTTAACCACTCAAAATCCATCACTTTATAAATGTCTGTATTAAATTCCATCTGCCATTCTTTTGTCCACTTTCCCAATTGATCTAGATCTTGTAATCTTAGAAAAACGACTTCACTATTCACCACACTACCAATTTTAGTGTCATCCATAAATTTACTAATCATGCTACCTACATTTTCCTTTAGATTATTATTATATATAATAAGTAACAGGAATCCAGCAGCAATCCCTGCGATACACCATTGGTCATGGGCCTCTCATTTGAAAAATAATCCTCAACTACCACAAACAAGAAAAAATCTGCAGATGCTGGAAATCCAAACACCAAATGCTGGAGGAACCCAGCAGACCAGGCAGCATCTATGGAATAAAAGTACAGTTGAGTTTTGGGCTGAAACCCTTTGGCAGGACTGGAGAAAAAAAGCTATGGAGTAGATTTAATAGGTGGTGGGAGGGGAGAAAGAACCCCCTCCCCCCACCTGAATAGGTGTAACCTGGAGGGGGAGGGAGGAAGTAAAGAGCTGGGAAGTTGATTGCTGAGATGAGGTGAGAGAGGGAAAAGGGGATGGGAAATGGAGAAGGGGTGTGGTTTGGGGGGCATTACCGGAAGGTTGAGAAATTGTAGTTCATGCCATCAGGTTGGAGACTATCCAAACGGAATATAAAGTGTTGTTTCTCCAACCTAAGTGTGGCCTCATCACGACAATGGAGGAGGCCATGGATAGACATATCAAAATGGGAATGGGAAGTGGAATTATAACGGGTGGCCACTGGGAGATCTCACTTGTTCTGGCAGACGGAGCACATATGCTCGTCAAAGCAGTCTCCCAATCTACATCGTGTCATCGATGTACTGGAGACCACAGTGGGAGCACCGAACACAGTAAATGACCCCAACAGACTCACAGGTGAAGTGTCACCTCACCTGGAAGGACTGTTTAGGGCCCTGGATGGTAGTGAGGGAGGAGGTGTAGGAGCAGGTGTAGTACTTATTCCACTTGCCAGGAGGGAGATCAGTGGGGTGGGATGAATGGACAAGGGAGTCATGTAGGGAGAGGTCCCTGCAGAAAGCAGAATGTTGGGGGGAGGGAAAGATGCGCCTGGTGGTGGGATCCTGTTGGAGGAGCCAAAAGAGATGGGGGAAATTCTGAACAATTTCTTTTCTTCGGTATTCACTAAGGAGAAGGATATTGAATTGTGTAAGATAAGGGAAACAGGTAGGAAAGTTATGGAAACTATGATGATTAAAGAAGAGGAAGTACTGGAGCTTTTAAGGAATATAAAAGTGGATAAGTCTCTGCCTCCTGACAGGATATTCCCTAGGACCTTGAGGGAAGTTAGTGTGGAAATAGCAGGGGCTCTGACAGAAATATTTCAAATGTCATTAGAAACGGGGATGGTGCTGGAGGATTGGCATATTGCTCATGTTGTTCCATTGTTTAAAAAGGGTTCTAAGAGTAAACCTCGCAATTATTGGCCTGTGAGTTTGATATCAGTGGTGGGTAAATTGATGGAAAGTATTCTTATGGTATATATAATTATTTGGATAGACAGGGTCTGATGAGGAACAGTCAACATGGATTTGTGCGTGGAAGGTCCTGTTTGACAAATCTTATTGAATTTTTTGAAGAGGTTACTAGGAAAGTTGACAAGGGTAAAGCGGTGGATGTTGTCTATATGGACCTCAGTAAGGCCTTTGACAAGGTCCCACACGGAAGGTTGGTTAGGAAGGTTCAATCGTTAGGTATTAATATTGAAGTAGTAAAATGGATTCAGCAGTGGCTGGATGGGAGACACCAGAGAGTGGTGGTGGATAACTGTTTGTCAGATTGGAGGCTGGTGACTAGTGGTGTGCCTCAGGGATCTGTACTGGGTCCAATGTTGTTTGTCATATACACTAATGATCTGGATGATGGGGTGGTAAATTGGATGAGTAAGTATGCAGATGATACTAAGATAGGTGGAGTTGTGGATAATGAAGTAGGTTTTCAAAGCTTGCAGAGAGATTTAGGCCAGTTAGAAGAGTGGGATGAAAGATGGCAGATGGAGTTTAATGCTGATAAATGTGAGGTGCTACATTTTGGTAGGACTAATCAAAATAGGACATACATGGTAAATGGTAGGGCATTGAAGAATGCAGTAGAACAGAGGGATCTTGGAACAATGGTGCATAGTTCCCTGAAGGTGGAATCTCATGTGGATAGGGTGGTGAAGAAAGCTTTTGGTATGCTGGCCTTTATAAATCAGAGCATTGAGTATAGGAGTTGGTATGTAATGTTGAAATTATACAAGGCATTGGTGAGGCCAAACTTGGAGTATTCTGTACAGTTTTGGTCACCGAATTATAAGAAAGATGTCAACAAAATAGAGAGAGTACAGAGAAGATTTACTAGAATGTTACCTGGGTTTCATCACCTAAGTTACAGAGAAAGGTTGAACAAGTTGGTTCTTTATTCTTCGGAATGTAGAAGGTTGAGGGGGGCTTGATAGAAGTATTTAAAATTATGAGGGGGTAGATGGAGTTGACATGGATAGGCTTTTTCCATTGAGAGTGGGGGAGATTCAAACAAGAGGACGTGAGTTGAGAGTTAAAGGGCAAAAGTTTAGGGGTTACATGAGGGGGAACTTCTTTACTCAGAGAGTGGTAGCTGTGTGGAACGAGCTTCCAGCAGAAGTGGTTGAGGCAGGTTCAATGTTGTTGTTTGAAGTT